>NC_072793.1:164160680-164785680 GCF_028583425.1 Eublepharis macularius | reverse complement strand
TGCATGATTATGGCTGTAAAATAGAGTTGTGTCTCTACTCTCAAGTTGTCGTCTAATGCTTTCTTGTTCTCTTTAGCAGGTTCAAAGAAAATAGTCCACCAGAGGATCCCAACATGCACAAAGTGGTTTCTTTGTATTCATAAACACAATGTATGAGCAGAAGACTCATAAAGTTATGTTTATAGATATCAGCTCATGACAAAGTATAGAGTGCGAAACACAGCAGCTTGCCCCTTAAAAGGCAGCTTTGAAACTTGGGGTTAGATTTGGCTGCTCAAGAACCATCCCTGGTCCAAAGTACTTGCAGGTAATCTGCAAATGGTTCCCTTTCCTGAAAAGAAAGTACCTGGCAATGGGAACTAGGATGCAAATTCTGGCTTGGGAAATTCCTGGATGTTTGGGGGTGGAGCCTGGGGAGGGCCGAGATGGGGGAGGAGAGGGACTTCAGTGATGTATAATACCCAGGGCTTTTTTTTCTGGGAAAAGAGGTGGTGGAACTCAGTGGGTTGCCCTCAGAGAAAATGGTCACATGGCTGGTGGCCCTGCCCCCTGATCACCAAACAGAGGGAAGTGTAGATAGCCCAGAGAGCAATCTAAACTGGAGATCAGAGGGCGGGGCCACCAGCCATATGACCATTTTCAAGAGGTTCCGGAACTCCGCCCCCCCCTTGCTGAAAAAAAGCCCTGATAATACCACAGAATCCTCCGTACCCAGCAGCCATCTTTTCCAGGGGAACTAAACTCTTGGGGTTTTTTTTTAGTGATTTAGTGTTTGCTTGTTTTTTTAACATTTTAATGATTGCTATCTTGGTGACCATATTTGTGTAGAAAGGTGGCATATAGATGTTTTAAATAAAATGTAAAGAATAAAACTCTATATCGTGGAGATCAGTTGTAATTCTGGGAGATTTCCAGAGCTGCAGATCATGAGCCCACCACATTCAGGGCACTCTGCCCTGTGGAGGGACCAATGCGGTTTCGTGGCTCAAAGCCTAGTATTTGTGCTAAATGTGCACAAATGGGGGCCCGCAGGAGAAATGCAGATAAAGAAAGTGGAGCTTGATGACCCCTCCTCAAAACGCTTTGGGGATTGGGGATTGTGCCCTGCAAGATGACATGCACCGATGCTCAGCCCTAACACTGGTCCGGACACCAAGAGATGGTGAGAAAAATCCCTGGCTGCCCTTCCAGGAATACAGACTCTCCTTTTCTTCTTGGAGCGAACTCTCCCCATGCCAGGAAGCTGAACCCCCACCCCCGCCCGGCATACGAGACAGAGAGAGATCGCCCATTGCAAGAGAGAGCCCAGAGCATTTCTGCAAGAGGCCAAGGGACCTGGCACGGAGCTTTGCTCGGCGCTGCAGAGTTTTTATAGACACTAATCAAAAAGAGTCCAGTAGCACCTTTAAGACTAACCAATTTTATTATAGCATAAGCTTTCGAGAATCAAGTTCTCTTCGTCAGATGCATGATCAAAACTGGGCAGATACAGAAGAGGAGGGGGAAAGAGAGGGAAGGAGGGGAGCATAAATCACAAGAAGGCAGAATGCAATTAGCATAGAGGCAATCAAAACATTCCTTTGCTTGGAAATGTAAACATCTCCTTTTGGTGTGCAGTCAGTTTGTAGCAGTGAAGGTGTCCAATTCCTATGTAGTATAAGCCTTCGGTAACCACAGCTCTCCCTGCCAGTTGCATCTGACAAAGAGAACTGTGGTCCCCGAAAGCCCACACCAGGCGTCACTGGGCTCCCCCAGATCACGCCTCTGTAAAGAGAATCTGTTACCTGTGGTAATGTGATAACCATTCATAGTCTCTATTCAGTCCCAGCTTGACAGAGTCAGATTTGCATATGAATTCCAGTTCAGCAGCCTCCCGTTGGATTTTGTTTTTGAAAGGTTTCTGTTGAACCACAGCGACCTTTAAGTCTTTGGTGGAATGTCCTGGTAGATTGAAGTGTTCTCCCACTGGTTTTTGGACGTTTCCATTTCTAATGTCAGATTTGTGTCCATTTATTCTTTTGCGTAGAGGTTGGCTGGTTTGTCCAATGTACAGAGCAGAAGGACATTGTTGGCACATGAGGGCATATATCAGATTGGAGGATGAGCAGCTGTAAGAGCCAGAGACAGTGTAGTTGATGCCATTGGGTCCTGTAATTGTATTCCCTGGGTAGATATAGGGGCAGAGCTGGCATCTGGGTCTGTTGCAGGGCCTGGTCCCTGTGCTGGTGACTCTGCTGGCCGATTCATGATTGTAAGTGAGAAGTCGTTTAAGATTGGGGGGCTGTCTGTAGGCAAGGAAAGGTCTTCCACCCAGGGCTTCTGAGAGAGAGGTATCATTTTCCAGGATGGGTTGTAGCTCACTGATGATACGTTGGATGGGTTTGAGCTGGGAGCTATAGGTGACAACCAGGGGTGTTCTGTTGTTAGTTCCTTTAGGTTTGTCCCTGAGCAGGCTGTTTCTGGGTACTAGTCTGGCCCTGTTAATTTGTTTCTTCACTTACGTTACAACCGTATCTGCTCCAATGCTCTCGACCGAGACTCACACTTAAGAGATTTACAACAAGCATTTTTGGGACTACAGTACCCACCAAATGAAGTGAAGAAACAAATTAACAGGGCCAGACTAGTACCCAGAAACAGTCTGCTCCAGGACAAACCTAAAGGAACTAACAACAGAACACCACTGGTTGTCACCTATAGCTCCCAGCTCAAACCCATCCAACGTATCATCAGTGAGCTACAACCCATCCTGGAAAATGATACCTCTCTCTCAGAAGCCCTGGGTGGAAGACCTTTCCTTGCCTACAGACAGCCCCCCAATCTTAAACGACTTCTCACTTACAATCATGAATCGGCCAGCAGAGTCACCAGCACAGGTACCAAGCCCTGCAACAGACCCAGATGCCAGCTCTGCCCCTATATCTACCCAGGGAATACAATTACAGGACCCAATGGCATCAACTACACTGTCTCTGGCTCTTACAGCTGCTCATCCTCCAATCTGATATATGCCCTCATGTGCCAACAATGTTCCTCTGCTCTGTACATTGGACAAACCAGCCAACCTCTACGCAAAAGAATAAATGGACACAAATCTGACATTAGAAATGGAAACGTCCAAAAACCAGTGGGAGAACACTTCAATCTACCAGGACATTCCACCAAAGACTTAAAGGTCGCTGTGGTTCAACAGAAACCTTTCAAAAACAAAATCCAACGGGAGGCTGCTGAACTGGAATTCATACGCAAATTTGACTCTGTCAAGCGGGGACTGAATAGAGACTATGAATGGTTATCACATTACCACAGGTAACAGATTCTCTTTACAGAGGCGTGATCTGGGGGAGCCCAGTGACGCCTGGTGTGAGCTTTCGGGGACCACAGTTCTCTTTGTCAGATGCAACTGGCAGGGAGAGCTGTGGTTACCGAAGGCTTATACTACATAGGAATTGGATACCTTCACTGCTACAAACTGACTGCACACCAAAAGGAAATGTTTACATTTCCAAGCAAAGGAATGTTTTGATTGCCTCTATGCTAATTGCATTCTGCCTTCTTGTGATTTATGCTCTCCTCCTTCCCTCTCTTTCCCCCTCCTCTTCTGTATCTGCCCAGTTTTGATCAGGCATCTGACGAAGAGAACTTGATTCTCGAAAGCTTATGCTATAATAATTAAAATTGGTTAGTCTTAAAGGTGCTACTGGACTCTTTTTGATTTTGCTACTACAGACTAACACAGCTAGCTCCTCTGGATTTATAGACACTGATGACATTTATTCATTCAGCGAGCCCACTCCCTCCCTAGAGAAAACCCCAGCGCAATGACACAGAAAAGAAAATGCTAAAGGAAGCAAACCAGCCCCGGACCGTAAAGCTTACAAGAATCTCCGAAGCGGCAGAATCCGTCACAAATCGAAGGACCGCAAAGTCATCTCACTCCGGATTCGAGCGACCTCCTCCCTCCCCCGGCCCCTCGGCCGAAGCAAAGCCCCGCGGTCCGCTCCGCTTCCTAGACAGGAAGGAAACCGTGGACCACCGGGGCCTCCAATACCGGATATTCCGTCCCGTCTTCGATTCCCCCCTGGCAAAATGGACTTTGTGCATTTGCCTTACGAGAAAAAGCCGAAGACTGGCGCCGGCTCCTGCTAGAGGAAGGGGAGGGGGAGAGTGTTGCTAGTTTGAATAATCAGAAAGTCCTTTCTCGTGTGTGTGTTTGCCATTGGGAAACTGTGCTGGGTGGGGAGTGAGATAGGCTTGCCAACCTCCAGATGGTAGCTGGAGATCTCCCGGAATTACAACTGAGCTCCGGGTGACAAAAATCAGTTCACCTAGAGAAAATGGTGGCTTTAAAGGGTGAACTTTATGGCATTATACCCTGCTGAGGTCCCTCCCCAAACCCACATATATTGTTTTCACAGAGGGCCCCCCCCGCCCCGGAATGGAAAAAGATTTCCCCCCAGGGCTTCAAGATTTCTAGAATTTTACATCTCCTTGTTGGAGAAGGGCCCAATCAACTCAAAATGGGACTGTTATCATTGGCCACCCTATGCAATCTGCTTAAGTGGATTAGTAAGGAATACTGTAAAAACTTACCATCCATGGGGAATAGAAGTTAAATATTTTTACTTGACAACAAGAGAGTGGCAGACCCTATGGGCTGAGCACTGCTTGTGTAAGCAACTTAGCCAGCAGTGGCCTCTCCCATATCCTGGCCCTAGGCATGCCAGCTAATCTAGTTCCAGTTGACAGAGTTTTTACTGCATCTAATTCTGAAGTTGGCCCCAGAATGTGGATCAGAAAGTCATAAAATGGAGCCAAATACAGAAATGAGAGATGCTTTGAGAAACCAGCATTTGCAGATTATTCTGAAAAGTTTTTAAGTATAGATTAATCCTTACACACACATACACCATACACCAGGTAGTAATAATCTGTACTCCTAAAAACAGATTACAGCATTATTGGGATTAACAGGGTCAGCATAATGTGGATGCACTGCCTGACTGCCCCATACAAGTGAGCATTTAGGAAGAAACAAAAAGAGCTGTTAAGGCAGGCAGAGAAAGTGGGAGCGAGGGGGAGAGGATCCATCCACAGAACTTGCTTCCAAAAAACAGACAGAACTCTCATGAATTGTATGAGAACTGATCCTGGTTCTTTTAGACTGCTGGGTGGATATTAAGACTTACTGTGGACTATATGTTTTATAGTTGCAAGGTGGTTGTGTAAGAAGCTGACCTGGAGCATCACATTCCTAAAGGGATGCACAAAGGATTAAGAATATTCAGACAGAGGAAACTGGAATTATGAAAGCTAAAGGAATCTTCTGTTTTTCTCTTGCTTACAGACAGCTAAAAGATATCACTAAGCGGATCCAGGTTGCCACTTTATAGAGGAGCGGAAATATCCGTTCTGCATGAGGTTATCTCAGGACATGGAGATGAACAAAGAACAGTTTGGATCCCCCTCTCTTTTTCATGAGAGGCTTTCAGTTGGTGTAAGAGGTTAAAAAGGTAGGCAGTGAACTCCACTCCCTTTCCCCATATGAAGCATCTCAACCTATATGAGACTAAAGAATTCCCCATCTGAATTTATGCATTGATGGCAAATTCTTCTTCCAGGGCCCTGTGTCCTTTGAGGAAGTGGCTGTGTATTTCATAGAAGAGGAGTGGGCTTTGCTGGATCCTGGCCGAAGAAGTCATGATGGAGAATGATGAGAAATAAGTCTTTCTGAGTAAGCATGTTAGAGGACGGATGGTTCTGAGTCATTTTGTGAGTGTCCTCTGAATTCTCTGGTACTGATCTATGTCTGTTTCTTACCTTTGTTTCCCCAGAGCACAAGTGTTAGCTAAGAAGGCCTGAAGTTGGTTGGCCACATATTTGTCTATGGATGTTTTTTTAAGTAGGGGGTGGATTACTGCCTCTTTGATCGTCTAATGGAAGGTGCCTTGCATTAGTGATGATAAACATCAAGGGCTAATTTACTCGGACCTTAAAAGATTTTAACAGCTAGGATGGGCAAGGATCCCGTGCGCAAGTTGGGTCTTCATAGATGACAGGATCTTGTCAATACACATTTTTATATGAAAGTTTGTTGTAAACTGCGTTGAGTGCTGTAAGGTAGAGATGAATAATAAATACTTCAAATAAGTAAATAAATGCCCCTTGTTTCAATGCTCTTACAAAGTGCATCTTTGCGCTTTTCATCCCTCAGGTTAGCCTAATATATAGTTAATACTCTGGCCCTTGGAGGACATCAGGTCTTCCTGTTTAAGTGTGGGGGGGTCTTCAATAGTTGCAGATGCAATTCCCGCCTTTAATGGGACTCAGTAAGCTACTACAATAGGAATGGGGAGTCATGTGACAGGAAGGGGCGGGGCAAGGCAAGATTTGGGGGTGAAGGTAGCTTTTGCTGGCATGAAAGGGGCAAAATCTGCTTTGAAGTGTGTCCAACATAGAAAGCATTTCTCCCTACTAAAAGTCATGAACTAAAAAACAACAGGAGACACAAACTCTACATTTTTTCTCTCTTCCCCTTTCCCTAACAAAATGTTCTGATTGATTGTTAGAGGTTACAAGACTTTTCCATTCTCAGGGTAAGAGCAGGCACCATAGAGCAGGGTTTCTGCTCTATGGTGCCTGTTTCCCTTTGTTTTTATTGGGTTTCTCTATACTCCAGCAGGAGCTATGGGGCAACCAAATGCAGTGAATGTGGATAAACACGTTTTGAAACTTCTAAATCTTTTTTCTGATGAGGTATGCCAGCCACAGACGAATGGAGAGAGGCATCGTCTTATTATTATTAGATATAACAACAGCACTTATATACTGCTCTTCTAGGCAGATTAATGCCTCACCCAGAGCAGTGAACAAGTTGGTGTTATTATTATCTCCTGCCTTGAAACAAGGACTGGACTGAAGGAGGACTGGATGATAGGTAAACTGTGAGTCTCGTGGAGGAATGGGCCTCATGCCAGGGGAGGAAGTAAGTGTCTGTTCTGTCTGTTTTCTCCCAATCTTCTCCACAGTGTCTCTGCTCTGGGGCAGCTACCAGAAGGAGAACAAGCTGGTTACAGGGAAGGGAGCAAAAAACCACTAACTGAGCGATCTATGAAAATAAGCAGGCCATGGTAGGCTGGTGGTGGTTTTACTCTGCTTTCTCTGTGTCCCATCTTGCTTTCCTTGAGATGACTTGTCGTTCCCACTCTCTCATCTGAGCTGCTGCGTCTCATGTGGGCGCAGAGAGGGCACTACAGGACACACAGGATTCTATTCATTCATTAATACTGAAGGCAGCATACATCATTCTCCCCTCCATTTATCATCACAACAACCCTGCGAGGCAGGGTGTGAGTGGCCCAAGGGCAGAGTGGGGATTTTTAAAATATCTCTTACATGTCCCATTCTACTGTGCCAGGGGCGGCTGGCCAACCGAGCTGTGGCAAAGGAGAGCCCAGCTGGGGACTCGCGAGGCTGCGCTCCCTTCCCCACCCGGCTGGAGTTTGAAAGCCAGCCGGAGGCAAGCTTGTGTTTTGCCAGCACCAGGTGGGAAATTGGGGGGGGGGGGGGGTTGGGAAGTAGGGTTGTCAGCTCCAGGTGGGGAAATTCCGGGGGATCAGCAGGTGGTGGAGCCTGGAGAGGGTGGCCGTAGAGTCCACCCTCCAAAGCAGCCATCTCCCCCAGTGGAAGTGATCCCTGTCAACTGGAGATCAGTTGTAACTCCAGATCTCCAGCCACCACCTCAAGGTTGGGAAGTCGGTCTGTCAGCTCCAGGTGGGGAAATTCCTGGGGAGGGTGAAGTTTGGGGAGGGATGGGTCCTCAGCTGGATATGATGCCATAGACTCGCTAGCCCTTCCCAGACCCCTCTGCCTGCCAGCCAGCCCTTCCCAGACCCCCTTACCAGCCCCAGCTTTCTAGAGCACGTATTTATTCGCACAATAGGCTTTGTTTCTAGAGTACAATATAAAAAGGAAAAAAAGTTTATTTTTTTAAAATTAGAAAGTAGAGGTTATTAACTCATTGTTATTAATACTGTTGAGCCAGTGTGGTGTAGTTGCTCTGGTCTATGACTGGGAAAACCTGGATTCAAATTGCTGCTTACCACCTTGGACAAGCATTTCTCGCTCAGCCTGATGTATCCGACAGGGTTTTGTGAGGATAAAATGGAGGAGAGTCCTGTATGCTACCTGAGCTCTTATAAACATTTACGTGTATTACAAAAGTATGCTTATCTCTTCACACTGTTATTGCGTGTGTAACTATATAGTTTCTTAATGGTACAAAATCAAGAGTTTGACTACATGTATCTGTATGATTTGACCAGAGAATAACTCTCAAATTGTCAAGAGATATCGATATGTTGGTTGTGGAGTTCTGGGGAGCATGTAAACTTCTTGCCAGAAGTGGAACTCCCAGGGACAGTCTGATTAACATTTATTTATTTACATTATTTATACCCTACCAATCTCACTGAGACTCAAGGAGGATTATATGGTGTAAGTCAATATGAGCACCAGCTGGGGCATTCAATAAACAATGCAATATGGTATGGGCTGCAGCAATCTGAAAACAAGCAGAAGTCTGATACAGAGCTGAAAACAATGCTGAGACAAAACATAAGCAAATTGACATGACATATCGAACCATGTGGAAACTACCCAGTAAGAGCATACTTTCAGCAATGAACAGTGCACAGTAGCAGAGTCTACAGTCTCTATCCATGTAGCCTTTTGGAGCAACCACCTCTCAGTCACTTAATGGGGCCAGGGGTGGAATTCTGACTGAAGAAGAAGGGAGGCCCCTACACATAGCCGAAGACACCAAATTCTATAATAGCACTATCTGCCACAAACATAAAACCAGAATCTTTTTGATATTTAAAATGGTTTATTGTTTTGTTTTTATACAGTAATACTGGAATTTTTGAGAATTAGCGGCTACAAGCCATTTCTCACAATACTGTAACTACCTCGCTACCAAGCTTTATCAGTTTGTCCTCACCCTTTTATTTCTTCACATCAACAGCACGGCCCTGGGCACTCCCATAGCACCACAGAATGTCAACCTTTTCATGGATGACTCGGAGCTTTCTCAGCTCCTACCCGCTAACACAAGTCGGTACATAGCAGAGACAGAATTGAATTGCTCGGTTAATTCAGATTCGGTGTTTTATTTTCTTTCTGTAACCAAAAAAAAGGGCAGGATCCACCACTGGTCATTGTTTTTTCCAACTGGAGGACCACAACGTATGTGTCTAGCCCTCCAGGGGCCACCCCAAGCGGAATCTGCTCTAGCTTCAAAAGCGCGATTTCTAAGGGGAAGGGGCAATTCCAGACGGGCACCCCCCAATAGTCTGGCAGCCCCCTGCCAGAACAAAACTTACTCCCGTGTAAAGTTTTCTGAGCTGAAGCGATTGCTGGGGTGGGGTGGTTAAAGGGGAAGGTCTCGTGGGGCGCCCTCGCTCCCCCCTCCCGTTCTGCAGACCCAATGAAAGCGGGAGGGGGCTGTGCACGGCAAAAGAGCTTCCCGGGAGGGAGCGCGCCATTCGGGTCTCTTGGGGGGCTTCCGAGGCAAAGCGCAGCCCCAAAGACACAGCCCCTCTTCCGCTGGGACGCCCCCCCCCTCGGCAGCCCCCGCCCCGATCCCTCCGCCGGTTCTTCTGCTCCATTCAGCCTCGAGCACTCAGGCGGAGTCCGCGGGTCTCCTCCGTTCCTCGCCCGCTGCCCACCTGCCGTTTCCGGAGCGATCTCCGCGGTGAGGAGGGGGCCGCTGGATGCGCTCTTGGGCTTTTGCTGGCACGGGGCTGCCCCCGCCCCCTTGGCTGCCCGCATTCCGGGTCGGGAGCCGCGGAGGGCTCTGCGCTCCTCCGCGCAGGCAGGCGGCGACGGTTGAAGGGGGCGGGGCGGCGGCTTCTGCTTCCGCCGTTCTTTGTCTGAGTCCCTCGCCGAAAGACGGCCCGGCGCCCTCCGTGCGGAGCCGGGAGAGGGGCGTGTGCCGTTGGTGTCGGAAACCGAGAACCCGTGGCAGCTCGGTGCCGGGACGGGGCGTTCTTCGGAGGAGCCCTTGGAGAAGGGAGTGTCGCCTAGCGGTTAGGGGGTCGTTAAGGCGGGGGAGGCTGGGCTTCGGCCGGGCAGCCCAGCCGGCTGTTGTGAGCGTTAAGCGGGAGACGTAAGGAGAGCCCTGCTGGGTCGCATCGCCGGGACCTCCCGCTTCAGTTTCCCGAAGAGACGGTGCCGCCTCCTCGCGCTGCTCTCCAGCTCTCGGTGAACGGAGGTCCTCTTTACTCACAACGGCTAGTCGCCCTTGGGGGCGGCGGGACGGTCTTTTGCCATGCCCAGAGTTGTGAAGGCCTCGGGCGGGGGGAGTTGGGGGAGCTCTCGGTGCCCCCTCGCCCCTTTCCCGTGTTCAGGTGGGGGATCTGGGGGGAGGGGGCTGGTCTCTCGAAGGTTTCCTGCCTTTGGGATGAGTGAAAGGGGCTAACAGAGGAGAGGCTGCAAAGGTTGGCTGCTGTCTCTCACGTTAGGATCGGGCGTGTGCAATTTTGCTTGCAGAAAGTTAAAACGTTTATACCTTTTAATTCCATAAACATGTTGATTTTGCTGTTGTAAGTGACTCGCTTTGTTGATTTACTCGGTTTATAGCTTATTCCTGTTGCTAAAACAGTAAAATAGTTTTAGGTTTGAGAGTAAAATTAAGTATTACAATTTTTCTTGTGGCTTCAACATTTCTGTAAATTGTTCATCATTACAAGGAGGAGAACATAGAAAGGAAGAAAGTTGGGTGCCTGGCCTGTATACACACCCCTTGGGAATTAATTTTCTTCCTCCTCTCTTTTCTCCTGCTGCCCTTCCATTCCTGGATAGGTGGTTAGCAGCAGGGGCAGCCTGCCTCCTGAGCCTGCTGCCTGCCCCACCTTTGGGAATTGCTGGGAATGGATGCCAGAAGGGAGGAAGGAGCCAGTGGGAGAGACATTGATAACTCAGGATTCATCTCTTATGTTTCCCATGTATAAAATGGAGAGGGTGTTTTCCAGAATGTGTTTGAAATGCTGCAGAAATTTATATGGGTTAAGTATTTAACCAAATGTGTAAGCAGACTTGATCATTCGTTTTGAGTTAAAGAATCTTTTTGGTTTTGCTTTATACTTCTGGTGAATAGGAACCTGGACTGGAATTAAATGTGAAAATCTGGGGAAAACCTGCAAATTGGGGGAAATATTATCTTCCTCCCCCCCACCCCCAGACTTTCCTCCTTTTTTTTGGACTCAAAAGCTCTGAAATTTTGGGAAACAATAGAAAAAAGGGCCATGATTTTTTCTGTCTTTTACTCATCAGGATCTGTAGCAGGAAAAATCTTCCATCTACATCATTAAATGATATTCTTATAAATGTTACATAATCATATACAACATAATTCAAATGCGATCAGTTTTCCAACAATTAATATCCTCTATTAGCTGTCGCGGTGTTTTGATAAATACATTTTGTATTTATTTGTATTTATCCTTTCAGTGTTAGAGCATTTAACTTGATATCTAGATATCTTGCTAGTTATCTTGTGACCATCTGAGAGTGTTTCTGCCCAAATAATACACTTCCTTTTGCTTACTGTGACATTTGGTTTCTCATTTCACCTTTTGTCTGTTCCTGCCTCTCAGAGGGCCAAATTAAGATACAAATGCTAAGAGACCATGAGGTGCAGCAGTTTGCAGCTTTCTCTCAATTATTTCGCTCATCCAAGAGTTACCTTTTATTTCTTGAGTTTTAGTCAGTGCTCCCCCAAATTTCCCAATTTTGCAGTTGGAAAAACTGAAAGGAATTCTTCAGAAAAGAATGGGTGTGTGTGGTGAAACGGGGCCTTTCCTCCCACTGGTAGACCCTGCTCTGCCTACCCCTCCCTTTTCACCTCTGGCCAGGCACGTGAAGGGGCTGTCTCCCTTCCCTGTCTCCGGGTATTTGCTGCCACCACTGTCCCTGTATGGGGTCCTGGGACAGCCTCCTAACCTGCCTCCTAACCTGCAGTTGGGGGACTATGTGGAACAGATCTTTCTTTCTTCATAAATTCCAAAAATCTTTTATTTAACTTGTAACTATACACAGGCAAATATACAGTGAACGGAAGGAATAATAAAACAGAAACCCCTATTCTATCTCCCTCTGCTTATCTTTACTCATGCCGTAATTAGATGTAGTGTAGGGCAGGCCCGATACTTTGATACCTGGGGTTACATTAGATCTACATCTCTCCCTCAACTCTCCAGCCACCAACTGTCAATTTCCAACTCCCCTCCACCAACTGACTTGCTCTCCCTCCAATCACATTCTACTCCAGAACTGGGCCCTCCCCTTTGCAGCCCATAGAAAGTTAACTCCACAAACAGAATGGCGTTTCTCCACAGGGGGCAAACAGGGCATTTTCTTAATCTGGGTATTTTTCTGGACCTTCACATTTCTAGCATAGGTATACATCCCAGTCGGTGAAACATTCTACCCGGATCTGTTATCAAGGGGAAATGAATGGTGCTTGAGTGAAGGGCTGGTGGCCCATTTCTCCAAATGGAGACTAAACATACTGCCAGGAGTCCTCCTGGTAAACCTCCCTCTGTGTGTTTGTGTTGTGTGCAAGGCACGTTTTACTCACTCCAGATTGCAGCCTGTATCGATTGGGCACCTTTGCTGCCTTCATTTGTGGCTGGATTTTTCTATTCAGTTCTGGTTTGGAAATGGACAACCCAAAATGGGACTATTGTCAGTCAAACAAGGCAAATGGCCATTCTATGCAAGCTAAGTGAATTAAGAAAAATAATTTTAATTCCCTTATTTTGACACTTCATCTTGAAATCCAATGCAGAAAAAAGTATAACTAATCCTGAGTTTGGCTGCTTGGGATGGATTGGAAAGTCTGTACAGTGGTCACAAATGCTGAAAGGGGAGTGGAAAAAAATCCCAAAACTGAAAAACAAAATAAAAATTAGAGAAGCTTAATGGGGGGCCCTTACCACCTTGGCCTGCAAGATTGCTAGATTTTATTATATTTATCTCTCAGGGTGCATTTATGTTCATATACCCACCCTCCCTTCCTCATTTTTGAGTAGTATGATACAGCTGTGAACAACAGATCTTTGACTATATTAGGATTTTGCGGGATTATAGTCTTTTTAATTATGCATTACTTTAAGTTTGTAAGTCAGTCTGAGCCCTGTGTTATACAAGAAAAGTACTCTAAATAAATTCCCCCAAAAGAAGTAATAAGAGTATCTGTGCATAGATTGCAACTTATAACTGGAACACATTAGTGGTTTTAATGACTGCAGAGGGTGGAGGTAATGTCGCACTTTTTAAAAATTTGTCATCCACGAGAAGTCTCACCAAGAAAGGCAAGTGACAAAGTAGATAAAATATGAGAATTAGAAAATAAAAAATGCTGGAGCTTGTCAGCCCTGTTAAAATGGGCATTAGGGGAGAAATGCAAGGAATAGCCAAGAGGAGGAGGAGAAAGCCCCACCGTGGCAGGAAGGTGGGTTGCTGGATAGAGCATCTAGAAAGGGAATTTGCTTACCTGTGATTAGGCAGAGACTGTCTTTTAGATGGGTATGCATGGCCACGTGGGCAAAAAGACTGGTATCTTTAATAATGTTTGATTTATATACCACCTTTCAGGACAACTTAATGCCCACTCAGAGCAGTTTACAAAGTATGCCGTTCTTATCCCCACAACAACAAACACCCTGTGAGGTGGGTGAGGCTGAGAGATCTCATAGCTTTGTGGACATACTTGCAAGGCGGCTTTATAAACAGCTGGCTTGTAGCATCATACTGCTTAAAGAACAGACGAGGGAGTTGAATTAGGGAATGTGATTGCCATGTAAAATCTTCCCAATTCTTTTGTCTTGTTCACAGGTGGCTGAAATAAAGCACTGCAGGAGATTCAGATCAGCACCTCTTTGTAGAGGAATCACGGAAAGAGCCCTTAGGCATAAGAATAAAGTCATGGAGATGAGCGAGGAGCAGATTGGTTCCCCCTTTTTTTGTCCCGGGAGTCTTATACCTGGTCCAAGATGGAAGAGCAAGGTAAGCTGTGGAATTTATTACTTTTCTCACAAGAGGTATTGCATTGTACACGAGAAAACAGGGTTAACATACCTGTAACTTATGTTCATCTTCGTTCTTCTGTGCCTCCACACATGGGGACTGCGCAGGCGCAGGCCAGCCGCCGGAGAATTTTCTAGAGCTTCCATGGCTCCGAAGGGGCCGTTTGTCGCGCGCCTCAGCGACCGTTTTCCCGCCCAAACGGTCACGTGATCCTCCAGCGACCAACGGCCCCTTCCCTCAGTTCTCTTCTTGCCGCCGCTTGGAGAGAACGTGAGCTTCGTTGCTCTGTGCTTTTTTGTGCTTCGTGCTTTATTCTGACTGATTGCTTGGCTTTTGACTTCGGACTTCGTGACCTCGACTATTCTTCGGATCTCGTTTTGGACATTGTTGTGGACTCGGTAATTTGACTCGGACTGTTTTTGACCTTCCTTTCGCGTGCCCCTGAAGATGGCCTCAAAGGCTCTCTTCAAGCATTGCCTCCGATGCCACACGAAAATGGCCAAAACCGATGGCCATGAACTGTGCCTGTTCTGTTTGGGAGAGACCCATAATGTGACGGCCTGTAAAATTTGCCAGGGCTTCACCAGCAAGGCCCGGCAGGAGCGCAAGGCCCGATTGAATTCCTCCCTGTGGCAGAAGGTCATGTCCGGAGGCGCTCCGTTGCCCTCCTCCAAGGCCGGCCCAAGCCCCTCTGCCGAACGGCATTCCAGAGCTGGCTCAGTGGCCTCCGCGAGGTCGGGGTCGAAACCGCGTCCCCCGAGTACCTCGGCGTCGAGAGCGGCCTCTCCAGCGCAGGGACCGGTGCGGCCGCCCCGTCGCGCGTCATCTACCAGGTCGGATCCGAGACCAGCTTCGGAACCGAGGATCCTGGTACCGAGTCCCCGGTCGGAACCGACGGTCGGATCGGTTCCGATGAAGCCTAAGAGGTCGAAGCCGAGGTCCCCTTCGAAGGCGAGGAGCGCGTCGGTTCCGAGGTCTTCTTCGGAACCACCGAAGAAGAAGAAAAAGACCAAGCACCATCGGTCGCCGCGTCCCGCTCCTCAGGAGGAGGTCATCGTGCTTCCTCACACGCCTTCCCCTCACCTGGGCTCCCCGGAGCCAGAGGACATCTCCGTGCAGGTGCCGGATCCGATGGCCTTCGAGACGGTGCCCGCGGAATTCTCGTCGGGGCCGGAGCCGAGCCCGCACCGTCGGAGCCGACCATCGCTTGCCCTTCGGTCGCCGAGGCTGGAACCGAGCCCGTCTCCTCGTCGGAGCCGTCCTTCCCCTGCCCGTCCATCTCCACCTCTGGTCGGTCGTGAGCGGCATGGTTCCGGGGACAGTGTCCGATCAGTCCGGTCCACTGCGTCCCGGCATCGGCAGGCTTCCTACCTCCCCTCGCCATACCGTTGCCAATGGGAGGGGGCACCTGCGGGCTTCTCCGTGTCGGAACCGAGGCCTTCGACGTCGAGGTCGGCGTGGGCTCCCCCTCCGCTCCAGGTTCCGGAATCCCAGCTCGGTTCCGATGAGGAGGATGTCGAGAGCTTTGGCGGCTACCAGTCGGAGTCCTGGTCCGAACCATCGCCAGCTGAGGAGCTAGTGCCATCTGCGGACTCGCCATTCGAGGACCTCCGCATCTACGCCGATCAGATGGCAAGGATGGCCAAGGCTCTCGAGATGGACATCTCTTCGGCACTTCCCCAGACCAAAGACAAGCTCCTCAAACGTATCTATGGAGATAATCCGGCGTACGTAGGCTTCCCCATGCTCGAGGGTATTGAGGAGATTGTGGAGAAGGTGTGGCAGGTGCCCTGTGATCAACCTCCAACGTCCAAGCGCATCGAGCAGCTTTACAAGATCAAGCAGGGCACCTGGCCGGCGTTGGTGAAACACCCTCCACCTTCCTCCTTGGTCACAGAGGAGTTCAACCCCCGACGATCGGGTCACTCCTCGGTGCCTGCCGATAAAGAGGGCAAGACGCTTGATGCCATGGGCAGGCGCCAGTACATCGTCGCTTCGCTGGGTCTGAGGATTGCCAACTACCAGACCATCATGGCAGGGTACCAGCTGTACCTCTGGGAGAAGTTGGCATCCTATACCCGGGACCTCCCTCCTGAGCAGAAGGCTGTGGTGTCCCTGCTACAGACGGAGGCTGTGAGGCTGTCTAAGCAGCAGATGAACGCTGGGAGCCACGCTGCTGACACTGCTGCTAGAGGGATGGCGTCGGCGGTGGTCCTCAGGCGCCACTCCTGGTTGCGGTCTACGGCCCTGTCCCAGGAGGTGCGTTCCAGGGTGGAGAGCATGCCCTTTGAAGGGGACTCGCTGTTCTCCAAATCGACCGACGAGACCCTGAAAAAGAAAAAAGAGGACAGGCAGACGGCGCGGTCCTTGGGTCTGGCTCCAGCGGACAAGCCCTCCTCCAGGTCACGGTACGCTCCCCGGTCCGGCCCTTACCACTACCAGGGCAGATACCAACAGCAGCGGCCGGGCTATCATCAGTATCCTGCCTACCAGCAGCGGCCCTACCCTCCCGCACAACAGCAGAGGAGGCGTCGGCCCTTCAAGCCTCGTCAGGCACAGCAACCGGCCCTGCAGAAAGACCAGCAGGGCGCCGGGAGGCAGTACTGACAGGTCGCGCCAGCCGTACCCCCGAACTTTTCGGACAGACTTAGTCCACTCCTCTCTGAGTGGGAGTCAATAACATCTGACTCATGGGTCTTAACTATTGTTGAACTGGGGTACGGGCTGGAGTTTGTTGAGCTGCCTAGATGCAGTTCACCCCTGACAGCTGTCAATAACACTATGGCCGAGCTGGATGCGGAGATCGTGTCGCTCTTGGCCAAGGGTGCTGTGGAAGAATTGCCCTATGACGACTCTGTAAAGGGTTTCTTCTCTAGGTTCTTCCTGGTCCCTAAGAAGGATGGGGGTTTACGTCCCATTTTAGATCTGAGGGGCCTTAATGCCTTCCTCAAGGTGACCAAATTCAAAATGGTAACGTTGGCGGCTGTGATCGCCTTGCTGAAACAGGGAGATTGGTTTGCGGTTCTTGACTTAAAAGACGCATACTTTCACGTGGGCATACGGAAGGAGCACAGGAAATACCTGAGCTTTGTTTACCGGCAAAGGGTTTTCCGGTATAAGGTGCTCCCCTTTGGCCTGTCCACTGCCCCACGAGTGTTCACTAAATGTGTGGCCCCTGTGGTTTCCTTCCTACGGGAAGAAGGCTGTACCATCTTTCCGTACCTCGATGACTGGCTCATCGTGGCTGACTCGGAGTCTAGGCTGGTGCAGGACATTGGCTTGGTACTTAGCACGTGCCAACGCCTGGGGCTCCTGGTGAACTTGGAGAAATCCAAACTGGTGCCCAGCTGCAAGGTGTCCTACATTGGTGCACTTTTAGACTCTGTGGAGGGTTCTCACAAGAGGTATTGCATTGTACACGAGAACATAAAATTTCCCACCCGTGCTTAGCTGTTGATAGCGAGTGCTTCCTCCTCTTTCCAGGGTCCGGTGTCCTTCGAGGAGGTGGCTGTGTATTTCACGGAGGAAGAGTGGGCTCTGCTGGATCCTGGCCAAAGAGCTCTTCACAGGGAAGTCATGATGGAGACTTATGGAAACGTGGCTTCTCTAGGTAAGCAAGTAATCGGCTGGTGAATGAAAGGTCCTGAATCATTTTGGGAGTGTTGTGAGATTTCTCTAGTAGTGGTCCTTGTCCATTCTAGCCCTTATCTTAGTTAAGTCCCGACCGAAATATTTTCACCTTTTCTGCTGGAATAAGCTGTATCCTTTTCCCCCAAAGAAGGCACAACCATGAAGAGAGTTTAGGGTGCACACATTTCCACCAGAAGTCATTGACTCAGAAGACACTCTGGAGTGTTTCCTGGGAAGATCACTTCATTGTGAGGGAAATGTTGTCACAATGAAAGAGCCACAATGCAAGCTCTGGGGAACTTCCTTCCCAGTGTCAGGAGGAGGTCCTATTAGGCAGCCAAGCAGGCAGTGCTGTGCAACTGCTAGGCTCCCAGAATAAGATTGGCAACACTTAGGTTTAAGTCCTAGCTCTGCCATGAAACTTGATGGGAGATCTCAGACCAGTCATTCTTCTCAATCTAGCTTATATTTTAGTAATGTTTTCAAAAATGGAGGAAGAGAGAGTGATACATGCCTTCCTACATTCTTTGGAGAAATGATGAGATGAAAACCTATAATCCTATAACATAATTGAGAAAGCGGGTTTCCAACGACTCACATGGATTCGACTGCGCAGGCTCGCTCTCGCACACCCCTAGTGGGGATAAGAGGTGAGTCTTGGCAACAGGGCTCGCCGAGGAGGCAGGAGCAGGAGTGTGCCCCACTGCCTGCTCCCCTCCCTCCCTACACCTCCAGCCAAACAGCGAAGTGCCCTCCTGCTTGACAAGCCCCAGCTCAATGCTTCTCTGCCATTCCCCACCAGGATCGGCAGCGGCAAGCACCTTCCCCTCCTGACAAGCCCTGATCGGGCTGCAGGAAGTGCAGGCACACTTCTTGGCTATTCCCTACCAGTGGCAGTAAAGCACCCTCCCACCTGTCAACCCCAGCCAGGCTGCAGGCAGTACCCTTCTGCTTGTCAAGCCCCAGCCACAGGAAGGGCGGGTGGGATTGGCGGGGGCGAAGCGCCCTCCTGCCTGGCAAGCCCCAGTTGAGCTGCAGGAAGGGCGACGTGCTTCTTGACAATTCTCAACCAAGATTGGTGGTGGTGAACTGCCTGCCTGCTGGTCAAGTCCCGGCTGAGCTGCAGGAAGGGCAGGTGCGCATCTTGGCTGTTCCCAGCCAGATTGATGGCGGCAAGCGCCCTCTGGCCTGTCAAGTCCTGGCTGAGTTGCAGGAAGGGCAGGCGGCTTCTCCATTGTTCCCCGCTGGGATTGATGGCAGCGAAGTGTTCTCCCACCTGACAAGCCCCAGCTGGGCTGTAGGAAGGGCTAGTGCACTTCTCAGCTATTCCCCACCAGGATCAGCTGTGACGGAATGCCCTCCCGCCTGACAAGCCCCATCTGGGCTACAGGAAGGGCTGGCATGCTTCTCGGCTATTCCCTGCCAGGATTGGCAGTGGCAAGCACCCTACTGCCTGACAAGCTCCAGCCAGGCTGCAGGAAGGGTGGGCATGCTTCTTGGCAGTTCCCCGCCGGGAATGGCGGCAACGAAGCACCCTCCTGCTTTGTCTCCCTGCCTGATTTCTCCCCTCTCCCTCTCCCACTCCCCCATCCCCTTTCCAAGCCCAGGGCTTGCCAGCCTGCTCCTGCCTGAGTCTCCTTGCCTGTCTTCTCCCCTCTCCCACCCCCGCGTCTGCCAGGCACCTGGTTCAGCCTCAAAAGGGTCTGAATCCAGCATCTAAAAGCTGCATGCAGCTCCAGCCTAGGATTGCTAGCTTCCTGGTGGTAGCTGGAGATCTTCAGGAATTGGAAGAGATCTCCAGTCCACAGAGATCAGTTGCTCTGGAGAAAATGGCTATTTGGAAGGGTGGGCCTTTGGGCCTACTCTCCCCAAACTCAGTCTTCTCCAGACTCCATTCCCCCAAATCTCCAGGAATTTCGCAACCTGCAGCTGGCAGTCCTATTCCAGACACCCGGTTCAACCCTAATGGGGCCAAATCAGATAGCTGCGAGCTGCATGAGCGCACCAGGCTGCTCGCCTCCCCTCCCCCCAATGCATCTGCAGCTCCAGCCACCTGGTTTGGTCCCAGTAGAGCTGAACCAGGCAGCTGCCAGGTGCAGGAGATCTTCAGGGCTCCTGGCCCCCCCCTTGGGGCAGTGGGGAGTGGGCAATGCCAGGCCTGGCCACCCTGCTCTCCCCTGTCTCAGTTGGGGCATTGGGGAGGGGGCAATGCCAGGCCTGGCCACCCTGCCTTCCCCCCTCTCAATTGGAGCATTGGGGAGGGGGAAATGCCTGACCTGGCTGTCCTGCCCTTTCTAGAGCCTGTTGTATTGTTTCTCTACAACAGGCTTTTTTTTTACTAGTTATTAATAATGTACATACAATGCTTGCTCTAAATGCCACTTTATGCTTTCTATTTCTTCTAGTGTTAGAAGAGCATTTTTAATACAATTTACTTATCCTGCTGTAACATTATATACAGAAGAGTACTTCCTTAGTTCCTTCTCCTATATAAATTTTTGCAAATAGACTTCACCATGGAAAATAAAGCGTTCTTTCCTTAAGAGCAGAGAAAGTCTCTAATTTTAAGGCAAACATATTGTTAAAGTTCTGGCTCTTGGCAACTTGCATATTTACCTACATTCTACGTAGCCAGTGTAGTTTAGCGGTTAGAGTGTCGGACTAGGATTTCCAAGACCCAGTTTCTGAACCTCCTTTTACCATGGAAGGTTGCAGGGGGTGACTTGAGCCAGTGACACACTCTACCCAGGGTTGTTGAGGTACAGTGGAGGAGGGGAGAGAGGTGAGGTATAAATGAACGAAATAAATACATGTTAACTAGAGAAATGGTTGTCAAACTTTCCAGACCAGGACTCACATTTAACACCTTAGGTGGGAGCATAGGAGTCCCCTGAATGATGTGACCAGAACAAGTGGGGCCAGAGTTATGATCTTATGGGTGGAATTGCATCACTGCAAATGCATGCCAAACATTGGGTGACCAACTACTGGGATGGGGACTGATGTAGCAGGGTGAAAAGAGAGAGTGTAGGCAAGGGAGAGCTTTTACTATTTGGAACTAAATCCACTTACTGATACATAGTGTTTGTTTCCCAGGATGCTTAGTGGGCTTCTCTCTTTATTCCAGCAGGAGATGAAGAGAAACCAGTTATCGGTGTGGAAAGGCAGAAGGTTGTGGAGGTGGAAGAAGCTCGAGAAAGGCCAAAGCAACAGCAAAAAAGGAAGAAGGAAGGAACCCAGAAGCAGAGAAAGTACTCTGCTTTTCAGTGCTGGGACCTCCATGAAACCCTAATAAGAGACAAAATACAAAAAGAAGAAAGAAGGAACACACGCTCTTTGACTGGGAAAAGATCTGGCAAAAAATCTAGCCATAAGAGGGATCTGAGAAGTCACATTGAGGAGAAACCATATAAATGTTTAGTGTGTGGACGGAGCTTCAGTAAGAAAAGCAAGCTAATTTCTCACCACAGGATTCACACAGGGGAAAAACCATATAAATGTTTTGAGTGTGGAATGAGCTTCCGTTGGCCTAGCTTGCTAACTTGTCACATAGGGATTCACACTGGGGAGAGACAATATACATGTTTGGAGTGTGGAAGGAGCTTTGGTTGGAAGGGAAACCTTATTGCTCACCAAAGAATTCACACAGGGGAGAAACCATATACATGCTTGGAGTGTGGAAAGAGTTTCAGTCTCAAGGCACACCACACTTCTCATCAAAGGATACATACAGGGGAGATGCCATATAAATGCTTGGAGTGCGGAAAATGTTTCCGTCGGAGTGACATGCTAACTAGTCATCTGAGGACTCACACTGGAGAGAAGCCATATAAATGCCTGGAGTGTGGAAAGCGCTTCAGTCAAAGAAGGACCTTTACTTATCACAAAAGGACTCACACAGGGGAGAAGCCATATAAATGCTTGGATTGTGGAAAAAGCTATAGAGACAGAGGAACTCTTACTTCTCACCAAACTACTCACACTGTCGAGAAGCCATATAAATGCCTAGAGTGTGGAAAGAGCTTTGGTCAGAAAACAAATCTTACTTTCCATGTAAAGACTCATACAGGAGAGAAACCATATAAGTGCTTAGAGTGTGGCATGAGCTTCTATCGCCAGGCACACCTTTCTTCTCACCAAACAGTTCATACAGGGGAAAAACCATTTAAATGCCAGGAGTGTGGAAAGAGCTTCAGTCGGAAGGACACACTAACCTGTCACCTGAGGACTCACACTGGGGAAAAGCCACATAAATGCCTGGAATGTGGAAAGAGTTTTAGTGACAGAAGAAACCTTAATTCTCACCAAACTATTCACACAGGGCAGAAACCATACAGATGCTTGGAGTGTGGGAAGAGCTTCCGTCTAAATTCCATGTTAACTTTTCACCAAATGATTCACACTGAGGAAAAGCCGTATAAAATCTTGGAGTGTGAAAATAGCTTTAATGAGACAGAGGGCCTTGATGGTCATGGAAGAATTCACTCAAGGGAGGAACCATATCAATACTACATTGTGGAAGAAGCTTCAGACAGCAAACAAATCTTCTTTTTCACTAAATTACTCTCCCCAGGGACAAACCATTTAAATGCTTGGAGTGTGGAAAGAGTGTCACTCAGGGAAGTAATCTTACTTCCCAAAGGTCTCACAGAAGACAGAGACTGTATAAATGCCTGGATTATGGAATGAGCCTCTCGCCAAACAGTCCACATGGGGAGAAGTCCTATATATGTCTTGAGTGTGAATAGCATCTTCATTGGAGTGAAATGCTAACTTGTCACTTAAAGACTTACACAGGGGGAAGCCATGTAGACTTTTTTAAGTAATGAAAAACTTCCATCAAAGTGTACACTTTATTTCTCATGAAGTGATTTTCACAGGGGAGAAACCATTTACATGCTGCTGTCAGAATGACAAGCTAACTTGGAATTTAAGGATTCACAGGGGAGAGCAGCCCTAAAAATTAAACATATCTCTGTCAAAGAGCAGCCTTGTGACATGCCTATGCCAGAATACCTGTATAAATGCTCTAATTGTCAGAAAACCAATGCCTGGTTATAAGACAGGGAAAGCATGTAGCTGATTGGGGAAAACTTGAAGATATACTGGAGGAGTAGAGAAGTATTTGAGTAGTTTCTCTGTCTGAATCAGCAAGGACAGTATGGTACACCTTTTGTAAATATGCATTTTCTTTCATCACAGCCACATTATGCTGTCTTTGTACTGTAATAATCTCTCTCTCTCTCTCTCTTTTTGCATGGTGAAAAACTAGTGTGCTGTAATTCCCACCCACCCTCCTTTTTGGCATGGTGGAGAATCGGTATGTTGTAGTAGTAGTTATTGTGGGGCTTTTAAACACAGGCTTTTTTGGTCATGCCCCATCAATCAGCCACAAAGTTTGCATACAGCCTTTGAGCAGTCTCTGTCAGTCAGCATAACATACCTCACAAAGTAGTTATGAGGTGAAAATAGTGAAGAGGTGAACCATGTACTGTACATTGACCTTGTTGTAGGAAGAGCAGAATAAAGCGATTAAAAATTATAGGTGTATTTGCTTGCTTACTTATTTGATTTCTCCTATGGCTTTCTATCAAGAAGAATTCTCATCACCTTCTAAAGCAATACAATATATGTGCTTTATTGTACTGGAGCTCACTGACGAATGAAGCAGCAAGCCGAAGCCCATTTGAATAAAAAAGTCTTCTGAAGGCAATGGAGAATGAGAACGAGCTGTGGTCCTTGCATCTGTGGGTAGCTTTTTAAATATATCTTATCTATTCATTTGATGCTTATCCCTCCTTCAATCTAGAAGAATCCCTAAGTCACCTTAAGCAGCATGTTAAACTCTATGTGCTTTGTTGCAGAGGATTATTAAAATAGGGCTTGACAAATCCAAGACACCATTATGGTGCTAATCTTTTATCAGTTATTTTATTGTAGTATCAGTGAGAAGTACAAAGTTTCTTTATCATTTCACATCAGATTATGTTTTGCAGTAGGGCATAAAAATGCATGTGCATGAAGTTCTTGTCATTTCTTGTTTATATGTTGACTTTGCACTGTTTGGTAGTGATGAATTCATTTCTTAACCAGTGGCTTTCTATACTGGCTCCTATTCAGTTAAATGGAGCTTTTAAAGCAGTAATAGAATTCTCAGAAATGGGGGGGAAGTTAGGTTAGGTTTAGGGGTTAACATTTTGTTGACAATCATAGCTGTCCTTATAATTATATACAGCATTTGTGTCAGAGCTTTAATAAAATTACAAGTAACTGGTTAGGTTTAGGTTGTATGGTACCAATAATTAGGAAATATGGAAATAATATATAAATCTGAAAACTGAGTAATGAGTCTGGCTTCTGAATTGTTGGGCTGGCTCCCAGACCCAGACAAAATTAGTCAAGGCCTAACTTAAGAAGATTTTTTTATAGAGTAAATTTAATCACAATGGAAAACATCAATTCAGAAATGTATCTTGCTGGCAGTTTGGAATGTGGTGTCTGTGAATAAGTGTATCTCATGGGCTTGGCTTAAAGTGACATGCCTGGGTGAAGGCAGAGCTTAAGATGGAATTAGTAATATTTGTTTAATCACTGTAGATGTAGCATCCATGGGCCATAACTGTTAGGAAAAGGTTGTATTCCAGCTGCAGTCAAAGATTGGAGAACCCAGACCCACTAAAGAAAGGAAGAGTGAAAAACTGGGTTGCGCTTACCTGTAACTTGTTCATTGAGGTCTTCTGTACAGGCACACATGGGATTGTGCATGCTCAGGGCTGCCAATCAGAGGTTTTGTAGCTTTAAAAGTCACTAGGGGTGCACAACGCCTCCCAGAACGCAGCTGCAACTGGTTTCCAGCTGAAACAGCCTATACCTGGGAGACGTGGTGCCCTCCACAACCCGCTCCTCAGTAATTAAGAGCGTACAGTGGAGAAGGAGGGAGGGTGTGTGCGCCTGCACAGAAGATCTCAATGAACAAGTTACAGGTAAGTGCAATCCTGTTTTCATTTTTGGTCTTCTTGTGCAGTCCCACATGGGAGTTTAACAAGCTTCTTTCCTGGGTGGCAGAGCTTGACCTTCCGTGAACAATTGATTGCAGCACAGCTGTCCCCACTACCGTCTCCTTTCTGTCAAAGACGTCCAGGGCGTAGTATCTCACAAAGGTGTCCCCTGACGACCAGGTCACTGTTTTGCAAATAGGAGGAAACCCGTTTAGGAGTGCTGTCAATGTTGCTTGTGACCCAGTAGAGTGCGCATGCACGTTCAGCGGACAAGGTAAGTTGGCATTTATATAGCATAGCTTAATGGCCTGCACTACCCAATGTGAGATGGTCTGTGCACTCGCTCTTTTCCCTTTTTTAGGTCCAGGAGAGCAAACAAGTGTCTATCAACCCTAAAGTCCCTTGTACAGTCCAGGTAGAACAATCCCTCCAGTGAGTGAAGGGCCCTCTCCGCCTCAACTGAGTAGTTTGGGAAGAAAACTGGCAGTGATATTTCCTGTATCACATGCAACTTAGACACTAGTTTAGGTAAGAAGTCCAGTTTTGGTCTGAGTACAACTTTTTTGGTTGTATTTTAAAAAATGGTTGGTCTATGCATAGAGCTGCTGGCTTGCTAACCATCCTAGGCGAAGGCACCACTAGTAGTAATGCTACCTATAGCGTTAGTGACCTTAATGGTCATGTGGCTAAGGGCTCAAAGGGTTTTGATATCAGTTTAGTCAGTACAATCTGCAAAGACCATTGTAGCACTATTTGCCCCATTGGGGGAAACATTCTTTAAACCCTTTAAACTTCGAAGAGTAATGTGAGAACACTGTCTTTTTCTCAATAGGCTCATGAAAGGCTGATATAGCCGCAAGATAGACCTTTACTGACAAGAAAGAAAGTCCCAATTTCTTCAACTTCAAAAGAAACTCCAAAACTTTAGCCAAAGGGCAAGTGACTAGGTTATTCTCTCCATTGCCCAATTTTCCAATCTCGACCATTTATACACATACGCTTGTCTCAAAAACAGCCTTTTGGTATTCAGCAACACCTCTGCTGCCTTTGTAGAGAAACACCCTACTATTTCAGTAGCCATGCCGTCAGTTTGAGTTTGTCTATTGCATGGTGGAACACGCCCTGCCATACTATCGGATCTGGTTCCTTCGGTAGGTGGCGGTAAGTCTGGTTCGTCATCTGGTATAACAAATGAAACCGTGGTTGCCTTGGCCAGAAGGGTGTCACTTCTACTGCTGTTGTCCCTTCTGCCTGCATTTTGCTTATCATTTTTGAGATTAGGGGTATTGGGGGGGAAGGCGTAGAATAGACCAGGTGATCTGGAAAGCATCTCCCAAGGGATTAGGATCTAGGCCTCGCCTGGAACAGAGCAACAGTGCTTTCTGTTTTCTTTTGTGACAAAAAGATCTCTCTCTGGTGGGCACCAATCTTGGAAAATAGGTCTGATATAGCGGTCTTTGATGGCCCACTCATGCATGTTCATTCCTATCCTGCTCAGCCTGTCTGCGATGACATTTTCTGGCCCAGGTATGGGTGCCACCTGCAAATGGACATTCTGCTTGACAGCCCGTTCCCATAACTTCATGGTTTTGAGGCACAATGACCAGGATGTTGTTCCCCCTTGTTTGTTGTCATAAAACATTGCTGTACTGTTGTTTGTCAGCACCTTTACATTTCTGCCCTTAACCATATCTGAAAAAGAGATTAAGGCATATTAAAATGCCCTAAGTTCGAGTGTATTAATGTGTAGTGGCAGTTTATCCTCCACCCAAGTACCATGGACCATGAGGCTTCCACAATGCACCCCCCCAATGCACCCCCCACCCTGATGAAGAGGCATCTATAGTAACAGTTATGTCAGTACAAATTGTACCAAACTGAATGCCTTCCATTAGGTTCCCATCAGCTAGCCACCAGTGGAGGCTCTTAAGCACTGTTATGGAGATAGAAAACTTCTTTCCCTGCACATGAACTACAGCACAGTAAACAAATGAACCCTAGCTGCCATTCCCTCATACGTAACCTAGTTATCAGAATCACATCTGTAGTTGAGGCCATGAGGCCCAACAGTGTTTGTATCCTCCTAGCAGATTGATACTTGCGTCTTAGAAATGTCCTGACCATGCTTTTTCATTTCAGAGCGCTTTCTGCTGGTAAGAATGCTCTGTTCAGTGAGGCATCTAACATGGCACCTATGAATTGTACCCTTTTGGTGGGAGTTATCTTCGATTTTTTTGTGGTTTATGATCAGACGTAGCTATGAGCAGGTATGCAATGTTAGTTCTACCTGTCTGTACAAATCTTTTTCTGAACATCCTGCGAGCAGCCAATCATCTAAGCATGAATATATGGAGCAGCCGAGAGTCCTTAAATGGGCCACAACTACTACCATGCATATGGTAAATATCCTAGGGGCTGTGGACAGGGGAGGGGAAGCACTTGGTATCAGTATGTCTTATATGCACAAACAAATCTCAGGTATTTCTTGTGGGAGGGGTGAATGGACATGTGGAAATACGGATCTTTTAGGTCAACCACAGCGAACCACAAGCCAGTGGGTAATAGTGTCATCACCATGTTCAGTGTGGTCATTCTCAACTTTTGTAATTTAATGAACTTATTAAGATTCCTCAAGTTTAATATGGGTCTAAATCGCCCATCTTTCTTCTCTACTAGAAAGAACTTTGAATAGAAACCCAGTTGCCCGTCATGTGCTGACACCTGCTGGACAGCTCCCTTGTGTATGAGTGGCTTTTAATTCCTCCAGCAACTCAGGACGAGGAAATCAGTTCTACCAGGGAGATGCGAACGCGGTAAGTGGTCAAACTCATATCCAAACTGAGCTATATCCAATACCCACACATCTGAGGTGACTGATCACCAAACTGTATAATAGGCATAGAGCCTATCGCCAAAGGGTTTCCCACTGTCCTGATCTAGTCAGAACTGTTTCTGACCATGTTGTCACTCCTTGCTAGCATGTGGCGGTGAGGTATGCCCGGTCCTATGCAGTGGCTTCTGTTTGGAAAACACCCCCGGCTAGGCTGGTAGGGATGGTTTTGTGGATATGCATAGCTCTGATAAGGCTGGTAGTGGTATTGCCTTCCTCTATAGTATTGTTGCTTAAACTGCGGCTTGCTGGGCCCATGTTGAGTCAGTGGGAGGTCTTCATATGACCTAGTGGTCTGTCTATCCTTTTGTTTCTGTGATAGGTAATCATCTGTCTTTTCAGAGAATAAAGTCTTGCCCTCGAAAGTGAGGTCCTCCACCATATTCCTAGTTTCCACAGGCAAGGCCATGGACCTCAGCCACACATGCCTCAAAACTATCACCAGTGGGAATGCTCTGGTCACAGCATCTGCTGTGTTCCTCTCTGCATTGATCTGATGCCTAGCAAGACACAATGCTTCCTCTCTAATGACCCTTGCTAGAGGTCTCTGATCCTCTGGTCATTTTTCTTGGAAGGTGGCCGTCTTGCCCCATATAAAAATCTGGCAGCATAATTGACGATTTTGATGCCCAGTGCTGCCGAAGCGTAAATCTACCAATTGCATCCAACTTCCTACCCTCCTTATCTGATGGTGCAGCATGTCGCTGTTTTGACTGCATCTTCTCAGTCACTAAAGAAGAAGGGGGAGGGTGCATTGAAAGAAAAGGGCAGGATTCATCCTTAGTCTTATACAGAGCTCTACTTTCTTTGCTGTAGGTGTGTTGGAGGCCAGCTTCTTGCACAATGAGATCATCATTTCGACAAATCCCTTGATAACCAGAAAGGTCACACTAGAAGTGGTCCCTGAATATAGGTGCTGGAGTATATTGTCTTTGGGTTTCAGGTCAGTTGATGCAATCTCCAGCGCCTTAGCCATCCTCATGAGCTCCGAGAATGAGTGGAAGTCATCAGTGGCGAGACTTCACCAGTCTCACCTAAGGTCTCATCCGGGGGAGGGTCAGGGTCCACTAGGGCTATCTTCCCGTTCATATTTTTCAGCTTCTTGCTCCTGAAGTTGGAAGGCCATTGCAGACCCTTGAATGGAATGTGCTCACTGATTCCGAGAGGGATTTAGCAGAGAAGAGTGACTCTGTATGGAAAGGTTCGCCCACATCCACTCTATAGTGCTGGTGGTGGTACCATGGAGAGCACCTGTGCGAACAGCAGGGCTCTGAGTGTGTGGAATGAGAGTTCCTTCTCGACATCCGGTCCCTCAGTATTTCCCTTTCCTCCTCAGATGAAAAGGGTGATGGGGATCTGAATCTAGCTGATGGCGTCCTCGGAGGCGCCAGAATCTCCACATCAGGGGAGTGTAATTCCCTCAGCGCTCCAGCCTTTCCAGAAACCTTGCTTGGCAAGTGCTTCGTCTTGGCAAGTTTCGTCTTCGGTGTTTCAGATGATGTCGGAGCAGGGCACTCATGTCCGGTTGGATACAAGTGTTGCACTTGAGTCAGTGTCGTCATCGCCGATGGAGCCAAGCCTCTCAAATCCAACCTTCAGGTCCAGGATGCTAATGGTTCCAAGCTCATTGGTGATCTCAGCTCTGAGTCACACTTTCAGATCCGAGCGGAATCCAACAAGCTCGATGCTTCTCGAGAAACAGGAGAAGGTTGGATCTGGGAAGCTGTCAGTTCCGACGGCGCCACCTGAGCCGATGAAGTCGGGGTCGGATTCGACTGCCCCACTGCATTTTTGGGAGCTTTCGATTTTGGTCCCGGAGCCACAGCCACTAGCGTCTTCTCCCAAACGGCAGCCTTCAACCGACTGGCCCATTCTGAATGCTCTTTCATAGTAAAGCCCTAGCAGATTTTACACATTTGAATGTTATGCGCTTTGCCTAAGCAAAGAAGGCAGAGCAAATAACTAGGGGTGTGCAAGGAAAAAACTTTCGGCTTTCTTGTTTCGGGATTACCCGAAACAAGATTCTCTACCGGCATTAGCCGAATGCCGAAACAAGAATCTCTTTCGGGATTCGGGATTCGGCATTATTTCGGCATTCTTTCGGGATTCTTTCGGGTTTTTTTGCTGGGAAAATGCCTCCGTCTTTCAGGACGCCTGGAGGAGGCATTTTCCCACCAAATAAGCCCAAAATTGGTGGGGACCTTCCTCTAACCCTTCTCTAACACCCACCCAAGTTTCAGACAGATTGGACTTTGGGGGGCCATGTTATGGCCCCCCAAAGCAGGTCCCCCCATCCTCCCATAAAGGAGCATCTTCTTCATTATTTCCTATGGGGAAAAAATGAAGAAGCAGGCTTCCTTTGCTAGGGGTGGCATTTTGCATGCAAAATGCCCCCCAGCCCTCAGGGGCCCTTCTCCCACCCCTCCTCCCACCCCCCACCAAGGCTCAGCCTGCTCCCACTTGGGGGGGGCCATTTCATGGCCTCCCCAAGTAGGTGCTCTAATCTCTACCACTGACAGCTGGGGGAGGCTTGTGTTGCCAGGGGTGGCATTTTGCATGCAAAATGCCCCCCAACCCTCTGGGGCCCTTCTCCCACCCCTCCTCCCACCCCCCACCAAGGCTCAGCCTGCTCCCACTTGGGGGGGCCATTTCATGGCCTCCCCAAGTAGGTGCTCTCAGCCCCTAAAGTCCACCCTTCACAGCCCCACACAAACCCAATTCCCCCCCAGCTGCCACACACAGACCCAAATCCCCCCAGTAGCCCCTCACAGACCCAAATCAACCCCCACCTGCCCCACACCCACCATAACCCCAGGAACAGGCTGGCCTGCCCTCCCCTTTTGGGAACCCCTAAACTCTCTTTCCCAGGGCAGTTCTGCACAGACAAGGGGTGCCACAATGGTGGCAGTGCCAAATCGTCCCTGGGAAAGAGCACCTGCCCTGGCACACAGACAACCACCCCCCTGACCCCCCCACCACCCGCAGAGAAGGCTGGCCAGCCTGCCCCATTGTTCCCTATGCTGGGAACCAACCTCCCATCAAAGAAGGGAACACAGACACACAATCATTAAGTTTAAAAAACCTTTATTTTCTCATTTTCAAATTACAAGTGGTCAACAAATCACAACATATTACACTTATTGTCCCTCATAGCACAACACAACACAATTAACTACACATCAGAGAATCTTAAACACAATTTTTTTTTTGAAATGGACAAACAGTAAAGTTTTGAACATTACAACAGGTCACATAGTGAGCGGGCACAACAGGGCATGGAAACAGAAGATGATCATAATAACTACCAGCCTAATACAACTCTCCCTCCATAACATGACTTAATGGGGGGGAACCACTGCATCAAAATCCCCCCCCAACCCTCTGGGGCCCTTCTCCCACCCTTCCTCCCATCCCCCCACCAAGGCTCAGCCTGCTCCCACTTGGGGGGGCCATTTCATGGCCTCCCCAAGTGGGTGCTCTGCTCTCATCTCTACCACTGACAGCTGGGAGAGGCTTGTCTTGCCAGGGGTGGCATTTTGCATGCCAAATGCCACCCTCACCCTCAGGGGCCCTTCTCCCACCCTTCCCCCCACCCCCCACCACATGCATTCCTTGACAATCAAGAAATCTGGAGTTAAATATAATGTGCATGTAAGTCCCTCAAAGACAGAAGCAATATGACCCATTTGATTTCCACAACCTCAGACACAATTAGGGATCCGTTTCCCCTTGGTGGGGGATCCCCCACTCTCACCTATCACCCCGAAGGGGGAAAGTCAGTGAATGAGCCTTCAAGGTACGCTCCAGGGGCTGCTGCCGTGATGTCACTGATGTCATCTGGCTGCCCTGAGAGTATGCCTGTGCTTTGCAGTGGGCTGATTTGGGCCCTGCAGGCCAAAGCAGGATCCCTTGTGGCCCAAATCTGCCTGCTGTGAATTGTGCGTGCTCCCCAGCCTTGTGTGATGATCACATCACTTCCTAGAACAGACATCATCATGCCAGAGCATTGCCATTAAATGATCATGCGTGTGTGAACAGACCCTAAGTATCCTGTAGGCTTCAGTGATGGTATAGTAATGTTTTCACTCACATTATAGAGAGAGAGAGAGACAGAGAAGGGGGGGAGGCACTGAAACTAGATTATTTCTTCTATTTTACTGTCCCCTTCCAAAGCCAGGGTGGCATTGGCACAATGCCCCCCTCCCCCCGGCCAGAGCCTTAGTACCAGTATGCATTGACAGGCCCATGCATCATAGTCCTTTTTGAGACCCAGCCAAGTTGTGTGCCTTTTGGAGAAAAATGTTCAAGTTGCTGGTGGGGGTATGAACAATTTTTAGATATCCACTGTAGTGCAATGGCTAGAGAGTTGGTCTAGAATCTGGCAGACTCTGATTCTGTGCCTTGTAGGCTTGATGGATGTTCTTGGCTCAGCCTAAGTAAACAATTGTGTTGTGTTTTCCAGAGGCAGTCTAGGTGATTTTGGGGCCCTGGACAAATGTTCTTGACGGGGCCCCAGAACCAGTGCCGCCCCACCACTGGCTCCTTGCCAAGGCCAAGCAATTTGGTAACCTAGGCCCCAGATAGAGTGGGCAGGAGTGCGTTGTTTCCTTCCTCCCCCCCCCTCCACCCCCTCATACAACTAAGAAGGCCATCGGTGGAGTCACTCCAATGTGAGGCATGGAGCAGCTGTCTATTGTTAGCCTGGTTGTGATGAGGGTGAAACAAATCAAGGGAGAACAGCAATGTGTAAACCACTCTAGGTTCCCATGGGGGAGAAAACCGGGGCATAAGATAAACCTTTAATTTGGTGGGGAGGGGGTATATACATTTTATGTGTATGTGTCTGTATGTTTTATGCATTCAAATCACTTGTGGTGTACTTTAGAATTATATTGAGCTCCACAGTATCCCAAAAACCTTGTCCATGTATTGCAAACCGAAGTCAATCTACCACATCTAGGGTATTCTTCTTTTCCCTACTGCCTTCAATTTTTCTTAGCATTATTGTCTTTTCTAGTGAACCTTGTCTTCTCATGATGTGACATAAGCACTATCATCAATTGATATCTTCAAGGGAGAAAGCAGGCCTGATTTGGTCTGGACATGTCTTTTTCGGAGTCCATGGTACATGTAAATTGAAACTTTCTTCCCACTTCACAGTGTGAATGCTTTTTCCTCCTATGAGCTTTGTCTAAATTTTACTGTACTGATACTGCTCATTTGGCCAAAAGGCCTGCCCTTGATCAATGCCACATTAAATACTTCATAATAAAAATATGTTTTTAGAACCATTTAAAAGTGTCCTTAAGTGCCATACGCCGATTTAAAAAACCATAAGCTAAATGTTTGGGAACACAACCAGATATGTGAATGACTGAAATGCAGCCCAATCCCACTGCTACTTAAAATCCATTTTTGATGGAGGTCTGGATTGTCTTACATTGGTGTCATTGGGCTTGGAATCAGGAACCTGGAAGCGTTCCATGGGGGCTACAACTTTCATGCCAAGGCTAAGAGGGTGGGAACGGGATCTCTCTGGGGTGGCAAACTCTGGCCTTGGAAGTTACTGGCAATTTGGGGGTGGGACTTGTGCAAAGGAAAATCTGAGTAGGGATCTCCCCCAGAATCCATGGTCCGCATTTGCCCTCTAAAGAGATTGCCCTTGGAAGCAGCCAGTTTATCTGTAGGGAACTACTCTCTCTAACCTGAACTCAAGCCCAACCAGGAGTTTGGCAGCCCTAGGAAAATTTCTGAAAAAGATGGCAAAGGAGGGCCAGCAACTGATAGAGGCATGGAAGCCCACACCAGGACAGTAGCAGGGGCCTACTTGGGCAAAAGGGACGACCAGTGCTCTCATCCCCCATAGTCCACTCCTTACAGCCCCACACAAACCCAGTTCCCCCACCCCAGCTGCCACACACAGACCCAAATCCTCCACTCAGCCCCTCTCAGAACCAAAACCACCCTCAGCTGCCCCACACCGAGTACCCCAGGAACAGGCTGGCCAGCCTGCCCCATTGTTCCCTATGCTGGGAACCAACCTCCCATCAAAGAAGGGAACACAGACACACAATCATTAAGTTTAAAAAACCTTTATTTTCTCATTTTCAAATTACAAGTGGTCAACAAATCACAACATATTACACTTATTGTCCCTCATAGCACAACACAACACAATTAACTACACATCAGAGAATCTTAAACACAATTTTTTTTTTGAAATGGACAAACAGTAAAGTTTTGAACATTACAACAGGTTACATAGTGAGCGGGCACAACAGGGCATGGAAACAGAAGATGATCATAATAACTACCAGCCTAATACAACTCTCCCTCCATAAAACGACTTAATGGGGGGGAACCACTGCAACAGGGTCCAGCAGAACCTATGTCATTTCCTGTGGCTGTGCTTTCAGTTCAGACACACAAAGCTGAACTGGGCACTTCCAAGGCACTGGACAATGGTATTTCTGGAGCAGTTCTGCAGAGGTCTCCCCCCACCCCCACACCAGCCTCAGAATTTACCTGGGAACATCTGTGAGAGATCATCATTGGCCGGTGCCCATCCACCACTCTTCCCGCATCCCCCAACCATGCAAACCCAACATTAACATCAAATTTTTTTTTTTAAACATGAACATTCAATCAACTTTTAAAAAACATAATCACAACATTTTTTTTTGGGTTTTTTTCCTTTTTTTTACATGAACAGAACATCAACTTTTAAAAAACATAATCACAACATTTTTTTGGGTTTTTTTTTCCTTTTTTTTACATGAGCAGAACATCAACTTTTAAAAAACATAATCACAACATTTTTTTTTGGTTTTTTTTCCTTTTTTTTACATGAACAGAACATCAACTTTCAAAAAACAGTACAACAATTCTTCTACAATTTTTTTTACAATGATTTCATCTGATAAAAAACACCTAAGCAATCCCTATCTAACCTGTTTCTCCCTCCAGTAGCAATCCATGTTTCTGGGGCATTATTTTTCATAATAAATTTGGTCCCACAGGGTATGTCTCAGTGATGGGAGATGTTTTGAATACCCTGGGGGGGGGGGCTTTCAAATTGCTGGGTGTTTTCCCTTTGCCACTGGTTCCTAACCACCCTCCCTCTACTGGCCGGTTTTAACTGTATATACAGGGTTTTATACAGGGGAGAGCGCGATTCCAAAGGATTGGACTCATAGAGGATGCAGGCCACAAGTTGGGCTCACCTCAGTCACTCTGGAAGTCCAGTCCTGAGAAATCGAAGAGGCGAGAGTTGACCTTCAGGAAGGTCAACTGCTCGACTCTCCATGGGAGAAGGCGAGTGCGATGTGGGCCGACAATGTCGCCCGCATGTGAAAAGACGCGCTCGCTCTCCACGCTCGTCGGAGGGCATGAGAGCAGCCGCTGCGCCTCGAGGGAGAGGTCCGGCCAGACCGACTCCTTCCTGGCCCAGTAGCTGAGCGGATCGGTGGAGAGCGACTCGCAGGGCTCCGCGAGGTAGTCCCTGACCATCGCCTCCGCCGGATCCTCTCTCACGGTCCTCACGACCCCAGAGGGGACGAGGGCCCACCGGAGCATCTCCATCTCCATCGGCACTCCGGTGGTGGCCTCGGGGGGGGCCTGCGCAGAGGGGGCGTCAGAGGGACCCGCACGGCAGGGCCCCTCTTGCGTCCCCCCTGTCGACAGGCGTCCCCTCTTGGCCTGCCTGCGCCTCACCCAAGAGCAGAGCCCGTCTCTGGCTTGGGTGAGGTTCCCGTCCCGCTCGGCGAAAGTGCCCTTTATGCGCGGGTCACACATGGTCGCCAACATGTATGACTCTTCCTTAGTGAGAGGAGTTAGCCTGGCAGCTATGCCCTGCTGCAGCCTTCTCACTAATGCGCGCACCGCTGGAACAAGGTCAGCACGGGGCGCGACCCGGTCTGCAAGGGTGGCCAGATTCCTCTGGAGCGTGTGCACCAGGGGAATGACCAGACCGAGGGTCGCCGTGTCTGACGAGACCGCCACAGTGAAGTCCTTGAAGGGCTTCAGGACCTCCACTGTCTGGGTGATGGTGAGCCAATCCTCCCGGTTGAACTCACCCACCTGACTCGCACCGCGGTGCTCGGAGAGCCACGCGTGGAGTGCGGCCTGCTGCTCCACCAAGCGCTCAAGCATGGCGCAGGTGGAGTTCCAGCGAGTGCTGACGTCAGTGATCAGAGCGTGCTCTGGCACACCTGTCCTGACCTGTGTCTGGCGCAGTTCGTGCGTGGCCTTCACGCTGCGCGAGAAGTGACCCGTGAGCCTCCGACATTTCTGGACAAGTAACTGGAGTTCACGGGTCCGGGTATCCACGGGTTCCTTCGAGGAGCCCAACCCCAGCGCATCTCTCACCACTAGGTGAAGCTTGTGAGCGGCACAGTAGACGCTCTCTCGGCTCACTAGATGCGCCGCTGCCCTCATGTTCTTGCCACCGTCCGTCACCATGCATCCCACGGTGGCGGGTCCCTGGCCTATCCACTCGTCCAACTGTCTCCTTAAGGTGGCAGCGATGTTCTCCGCCGTGTGGGACACGTCGAGCACCTCGGCGTGAAGCAAGGCCTTGCAGTAGCCGGCCTGGCGGTCTCGCATCCTTCCCTGTCTAGCTGTGCTAGGCACCTCCCCCCGGCCCCCACCCAGAACCGACTCGGGTTCCCACCAGTGAGCAGTAAGCGAGAGGTACGCTTGCTGCACACTTGGGCAGGTCCAGATGTCCGATGTGAAGTGCACAGTTCTCCCGGCAACCCGGGACAGCTGTGCCTTCACATGATCCCTGGCAGCCCTGTAAAACGAGGGCACCACCGATCTGCTCAACGACGTGCGAGCAGGGACGGCGTACCAGGGAAAGCAATCTTGGAGCAGCCCTGAGAAGCCGAAGTCTTCAACTACGGAATACGGTTGCCCATCCACTGCTATCATGTTGACGATGTGGCGCGTGATGCGCCTGCTCGCCCTCCGGATCCCCTCTCTGGGCACACTAGCGCCCTGCATACCAAGCATCTCCGGGAGAGAGGCTTGGCGTCCCTTTCCTGCAGGTACCCTTGGGGGGAGAGCACCAGAGGAGCCTGCCTCCTTCTGGCTAGCTGGCGGCCGTGCGGCGCCACTCGAACCCTCCTCCCGAAGAAGCACCGCCTGGTGGTGCCTCTTCATATGGTACCTCATCCCAGACGTGGAGAGATGCCACACATCTTTGCCACGGCTGACGCGCTGCCTACAATGCAGGCACAGGGCTGCTCGGGGATCCTCCGTTGTCTGGAAGTGCTTCCAGAGTTCGGAGGAAAAGGGCATCCCACGCTTCCCAGGAGAAGCGCGTTCGGGACCACCCTGCGGCACCTCCTGTGAGGTGCTCTGGCCGGACACACCGTGTCCCACTCTCGGCCGGGCAGGTGGGGATGGACGAGGCTGAAGGGGCAGAGATGTGGGCTCTTCCACCACAGTCTCTGCCTCTTCCTCCCGCGTCCTCTCCTCCTGCACAGCCGCGAGAGGCCTGCTGCTGGCCTCAGAGGAAACTGGGGTGGACCGCCCCAGGGGGGGTCTCACGGGCAGTTCCTCCAACATCCTCCGGGTTCCTGGGGTGAGCGGGAGCGCAGGGAAAGTCATGTGCTCCGCGCCCATCCCAGGAGACACCACATGCTGCCCCTCCTCCAGCAGCTGGCTCGCAACCACTGGAGGAGGAGGAGCCTCAGCAGCAGGCCCCTGCCCAGTGCCAGCCCCTGCCTCACGCACCCGGGTTGGGGGTGGCCCTCCAGCAGCTGCCTCAGGAAAGAGAGTCTTGCGAACCCTCTTCCTGTCACCAGAAGCCAGGCTGGTGAACGGCAGCAGCGCAGGGGAGGGCCTCCTCCGCTCAGATGGAGGGGCTGCCGCAGCAGTCCCCCTCCCCCTCCCCTCCTCCCCTCTAGATTTCTCCCTAGCCTTTCCCCCGGGTCCCCTCTCTGCTTTCCTCTCTGACATACTTTCCCCTCCCAAATTCAACCCTAACTAATCAGAAAAGATTTAGAAAACAAAGGTCAACTTTGTTTTCAAGACCTAACTAACCTGCTATAAATCTGTGTTTCTAGTGGCTCTGTGACTTGGAGATGAACAATCAAGTGCCTTTTTAAGCAACCCTATTTATGTCAGGGAACCTGAGCCTGCCAATCAGCTGAATTCCTCTGGAATTGAGCTGGCCCTAAACCCCAATAACAGGTGACAAAGCCTTAAACACTCACACACTAGTATGCCCGGGCCGGCCTGGCACCACCACGTGTGCCAGAGATGGGCAGTGGAACCCTAGTTATGGGGGCACTAATGGGAAGCCTATTGACAGCTATTACAAATTTTTATATATATATATATATATATATAGAATTCAAACCTAACACTCACTCACTAATGCTTTCCCTGCTGAGTCCCTATTTAGTTTTTTAAAAAAAACTAGGCTCGGTTTCCCTAATAATTATGTTGAGGGCAATTATCCACTGATCACCTACCAACTGGCCTACCTACCTAAGAGACACTATTTAGCGGGACCGATGTATCTGTGGTATGTCGGTGTGGGGTGTGGATGTGGTGTTTTGAAGATGAGCCTCCCCCCTCCCAAGCTAGCAAGAACCCACCCCCAAGGCCACCCAAATGTGAACCCGGACTCGCTCACACTAACACCAGTCCTGCAGTCCAGCGATGTTCAGGCGGTCTTGCAGCTGGTCCTCCTCTCCTCCACGATGCTGTCAAGAAAATTGGAAATGTTAGCAGAGTCAACACCACACGCCGCACACGCAACCCCAAAATTCAAGGCCCCGTTGCACAAGCCAAGTCAGCCCCCCCCCCTTAAAGGCTAGGGCCAACCAGCAGCAAAACAAAACACATCCACCCAGCAGAGCTTCTGGCCTGTGCAGGCCAGAAGCTGGCACACTCATTTTTTAGTCCTGTGAAACAGCAGTTCATGCCCACCCCACACTCAAACTTGAAAAATGAAACATGAAAGAAAGCAGGCACTGCGATCAATGCTGGCCCCCCTAACCCCCAAACAATATCCTCTTGCCCAACCAGAAAATGCCCCCCCCCCCCGGCCCAAGCCATAAAGACAGAGCCAAAGCATATGCTCGCAGGTAGGCACAGCAGCAGACATAAGCTCAAAAACCAAATTTAACAACAACCCTACCAGTCCACCAGTGCAGATGTCCAGCAATGTTGATCCTCCACGCAGAGATCTGCAGGCCGATGTCCACCAAGTGCAGTCCAGTCCAGAAGAGGTCCACCAACGATAAACAACCTGAATGTGAAGCAAAACAGTGAGTGCCAGGCCAGCAAACGGGAAGGGTTACCAAAGCCGGAGCAGCAGGCCTGTGTGTGGGCCGAAGGCTGGCACAGTTGATCAGGACGGAGCCTGTTGGGAATCCTTGCAAGCAGGGGACCAGACACAGAAACGCAAGCCACACCATTCCAGATTGTGGAGCACAACTGTGAGTGCCAGGCCAGCAACCAAAAAGGGTTACCTTGGCCAAAGCAGCATACCTGTGTGTGGCCCACAGGCTGGCACAGTTGATCAGGACGGAGCCTGTTGGGAATCCTTGCTAGCAGGGGACCAGACACAGAACAGCAAGCCACACCATTCCAGATTGTGAAGCACAACTGTGAGAGCCAGCCAGAAGAAAGGCTTCTGGCCTGTGTAGGCCCGAAGCTGGCACACTCTTGTTTTAATCTTAAAACAGTGGATCAAGCTTAAAGAAGGCAAGCACAACAACCAATGCTGAACCCCCCCCCCCACCATCAAAGATTGTCTGCCCAACCTGTCCCCCAGGCCATACCTGTGTGTGGCCCACAGGCTGGCACAGTTGATCAGGACGGAGCCTGTTGGGAATCCTTGCTAGCAGGGGACCAGACACAGAAAGGCAAGCCACACCATTCCAGATTGTGAAGCACAACTGTGAGAGCCAGCCAGAAGAAAGGCTTCTGGCCTGTGTAGGCCCGAAGCTGGCACACTCTGGTTTTAATCTTAAAACAGTGGATCAAGCTTAAAGAAGGCAAGCACAACAACCAATGCTGAACCCCCCCCCCCCACCATCAAAGATTGTCTGCCCAACCTGTCCCCCAGGCCATACCTGTGTGTGGCCCACAGGCTGGCACAGTTGATCAGGACGGAGCCTGTTGGGAATCCTTGCTAGCAGGGGACCAGACACAGAAAGGCAAGCCACACCATTCCAGATTGTGAAGCACAACTGTGAGAGCCAGCCAGAAGAAAGGCTTCTGGCCTGTGTAGGCCCAAAGCTGGCACACTCTGGTTTTAATCTTCAAACAGTGGATCAAGCTTAAAGAAGGCAAGCACAACAACCAATGCTGAAACCCCCCCCCCCACCATCAAAGATTGTCTGCCCAACCTGTCCCCCAGGCCATACCTGTGTGTGGCCCACAGGCTGGCACAGTTGATCAGGACGGAGCCTGTTGGGAATCCTTGCTAGCAGGGGACCAGACACAGAAAGGCAAGCCACACCATTCCAGATTGTGAAGCACAACTGTGAGAGCCAGCCAGAAGAAAGGCTTCTGGCCTGTGTAGGCCCGAAGCTGGCACACTCTGGTTTTAATCTTCAAACAGTGGATCAAGCTTAAAGAAGGCAAGCACAACAACCAATGCTGAACCCCCCCCCCCACTCACAAGATTGTCTGCCCAACCTGTCCCCCAGGCCATACCTGTGTGTGGCCCACAGGCTGGCACAGTTGATCAGGACGGAGCCTGTTGGGAATCCTTGCTAGCAGGGGACCAGACACAGAAAGGCAAGCCACACCATTCCAGATTGTGAAGCACAACTGTGAGAGCCAGCCAGAAGAAAGGGCTTCTGGCCTGTGGTAGGCCCAAGCTGGCACACTCTGGTTTTAATCTTCAAACAGTGGATCAAGCTAAAGAAGGCAAGCACAACACCCAATGCTGACCCCCCCCCCCCACCATCAAAGATTGTCTGCCCAACCTGTCCCCCAGGCCATACCTGTGGTGTGGCCCCACAGGCTGGCACAGTTGATCAGGACGGAGCCTGTTGGGGAATCCTTGCTAGCAGGGGACCAGACACAGAAAGGCAAGCCACACCATTCCAGATTGTGAAGCACAACTGTGAGAGCCAGCCAGAAGAAAGGCTTCTGGCCTGTGTAGGCCCCAAAGCTGGCACACTCTGGTTTTAATCTTCAAACAGTGGATCAAGCTTAAAGAAGGCAAGCACAACAACCAATGCTGAACCCCCCCCCCCCCACCATCAAAGATTGTCTGCCCAACCTGTCCCCCAGGCCATACCTGTGTGTGGCCCACAGGCTGCACAGTTGATCAGGACGGAGCCTGTTGGGAATCCTTGCTAGCAGGGGACCAGACACAGAAAGGCAAGCCACACCATTCCAGATTGTGAAGCACAACTGTGAGAGCCAGCCAGAAGAAAGGCTTCTGGCCTGTGTAGGCCCGAAGCTGGCACACTCTGGTTTTAATCTTCAAACAGTGGATCAAGCTTAAAGAAGGCAAGCACAACAACCAATGCTGAAACCCCCCCCCCCCCACCATCAAACATTGTCTGCCCAACCTGTCCCCCAGGCCATACCTGTGTGTGGCCCACAGGCTGGCACAGTTGATCAGGACGGAGCCTGTTGGGAATCCTTGCTAGCAGGGGACCAGACACAGAAAGGCAAGCCACACCATTCCAGATTGTGAGGCACAACTGTGAGAGCCAGCCAGAAGAAAGGCTTCTGGCCTGTGTAGGCCCAAAGCTGGCACACTCTGGTTTAATCTTAAAACAGTGGATCAAGCTTAAAGAAGGCAAGCACAACAACCAATGCTGAAACCCCCCCCCCCCCACCATCAAACATTGTCTGCCCAACCTGTCCCCCAGGCCATACCTGTGTGTGGCCCACAGGCTGGCACAGTTGATCAGGACGGAGCCCTGTTGGGAATCCTTGCTAGCAGGGGACCAGACACAGAAAGGCAAGCCACACCATTCCAGATTGTGAAGCACAACTGTGAGAGCCAGCCAGAAGAAAGGCTTCTGGCCTGTGTAGGCCCAAAGCTGGCACACTCTGGTTTTAATCTTCAAACAGTGGATCAAGCTTAAAGAAGGCAAGCACAACAACCAATGCTGAAACCCCCCCCCCCCACCATCAAAGATTGTCTGCCCAACCTGTCCCCCAGGCATACCTGTGTGTGGCCCACAGGCTGGCACAGTTGATCAGGACGGAGCCTGTTGGATCCTTGCTAGCAGGGGACCAGACACAGAAAGGCAAGCCACACCATTCCAGATTGTGAAGCACAACTGTGAGAGCCAGCCAGAAGAAAGGCTTCTGGCCTGTGTAGGCCCGAAGCTGGCACACTCTGGTTTTAATCTTCAAACAGTGGATCAAGCTTAAAGAAGGCAAGCACAACAACCAATGCTGAACCCCCCCCCCCCCACCCATCAAACATTGTCTGCCCAACCTGTCCCCCAGGCCATCCTGTGTGTGGCCCACAGGCTGGCACAGTTGATCAGGACGGAGCCTGTTGGGAATCCTTGCTAGCAGGGGACCAGACACAGAAAGGCAAGCCACACCATTCCAGATTGTGAAGCACAACTGTGAGAGCCAGCCAGAAGAAAGGCTTCTGGCCTGTGTAGGCCCAAAGCTGGCACACTCTGGTTTTAATCTTCAAACAGTGGATCAAGCTTAAAGAAGGCAAGCACAACAACCAATGCTGAACCCCCCCCCCCCACCATCAAAGATTGTCTGCCCAACCTGTCACCTGTCCCCCAGGCCATACCTGTGTGTGGCCCACAGGCTGGCACAGTTGATCAGGACGGAGCCTGTTGGGAATCCTTGCTAGCAGGGGACCAGACACAGAAAGGCAAGCCACACCATTCCAGATTGTGAAGCACAACTGTGAGAGCCAGCCAGAAGAAAGGCTTCTGGCCTGTGTAGGCCCAAAGCTGGCACACTCTGGTTTTAATCTTCAAACAGTGGATCAAGCTTAAAGAAGGCAAGCACAACAACCAATGCTGAAACCCCCCCCCCCCACCATCAAAGATTGTCTGCCCAACCTGTCCCCCAGGCCATACCTGTGTGTGGCCCACAGGCTGGCACAGTTGATCAGGACGGAGCCTGTTGGGAATCCTTGCTAGCAGGGGACCAGACACAGAAAGGCAAGCCACACCATTCCAGATTGTGAAGCACAACTGTGAGAGCCAGCCAGAAGAAAGGCTTCTGGCCTGTGTAGGCCCGAAGCTGGCACACTCTGGTTTTAATCTTCAAACAGTGGATCAAGCTTAAAGAAGGCAAGCACAACAACCAATGCTGAAACCCCCCCCCCCACCATCAAACATTGTCTGCCCAACCTGTCCCCCAGGCCATACCTGTGTGTGGCCCACAGGCTGGCACAGTTGATCAGGACGGAGCCTGTTGGGAATCCTTGCTAGCAGGGGACCAGACACAGAAAGGCAAGCCACACCATTCCAGATTGTGAGGCACAACTGTGAGAGCCAGCCAGAAGAAAGGCTTCTGGCCTGTGTAGGCCCAAAGCTGGCACACTCTGGTTTTAATCTTAAAACAGTGGATCAAGCTTAAAGAAGGCAAGCACAACAACCAATGCTGAAACCCCCCCCCCCCCCCACCATCAAACATTGTCTGCCCAACCTGTCCCCCAGGCCATACCTGTGTGTGGCCCACAGGCTGGCACAGTTGATCAGGACGGAGCCTGTTGGGAATCCTTGCAAGCAGGGGACCAGACACAGAAAGGCAAGCCACACCATTCCAGATTGTGAAGCACAACTGTGAGAGCCAGCCAGAAGAAAGGCTTCTGGCCTGTGTGGGCCCAAAGCTGGCACACTCTTGTTTTAATCTTAAAACAGTGGATCAAGCTTAAAGAAGGCAAGCACAACAACCAATGCTGAAACCCCCCCCCCCCCACCATCAAACATTGTCTGCCCAACCTGTCCCCCAGGCCATACCTGTGTGTGGCCCACAGGCTGGCACAGTTGATCAGGACGGAGCCTGTTGGGAATCCTTGCAAGCAGGGGACCAGACACAGAAAAGCAAGCCACACCATTCCAGATTGTGGAGCACAACTGTGAGAGCCAGCCAGAAGAAAGGCTTCTGGCCTGTGTAGGCCCAAAGCTGGCACACTCTTGTTTTAATCTTAAAACAGTGGATCGAGCTTTAAGAAGGCAAGCACAACAACCAATGCTGAAACCCCCACCCCACCATCAAACATTGTCTGCCCAACCTGTCCCCCAGGCCATGCCAAGAATAAACTGCAACACCTTTTTGCAGAGGCAGGCCACAGCAGCACATTGCCCGGCATCAAAAAAATTTACAAAAATTTTAAAAAGGCCTACCAGGTGTCCTCTCAGGATGTCCAGCACAGTTGATCCTCCAGGCAGATGTCCTCCAGGCTCCAGGTGCAGTCTCTCTTCTTCTCCTCTCTCGGTCACAGCTCAGCAGCAGCAGCAACAGAAGTGTTCCAGACAGTCTTGCTCCAAATTTAAATCCCCTGCTGCAGCCTCAGCCAAAGATTTAAATCTATTGGCTGGCATGAGAATGCAGCAGTGGGATTGGTGACTCCTAAAGTCCCCAGTCCCCTGCCTTTCCCCACCCACACTCCAAGAGCCACCCTCCTCCTGCTCCCCCTCCCCTACCTGTTAGTTTTGGCGGGAATCTCTGCTGCTTTGCAAATGCAAAGTGCAATGCAATGCTTGCACCTTGCATTTGCAAGGCAAAGCAGGATTCCCTATCCTCCTTTGCAAGAGGGGTGGGGGGTGACAGAAGGAGTGAGTGATTCACTCCTTCTCCCCCCCTCCCCTCTTCTAAGAGCCTGCAGGAAGCCTTTGCTTCCAGCAGGATTTTGCTAGCCGCTTGCTAAGGCAAACGGCTAGCAAAATCAAAATGGCGATTCTCGAATGCCGAAAGAATGCCGAAAGAATCCCGAAACGTTTCGGGTTTTTCTTTCGGCAATCCCGAAACGTTTCGGCATTCCCCGAAACGTTTCGGGATTCTTGAAGAATGCCGAAACACTTTTGTTTCGGCATTCTTTCGGCATTCAGAATGCCGAAACGCACATCCCTACAAATAACCATTGGTCTTAGACATCCTCATGTTGCATTTTGAGCAACATTTGAATAGGGATTTTTCAGTCATTACTCACAAATAACCTTTCCTTTCTAGGTGAAAAAAGGAAGAAAAACACACTGACTCGAAGTCTCTACTAACGCTACAGCTAGTCTCTCTTGCCAGAGTAACTGAGGGTGGAGGGTGCCTCGCCTCCCAGGTATAGGCTATTTCGGCAGGAAAACAGCTGTGGCTGAGCTCTGGGAGGCGTTGTGTGCCCGCTAGGTACTTTTAAAGCTACAAAACCTCCATGTGGGACTGCACAAGAAGACCCAACAGGGAACAGGTTATTCTGGATGACTCTGGTCATGCCTGATTCAGATATAGGCATGCATTTAAGAAGCCCCGAGCTTCTAGTTAGCTTTCCTATATCAAATCATTTAACTCCTGGCAAGAGGTACACCACAGATAACATCTGCGGTTCATTACCAGGCATTGTACACAAGTAATAAAATTACTTGTTTCAGCTTCCATTTTAAGCTTATTACAAAAAAATTATTCAGTATTCTTAATATCAATCCAATCAACAGAAAATTATACCATCCATTATAACCACATAGGTCATTAAAGGAGAGCAATTACATGATTCCAAAAAAGTATCTTGCCCAAACATACAAAGGTCACAGACAAGCTGCCCCTTCTAAGAAAATCTCCATCGATTTAGCCTGTCATATTTATAAGATTTCAGAACCTTCTCTTAACAATAGCTGTCTATCTCACTCAAATTCTTCACTAACTTATCGTCTTCTGACTTCATACACCAAACATGATTGTCCATTTTTGAAACATCTTCCTGAGGCATATAACAGTTTATTCTTACTTACATCTTGTCTTAACAAAGTCTACATTGAATTCATGATTATAAGTTTCTCATATATCTGACGATCTTTGGTCCAACACCAATGTAACCTTGAATCATATTACCAGTTTCTATGAAGTTAAACATTCCTCCATTCTCAGATACTTCCTGTTCCTGGGCCTTGCTAAACTGTATATTGCTATGATTTAGGCAGCTCTTCCAATCTACACAAGGCAATACATCTGTGTAACTCTATTGTTTTATGCCCCTCTCCAAGGTTGTTAGATTCTAGACCTCGAGACTGTCTTTGTGGTCTGTCTAGTTATGGGGTTGGGGTAGCCCTGTTTCTGTGTGCAAAGCTCTCTTGAAGGACTTTCTTAGGCATATCCAAGAAGTGTTCCCCTATAGTTCTGGTTATATCCAGGTATTCAGATTTTTACAAAGAACGAAGCAGACATTGCTGACAGCTAACTGAAGAGGTACACTTGCTCTCTCTCTCTGATAACTGATTTGCATATGCCACACCCCCTGACATCACCTATCCCTGGCTGTTTTGAACCCAATCCTGGCCATTCAGGACCACAATTGGGCCCAAAATGGTCAGGATCAGGCCGCTGCTGAACAGGAGAGTGATCCACCACCCATCAGAGGCCCAATCTAGGCTGTTTCGGCCCCAATCCAGGATGAAACGGGCCCAAAATGGCCGAGAGACAGGTGGGCAGGACCACCTGACGTGACCTCTTTGGGGAACTGCCGGAACTGTGTTCCGGCGCGTTCCCCCTCGAAACGAGCCCTGCTTGTCACCCCTAGTCAGAGTCATGCTCAAATTTTCTGTGCCATTCAAAGACTTACGTGCAACTTTATTCTTGTTCAGCAGCAACAGCCAGGAGGCATTTGGGCAGAATGTGAATTGCTTTTTCAAGACTCAGGGAGGAGGGGAGAGAATGGAAGGATGGACACGATCATGCTTTCTTGCATGAGTGATCCCTCGAAGGAGGGCAAGCCGGCATGCAGTGGGTTAACAACTTTCCCTAGTGAATAGCTGTGAGAACTACCTTGTGGTCATGTCATTGTGCAATCTGCCCCAAGGTAAAAGCAAAACCTACAGCTGTGAATTCCCCCTCTGAAAAGGCCCCTCTCTGACTGGAACTGCAGAGGAAAGGGTGGGTGTTCTCTCCCTGCCACCACAGGTTCCCCCTTTTCCCCTACACTGCCCTTACTATGTGGGTTGACTTCAGCGAAAAGCAAAGCGCTTCCTATCTGCAGGGTGGAAGGCAGGGCTTCTTTAAAATGGAAGTTGCCTAGCCTGCAGGCAGGCATCTCTTTTGCAGACGAAGCTCGTGCTCCGTCCTTGGACTGTTGGCCCTCCATATTTCCACATAAAGAGATTCTGCTGGCTGGCTTTGAACTGACCTGGGCATCATCTCTGGCATCTGCCATGGAACCCCCGTGTTTTTCATACCAGCTGTGTGGCAGGCCCAAGCTTTGCTTCTTTGGTGGCTCGTGAAAGGCTCTCTGCGCATGGTCTGTTTATCAGCTCTGCTGAGCAAGATTTAATCTCAATATATCAAGATTGTTGGACTCACTGGATTAGTCCAAATGCCTGCTGGCTGTTGAAGGATAAAGCAACAAATAAGTCTTTGAATGGTGCAGAAGATTCAAGCATGATTCTGACTAGTTGTGAAAAGTAGATTAAATGTCTTGCCCGGATGGGGGGCGGGGGCAGCCTTGAAGCAGAAGATGAGAAGCTCCTCTTGGGCCAATCACTTTGATTGGCAGAAAGAACAAGTTTCAATCGGCTCGCTTTCACTCTGATCAGGAGGGACTTGCACAAAACAGGCTGAGCTGCACCACCAGAGATGAGATGGCTGAATCAGTAAGGAAGAAAAAAGGTGCGAGTGTTGGGGGGCGGGAAGAGACCAAAGGAAAGCTAAACCAGATTGATTCCCTATTCCTTTCCAAACATGCCGACAGGAGACCAGCCCAAGGCCTTTGAAAAATTGGGAATTTAGGAGGAAAACTATGGAATATTAAAATTCTTGCTCTTAGGCTTCTGTCTGCAGCTAATGCAGGAAAAAAACAACTTTTTAGGACATATTAGCTCCCATACAAATTATTCATACCTAAGCCGGTTTATTTCAGACCAGCTGTGAAATTCAGAGTGGGCCCAGCCTACCTAGTATCATATTATCTTGAGCCCCATTTCTTTGTATTAGGCGGACAGAAAACAATAAAAATATTTACATTAAAACAGTACAATAAACCATGACTAAACTATCAAAATATTTTCGTTTTGTGCTTGTGAGTTTCTGCCACTCTAGAATGGTGGCTTTGGGTATCTGTAAGGGCCTCTCTTCTTGTTCAGTCAGAATCCCACCCCTGGTCCAGACCATGTTGGAAAGATGGTTGCTCCAAAGCCAACGTGCTACAGCTGTTCCTGGGACTGCCCCATGGTAGCTCCAGTTCTGGCAGAAGCCATCATATCCATCTCCTTTGGGAACTTTGCTGAACTCCACAGACTACATATTGATTTCTGTTGAAACTTTGCGGATTATTCTCTGGTCAAATCAGATGGATACTTGTGGCTAAACTCTTGATCTTGTGCTATTAAGAAAGAATATACTTACAAACAGTAACAGTATGGAGATCAGCTTACCTTTGTAATACAGATCATTCTGCCATGCGGTCAGTGTCTATAAAAGCTCAGGTTGCAATACGTCACTCTCCTCTCTTCCATTTTATCTTCACAAAATCTTGCCAGGTACATCAGGCTGAGTGAGAAATGCTGGTCCAAGGTGACAAGCAGCAAGTTGAACCAAAGTCTTCCCCAGTCTTAAACCAGAAGTGCATATCCTCACCAGGACTCCGATTAGGACACACATTAGACCTATCTTGTGCCTGCTGCACTGGCGTCCAGTTGAGTTCCAGGTCAAGGTATTGACTATGACATTCAAAGCCGTGAACGGACTGGGACCTACATACCTGCAGGATCACTTCTTGCCTATGTTCCCTGGAGAGCTCTACGTTCAGCTGATCAACATCTTCTGGTGGTCCCTGGCTCCAAAGATGTTCACTTAGCCTCAACTAGGACCAGATGGAACTCTCTCTTCATCAAGACTAGGGCTGTGAGGGACTTACTAAAGTTCCGCCAGGCCTATAAACTGGAGATGTTCCACTAGGCCAGTGAGGGCAAACCTTTTTGAGCCCGAGTGCCCAAACTGCAACACAAAACCAACTTATTTGTTTCAAAGTGCCAACACTGCAATTAAACCTGAATACTAAGGTTTTAGTTTAGAAACAACTCATACAGTCGTCCGAACTATTAACATATTTTGTCTTAAAAGAGCTCCCCCCCCCCGTCACAAATGAAAGTAAAGGAGCAGAGCAGAATGAATGCAAGCAGCTTGCGTTCCTTTGGAGCTCAGCACCACTCGCCTTGCACTCATTCACTCATTTTCTCTCTCTCCCGCCGCCCGCCCCAGTCACAAATAAAAGTAAAGGAGCAGAGCAGAATGAACGCAAGCAGCTTGCGTTTCTTTGGAGCTCAGCACCACTCGGCTTGCACTCGGAGGAAAAGGAATCATGTGGGCGGGGCCAAAACCCACAACCTCTCTTCAGATCTACCGGAACACTGTTCCTGTGCGTTCCGGCTCCAAATGAGCCCTGGGAAAAGGAATCACGTGGGCGGAGCCAAAACCCACGCCTCCAAATGAGTCCTGGCTCGCGTGCCCACAGTGAGGGCTCTGCGCGCTGGCTGTGGCACGTGTGCCATAGGTTCACCATCGCTGCACTAGGCCTATGGCAGTGGTTGAGGTCTGGGTGGGCTACCTGGTCCGCCTCTCTGCTGTGGACTTGGTCTGTTGTTATCTGAAACATCTATGACCTGCCTGCCCTACCCTCCCCCCGCCCCCGATTGCTGAAGAGATGTATAGTCTTAATATCTTTGCCGCTGTTCGATATGTTTTTATGGTTTTAAACTGATACAATACTGATACAAAACTGATACAAATACTTTGTATTTATAATTATTTAATAATGTTGTTACCCACCCTGAGCTTGTTTATGGGGAGGGCAGGTTAGAACTTTAATTAAATTAACTACCGCAGCACATTGGCTCAACAGTATTAATAACAATTTAATAACCTCTACTTCCTAATTTTTTTAAAAAAAAACTTATTTCCTTTTTATTTTGAATATTTATTAGACATTTTTCAATTCTGTTTTTTCTGTATATCATTACTAAACATTACTAAACGTTTGTTTTATTGTAGGATAGAGTTGTATATTGGGAGTAAAAGAATAAATACTTCAAAAGTGCTTAGAAAATGCAGCGGGTGCAAAATGTAGCCACTGCAACTCCAGCTGAAACCTGACCCATTTTGTTTCTTTGATGGGCATCTATTTCCCAGAATGCCGATGGTAACTCATGAGGTAATTCGACTTCAATGGGCATTTTGTGTATCATTGAACCCAGGCCTTTCTTTTGTAATCTAGGTTATAGTGTTTGATAACACACTTTATTAGTTTGAGTGCTTAAAAATAACTGATTGGGACGTTAGTGACTTTACACTGTGATCCCTTGTGTCTGTAAACTAGGTAAGATGCAGGAGAGGAGAGCTGTAGTTTGACCACAGCAGGTGTTTTGTTGTGAGAAATAAAGAGCTGTGCATTGGAAAAAAATACCTCATAATTGCTTAGAAAATGGAGTTGGTTCAAAATGTATCCTCCGGGACTCTAATTGAAACCTGCCACAGATATAATATTACCTGAGGGTTACATCAACCGCTATGGATAACAATTTGTTTCCTGGGCTCTATGTAAAGATCTGGTAAACAACTTTGGTCCCAGACACCCATGGGAGAGCCCCATCTCAAAGATCAGTTACAAGCATCCCACCATCTCCACACTAACAGAGATTAAACGGAGAGGCATGCAGCCATAGTCTCTCTTCATTTGGAACAGAAAGATGTGAAAAGTTTCATTTTCATAAAGTGGTATTTAGTTACTGGCTCGGCAATAGTATTTTCAAAAATATACTGACAAACCTTTAAAAATTAATTTTTCTTAACCTCGGCAAGTGACATTAAAGGAAGAGACGGTCAGTCCCTTGATGAAAAAACACTGCTCCATTTCAGTAGCCACTAGTACAATAAAGGACATGTATCTTAACAGTTCAGACAGAGTTGAGAATCCTTTTTGAGAGAAAGCCATAGTAGTAATGCAACAAGCACACAAATACAACTGTATTTTTTTAATCTCTTTATTCTGCTTTTCCTACAAGGAGGTGAAAGAACAGCACCATTCACCTCTTCACCATTTTCACTTCACAACAACCCTGCGAGGTATGTTATCCTGACTGACAGAGACTGCTCAAAGGCTGTATGAAAACTTTGTGGCTGATTGATAGGGTACGACCAAAAGGGCCTGCGATAAAATCCCCCACTATAATTACTACTACAACACACTGATTCTCCATTAGGCCATTAGGGATTATTATAGCATACTAGTTCTCCAGCATGCAAAAAAACAAAAGAGAAATTATTACAGTACAAAGATAACATAATGTGGCTATGATGAAAGAAAAGGCATGTTCACAAAAGGAGCAACATACACTGTCTCTGTGGATGCAGACAGAGAAACTATTCAAACACTTCTCTGCCCTTTCAGTATCTCTTCAAGTTTTCCTCAGTCAGTTTACTGACAATTACAGCATTTATACAGGTATTCTGACGTAGGCATGTTATGAGACTGCTCTTTGACAGAGATAAGCTTAATTTACAGGGTTGCTCTCCTCTCTGAATCCTTCAATTCCAAATTAGCTTGTCATTGTGTCAACAGTGTGTAAATGGTTTCACTTGATGAGATAAAGTGTATGCTCCAAGCATTCGACATGGTTTCCTTCTGTGTAAGTCTTTAAGTGACAAGTTAGCATGTCACATCAATGGAGATGCTATCCACACTTGAGGCATTTATAGGGTTCCCCACCCGCGTGAACTGCTTGGAGAGAATCTCATTACACAATCCTGGCATTTATACAGTTTCTATCTTCTGTGAGACCTTTGGGAAGTAAGGTTACTTCCCTGAGTGACACTCTTTCCATGCTCCAAGCATTTATATGGTTTGAACCTGGGAAGAGTGCTTTGGTGAAAAATAAGATTTGTTTGATGACTGAAGCTTCTTCCACAACATAGTATTGGTATGATTCCTCAAGTGATCATCAAGGCTCTGTTTCACTGAAGATCTTTTAAACACGCCAAGACTTTATTTGGCTTTTCCTCAGTGTGAGTCTTTTGGTGAGAAGTTAACATGTAATTGAGACGGAAACTCTTCCCACACTCCAAGCATTTGTATGGTTTCTGCCCAGTATGGATAGTTTGGTGAGAATTAAGATTTCTTCTGTCACTAAAAGTCTTTCCACATTCCAAGCATTTATATGGCTTTTCGCCAGTGTGAATCCTTAGGTGACAAGTTAGCGTGTCATTCCGACTGAAGCTTTTCCCACATTCTAGGCATTTATATGGTTTCTGCCCAACATGAACAATCTGGTGGGAAGTAAGGTTACTTCCATTATGAAAGATCTTTCCACATTCCAAGCATTTATAGGGCTTTTCCCCAGTGTGAATCCTTAGGTGAGAAGTTAGCATGTACTTCAGACGGAAGCTCTTTCCACACTCCAGGCATTTGTATGATTTCTTCCCAGTGTGAATCCTTTGGTGAGAATTAAGGTTTCTTCTGTCACTAAAACTCTTTCCACATTCCAGGCATTTATATGGCTTTTCCCCAGTGTGAGTCCTCAGGTGACAAGTTAGCGTGTCCTTCCGACTGAAGCTCTTTCCACACTCTTGGCATTTAAATGGTTTTTCCCCAGTATGAATTGTCTGGTGAGAAGAAAGGTGTGCCCGGCGATAGAAGCTCATGCCACACTCTAAGCACTTATATGGTTTCTCTCCTGTGTGAGTCTTTTCATGGAAAGTAAAGTTTGCTTTCTGACCAAAGCTCTTTCCACACTCTAGGCATTTATATGGCTTCTTGACAGTGTGAGTAGTTTGGTGGGAAGTAAGGGTTCCTCTGTCTCTATAGCTCTTTCCACAATCCAAGCATTTATACGGCTTCTCCCCTGTGTGAGTCCTTTGGTGATAAGTAAGGGTTCTTCCCTGGCTGAAGCTTTTTCCACACTGCTGGCATTTATAGGGTTTCTCACCGGTGTGAGTCCTTCGATGAATAGTTAGCATGTCACTCCGACGGAAATGCTTTCCGCACTCCAAGCATTTATATGGCATCTCCCCTGTGTGAATCCTTAGGTGAGAAGTTAGCATGTGATTCAGGCTGAAACTCTTTCTACACACCAAGCATTTAAACGGTTTCTCCCCTGTGTGAATACTTTGGTGAGCAATAAGGTTTCCCTTCCAACCAAAGCTCCTTCCACACTCCAAACATTTATATTGCCTCTCTCCAGTGTGAATCCCTATGTGACAAGTTAGCAAGCTAGGCCAACGGAAGCGCATTCCACACTCAAAGCATTTATATGGTTTTTCCCCTGTGTGAATCCTGTGGTGGGAAATTAGCTTGCTTTTCTTACTGAAGCTCCGTCCACACACTAAACATTTATATGATTTCTTCTCAGTGTGACTTCTCTGATCCCTCTCAAGATTCGATTTTTTGCCAGATGTTTTCCCACTCAAAGAGTGTGTATTCCTATTTTGTCCCTTCTGTATTTTGTCTCTGACTACGGTATCACTGCACTGAAAGGGAACTGAGTACTTTCTCTGTTTCTGGATTCCTTCTTTCTTCATTTTTTGCAGTGTTTTTGGCCTTTCTTGAGCTTCTTCTTCCACCTCCACAACCTTCTGCCTTTCCACATTTACAACTAGTTTCCCCTCATCTCCTGCTGGAATAAAGAGAGAAGCCCACTAAATATCCTGGAAAACAAACACTATATATCAGTAAGTAGTTCCAAATTGTAAAAGCTCTCCCTTGTCTCTCTCTTTTTACCCTGCTACATCAGCCCCCATCCCAACAGCTGGTCATCCAAACTTTGGCATGCATTAGCAGAGACATAATTCTACCCTTAACACCATCACTCTGGCCCTACCTCTTTCTGTCACATCACTCAGTGGACCCCTCTGCTCCCACCTATGTGTTAAAAATGGGTGCAGGGTCTGGAAACTTTGAAGACTACTTCTCTCTCAAACAAGTATTTCTTCACATTATTTATATCTCACCTCTCTCCTCCTCCTCCATTTTATTATTGACAACCTTATGACAGAGTCTATTTGACTGGCTCAAGTCCACTCAGTAACTTTCCATGGCAGAGAGGTTCCAATTCCAGGTCTCCAGGATCCTAGTTTGACACTCTAAATGCTACACTACACTGCCAATGGAGCATACAGGGAAATATGCATGTCACCAAGAGCCAGAACATTAACAATAGGCTTGTTTTAAAACTAGAGGCCTTCTCTGCTCTTACGGAGTGGATGCTTTATTCTCCTAAAATTGGGAATGAAGTTTCCCAAAACTTGTTTTGTGGTTCAAATGACAGACAGAGAAAACAAGATTACAAAAATAACATCAGATTTTTGACAGAGGACTTAATATCCAACACATTTTTAAAATTATCTTACAAGATGTAACTAAGAAATATAACTAATTATCTTACAAGATATAGCTGAATGGCACAGGGGATTTTTAAAAAAGTATTTCTTTGTGTACTTTATGTTTAATTCCTTTTCCATAAATTGAGGAAGGGCCTAGATAGATGCTGATGTTGAATACGTAATTGATATATGAAATAAAATCATGCCATGTTTCATAGAAATCTGACACTTTAGCTTTACCTTAGAGTAAAGCTTAGAGTAGTTACTCTAAGTTGAAATGTTAATGTTTCTACCGTAACTATTTGCCATAGCTCAAAATACCAATACTGTATTGTTAAAAATTCTGCAGATTTCCAACACTTTGCTATTACTTTACAGACTGTCATCAACATAAAAACTATTAAGCCCTTGGATATCACTTTTCCACTTTGTTCCTCCCAGGCCAGCACTGGTATGGCATAAATGATTTGATGTGTAATATTTTCCATTTCTGTAAATATTTTCTCCAGTGATTCTCCACCACCACGTATGAACGTAATCACCTTACTGATTACTATTTCTCTAACATTTTGTGCAAGACGTACCAGAGTAATATGCCATAGATGTAGTCATTTCAAAGAATTCTCCCTAAGGGCTATTGATGCTGTTTTGCATGTTTGAGTCACCAATAATTTATTCCATGCATTTTTGTTCTTTTCCCCAAAGCTTGTATTGTGGTCCTTTCATTGTGACATCTCCCTCACAATGAAGTGATCTTCCCAGGAAACACTACATTCTGACTCAATGACTTCTGGTGGAAAATGCCTCCAACTTCAACTCTCTTGATGATTGTGTCTTCTTTGGGTGGGGGGGAGGGGGGAAGGATACAGCTCATTCCAGCAAGAAAAGAGAAAATATTGTTGTCCGGGCTTAAATAACAACAGACCTAGAATCTATCCCACATGAAATGATCATGCATATCTTTCAAGGTTTAGCTGCAGACATGAAGCCACAGAGAGGGCTGTCAAGAAGCCTCAATGACCGATTGATCCATATGTTATGGGTGCAGCAAATTTACTGCTATAATGCTCTGATAATGAAGGGTCCACCCACATATATAAGGAAGTACCTGTTCAGCGCTTCACTTCCTCAGAGTCCTAGGTAACATCCCATCCAGGTCCTCCAGTCAGGAACTGAGGGCTTTGCTTATCAAAGACCTTTCTTAGGACAAAAGCAAAACCCATGGACTGGTTGTATCTCATTGTCCTAATTGTAAGTCTACCCTAAAAAAACATTTGAACATCTAGCCATTCTCCAGAGAAGAAGCTGAAATTTAGGGGAGGAGAGAGATAAGGAATGGACAGAGATCCCAACCAGAGAATTCTCACAACATTCCCAAAATGGCTCAGGATCTTTCACTCAACAGCCGATTAATTGCTTACCCAGAGAGGCCACATTCCCATAGTTCTCCATCATGACTTCCTTGTGAAGAGCTCTTTGGCCAGGATCCAGCAGAGCCCACTCTTCCTCCGTGAAATACACGGCTACCTCCTCGAAGGGCACCGGACCCTGGAAAGAGGAGGAAGCACTCGCTATCAACAGCTAAGCACGGGTGGGAAATTTTATGTTCTTGTGTACAATGCAATACCTCTTGTGAGAAAAGTATTAACTTCCACAGCTTACCTTGCTCTTCCATCTTGAACCAGGTGTAAGACTCCCGGGACAAAAAAAGGGAGACCCAACCTTCTCCTCGCTTGAATCCATGACTTGATTCTTATTCCAAAGGGCTCTTTCCTCTATTCCTCTGCAAAGAGGTGCTGATCTGAATCTCCTTCACTGCTTTATTTCAGCCACCTGTGAACAAGACAAAAGAATTGGGAAGACTTTATACTGGTAATCACATTTCCTAGTTCAACTCCCTTGTCTGATGTCTGAGAAATATGCTACTCCAGGCCAGCTGTTTATAAAGCCTCCTTACAAGTACGTCCACAAGCATACCAGTCTTATTGCCCACGTAGGCGGGCATGCATACCCCTCTCAAAGACACAGCCTCTGCCTTGCCACTGGCAAGCAAATTCCCTTCCTGGATGCTCCGGGCTCCACCAACACACCTTCCTGTCAGGCCAGGGCTTTCTCCCTCTCCTCTTGGCTTTTCCTGGCTTTTCTCCCCTAATGCCCATTTTTACGGGTCTGACACGCTCTACCATTTTTTCATTTTATCTACTTTATTTATCACTTGCCTTCCTTGGAGAGACTTCTGGTGGATTACAAATTTTTAAAGTTTTCCCTGCTCTCCAGAGTCATTAAAACTACTACTATATACTACTGTATCCACTTATAAGACGCAATCTCTGCACAGATATTCTCAATTACTTTGGGGGGTATTTATTTAATTCGTGTATTTGTACTCCACTCTTCTCCTGCAACACAGGACTGAAAGTGACTTACAAATTTCAAGTCATTGATAATAAAAACAAATATAACCAAATACATAGTTGGATCTGTTGTTCCCTCCTGTATTATACAACTGAAGAATGAGGAAGGGAATAGTATATGAGGATCAATTTATTTATTTATTTATTTGTTACATTTATAGACTGCCCTCTCTGTCAGATGGGCTGAGGGTGGTGTAACAACATACAATTTATAACATACAGTTTAAAACAATAAAAACATAATAAACATTTAAAAACATTATCCATGTGCAATAAAATTTCTCAGATGGCAGATATAAGTATGTGTCACATTTTATGAGCTCCTGCATGGGTGGTGGACGGTCTTCAGTGGTTTGGCCGGCAAGAGGACAGCTTAGCCCCCACCAAATGCCTGGCGGAACATCTCTATCTTGCAGGCCCAGCAGAAAGATAACAAATTCCACCGGGCCCTAGTCTCCTCAGACAGAGAGTTCCACCAGGTTGGAGCCAAGACTGAAAAGGCCCTGGCTCTGGTAGAGGCCAGACGGACCTCCCTGGGCCAAGGACCATCAGCAACTGCTTATTAGCCGATCGAAGCAACCTCTGGGGAACATATGGGGAGAGATGGTCTTGAAGGTATGCTGGACCCAGTCCGCATAGGAATTTATAGGTCAACACCAAAACCTTGATCTGGACCCGGTACTCAACTGGTAACCAGTGCAGTTGATGGAGGATGGGTGTAGGTAAATAATAAAAAAAACTAACAACCTGCAGACCAAGGTACTAAGCAGCCTCCCCCTTTCCAGTCCCAGGTAGCAGGTTTTTATAGGCAATCTCTAGGCAGGGGCAGAACTACAGCACAGCAGGCAGAACAGAAAGCTGGACACCTGCAGGCCAAGGCAGTAAGAGCCCCTCCTTACACTTCCCTCATTTTAGTCTCATACACATGAAAGCAGCAAAGGCGCCCGGAGGATGCAGGCTGCCATCTGGAGTGAGTAAAGCAGGCCTTGCAAGCAACAGAAATATCCAATAAAAACAACTAAAGTTCATCCATCGATGCCCCCCTGCAGTCAGAGGGAGGTTTACAGGGAGGACTCCAGCCTGTACATTTCGTCTCCCTTTGCAGAAATAGGCCACCAGTGCTTCACTCAGGCGCCAGTCATTTTCCCTTGATCTGGGTAGAATGTTTCACCAACTGGGATGTATACCTAGGCTAGAAATGTGAAGGTCTGGAAAAATTCCCAGATTAAGAAAACACCCTGTTTGCTCCCCCCCCCATTTTTTCCTGAAGATTTCCTTTCCGTTTTTCCAACTGCAAAGTTGGGAAATTTGGGAGAGCCCCAAATAAAACTCAAGAGATAAAAGATAGCTCTTGGATGAGCAAAATACTTGACGGAAAGTGGCAAACTGCTGCACCTCATGGTCTCTTAGCATTAGTGTCTTAATTTGGCCATCTGAGAGGCAAGAGCATATAAAAGGTGAAATGAGAAAATAAATGTTGTAGCAAGCCAAAGAAAGTGTGTTATTTGGGTGGAAACACTCTCATATGGTCACAACATCACTAGCAACATCTGGATATCAAGTTAAGTGCTCTAACTCTGAGAAGATGCAACTCTTCAAAATGTATTTATCAAAACGCCAGGGCAGCTAATACAGCATATTAATTGTTGGAAAATTGATCACATTTGAACCATATTGCAAAGGACTATGTAATATTTATTAAAATATCATGAGGTAAAAGGTAAAGGTAACCTTTTAACTGTGCAAGCACCAAGTCATTACTGACCCACGGGGGGGACGTTGCATCACGACGTTTTCTTGGTAGACTTTTTACGGGGTAGTTTGCCATTGCCTTCCCCAGTCATCTACACTTTACCCCCAGGAAACAGGGTACTCATTAATGATGTAGATTTAAGATTTTTCCTGCTACAGTTCCAGATGAGTAAAAGACAGAAAAAATCATGGGCTTTCCCCCTATTGTTTGTCAAAAATTCAGAGCTTTTTTCAGAGCAATCCTAAAAAGAATTACTCCAGCCTAAGACCACTGAAATCAATGGGCTTAGACTGGAGTAACTCTCTTTAGGATTGTGATGTGGGGGCTGCAGTTTCCCCCCAGATCTTCACATTTAATTCCAGTCCAGGTTCCTATTCACCAGAAGTACAAAGCAAGAGTTTTTAACTCAAAAGGAACGACCAAGTCTGCTTACACCTGTGGTTAAATACTTAGCCCATATGCATTCCTGCAGCATTTAAAACACATTCTGGAAAACAACCCCTTCATTTTATACATAGGAAACACAAATGATGATTCCGGAGTTCCAAAAGTTATCTATGAATCTGCAGCACAGTAACTCAAACCCTGCAGCTGTACACAAAGAAGGTCTCAGGTTCAATCTACAGCATTTCCAGTTAAAAGTATGTGCAAACTCCCCCTGGAATCCTGTTGCCAGTCAGAGGAGTGGACACTACTGAGCTAAACTGACCATTGGTTTGATTCACTGTAAAGGAGCTTTGTGGGTATGTGGTCAAATCCCATGCAGAGAAGATCTCTCAAGAAAGCAAGCCATGCTGCGGGATAACCTCTGAATCCATGGCAGAGAACTGATTATCCAAGTAAGTGCAGACACCATACCTGTCTCTCCCACTGGCTCCTTCCTCCCTTCAGGCATCCATTCCCAGCAATTCCCAAAGGTGGGGCAGGCAGCAGGCTCAGGAGGCAGGCTGCCCCTGCTGCTAACCACCTATCAAGGAATGGAAGGGGAGCAGGAGAAAAGAGAGGAGGAAGAAAATTAATTCTCAAGGGGTGTGTATACAGGCCAGACACCCAACTTTCTTCCTTTCTATGTTCTCCTCCTTGTAAGGATGAACAATTTCCAGCAATGTTGAAGCCAAAAATGGAGTATGAGCAATGTTTGCTTTTCTTTTCAAACCTAAAACTATTTTGCTGCTCTAGCAACGTAAAAATATGCTATAATCAAAATATACAAAACAGTGTTAATCAGAATGTTTATGGAATTAAAAAGTATAAATGTTTTACCTTTCTCCAAGCAAAATAGTACACACCCAGTCCTAAATGTTGGAGCCCCTCCTCTCTTAGCCCATTTCACTCACTCCAAAGGCAGGAAACATTCCATAGACCGGCCCCCCTCCCCAAGATCCCCCACCTGAAGACGAGAAAGGAGCGAGCGGGCACCGAAGGCTCCCCATAACCCCCCCCCCACCCCACCCAAGACCTTCACAACTCTGGGCATGAGGGAGGCTCATCCAACGACCACCAATGTCTAGCACCCGTGGCGAGTAAAGGGAACCTCCGATGACCAAGGCATCGGAGGCAAGAACTGGAGAGCAGCGCGAAGAGGCAGCATGACGGGGGGGGGGGGGGGGGATTCTCCGGATTTTCTCGGGGAACCTGCTTGGCTCCCGAGTGAAACTAGAGGGGTCAGGCCGCCGGGCTCTCCTCAGACCCCCCCCCAACCTTCGCAACTACAGGCTGAGCTGCCTGGCCGAAGCCTTAACGACGACCGCCACCTTAACCACTGCACCACACTCCCTTCTCCAAGAGTTCCTCGCAAGAGCGCCCCGTCCCAGCACCGGGCAGCCCCGTGTTCGCGGTTTCCGACACCTGGGGAACACGGATCTCTCCTCCGAGCCATTTCACTGCAGGGTAGGACGGGGCGTGGGAAGGACAAGGAGGAGCAAAGTCCCGCGGTCCTTCAGTCGCCTTCGCGGGGTTCCCCCAGCTCCAGCTCAAAATCTGCACCCGTGCAAGCAAAGACGGACAAAGGTCGAAGATGGCGTTCCCCCTCCCGAAGTGGCCCCCCTCACCGCGGAGCTCGCCCTGGGAGCAGCACGTGGGCGCACTGGGCGAAGATCAGCGGAGATCCACCCGCCCAAGCGGGGCACGCGGCTAAAAGGGCCGAAGAACCCGCCGAGTGATCGGGGCGGGCGGGGCTCGGGGGTGGGGGAAGCGACCCGGGGCGGAGCGACCCAGCAGGAGAGGGCTGGTATTGTTGCGGTTTTCTTTTGCACCTGAAGGCCCGGAAGAAGCCGGGGTTATTTTTAATCCAGATTATGCTTCGCCCAGGGACGTGGAGATTACCCAAAAAAGGAACCAAAAGAGGCAGAGAGGGGAATTGGGGAAGAGTTTTTGGAATAAGAGGGGTCCCTATCCAAGTGAGGATGCTATGGGGAAAGACCCATTGAGTTTAGGGCTAGCTGGCTAGAAACAGGGTAGGAGGAAGCTGAGAGGGGAGGCTAGAGGAATATGGAAAGTCAAGCCAGGAAGGGAGCAGAACGGAAAAAAGAAAAGGCATTCTGTCTTGAGGAGGAAGTCCGGAGATTTCCGTGTTTATGCTGATGGGAAGAGGTTCATTCAAAGCCAGCTCATCCAACAGTCTCGATGCATTGAGATGAAATCCTGCAGACATTAGGGGAGGGCTGGGCAATGGCAGGGCACCTCCTTGACTCTCTGGATCCGAGTCATGATGTCAGTGAGTCCATCCTATATTTTCAGCAGCAGAGCAGGTTAACAGAGCACGTGCAGAGTACCTTTCTCCAGCCACCACACAAGCAAAGCTTGGGCCTGCCACAGACCCAGGGTGAAAAACAAGGGGCTTCAGGGGCAGATGCCAGAGATGGCGCCTAGGTTAGCGCAAAGCCAGCCAGCAGAATCTCTTTACGTGAGAACTAGAAACAAAGCCCGTTGTGGAAAAAATACAACGGGCTCTAGAAAGCTGTTGTTGGATTTAAATAAAAAATTATGAAACATATGTCATCGATGTTGGAAGACTTCCTTATATACCATGTTTTTGTTGAAGATCTTGTCAGAACTGGGAATTAACTTGCCATGCTGTGGTCCACAGAAAATCCCCAAACCTACTCTCCCCAGTGTCAATTCTCAAAATCTTAAGGAATCTCACAACCTGGAGCTGGCAAGCCCACATGGTGTAGTGGTTCGGCAGCCCTCTCCCACCACGCTCCACCCCCCCCCCCCCGCCCGCAGGATCTCCCAACCTCTGGCACCTGACGGATGCTTCTCTGAAGCTCCTGGGGCCAGTCTGGATCTTTCCCGGCCCCCTCCCTGTGACAACTGTAAGACAGTCTACTCAGACATAACCCCCCCCAGGGCTTCTATCCCTCAGGGACCCTCACGTTAGGCGCAGGGATGGGGCCTTTTAAGGATATTCTGCAGGGTGTGGCTGGTTTGGCCCCACCCCCTGCCTGGCGAGCCCAGGATGCCAGTGCTACTCTGCTCCCCCCCCCCCCCGCAGTCTCATGGCCTCCTTGCAACAGGTGGGCCAGCGGCAGGCCTTCCGCTGGCCCATTCCCACCAGGCTGCAACCGGAGTGAGGCGGGGAAGGGCTGCCCATCCTGCCTGTCGATGGGGGCACACGACAGATGGGCACCCCTCTCAATCCCAGCTGCAAACCCGGGCAGTGGCTTGAGAGCCCGGCTGCCTGCTTGACAGGTGGGCAGCTCTTCCCGGCCAGCGATGCCAGTGGCAAAGAGAAGGCTGCCCCTCCTGCAGCCTGGCCGCTGGCTTGACAGGTGGGCAGGCTTGTCAATGCCACCCATCCTGGTACGGAAAGGAAGAGGCCGCCCCTCCTGCAGCCTGGCCGTCCCGATTCGGGCAAGCGGGCAGGGCATGCGGGCCAGGCATTGCTGTCACTGGCACCCTGATCTGGTGGGCAGGAGGGCAAGGTGGCCAGACCTGGCATTGCCCCCTCCCCAGCACTCCAATGGAGGGGCAGGCAGCTTAGCTCGTTCCTGCACCTGGCAGCCGCCACCTTCTAGCTGAACCGGATGACTTGTAAGAAGTTCTTACTTGTAAGAATTTGTATGCTGTAAAAGTGAACTGTATGTGATTTGTAAAAATTACCTGGAACAATTTTCTTCCATTCCAACAGATATTGAAGCCTGAGGAAGTTGAAACTATACGAAACGGGTATTGGAAACTTGCTAGCTAAAACCTGTAGCTGAAGTTACCTCTCAGCAGCAGCGTTTCACGCTGCACTTTGGATGGGGGTGGAAGCAAGCCCTATATTGCAGCCATTGTGCTACAATGTGGAGGTGGAAGACAACGTTTGGCAACTTTGATGGTTGTGCAATATATACCTATTCCGTATAGGACCAAGGACTACTAAATTCTACAAGTTGGACTCAGTCACACACCTGTGTGCTTTACCTAGGAAATTTATTGTCTGTTATTTATTGGTCATTATTGTATGCACATTTAGAGCACTTTTGCACTTTAAAAGAAAAAATAGAAATTTTCTGTAAGTGAAGCGTGGAACCTTGAGTTCTTTAACACCGGTATTTGTTTTGTTTTAGCCTCCAGGTTGTGGCTGGAGATCTCCTGGAATTACAACTGATCTCCAAGCCACAGAGATCATTTCACCTAGAGAAAAGGGCATTTTGGAGGGTGAACTCTGTGGCATTATATTATGTTGAGGTCCCTTCCCTCCCCAAACCCTGCACTCTCCAGACTTTGCTCCCAAAATCTCCAGGTATTTCCAAACCTGAAGCTGGCAGCCCTATAGGAGAGGGGAGTGTGTTGGTGGGGGGGGCAAACAGGCTGACCGGCTCCTGTGCCTGCCAGCAGGGTTGCCACAGCAGCCAGTGCAGTCTGGCCCGGCCATCCCGCAGGAGCAGCTCACCTGTCTGGAATCAAGCGCAAGCGGCCTGACCCCCTTTGCCCACCTGCTCCGCTGGCCCTGCTCCTGGCACTTCGAGCCCTGCGGGCAGAGGAGCACCTAGGGGCACTGCAGAGGAGCTCTCCTGCATGGTTGGCCCAGCAGCGCTTCCTCCTTTCCCTGGCTCCCCTGCTGGCTCTGTGCTTTGGGGCTCAGCGGAGCGGGCTGAGGCACGGCCTCAGGTGCGGCACGGGTGGTTGCTGTGAGAGCGGTGCAGGTGGCGCAGTGGATACAGCTGCCCTGGGCCCCACCGACCCTAGCTCCAGGATTGGTCTGGGGAGGGCTGGCAGGTAGCAGGGCAAGGGGGGTCTGGTGAGGGGTGAGACACGGGGGCAACGTGCCCACTGCCGTAATGGATCCGAGGTGCACCACCCTCGGCAGAGCCTCCTGCAGGGCTCACAGGGCAGTGGGCATGTTGTCCCCCCCACCCTGTCACCCCAGCTCCAGTGGAGCCCGCAGGGCGGCGGGCACCTTGCTCTGGCCCTGTTGCCCCAGCTCCACCGAACCTGGTTCACCTCGGCTTCAGCGGAGCTTGCAGGGCAGCGGGCACCTCGCTCTGGCCCCGTCACCCCAGCTTTGCCAGCAGACGGACGGGCAGGCTCGTCTGGATCTCCGCCAGCAGCAGCACCCTCCAGAGGCCGGGTTTGACGGTGCACATTTTATCCTGGGGTGCCCGTGCAGGCGCACCAGAATAAAAGTGCGTCATCAGGAACCCGCTAAGAGAATTATGTTATAGGATAGGGAGGGCCCACAATCCTGGGTGGGAGCACAAACTTGGTGGGCAAAATGGATGCCCGTTTAAGGCTGAACAGGAAGATCCTTGCTGTCTCACCAAAGTCAACCCAGATGGAATGGGCAGCGTGGGGAAAGAAGGGGAACACCCAGGACACCCACCCTTCTCTCTTCGCACTTTCTTAGAGCAGAGGATCCACTCACTCATTCACTTGCTTGCATCTTGACGCAGGTAAATGATCACCTGGCAGCTCAAACACACCTCAAGTTTTAACTCGCAGCATGCTGGCTTGCCTTTCCTCCAGAACACACCCAATCTCATCCTTCCTTCCTTCCTTCCTTCCCGTGTCTTGAAACAACAATTCCACTTCTGCCTAAATGCCTGGGGTTATTGTTGCTGAACAAAGACTATAATAATGATGATACTGAGATTCAAAGTACAGCTTTTGGAAAATTGTTATTTATGTGAATGGTATCCATTAATTACATTTACTATTAATAGTTGGCCTTTTTTACTCTAGTTGTAAGTAGATTACAACATATTGATGTTGGTATACAGTCTGTGTAGTAAATACCTTGTAAAACAAATACTATAAAACTTAAATGATCTATTTATGATTATATGAATCTGTAGCAAATTTGCACACAGTAGTGCCTTGGTGTCCTTATTGTTATTTTGCATTCAAATGTGAAATGACAAAGAAGCTTTAAGATAGTCCAATAAAATAATCGCTAAAATACTAGCACCACAATGAAACTTCTAGATGCTTACAGCACCCGGATACATAGGCTTTGTCAAGTCCTATCTTAACCACCCTCTGCAACAAAAGGCATACACTTTAAAATGTCATTTAAGGAGAGAAAAGGATCCTTCCAGATTGAAGGTGAGACAGGTAGCAAATGAATAGATAAAATACATAAAAACAGCTACCCACAGGTGGAAGGACCACTGCTCTATCCTGCTCTTCGCTGCCCTCAGAAGACTTTTTCACTCAAATAGGATTTGGCTATAGGTTTGGGGAATATGGCTCAGCAATAACAGTTTCAAAAATATATTGACAAAACTTCTAAAAGTAATTCTTTTCATCCTCAAATATATAACAAATTAAATTAAAGCAGGAGAATTTATGTTTCCCGGACGGTGCTGCATTCAGCAGAGAACATCTCGTGGTTATCCCTGGTCCCAAGGAGGTTTGACTTGCCTCAACCACAGCCAGGGATTTTTCAGCCTTGGCATTAGCCCGGTGGAACTCTATGTCTGAGGAAACTCAGGCCCAGAGAGCCTTGTTATTTCTCAGCCAGGCCTGCATAGGAGAGAGATTCCACCAGGCTTATGGAGGTGGAGGAGGTTATGTCCCTCCTGCTTTTGCTGTCCACTTAAAAGCTTGCCACCACCCGTTCCTTGGGATTTGGGATGGGGAGGTTGTGCAATACGACCATTGTAGCTTCATCAAATCTGAAATATTGATGGGGTTTACTGTATTATATTATTGTTGATTTTATCTTATTTGTATAGCTTATTGTTGTAAACTTCAAAAAGATTTTTTTCTCACCCTGAATATAGAAAATGAAATTAAAGGAAGAGAATTTATGTTTCCCAAGAGGGTGCTCCGTTCAGCAAAAAACATCTCCTGGTTATTCCTGGTCCCAAGGCGGTTTGTCTTGCCTCAACCAGAGCCAGGACTTTTTTGGCCCTGGAATCAGACTGGTGGAACTCTCTGTCTGTGGAAACTCAGGCCCAGTGAGACTTGTTATTTTTCCAGCAGGCCTGTAAGATGGAGATGTTGCACCAGGCTTATGGAGGTTGAGGCGAGTGGACTTTCCAACCGGCCTCCTGCTGAGCGGTGAAGCTTGTGTCCCCTCCTGTTTTTGTTATCCAATTAACAGCTTGCCGCCACCCGTTCCATGGGATTTGAGATGGAGGGTTGCGCAATATGACTGGGTGCTGGTGTATCAAATCTGAAATACTGATGGTTTTATTATATTAGATTGTATCTTCTTATTTGTATTGCTTACTGTTGTAAACTGCTCTCAGCCTGCCTGTGGCTGAGAGTTAAATAAAAGTTAAATAAATAAATCAGTTAAATAAATAACTTGTCAATCCTTGAGTGAAAAAACCCTGCTCTGTTCTTCAGCCACCACCAGTACAATAAATGACATGTAGTTTAACAGTCTAGACAGAGCTGAGAATCCTTCACAAGAAAGAAGTTTTAGGTGGGTAGCCATGACTGTCTACAGTAGAACAGGAAGGGTTTGAGTCCAGTGACACCTTAGAAACTAACAAGATTTCAGGGTATAACCTTTCAAGAGTCAGTGTCTAAAGAATGACGCTTTGACATTTGAAAGCTTACACTCTGTAAATCATGTTGGTCTCTAAAATGCCACTGGACTGAAATCCTATGGTAGAAACCAAACAAGCAAGCACACAAATACAACTATATTTTTTTATGTCTTTATATTACTCTTCCTACAAGGAACTCAAACCACAGTACATGATTCACCTCTTTGCCATTTTCACCTCACAACAACCGTGTTAAGTGAATTATGCTGACTGACAGAGACGGTCTCAAATGCTGTAAAGAAAACTTCATGCAGATGGGAGGGACAGGCCCCAAAGGGCCCGTGTTTAAATTCCCCACTATAACTACAACTACAGCACCCTAGTTCTCCACCATGCCAAAAAACCCTCAAAAAGCCGCCCACCAGTGATTCCTGTAGATAGTATAATATGGCCATGATAAAAGTTAAGGAATATTCATACAAAACAGCAACATACTGTTCACAACCTAAATCAGAAACTGTTCAAAAACTTCTTTGCCCCTTCAATTCCAAGATAGCTTGTCATTATGACAGCAGCATGTATATAGTTTCTCCCCTGTGGAAGTCTCTCAAGTGAGAAATATGGAACATGCTCTGAAAGAAGTATTTCAATTCTACATGGGTTTTCCCAGTATAAGTCCTTAGGTGATGAATGCGCTTATCGGTCCAATGGAGATACTATCCACATTCAAGACATAGGGTTTGGTGAGAAGCTCATGCCACACTACAGGCAGTTAGATGGTTTAATTTCTTCTGCAAGTCCTTTGGGAAGTAAGGCTTCTTCCCTGACAGAAGCTATTTTTACATCCAAGCATTTATATGGTTTCTCCCTGAGAGAACGAAGGCCCTTTGTCTCACTGAAGCTCTTTCCACATTCCAAGTATTTATATGGTTTCTGCACAGTGTGAGTAATTTGGTGGGAAATCGGGTTTCTTTTGTCACTAAAGCTCTTTCTGCATTCCAAGCATTTATATGGCTTTTACCCAGTGTGAGTCCTTAGATGACAAGTTAGCATGTCATTCTGATGGAAGTTCTTTCCACACTCCAGGCATTTATATGGTTTTTCCTGTGTGAATGGTTTGGCGAAAAGAATAGTGCCTATGGTGATAAAAGCCCATTCCACACTCTAATCACTTATGTGGTCTCTTTTTTGTATGAGATTTTTCGTGGAATGTAAGGTATCTTCTCTGACTGAAGTTCTTTCAACATTCCAAGCATTTATATGGCTTTTACCCAGTGTAAGTCTTTAAGTGAGAAGTTAGCATGTGATTCAGACAGAAGCTCTTTCCTCACTCCTGGCACTGGTATGGTTTCTGACTGGTATGACTAGTTTGGTGAGAAATAAGGTTTCTTCCGTCACTAAAGCTCTTTCCACATTCCAAGCGTTTATACAACTTCTCCCGAGTGAGTCCTTAAGTGACAAGTTAACCTGTCTTTCCGACTGAATCTCTTTCCACACTCCAGGCATTTATGTGGTTTCTGCCCTGTATGAGTAATTTGGTGGGAAATAAGGTTACTTCTGCTACGAAAGCTCTTATCACATTCCAAGCAATTATAGGGCTTTTCTCCAGTGTGAGTCTTTAAATGAGAAGTTAGCATGTACTTCAGATGGAAGCTCTTTCCACACTCCAGGCACTGGTATGGTTTCTGACTGGTATGACTAGTTTGGTGATAAGTAAGTTTTCTTCTGTCACTAAAGCTCTTTCCACATTCCAAGCATTTATACAACTTCTCCCCTGAGTGAGTCCTTAAGTGACAAGTTAATGTGTCTTTCCGACTGTAGCTCTTTCCACACTCCAGGCATTTATGTGGTTTCTGCCCAGTATGAGTAATTTGGTGGGAAATGAGGTTACTTCTGCTACGAAAGCTCTTTTCACATTCCAAGCAATTATAGGGCTTTTCTTCAGTGTGAATCTTTAAATGAGAAGTTAGCATGTACTTCAGACGGAAGCTCTTTCCACACTCCAGGCATTGGTATGGTTTCTGTCCGGTATGAATAGTTTGGTGGGAAGTAAGGGTTCTTCTGTCACTAAAGCTCTTTCCACATTCCAAGCATTTATATGGCTTCTCCCCAGTGTGATTCCTTAAATGATAAGTTAACGTGTCTTTCCGACTGAAGCTCTTTCCACACTCCAGGCATTTATGTGGTTTCTGCCCAGTATGAGTAATTTGGTGGGAAATAAGGTTACTTTTGCTACGAAAGCTCTTTCCACATTCCAAGCAATTATAGGGCTTTTCCCCTGGGTGAATCCTTAGGTGAGAAGTTAGCAATTGCTTAAGACGGAAACTCTTTCCACACTGCAGGCATTTATATGGTTTCTGCCCTATGTGAATAGATTGGTGGAAATTGTGGGATGTTCTGTCATTAAAGCACTTTCCACATACCAAGCATTTATATGGTTTTGCCCAAATGTGAATCCTTACGTGAGAATTTAGCAGGTGACTCAAACGGAAGCCCTTTCCACACTCCAGGCATTTGTATGGCTTTTCCCAAGTGTGAATTGTCTGGTGAGAAGAAAGGTGTGCCCATTGATAAAAGCTCATGCCACACTCTAAGCACTTATATGTTTTCTCTCCTGTGTGAGTCTTTTCATGGAAAGTAAAGTTTGCTCTCTGACTGAAGCTCTTTCCACACTCTAGACATTTAAAAGGCTTCTCCCCACTATGAGTACTTTGATGGGAAGTAAGGTTTTGTCTGGCTCTATAGTTCTTTCCACATTCCAAGCACTTATATGGCTTCTCCCCTGAGTGAATCCTTCGATGATAAGTAAGGCTCCTACTCTGACTGAGGTTCTTTCCACACTCAAGGCATTGATATGGTTTCTCTCCAGTGTGAATCCTCAGATGATTAGTTAGCATGTCACTCCGACGGAAACGCTTTCCGCACTCCAAGCATTTATATGGCATCTCTCCTGTGTGAATCCTTTGGTGATACGTAAGAGTCTTTCTCTGAATGAAGCTCTTTCCACACTCCAGGCATTTATATGGCTTCTCTCCAGTGTGAATCCTCAGATGACTAGTTAGCATGTCACTCCGATGGAAACGCTTTCCACACTCCAAGCATTTATATGGCATCTCCCCCATGTGAATCCTTTGATGATAAATATGGTGTGCCTTGAGACCAAAACTCTTTCCACACTCCAAGCATTTAAACCGTTTCTCCCCTGTGTGAATTCTTTGGTGAGCAGTAAGGTTTCCCTTCCAACCAAAGCTCCTGCCACACTCCAAGCATTTAAACGGTTTCTCCCCTGTGTGAATTTTTTGGTGAGCAATAAGGCTTCTCTTACAACCAAAGCTCCTTCCACACTCCAAGCATTTATACTGCCTTACCCCAGTGTGAATCCCTATGTGACATGTTAGCATACTCTGCAAACGGAAGTTCTTTCCACACTCAAAGCATTTATATGGTTTATCACCTGAGTGAATTCTATGGTGGGAAATTAGCTTGCCTTTCTTACTGAAGCTCTGTCCACACACCAAACATTTATATGGTTTCGCCTCAGTGTGACTTCTCTGATCCCTCTCAAGACTAGATTTTTTGCCAGATATTTTCCTACTCAAAGGGTGTGTATTCCTCCTTTGTCCCTTCTGTATTTTGTCTATCACTAGGGGATCATGGAGGTCCCTACATTGAAAGGGAACAGAGTACTTTCTCTGCTTCTGCATTCCTTCCTTCTTCCTTTTTTGCTGCGTCTCTGGCCTTTCTTGGACTTCTTCTTCCACCTTCATAACTTTCTGCCTTTCCACATTTACAACTGGTTTCTCTTCATCTCCTGCTGGAATAAAGAGAGAAGCCCACTAATTGCACAAGGGAACAAACACTGTGTATTAGTAAGGGATTTAGGTCCTAATTGTAAATAACAGTTCTCTGGTAAACATGTATTTATTCACGTCATTTATACCAGATCTCTCTCTCTCTCCTCCTTCTCCTCCTCCATTTTATCATCAAGAACCCTGCGGCAAAGAGTATTTGACTGGCTCAAGTCCACCCAACAACTTTCCCTGGCAAAGAGAGGTTCCAATTCCAGGTCTCCAGAATCCTAGTCTGACACTAACTACTACACCACACTGGCTACGGAGAACGTAGGGAATATGCATGTCACCAAGAGCCAGCATATTAACAATAGGCTTGCTTTAAAACTAGAGGCCTTCTCTGCTTTTAAGGAAAAGATGCTTTATTTTTCCTTGTTGAAGTCTATGGCAAAGATTTATATACAAGAAGGAACTAAGGAAGTATTGTTCTGTGTATAAGTAAATTGTATAGAAAATTGTTCTTCTGACACCAGAGGGAACAGAAAGCATAAAGTGGCAGTAAAAGCAAGCAAATTATGTGCATTATTATTAATTACTGGTTTTCATCTCATCCTTTCTCCAAGGATAAAATAGAGGAAAAGAGAGTGCATTCCATTTTATCCTCAAAACATCCCTGAGAGGTAAGCTATCCTGAGGCGAATGACTGGCCCGAGTTCACCCAGTGAGCTTCATGGCCGACTTGAAACAGTCTCATTCTGGCAACCTTGCTGTTGCACAACACTGTCAGGTTGGCTGCCTAACAGGGACTCTCCTAACACTGGGAATGATGTTTCCCAGAGCTTGCATTGTGGTTCAAATTACAAACATAAAAAACAAAGATTATTAAAAAAAACACGTAACAAAAATAAATATAAAAACAAAGTTATTGAAAGAGGGCTTAATATTCAACACATTTTTCAAATTATCTTACAAGATATAATAACTAAGAAAGGAAATCATCAATGGTATGGGGGATTTTTAAAAAGTATTTCTTTGTGTACTTTATATTTAATTCATGTCCTATAAATTGAGGAAGGGCCTAGGTAGATGCTGATGTTGATTATGTATCTAATATAGGAAATAAAATCATGCCATGTTTCATAGAAATCTGACATTTTAGCTTTACCTTTGACTATTCTAAGTTGAAATGTCAATGTTTCTACCATTGCTCAAAATAACAATGTATTGTAAAAAATTCTGCCGATTTCCAACACTTTGCTATTAACCCTACAGACTGCCATCAACATAAATACTTTTAAGCCCTTGCAAGATGTACTGGAGTAATATGCAGTCAATGTAGTAGTTTCAATAGCTCCCTAAGGGCTATTGAGACTGTTTTCCTTGTTTGAGTCACCCATAACTTATTCCATATATTTTTGTTCTATTGAAAATTAAGTTTCCCAGAGCTTGTACTGCAGCTCTCTCATTGTTACAACATCTCCCTCAAAATGAAGTAATCCTCCCAGGAAACAGTGCGTCTTCTGACTTAATGACTTCTGATGGAAAATGCCTCGACTCTCAACTCTCTTCATGATTGTGTCTTCTTTGAGGGGAAAAGGGTACAGCTCATTCCAGCAAGAAAGGAGAAAATATTGCTGTCAGTGCTTAAATAATATCAGACCTAGAATGTTCCCCCACATCAAATAACAACAACAACATTCGATTTATATACTGCCCTTCAGGATCACTTAATACCCACTCAGAGCGGTTTACGAAGAATGTTATTATTATCCCCACAACAAAACACCCTGTGAGGCGGGTGGGGCTGAGAGAGCTAGAAGCTGTGACTGACCCAAGGTCACCCAGCTGGCTTCAAGTGGAGGAGTGGGGAATCAAACTCGGTTCTCCAGATTAGAGTCCGGCGTTCTTAACCACTACACCAAACTGGCTCAATAATCATGGATATCTTTCAGGATTTAGATGCAGACATAAAGCCACAGAGAGGGCTGTCATATATAACATATGAATTGATCCATATGTTATGGGTGTAGCAAATTTACTGCTATAATGTTCTGATAATGAAGGGCCCATCCACATATATAAGGAAGTACCTGTTCAGAGCTTCCCTTCCTCAGAGACCTGGACAACATCTCATCCAGGTACTCCAGTCAGGAAATGAAGTCAGGTTTGCCTATCAAAGACCTTTCTTAGGACAAAAGCAAAACCCATGGACTGGTTGTATCTCATTGTCCTAATTCTAAGTCTACCCTAAAAATGTGATTGAACATCTAAACATTCTCCAAAGGAGTTGAAATGTAGGGGGGAGATAAGGAATGGACAGAGATCCCAACCAGAGAATTCTCACAACATTCCCAAAATGGCTCAGGATCTTTCACACAGCAGCCGATTTCTTACTTACCCAGAGAGGCCACATTCCTGTAGTTCTCCAGCATGACTTCCCTGTGAAGAGCTCTTTGGCCAGGATCCAGCAGAGCCCACTCTTCCTCCGTGAAATACACAGCCACCTCCTCGAAGGACACCGGACCCTGGAAAGAGGAGGAAGCACTCGCTATCAACAGCTAAGCACGGGTGGGAAATTTTATGTTCTTGTGTACAATGCAATACCACTTGTGAGAAAAGTATTAACTTCCACAGCTTACCTTGCTCTTCCATCTTGAACCAGGCGTAAGACTCCCGGGACAAAAAAAGGGAGACCCAACCTTCTCCTCGCTTGAATCCATGACTTGATTCTTATTCCAAAGGGCTCTTTCCTCTATTCCTCTGCAAAGAGGTGCTGATCTGAATCTCCTTCACTGCCTTATTTCAGCCACCTGTGAACAAGACAAAAGAATTGGGAAGACTTTATACTGGTAATCACATTTCCTAGTTCAACTCTCTTGTCTGATGTCTGAGAAATATGCTACTCCAGGCCAGCTGTTTATAAAGCCACCTTACAAGTACGTCCACAAGCATACCAGTCTTATTGCCCACGTAGGCGGGCATGCATACCCCTCTCAAAGACACAGCCTCTGCCTTGCCACTGGCAAGTAAATTCCCTTCCCTTCCTCCACCAACCCACCTTCCTGCCAGGCCAGGGCCTTCTCCCTCTCCTCTTGGCTGTTCCTGGCTTTTCTCCCCTAATGCCCATTTTTACGGGGCTGACAAGCTCTACCATTTTTTCATTTTATCTACTTTATTTATCACTTGCCTTCCTCGGAGAGACTTTAGGTGGATTACAAATTTTTAAAAAGTCAACGGTTTCTCCGCTCTCTGCTGTCATTAAAACCACTACTGTGTTCCAGGCATAAGACGCAATCTCTGCACAGATACTCTCATTACTTCTTCTGGGGGGTATTTATTTAATTCGTGTATTTGTACTCCACTCTTCTCCTGCAACACAGGACTGAAAGTGACTTACAACTGAAAAATGAGGGAAGAGGGAGGGAATAGAAAATGAGCATAAATGCAGCTTGTCAGATAAGTCATATAAAAGCCAACAACCTGCAGGCCAAGGTACTAAGCAGCCTCCCCCTTTCCAGTCCCAGGTAGCAGGTTTTTCAATATAATCTCTAGGCAGGGGCAGAACTACAGCACAGCAGGCAGAACAGAAAGCTGGACACCTGCAGGCCAAGGCAGTAAGAGCCCCTCCTTACACTTCCCTCATTTTAGTCTCATACACATGAAAGCAGCAAAGGTGCCCAAAGGATACAGGCTGCCATCTGGAGTGAGTAAAGCAGGCCTTGCAAGCAACAGAAATATCCAATAAAAACAACTAAAGTTCATCCATCGATGCCCCCCTGCAGTCAGAGGGAGGTTTACAGGGAGGACTCCAGCCTGTACATTTCGTCTCCCTTTGCAGAAATGGGCCGCCAGCCCTTCACTCAGGCGCCAGTCATTTTCCCTTGATCTGGGTAGAATGTTTCACCAACTGGGATGTATACCTAGGCTAGAAATGTGAAGGTCCAGAAAAATAGCACATTTTTTAAAAATCCTGTCCCCCTCCCCATTTTTTTCTGAAGAGTTCCTTTCAGTTTTTCCAACTGCATAATTGGGACATTTGGGGGAGCACTGAATAAAACTCAAGAGATAAAAGATAGCTCTTGGATCAACAAAATATTTAAAGCTGCAAACTGCTGCACCTCATCGTCTCTTAGCATTTGTGTCTTAATTTGGCCACCTGAGAGGCAGGAACACATAAAAGGTGAAATGAGAAAACAAATGTTGTAGTAAGCAAAAAGAAGTGTGTTATTTGGGTGGAAACACTCTCAGACGGTTAAAAGAGAACTAGCAGCATATCTGGATATCAAGTGAAGTGCCCTAACCCTGAGAAGATTGAACTCTTCAAAATGTATTTATCAAAACGCCAGGACAGCTAATAGAGCATATTAATTGTTGGAAAATTGATCACATATGGACCGTTTCCACATGCTGTTAAAGAGGCGGGCTACTTACTGAACTCTGGTTTTTTTCCCCACAGATTCCAGATGCCTCCGATTTCAGAGCGGAAGCAGGCAGTTTTTGTGTGTGTGTGTGTGTGTGTGTGTGTGTGTCTGTGTGTGTGTGTGTGTGTTTCCCCCCAGAACTTCACATTTAAGTCCAGTCCAGGTTCCTATTCACCAGAAGTACAAAGCAAGAGTTTTTAACTCAAAAGGAACGACCAAGTCTGCTTACACCTGTGGTTAAATACTTAACCCATATCTATTCCTGCACATTCTGGAAAACAACCCCTTCATTTTAGACATAGGAAACACAACTGATGATTCCGGAGTTCCAAAAGTTATCTATGAATCTGCAGCACAGTAACTCAAACCCTGCAGCTGTACACAAAGAAGGTCTCAGGTTCAATCTACAGCATTTCCAGTTAAAAGTATGTGCAAACTCCCCCTGGAATCCTGTTGCCAGTCAGAGGAGTGGACACTACTGAGCTAAACTGACCATTGGTTTGATTCACTGTAAAGGAGCTTTGTGGGTATGTGGTCAAATCCCATGCAGAGAAGATCTCTCAAGAAAGCAAGCCATGCTGCGGGATAACCTCTGAATCCATGGCAGAGAACTGATTATCCAAGTAAGTGCAGACACCATACCTGTCTCTCCCACTGGCTCCTTCCTCCCTTCAGGCATCCATTCCCAGCAATTCCCAAAGGTGGGGCAGGCAGCAGGCTCCGCAGCTCAGGAGGCAGGCTGCTCCTGCTGCCAACCACCTATCAAGGAATGGAAGGGGAGCAGGAGAAAAGAGAGGAGGAAGAAAATTAATTCCCAAGGGGTGTGTATACAGGCCAGGCACCCAGCATTCTTCCTTTCTATGTTCTCCTCCTTGTAAGGATGAACAATTTCCAGCAATGTTGAAGCCAAAAATGGAGTATGAGCAATATTTGCTTTTCTTCTCAAACCTATAACTATGTTACTGCTTTAGCAACATGAAATATGCTGTAAACCGAAAATACACAACGGTATCAATCAACGTGTTTATCGAATTAATAATTATACACGTCTTGACTTTCTGCAAGGAAAACGCCACAAAAAGGTGCGAACTGTTGCAGCCTCTCATCTCTTTTCACTCATTCCAAAGGCAGGAAACATCCGATAGACCAGCCCCCCAAAGATCCCCCACTGAACACGAGGAAGGAGCGAGCGGCCACCGACGCTCCCCCGAACTTCCCCCCAGGTCTTCTCTGGGCATGACAAAGGACCACCAAGCCGCCACCAACTGCGACCAGATACAGCGCGTAAACGGAACCTCCAATGGCGACCAGCCCGGCCGTGGCGAGCAAAGGGGACCTCCGTTCCCCAAGGCAGGCGAGAGCCGGAGAGCAGCGCGAGGCGGCGGCATCGGGGGAGAGTCTCGGCGGTGTGACCCAGCCGGGCTCTCCTCACGCCCACGTCGCCCGCTTAACCCTCGAAGCCTTAACGAGCACCACCACCTTAACCACTGCACAGCACTCCCCTCTCCAGGGGCTCCTCCGAAGAGCGCCTCCTCCCAGCAAGGCCGAAGATCGCATCCCCCCCCCCCCGAAGCAGAGCCCTCACCGCTGGGAACTGCACGTGGGCCGTGGGCTACGACGAGCCGGGAGAAGACCCACCTGCCCAAGCCGGACGCGAGGCTGAACCGAGCCGAAGACCGCGCCGAGTGATCGGGGCGGGGCTCAGCGGTGGGGGAAGCGACCCGGGGCGGAGCGTCCCAGCAGAAGAGGGCTGGTGGTGTCGCGGTTTTCTTTTGTGCCTGAAGCCCCCTCCCCCAGAGATCCGAGTGGCACGCCCCGCCCAGGAAAGTTTTTTTGCCATGCGCGCGCGCACACACCACTTTCATGGCTCTTCGCAATGGGGGGGGGGGCGCCGAGGGAGCCCCACTAAATTTCCCCCCTTAGCCTCCCCTTCCCCTCCCAAGACACTTCAGCTCAGGAAACTACGCGGGAATAAGTTTTGTTCTAAAAAGTGCCACTGGCCCCATCTATTTGTCCGCTCCAGACTGGGGGGGGGGGCTGGAATTGCCCCTTCCCCTTAGAAATTGCGCATTTGAAGCTGGAGCAATTAATTCCGCCTGGGGTGGCCCCTGAAGGTCTAGAGTCACAGGTTGTGATCCTCCCGGCGGGTGGAACAATGACCAGCGTACAGAAAGGAAAGACTGACAGTGCAATCCCATGCGGAGTCACTCCAGACTAGTCTCATTGACTTCAATGGGGCTAGACTAGAGTAACGGCAAAGAATTGCAGTGTGAGTCTGATTAACTCAGGGCCAAGCTACACATGAGGAATGACACTTGAACAGCAAGTGTATTTCTCCCTGTTCACTTGCCCTCCACTCAATCCACTTGTCGTTCAAGTGTCATTCGTCATGTGTAGCTTGGCCCTTAAAGCCAAGCTACAAGTGACGAATTACACTTGCCTGGCAAGTGAACAGACTCACGTGTATTCCTTCCAGTTCACTTGCCCTCCACTTGATCACTACGTGAGCAAGTGGAGCGCAAGTGAACAGCAAGTGAACAGGGAGGAATACACGTGAGTCTGTTCACTTGCCAGGCAAGTGTAATTCGTCACTTGTAGCTTGGCTCTTAGAAATTCAAAACTCTGCTGCCTATTGACTTGTCTTAGCGGGTAGGAGCTGGGACAGCACTGCTCCGAAGATTGACACTGTGGTGCCCTACCAGTGCCCAGGGCTGTGCTGGTGGTGAGGACAAACTGATAAGAGCTTGATAGCTAGGCTAGTTGTGATATTGTCAGACATGGTGGGCCATTAGGCTTGTAGATGCCTTTTAATTACTAGTTTTTATGCAATTTATCCATTTTCAAGTATATTTAATTGTGCATGATAAAATACGGTTGTAACTCACCCTGAGCCTGCTTTCAGGGATGGTGGATATAAACAATTAAACAAAATAGTCATTAGGAAAGTGCTTGATTAAAGTTATTTTTAATCCAGATTGTTTCTCCCAGGGACATGTGGAGGTCACCCCAAAAAGAAACCAAAATGGGCAGAGGGGAAAAATGGGGAAGAGTTTTTGGAATAAGAATTCTTGGAATTGGAATTCTTGGAATTCTCACTATACAAGTGATAGTGCTATGGGGAAAACCCATTGAGTTTAGGGTTAGCTGCCAGAAACAGGGAAGAAGCTAAGAGAAGGAAGAGGCTAGAGGAATATGGAAAGTCAAGCCAGGAAGGGAGCAGAACAGAAAAAAGAAAAGGCATTCTCTGTCTTAAGGGACAAAGTCCAGTGATTTCCCTGTTTATGCTGATGGGAAGAGGTTCATTCAAAGCCAGCTCATCCAATAATCTTGATGTATTGAGATGAAATCCTGCAGACATTAGGGGAGGGCTGGGCAATGGCAGGGCACCCCCTTGACTCTCTGAATTCGAGTCAAGTCAGTGAGTCCATCCTCTATTTTCAGCAGCAGAGCAGGTTAATAGAACATGTGCAGAGTGCCTTTTTCTATTCACCACACCAGCAAAGCTTGGGCCCTCCACAGACCCAGGGTGAAGAATAAGGGGCTTTCCTCCAGAGCACAGCCAATCTCATCCTTCCTTCCTGCCCACCCACCCCCCTGTCTTGAAACAACAATTCAGCTTCTGCCTAAATGCCTGGGGCTATTGTTGCAGAACAAGGACAAAGCAACAAATAAGCCTTTGAATGGTGCAGAAGACTCAAGCAGGACTGACTAGAAGTGAAAATTAAGTTTATTTTCTGCACTCGGGGAAGGAGGTGGGCTTGAAGCAGAAGATGAGAAGCTCACCTTGGGCACTTCCTTTTCCCGGGAGGAAGCCCCAGCTCCTGCCAACTCACACCCTGACTGGGAGGGACATGCACAGAAGGGCCTGAGCTGCTCCACCCAATGAGAAGACAAAGAGGAAAAAAGCTGGTGGTGGGGGAAATGAATGGAAAACTAAATCAGATTGATTCCCTATTCCTTTCTAAGCATGTTTCTGTGACGCCAGCCCACAGCCTTTCAAAAATAATTGGGAATTTAGGGGGGAAATTGTGAAATATTAAAATCCTTGGTCTTAGGCTTCGGCCTGCAACTGATTCCAGGAAAAAAACCTTTTAAAATACATATTGTTTCCCGTATAGATTATTCAAACAGAAGCTGGGTTATTTCAGATTGGAGGGGGGGGGTGAAACTCAGAGCAGCCCCAAGTAGATGAAGCCTATCTAGTTAATAAACTATCTTGAGTCCCATTTTCCCTTTGCATCATTTATTTGCATCATTTATACTCTGCTTTTCTCACTGAGACTCAAAAGATTCCACAGTGTTACTGCATAAAATCAAAACAATAAACCATTTTAATTATCAAAAGATTCTGGTTTTGTGTTTGTGGCAAACTGAACAGGAGCAAATTGGCAAATTAAACAGGAGCCAGTACAGAAAACATCTAAGAAATGATCACCACCACTGAACAGTGCAAAGTTAATGTATAAACAAGCAATGACCAGAACTTCATGCACGTGTATTTTTGTATCCTACAACAAAACATATTCTGATGTGAAATGACAAAGAAGCTTTGAGATAACGCCAATAAAATAACTGCTAAAATACCACAACGAAACTTCTAGATGCTTACAGCACCCTGATATATGGGCTTCGTCAAGTCCTATCTTAACTACCCTCTGCAACAAAATGTATACACTTTAACATATCATTTAAGGCGACATAAGGATCCTTCCAGGTTGAAGGTGGGACAGGTATCAAACGAATAGATAAAATACATCAAAGTATCAAAAGAGTTTACTGTCTATAGCCATAGGCTGTCACAATTGATAAAATACATTCAAACAGCTACCCACAGATGGAAGCACCACAGCTCTTTCCTGCTCTCCACTGCCCTCAGAAGACCTTTTCATTCAAATAGGATTTGGCTATAGGTTTGGGGAATATGGCTCAGCAATATTATTTTCAAAAATATATTGACAAAACTTGAAATTTTTTCTTGCCCTCAACAATATCAAAAATGAAATTAAAGGAAAAGAATTTGTGCTTCCCAGAGGGTGCTCCGTTCAGCAGAAAACATCTCCTGGTTATCCCTGGTCCCAAGGCGGTTTGTCTTGCCTCAACCAGAGCCAGGACTTTTTTGGCCCTGGAATCAGACTGGTGGAAGCTCTATCTGTGGAAACTCAGGCCCAGTGAGACTTGTTATTTTTCCAGCAGGCCTGTTAAGATGGAGATGTTGCACCAGGCTTATGGAGGTTGAGGCGAGTGGACTTTCCAACCGGCCTCCTGCTGAGCGGTGAAGCTCGTGTCCCCTCCTGTTTTTGTTATCCAATTAACAGCTTGCCGCCACCCGTTCCATGGGATTTGAGATGGAGGGTTGTGCAACATGACTGCTGTAGTGGATGCTGGTTTATCAAATCTGGAATATTGATGGTTTTATTGTATATATCGTCGTTGATTTTATCTTATTTGTATTGCTTACCTGCTGTAAACTGCTCTCAGCCCACCTGCGGGGAGAGCAGACTATAAGTTTAATAAATAAATAAAATAACTTACCAATCCATGAGTGAAAAAACCCAGCTCTGTTCTTCAGCAACCACCAGTACAATAAATGACATGTAGTTTAACAGTTTAGACAGAGCTGAGAATCCTTCATGAGAAAAAAGTTTTAGGTGGGTAGCCATGACTGTCTGCTGTAGAACAGAAGGATTTGAGTCCAGTGGCACCTTTGAGACTAACAATATTTTCAGGGTATAACCTTTCGAGAGTCAGTGTCTGAAGAACGACAATCTGACATTTGAAAGGTTACACTCTGTAAATCTTGTTGGTCTTTAAAATGCCACTGGACTCAAATCCTGCAGTAGAAATCAAACAAGTAAGCACACAAATACACCTTCCCCCCCCCTCTTTATTTTGCTCTTCCTACAAGGAACTCAGACCACAGTACATGATTCACCTCTTCACCATTTTCATCTCACAACAACCGTATGAGGTGAATTATGCTGACTGACAGGGACAGTCTCAAATGCTGTAAAAAAAACTTAATGCAGATGGGAGGGACAGGACCCAAAGGGCCTATGTTTAAATTCCCCACTATAACTACAACTACAGCACACTAGTTCTCCACCATGCAACCCCCCCCCCCAAGATTCCTGTAGATAGTACAATATGGCCATGATAAAAGTAAAGGGATGTTCATACAAAACAACATACGCTACCCTGTTCACAATCTAACTCAGACATAGAAACTGTTCAAAAACTTCTTTGCCCCTTCAGTTCCAAGATAGCATATCATGACAGCAACATGTATATAGTTTATCCCCTGTGGAAGTCCCTTATGTAAGAAATAAGGTATATGCTCTGAAAGAAGTATTTCAATTCTACATGGCTCTTCCCAGTGCAAGTCCTTAGGTGATTGACAAGTTTGTTACCCCAATGGAAATACTATCCACACTGACTTCCGGTTTGGGATTCATGGAGGTCTAACGCAGCTCCATTTGTGGAGCTGACCGGATTGCCGTTTTAACCGGCCGGAGGGGTGAAAATAACCCGCGGCCGACTGCTCTCAGGCGGGGAGCAGGCAAAGAACGCTCAAGACCCTAGGGTGAGCTAGATCTCGGACGAGGGGGGGCTCTACACAAGGAGTCTCCCCCCCGATGCTTGAGGTCCCACCTTGCGACGGGTCGGCTATAATCTCTGCGGCAATTTTGGGGCCAATTCGGCTGGCATAAGACCTACATACCCAAGCTTCGATCGGGGAGGGAAGTCGAGAGGAGAATTTAAGATCGAAACAGCGATTACAACCCGAGAAAGTTGAAGAGAAGGTAAAGATCGCTATCTCTTGAAACGGGACAGATTGACAAAAACAGAGAGGAAAGAAAGTAGATTTTTAAACTGCAACAGACTAGTGAAAAGGAGGTGAAGACTCGGCAGGAGTTGTATTTTAAAAGAGACTAAGTTTAAAGAAGTTATTACAAAAATCGGACTATTGTTTTGAATACCTGTGGTTTTGGAGCTGTGGGAAAAAGACACCATCGCGAGACCTGCTGTGGGAAGACGGGAGACAGGAAGTGCGTAACAACAATAGAGTGGCTGGAGGGAAGCGGCCCTTGCCAAAGGACAGGAAGTGGGGAATCGCTATCTTTGAAAGTGGAAGGGTCGTGGCTTCAGCGGAAGAGGAAGTAGGCCATCTTGGATTACAACAACATAGAGAAACCATAGAGAAAAGACGCCCGACATTTTGGATATAAAAAATTAATTTTGGCAAAGATTGGGACATTTAAAAAAAAGGAAAACGTTTAATTATACGCCACGGAGCTGAGGAAGAGAGCAGATTCGTGGGAGCGAGCTAAAGCAAGCCCCACGATGTCGAAAAAAGAGTGGCAATCGGCAATAGAAAATTTGGACAAAAAACTTATAGACATGATGAAAGAACTTAAGGACACGAAATTGGAGCTTATTAAAGAGGTCAAGGAAGTTACACAGACAGTAAAGTCGGAGCTGTCAGAAGTGAAAAAAGGCGTGGAAACGATTAGCAGTGAATTACAAGGAACGCAGCAGAGAGTTAAAACAGTAGAAGACGCGATGGAGAATTTAATAGACACGCAACAAACAGAGATGAGGCTGGTGAAGGGGAGGATGTCAGTTGCAGAAACTAAACACATGGAGAAGCAGCTTCGTTTTCGTGGTCTGCCAGAAGTGGAAGGGAAGTCAGCGCAAGAACAGATGACTGAGGTGTTGGCTGATTACCTGGGGAAGGAGGAGGAGGAGATTGTGGCTATCCTAGATGTGGCGTATCGTGTGAACTCGAGAATTGCAACCCAGAGGAAACTACCAAGGGATGTGATTGTGCAGTTTACAACTAGAAATATGAAAGAGAGGATTGTGACAAAACAATTTCAAGATCCATTGGAGATTGATGGCAAGACGATTATTATAATGAAGGAACTGCCCAGATCAGTGTTATTGGACAGGAAAAAATATAGAGTGCTAATTCAGACTTTGAAGGACATGAATATCAGATACAGATGGGAGTTACCGGAAGGAGTGTCCTTTGAGTTTGGAGGGGCAAAAAAACGCATCAGATCTGAGCGGGAGATGGAGAGATTTATCAAGGACAATGAAAAAGACTTACCAACAAAACCATGAATATGGAGTGTAAAGTATTATCTTGGAATGTAAATGGACTAAACTCACCGAATAAGAGAAAAAATATTTTTCATTGGCTATTAAAACAAAAATGTGATATTGTTTGTCTGCAGGAGACCCATATTAGAAAACAGGATGTAAAATATTTAAAATCTGGAAAATTGGGCAAAGAATTTGTAGCGGCTTCCAACAAGAAAAAAAGAGGAGTGGTGTTGTATATAAAAGAGGAGCTGCAGCCAAAACTTGTTATGAGAGATGTGGAAGCTAGATTTGTAGTAGTGGAATGTAATTGGAATTTAAAGAGAGTGTTGGTAGTCGGACTTTATGCACCTAACGGTGCAAAGGAAAGCTTCTTTAAGGACTTAAGGAAGCACCTAGACGATCTTGTATATGACCAGATAATTCTTGCTGGAGATTTCAATGGAGTGACAGATTTGGAACTAGACAAAAAGACTACAAAAGCACAAAAGAAAAGAGGACTATTGCCAAAGCTTTTTTTTGAGTTGATTCAACAAGAGACTCTCGAAGACGTATGGAGGAGAGAATATCCTAAAACCAGACAGTTTACTTTTTATTCTGCAAGGCATCTTACATTATCAAGAATTGATATGATCTGGGCCTCAAAGGACTTAGCGTTATGGACTAAGGAGGTAGAAATAATGCCGATGGTAGGCTCAGATCACAACCCAATTATGTGGAAATTTGGAAAAAGGAGAAAAAGGAAAGCCTGGAGAATAAATGAGGACTTGTTACAGGAAAGTGAGAATATGGAAACATTGAGAAGAGAGACTAAGTTTTTTATACAATACAACGTGAATAAAGAAGTACCAACCAGTAAAGTTTGGGACGCGTACAAGGCGGTTGTAAGGGGCATACTAATGGACTTAAATGGCAGAGCAAGGAAAAAGAAAGAGGAGAAGAGACAAGAGATTGAGGAGAAAATAAAGGCCAAAGAAGCACAGTTAAAAAAGAGACCAGGGAAAAAGAAAATACATCAGGAAATCAAAATTTTTCAAGAACAGTTAACAGCAATGAGTAATAAAGAATTGGAGTGGAACCTTAAAAGACTGAATCAAAAAGCTTTTGAGGGTGCTAATAAACCTGGGAAATATTTGGCATGGCAATTGAAGAAGAAAAGGGAAAAGAAAATAATAAATAAAATCTGTGAAGAAAATAAAACGTACCTGGAGCAGACTACCATTAGTAGAGCCTTCTATAAATTCTATGCGAAGCTGTATAATAAAAAAGAAGTAACCAAAGAATCAATAGCATCATATTTGGAGAAAACTAAACTTCCAGAGATTTCGGAAGCTTGGAGAAACAAGTTGAACAGTGAAGTAACTGATGAAGAAATAAGTAAGGCAATACAATCCGCAAATCTAGGAAAGGCGCCAGGGCCAGATGGACTTACGGCTAAATTTTATAAGACAATGGCCAACGAACTGGCACCATTCCTAAAAGAGGTGATGAACGGAGTTTTCAGGGATCAAAGAATTCCAGACACTTGGAGCGAAGCGAATATATCATTGATCCCAAAAGAGGGCCAAGATCTGACTAACGTGAAAAATTACAGGCCTATATCATTACTTAACAATGATTACAAAATTTTTGCGAAGATATTGGCGGAGAGACTGAAGGGGTGGCTCTCGGAAGTCATAGAGGAAGAACAAGCAGGCTTTTTGCCGGACAGACAAATAAGAGACAATTTAAGGACAGTGATCAATGCTATTGAATACTATGACAAGCGTTGTGATAAAGAGGTTGGTTTCTTCTTTGTAGACGCTGAAAAAGCGTTTGACAATTTAAACTGGGACTTTTTGTTTGCCACTATGGAAAAGCTACAACTGGGAGAAAGATTCATCAGAGCAATTAAAGAAATTTATAGAGACCAGACTGCAGCAATTGTAGTGAATGATGAATTGACCAAGAAATTGACGATTAGTAAAGGAACAAGACAAGGTTGCCCGTTATCTCCATTGTTGTTCATTTTAGTATTGGAGATTCTGATGATACAAATACGACAAGATGAGGAAATACGAGGAATAAAAATAAAGGACTATTCATACAAGGTTAGAGCATTTGCAGATGACATAATGTTAATTGTAGAAGATCCATTGGAGAACATGCCAAAAGTGATAGATAAGATCAAGGAGTTTGGTGATTTGGCAGGTTTCTTCATTAACAAAAAGAAGTCAAAGATACTATGTAAAAACATGACTAAGCAGAAACAACAATTGTTAATGGAAACAACGGACTGTGAAGTAACTAGTAAAGTGAAATATTTGGGAGTTGAGCTGACTGCAAAAAATATAGATTTGTTCAAGAACAATTATGAAAAATTATGGACTCAGATAGAGAGAGACTTGATCAAGTGGAATAGACTGAATTTGTCATGGTTGGGCAGGATTGCAGCAGTTAAGATGAACGTGTTACCAAGAGTAATGTTTTTGTTACAGACAATACCAATCATCAGAGACTCTAAACAATTTGAAAAATGGCAGAGGAAAATATCAGATTTTGTTTGGGCAGGCAAGAAGCCTCGAGTGAAAGTAAAAGTTCTACAAGATGCAAAGGAGAGAGGCGGAATGCAACTGCCCAATCTGAGACTTTACCATGATGCAATCTGCCTAGTTTGGCTAAAAGACTGGATGACATTAAAGAATAAGAAACTATTAGCCCTAGAGGGATATAAAAAAATTTTTGGATGGCACGCATACCTATGGCATGACAAAGTAAAGGTCAACTCGATGTTCCTGCATCATTTTGTAAGGAGAAGTCTATATACAATCTGGAAGAAGTACAGAACTTACCTACAAGAAGGAACCCCCTTGTGGGTGGTTCCATATGAGGTGATAGATCCGAGAGCTGTGGATAATGAACAACAATGTTTAACGTACAAAGAAATAACTAAGATTGAAGTATCTAAACTTAGAATAAAGACGCAAGAGGAACTATCACCTAACTATGATTGGTTTCAGTATAGACAGATTAGAGACTTATACAACTCGGACTTTGCAAAAGGGGGCATACGAACAGAGAACTCGGAACTAGAGCAGACCCTTCTTAAAGAAGACAAGAAAAGAATATCCAAGGTATATCAAGTACTGTTGAAATGGTATACTGAGGATGAGATAGTTAAAACACAGATGGTGAAATGGGCTATAAACTTTAATAAAGAAATAACAATGGAGGCATGGGAATACTTGTGGAAAACTACAATGAAGACAACGACATGTATTAATATTAAAGAGAACATTTTCAAAATGATCTATCGTTGGTACATGACACCAAAGAAGATTGCGCTAGGGAATTTGAATACATCTAACAAATGCTGGAAATGTAAGAAACATGAGGGTTCCCTCTATCATATGTGGTGGTCGTGTGAGGTAGCTAGGCAGTTCTGGGGGGAAATAATAAGAGAAATGAGTGAAATTTTACAGTTTCAAATAAATAAGAACCCAGAACTCCTGCTGCTAAACTTGGGAATGGAGGGAATTCCAGCCCATCATAGGACGATGATATTTTATATGACTGCAGCAGCTAGACTTTTGTATGCGCAGAAATGGAAAGTACAAGAAGTGCCAACTATTGAAGATTGGATCTACAAATTGCTGTACATGGCTGAAATGGACAAGATGACAAGAAAACTGAGAGATCTGGACTCAGGGCAGTTTAACACAGACTGGGAGAAGCTGAAACAATATCTGGAGAAGAAATGGGAGGTGGGAGGAAAACTGTGGCAGTTTGAGAACTACTGAAGTATAATAAAAGTATAAAAGAGAGGGGTGACTTTACCGGGGGAGGAAGAGAAATGTGAATTTATAAGCAGTTAGATTAATTGATTGAGATATATATAGATATGTAAAGATTAAGTGATAGAATATTGATAGAGAATAATTAATGATAAGGTTTAAACATGAGGATTGAGTAACTAACAATATTTTCTTTCTTTGATAAGATTTATATGCACCAAACTGAATGCATAGAAGAGTTAAATTGATTGATTATGTGATAAGTTAGATAGAATTACCATAAAAAGATGAAATGAGTAATATATAGAGAATAAATCAAATTGTTTGATTTAAATGTGGGAAATTTTTATGGTTTACGATGTATAGGTTTATGATATATAGAAATATTCAAAACTGGAAAATGGGATAAATTGGTTATCTAAAGACGTACGGTTTGGGTGTATAATAAGTAAAGGAGTTAAAGATGTACTGCTTAATATAATGGAGAATGTATATTTGTTTTAGACAGATGAATTTTATAGAAGTAAGGGAAAAGGGACAGAGGGTGGGAAAGCTGTTGGAAGTCAACAAAAGGGGGGGAAAGGGAGGGGGTTAGAAACGAAAAATTAGGGGAAAATTGAATGTAATGTAAAAATAATAATGCTCTAACCCAATAAAAAATTTTTCAAAAAAAAAAGGAAATACTATCCACACTGAAGACATTTATAGCATTTTCCTCCTGTGTAAATGGTTTGGTGAGAAGCTCATGCCACACTAGAGGTATGAGCTATGGTTTAATTTCTTCTGCAAGTCCTTTGGGAAGTACGGCTTCTTCCCTGACTGAAGCTATTTCTACATCCAAGCATTTATATGGTTTCTCCCTGAGAGAACTAAGGCCCTCTGTCTCACTGAAGCGCTTTCCACATTCCAAGTATTTATACAGTTTCTGTACAGTGTGAGTAATTTGGTGGGAAATCAGGTTTCTTTTGTCACTAAAGCTCTTTCTGCATTCCATGCATTTATATGGCTTTCCCCCACTGTGAGTCTTTAAATGACAAGTTTGTATGTCATTCCGACGGAAGCTCTTTCCACACTCCAGGCATTTATATGGTTTCTGCACAGTGTGAGTAATTTGGTGGGAAATCAGGTTTCTTTTGTTACTAAAGCTCTTTCTGCATTCCATGCAATTATATGGCTTTTCCCCAGTGTGAGTCCTTAAATGACAAGTTAGCATGTCATTCCGACGGAAGTTCTTTCCACACTCCAGGCATTCAAATGGTTTTTCCTGTGTGAATGGTTTGGTGAGAAGAATAGTGCCCATGGTGATAAAAGCCCATTCCACACACTAAGCACTTATATGGTCTCTTTTCTGTATGAGATTTTTCATGGAATGTAAGGTATCTTCTCTGACTGAAGTTCTTTCCACATTCCACGCATTTATATGGCTTTTCCCCAGTGTGAGTCTTTAAGTGAGACGTTAGCATGTGATTCAGACGGTAGCTCTTTCCACACTCCAGGCATTGGTATGGTTTCTGCCCGGTATGGATAGTTTGGTGAGAAGTAAGGTTTCTTCTGTCACTAAAGTTCTTTCCACATTCCAAGCATTTATACGGCTTCTCCCCAGTGTGAGTCCTTAAGTGACAAGTTAATGCGTCTTTCCGACTGAAGCTTTTTCCACACTCCAGGCATTTATGTGGTTTCTGCCCAGTATGAGTAATTTGGTGGGAAGTAAGATTACTTATGTAACGAAAGCTCTTTCCACATTCCAAGCAATTATAGGGCTTTTCCCCAGTGTGAGTCCTTAGGTGAGAAGCTAACAATGTATTAAGACGGAAGCTCTTTCCACATTGCAGGCATTTACATGGCTTTTCCTGACTGTGAATCTTTAGGTGATCAATTAGCATGTAATTCCAACGAAATCTCTTTCCACATTCTAGGCATTTATATGGTTTCTCTCCTGTGTGAGTTTTTTCATGGAAAGTAAGGCTTGTTCTCTGACTGAAGCTCTTTCCGCACTCCAGGCATTTATATAGTCTCTCCTCAGTGTTTGAAGTTTGGTGGGAAGTAAAGGTGTCTCTGCCACTAAAGCATTGATATGGCTTTTCCACAGTGCAAGTACTTAAGTGACAAGTTAACGTGTCTTTCCGACGGAAGCTCTTTCCACACTCCAGACATTTGTATGGTTTCTGTCCTGTGTGAACGGTTTTGTGAGAAGAAAGGTATGCCTGGCGATAGAAGCTCTTTCCACACTCTAGACATTTATAAGGCTTCTCCCCAGTATGAGTAGTTTGATGGGAAGTAAGGCTTTTTCGGTCTCTATAGCTCTTACCACATAGCAAGCATTTATATGGCTTCTCCCCTGTGTGAGTCCTTCGGTGATAAGCAAGGGTTCTTCCCTGGCTGAAGCTTTTTCCACACTCCAGGCATTTATAGGGCTTCTCCCCGGTGTGAGTCCTTCGATGAACAGTTAGCATGTCACTTCGACGGAAATGCTTTCCGCACTCCAAGCATTTATATGGCATCTCCCCTGTGTGAATCCTTTGGTGAGAAATATGGTCTGCCTTGTGAGTGAAGCTCTTTCCACACTCAAAGCATTTAAATGGTTTCTCCCCTGTGTGAATCCTTTGGTGAGAAATAAGGCTCCCCTTCCAACCAAAGCTCCTTCCACACTCCAGACATGTATTTTGCCTCTCCCCAGTGTGAATTCCTATGTGACAAGTTAGCATGCTTTGCCAACGGAAGTTCTTTCCACACTCAAAGCATTTATATGGTTTATCTCCTGTGTGAATTCTATGGTGAGAAATTAGCTTGCCTTTGTTACTGAAGCTCCGTCCACACACTAAACATTTATATGGTTTCTCAGTGTGACTTCTCTTATGGCCAGATTTTTGGCTAGATTGTATATTCCTCCTTACTTGCTTTTGTATTTTGTCTCTCTCTAAGATCTCACTGAGATCCCTGCATTGAAAGGGAAATGGGTTCTTTCTCTGTTTCTGGATTCCTTCCTTTTTCCTTTTTTGCTGTGTGTTTGGTCTTTTTTGTGCTTCTTCATCCTCCACAACCTTCTGCCTTTCCACATTTACAACTGGTGTCCCCTCATCTCCTGTTGGAATAAAGAGAGAAGTCCACTAATTCTCCTGGGGAAGAAACACTATACATCAGTAAGGGGATTTAATTACAGATTGTAAAAGCTCTCCCTTTCCTGCACTCTCTCTCATTTCACCCTGCTACATCAGCTCCCAACCCAGCAGTCGGTCATCCAATATTTGGCATAACTCTGCAGTTACGCAAGTTCCCGCCCCATAAAATCATAACTCTTTCCCTGCCTCTTTCCATTACTTAAGCCAAACAATGTATCAACCGTGCCCAACTAACTAAGCAGCCTACTGGCTGTGTAAACAATAATAATTTCACAAGTCAAAGAATTAATCACTTGTTTAGTCACCAGTACTGTACCACAACTTATATTTCATAAGTATTTGAAACTGTGTGTTTATCTTCTAACCACTAGGGTATACTGCCCACTAACCACTCAATAGTTTATAACAAGCAAGTACATATGCAACTGGACTATGATTCCATATATATCTCACAATGAAAGTAACTGCTTATTTGAAACTGTGTGTTTATTTTCCAACCACTAGGGTATACTGCCCACTGACCATTCAATAGTTCATAACATAAGCAAATACATATGAATTCTCACAATGAAAGTAACTGCTGACAGGTTCGCCAGCCAGAAGTTCCCGTTCCGGATACCCCTTTATCAAAGCAGTTACCAAACCAACAATTTTCAGGGATGCAATATCTCAATAAATAAAGCAAATGATCAAAACATCTTTCAACCTTCAAAATACAAAGTGGCAGTTCTGTAATTACCATGTATTTCTTTCCTTCATTTATACCCCACTTTTCTCCTTTTCCTCCATTTTATTGTCAACTACCCTGTGGCAGAGAGTATGTGACTGACCAAAGCCCACCCAGCAACCTTCCACGGTAAAGGTGGGTGCAAAAATTGGGTCTCCAAGATCCGCATCTGATACTCTAATCAGTACACCAGACTGGCAATGGAGAATGTAGGTAATTATGCATGTCATTAAGAGCCAGGAATTTAACAATAAGCTTGCCGCAAAACTAGAAGCCTTCTCTGCGCTTAAGGAAAGGATTCTTTATTTTCTATGGTGAAGTTTGTGGCAAAAATTTATATAAGAGAAGGAACTAAGTACTCTTCTGTATATAATGTTACAGCAGGATAAGTAAATTGCTCTTCTGGCACCAGAAGGATTAGAAAGCATGCACTGTATGCATGTTATTAATTACAGTTTTTCATCTCCGCCTTTCTCCAAGGAGCCTAGGGAGGTATACATCACTCTCTTTTTCTCCATTTTCTCTTCAAAACATCCCAGAGAGTTAAGCTAGACTAAGAAGAATTACTGGCCCGAGGTAACCCAGCAAGCTTCATGGCAGATTTGAACTCCAGTCTCATTCCAGCAACCTGGCTGTTACACAACCCTGCCATACTTTGCTGCCTAATAGGGCCTCCTTCTGACATTAGGAACGAAGTTTCCCAGAGCCTGCATTGCAGCTTTTTCAATGTGAATACATCTCCCTCACAAAGAAGAGGAAGCAGAATATCTTCAGAGTAGAGTTATTATTTTCTTCTTTACTGAATCTCTCTCTAAAATCCAGCAATCTGTTTCTACCCTCTTTTTTAAGAATTTGAGACAGTTTCAGATTAATCAAATGAATTAAGATTCAATTCAATCTGAAAAAGGACACACGTTTATTCATTCATTTGCTCTGAGCAGGAGTGTGGTTGAAAGACCAGAGGGAGCTGCCCAATCAGAATAACAGACACAAAGACTAACAGGGATTAGTTAAAGAAATATATTTTCTAAAATATACAATCTCTTGTCAGATTTAGCAACATGGAGATGGCTATAGAAAAATGTCATGTGATCAAACAATAACAGCCAAATTTACCAGCTAAAAAGAATATATCAAAATGTTTTATCATTGGCATCAGGTTCTTTATTATATCTAATACCTCATAAATTGACTAAAATTAATCAAGGAGTTAAAACACCAAACCAACCTGGATTTCCTTCACCGCAGATGACATTCTATCCACTACATCACACTTTCTCTGGCAGATCAAGGACTAAACTCCACCACCCCCCGCCCCCGATGTGTTATGTAAACAATTGGGAGTCCTGGACAACATCCCATCCAGTTACTCCAGTCAGGAAATGAGGTCAACTTTGCCTATCAAAGACTCTTCTTAGAAGAAAAGCAACATAAAACATGTATTTCATTGTCTTAAATGTACGTCTACCCTAAAAACGTATTTGAACAGCTAATCATCTCCCAGGGAAGTAGTTGAAATTTGTGGGGAAGAAAGATAAGGAACGGGCAGGAATCCCTACTAGAGAATTCTCACAAGACTCCCAAAATGACTCAAGACCTTTCACTCACTAGCTACTTGCTTACCCAGAGAGACCAAGTTCCCGTAGTTCTCCATCATGACTTCCGTGTGAAGAGCTCTTTGGCCAGGATCCAGCAGAGCCCACTCTTCCTCTGTAAAATACACGGCTACCTCCTCGAAGGACACGGGGCACTGGAAGAAGGAAGATGTGTTCTCTATCAATAGCAAAGTCCAGCTTGGGGATTTTATGTTCTTGTGTACAATTCAATACCTCTTGTGAGAAAAGTAGTAAAGTCCACAGCCTACCTTGTTCTGCCATCTTGGATCAGTTGTAAGACTCCCGGGACAAAAAAAGGGGGACCCAACTTGTTCCGCGCTCGTCTCCATAACTTGATTCTTATTCTGAAGGGCTCCTTCCACTATTCCTCTGCAAAGAGGTGCTGATCTGAATCTCCTTCACTGCTTTATTTCAGCCACCTGCGAACAAGACAAAAGAATTGGGAAGATTTTACACTGGCGATCACATTTCCTAGTTCAACTTCCTTCTCTGATGTCGGATGTCTGAGAAATATGATACTTCGGGCTGGCTATTTATAAAGCCACTTTGCAAGTATGTCCACAAAGATGCCAGTCTTATTGCCCACGTGGCCATGCATACCCATCTGAAAGACTGCCTCGTCATTAGCAATCAGTTTCCTTCCTGGATGCCCACTCTACCAACCCACATTCCTGCCAGGCTTTCCCCCTCTTCTCTTGGCTGTTCTTTGCTTTTCTCCTGTAACACAGGACTTATAGTGACTAACAAATTTAAAGTCACAGATTATCACAAATAAGAATGTAATCACTAAAATTCTAAATACATTCAAAGCGCTGTTGCTCACACCTGTATTATACAACCGAAAAATGAGGAAGGGGGGGGAGGGAATAGTATACGAGCATAACTGCAGCTTGAGAGGTAAATAATATAAAAGCTAACGATCTGCAGGCCACAGTAATAAGCAGCCCCTCCCCTTCCAGTCCCAGGTAGCAGTTGTTTTATATACTCTCTTGGCAGGGGCAGAACTGCAGCACAGAAGGAAGAGATGGCAACCTGTAGGCCAAGACGATAAGGCCCCTTCATTAAACTTCCCTCGTTTTAGTATTTTTTAATACTTTGGGCATTTACCACCACTGTATAGAATTTCTGATCCACACTCTTGAGGCCAAGCTCAGGATTAGATATACTTTTTTTCTGTGTTGGATTTCAAGACGAATGCCCCGAATAAGCGAATTAATATTATTTTTCTTAATTCGCTTAGAAGCTTGCACTTGTCTTGTTTGACCAACAACAGCCCCATTTTGAGTTGATTTGGTCCTTGTCCATTTCCAAACCAGAACTGAGAGCCAGTTCGGTATAGTGGTTAAGAACACAGGACTCTAATCTGGAAAACCGGGTTTGATTCCCCACTCCTCCACCTGAAGCCAGCTAGGTGACCTTGGGTCAGTCACAGCTTCTCGGAGCTCTCTCAGCCCCACCCGCCTCACAGGGTGTTTTGTTGTGGGGATAATAACAACATACATTGTAAACTGCTCTGAGCTGGCATTAAGTTGTCCTGAAGGGCGGTATATAAATCGAATGTTGTTGTTGTTATTATTATTAATTGGACAGAACAAATTCAGCCACACATGAAGGCAGCAAAAGTGCCAACGGATACAGGCCGCAATCTGGAGCGAGTAAAGCATGCCTTGAAAGCCGCACAAATATCCAAGCAAAATAATCAAAGTCCATCTATTAAAGCCCACCGGCAGTCATCGGGAGGGTTTACCCGATGCACTCCTGTCTTATGTTGAGTCTGCCTGCGGAGAAACAGGCCAGCAGCCCTTCACTCAAGTGCCACATATTTTCCCTTGAAAGCAGACCTGGACAGGATGTTTCACCTGGGATGTATCTCTATGCTAGAAATGCGAAAGTTCAGGCTTAATAGCTCAGGAGTTAGGCTGTCCCTGTTGCTAAACTCCCCATTATGGAATGGAAGGGGGGGGGAAGTGAGCAGGAAGAAAATTCCCAAGGGGTATATATAGACCAGACATCCAACTCTCTTCCTTCTTTTATTCTCCTCCTTGTAGACTTTCCAGAAATACTGATGCCACAAAAAAATTGGAATATAACAGCTACTTTTCTTCTCAAATCTAGCAACATAAAAATAGGCTATGAACCGAGTATATCAACAAAGCAGGTCACTTACAACAGCATACACAACGATAATCCTCAATGTGCTTATGGAATTAAAAGGTATAAATGTTTTAACATTCTGCAAGCAAAATCGCACACACCCACTCCTAATGCGAGAGAGAGCTGCGAACTGTTGCAGCCTCTCATCTCTTAGCCCATTTCACTCATTCCAAAGGCAGGAAACATCCGATAGACCAGCCCCCCCCCCCCAAGACCCCCCACCTGGACACGAAAAAGGAGCGAGCGGGCACCGAGCGCTCCCCCGAACTCCCCCCCCCCCCGCAGGCCTTCCCAACTCTTGGCATGACAAAGGACCATTACGCCACCATCAAGGGCAACCAGAGATAGCGAGTAAAGGGGACCTCCGTTCCCCAAGGCAGGCGAGAGCCGGAGAGCAGCGCGAGGCGGCGGCATCGGGGGAGAGTCTCGGCGGTGTGACCCAGCAGGGCTCTCCTCACGCCCACGTCCCCCGCTTAACCCTCGCAACTGCAGGCTGAGCTGCCTGGCCGAAGCCCAACCTCCCCTACCTTAACTACTAACCACTACGCTACACTCCCCCTTCTCCCTGGGCTCCCCCGAGCCCCCTCCCAGCACCCGGCAGCCACGTGTTCTGGGTTTCCGACACGTATGGAACACCCGCCTCTCCTCCAAGCCATTTCTCTGCAGGGATACGGGGAGGGGTCCTTCGGCGTCGGACTCAGATCAGCGAAACCAGCCCCCCCCGCCCTTCAATCACTGTCGCCTTCGCGGGGCTTCCTCGGCTCCAGCCGAGACTGTGCAAGGAGTGCTCCGCCGCTTCAGCAACAGCTTCCTACCCGAAATGAGGGCTGCCCAGCAAAGGGGGGCTTGGGAAGCACCGGTGCAAGCAAATACGGCCAAAGGCCGAAGATCGCATCCGCCGCGCCTCTCCGAAGCGCCCCCTCACCGCGGAGATCGCTCCGGTAACGGCACGTGGGCAGCGGGCCAGGACTCGGCGGTCGGGCCAGGAATTGAACAGATCCGCCTGAGCACGCGGGACGCGAGCCTGGAAGGGACCGAAGACCCGCGGAGTGTCCTGGGCGGGGCTGCGGTGAGGCGGGGCGGGGCGTGTGGGAAGCAACCCGGGGCGGAGCGTCCCAACGACTTTTGCTTCTGAATCCCCCTCCCAAGACGTCCCGAGTCGCGCATCCCCTCCTGGAAAGCCTTTTCCGTGCACAGCCCCCTCTCCCTCGTTCATTGGGTCTGCAAAACGGTAGAGGGGAGCGAGGGCGCCCCACGACGCGTCCCCTTTATCCGCCTCCCCCTCCCATGAAGTCTCTTCAGTTCAGGAAACCTTACGCGGGAATAAGTGCGCCCGTCTGTAATCTCTTTAGAATTTGCGCTTTTGGAGCAAATTCCGTCTAGGGTGCCCCCTGAAGGGCTACAGCCGCAGGCGGTTCTATAGAACAATAGTCCAGTCTTTGTTACAGAACGAAGAGGAAACATTGAATTTGAATTCATTAAGGAGTTCAATACCATCTCTGCTGCCTACCGATCTTCGCAAAATCTGGGAGGTAAAGGCATTACATGCTCAGCAAAAGTAGGGACTGTTCTCTGTGATTTTCTTGATTCAATTTACCTTTTATATCATTAGATTCCCCCCTGGACTTACAATATTTTACGGCTCCTTAAATTTCCCTATTTTAAAAGTATCTCTTACATGCCCCATCCCATTCATCGTTTGTTCTGACTTACACTGTGTAATCTGCCTTGATTTTCAATGAGAAAGGCAGACTATAATAAAACGTAAACAAATTAATCAAAAGGCTGCTGGACAAGAGCCTCCAAATTGATTCCAAAGAAGGGGTGTGTGATCCACAAGAGTGTATCCTGTGCCACGGGACTCCTGTTCATTTATGTGGCATTAGAAAGAGTAACATGTTTATCATAGCAGAAACTCTCATGATCTAGAGGTCTTCATCAGAAATGACTTCATTACAAAAGCCAGAGAGAATAAGCAAAGAAAGGGGGGGGGGAGAGAAAAACCTGTCCTGCTTTACAAATGCACCAGAATAAACTGAGAATGACAGGTGTAATTTGGTCCCACTTCACTCAGCAGGTGAAAGATATTTCTCTTGAATGCTCTTTCTCAGAGGTAACTTTCTCCCTGCATGTAGAAAGGCAGAACAGCAGAAAGCAGGCTGAACTAACTCGAAGATTTCTCCAAGTTTTGTTCACTTTGTTTTTCCTTGCAGAGAATTTAGAAGAGGTGAAGATGATTCAGAACTGGTACTTCCCTATGGACATTCTCAAGGCAGAACTACACAAGCAAGTGTAACCTTTGCTTGTGTGGGTTCTTTAGGACTAAATCAGGAACAGAACTTGGAAAAATTTAATTTAAAACAGAATTTCTAACTCTGAACTCTCCACCACACAGAACAATAGCACAGATTTATAGCGCTAACCCCTAGGTAAAACAATGAATAGGAAACTGAGATTGTCTGAGATCTACTAAATAACACGCTAGCAAAATTTTTGCAATGCATTAAGTCCAGCTTCTCAGATGTACAAAGCTTCTTTTGGCTCAGTCTTCTTTTGATAAGAATCCAGTTGCAGAAGTTTGGATAACACGGGGACCAGATTGCAACCTGTGCCTTTAAAGACATTGGCCTCATGTAAATCTTACACAGAGTGGTAAACTGCAGTACTGCAGCCCAAGCTCTGCTCATGATGACCTGAGTTTGATCTTAGGGAAAGCTGGGTTCAGGTAGCTGGCTCAAGGTTGACTCAGCCTTCCATCCTTCCGAGGTCGGTAAAATGAGTACCCAGTTTCCTGGGTTGTTCAGGTGAAGAACTCTGCCAATGAGATCCTGACCAAGTATAGACGACAGGGGAAGGCAATGGCAAACCACCCCGTAAAAAGTCTGCCAAAAAAAAGTTGTGATGCGATGTCCTCCCATGGGTCAGTAATGACCCTGTGCTTTTTTATCCAGCAAATAGATTCAGTTGTTACCCCCATTCACTGACTCTACTCCTACTTAGCTAACCAACTTGTTCCAACTTAAGGTTATAAGCACAAAAATATACCATAAAATAAGCTTGAGGCAAGACCTAGGAAAACAGAAAAACCAGGTTTCCCTACCTAGTTGAGGGGCACAAGGCACCCCAACAGCCCTTTTCCATCTAATGCCATTCTTTTCAGGCAGATATTTAGCAGCTAATTCTTTTGGTAGCGTTGTCTTCAAGGTCGAGTTCTTTCATTTTAGCACTGGTTTAATTTTGTTACCTGCCAGCCAAGTTCTTCTTTGAGCTGACATGCATAGTTCAAAAGGAGGTTTACAAATGGTTTCATAAAGGAAGATTTTCCCAAAGCCCCCCTTTTCACTCTGCAGGATGATAGTTTCAGGTAGGTCTGCAGCTGGCCGTGTTGGTCTGCAGTAGATGAGCAGGTTTCGAGTCCAGCAGCACCTTAGAGACCATCAACCTTCACCATGATAAAAAGCATTCCAGAGAAGCTCCCTTGACTCTTGTATCTGATGAAGGGAGCTTTACTCTCAAAAGCTAATACCCTGGAAAATCTTGTTGGTCTTTAAGGTGCTAGACCTTGCTCATCTACTGCAGATCAACACAGCTACCCACCTGAGACTATCTTCATCCTAAGTTTCTGGGCCCAGGGTTTTGCTCATGCACTGGTTAGTAAAAGGCACTTGGCACATACTCTATTACTCAGCTTTGCCATTAAGATGAAAACTATGGTTGACACCCCCCTCCCCCGTACATTGCTTGAATCCTGACAGGTAAGAAGCTCTTCACAAAGTTGTGCAAGATTTAATCTGAAAACATCAAGACTTGGACAAAGTTCGGGTTGAATGAGATGCTTGAGGGTGAAAGCATGCTGTTTCTATTGCTACTTTCTGCCAATGGCAGGGAGGAGTTAGTGGTTGTTCTAAGTTTCCTATTCATTGTTTTACCTACGTTGTTCTCATAGGCTATCCTTTCCATAGTTCTCTGAGGATAAATCCCTCTGAATCTAATGGAACTTGCTTCTAAGTAGAAATGCACTTTTATTTAACAAAACTAAATTGATTCTCACAGGATCCTGTAATTAAAGCTAGAAACATGACCGCTGTAAACTATATTCATGGGATTGGCTTTCCTCACATTACAGGGCTGGCCAGTAGATTTGGGCTTGGGAATGGCAGTCACTTTTCAATAACCCAGAATATTGCCATTCTTTCTGTCTCTGCTTATCTGTCTTATACCTTTCCATCCTGTCCTTCCTTCAAGAAGCTCAGAGTAACATGCAGTTTCTCCTTCCCCATTTCTTATTTACAACAACCCTGTGAGGTAGGTTGGGCTGAGGGAGAATGACTGGTCCTCTCCTGGAGATGCCATTTGGTTGACAGCCAGCTCTAGGAAGAAGAGGAGCGTCTGAAGGAGGAGTGTCAGGTACATGGTCTATATATCCCCACTGGTTGTTTTCTTCCTCTTCCATTCCTGAGTTGGGGGCGGGGAGGAGGCAGCCTGCCTCCCCTCCTGATCAGCCTGCCCCACTGGCACAAAGTGGTGTAGTGGTAGCATGTGAGAGCCAAGCTACAAGTGACGCCTGACACAGGTTGAACACTTGTCAGCTTCCCTCAAGTTTTGATGGGAAATGTCTTGCAGCTTGGCTCTCCATTTAATTGAAGTTTACAAGGTGGCAGTCTATGGGAGGGAGAACATGCAGTCGGGAGGGGAGTGCAGGCCTCAGGCTCTCGCCAGACACCCCCCTTCCCCTCCACTGTGTGTGTGTGTGTGGGGGGGGTTCTGTAAACTTCAATTAAATGGAGAGCCAAGCTGTCAGACCAGGATGCCTTTCCTTTTCTTGTTTCTGAATTTGATTTATACTACTTTCCAATAAAAGTTGCATACTCCTGATTTACACCCTACTTTCTGATCAAATTGTTACTACAGCAGCTTGTTTTAAGCTGTTGTCTCTTCTTAACAACTGCATTGTGTGGTCTTGGGTAACCCTGTGTATACACTGAGGTATTGAGAATGTAGGCAAACTTAATTCAACCTGCGTAACACCCCTTTGCTTCATCTGAAGATGGCTACAATGTACAGAGCCGGTGTGACGTAGAGTTAGAGTGATGGTCACCATAAACTCAGCTAAATTGCTATCGGTTACAGCAGTGTGCTGTTCAGAGCTTTGTCTGCCTGGCTGCCATTTTATCTTCCCACTGTTTCCCAGGCCTCTCCTTCACGGTTGACTCACCAGGTGGGAAGAAAGCCTTCACGACAGAGATTCAGTAGTGTTTTGTTTTTAGATCCAGTTGTCTTCCTCATTGTTATTTATGGTTGGTTGGCAAACAGATGCTTCAACACTCTGCCATTTCCTGGGTCAGACCAATAACACCTCCTTTTTTGTCAGGTTTAATAACAAAGCTAAAACTACAAACCATTATCAAATGAAACAGACGGTTAGGGTTTCAAAGTAATAATCAGACTAAGTTTAAATAACTATTTCCAAGCCTTTAGTCCACAAATATTTGGTACCTGTCAGGGTGACATTTGTCATTACCTGATGAAAGATTAAGCAGATTATTGTCTTTAGAATGACAGGGGAAGGACATTAAAAGGGGAGGGTGATTATACCTATATATCATCCTGAGGTTCCAGTATTATTTTTTTTAATTGAAGTCATTTATAGTCTGCCTTTCTCACTGAGACTCAAGGCGGATTACACAGTATGAGGTTAATACAATCAGTATCAAGTAAGTACATTTCAATACAATACCATAAGGTAAACATATACAAGTTTAAAGACATAGCATTAGCAAGGATCCAAGACATAGGTGAGATACTGAAGCAAAACATAATCAATTCTAGGACTAACTTATATTCTTCTTTCAACTTCGCTTCTGGATTCTGTATCTTACTTCTAGCTTGGAGAAATTTTTGAAAGTGATTGCTTACCACTGATAATCTATTTGCACCTTTTCCACCCTCTGTTTCTGCAACATTTCCCCCATACTCTCTTATTAGACATAGTTTGTGGAAATCAACCTCATTAGGCAGGCCGTTCCATAAGGCTGGGTCCACAACAGAGAAAGCATGTGTATGGGCATTTGTTGATTTTGCCCCTTTGCTGGTTGGCACCTGGAGAAGGCCGCATTCAAATGAGCAAAGCTGTGGAGACCAAACATGAGGGAGAAGTGGTCCTGCAGATGTCTTGGCCCTTCAGGGTTCCTGTAGCGAACTGGTGGCTGCTGAGGCTTGATTAAGAGGCTAACTAGAAATTCAGGCTGAGCCAGAGTGATAGCTGAATAAAAACCTGTTTATTGTATATAAAGGCTGATGTGCCTTTATACAAGATACAACAGATACATTGGTCCAAGTGAAGAGCTTTCTTTGTGATTACCAATACCTTAAATTGTGCCTGGTAACTGATGGGCAGCCAATGGACTGCAGAACGGGAGTAAGTAATAATAATAGCTGAGCTGTGGTATTCTGCACTAGCTGGAGTCTCAAAGTTGATTTTGAGAGGAGACTAACAAAAAGTCCAGTACGGTAGCCTAGGCTTGATGTTACTGTGGCATGGATCCAGGTGGCCAGATTGCCCCCTCCCATAATACAGTCCATCTCCTGGGCTAGACTGAATTGGAAGAAGAAAAAATTGTAGCTAAATTGACTTGCTTCTCAAGCAGTAATGCTGGATCCAGTATAACCCCAAGGCTCTTAATGGAATCAGCAAGGGCCAGGTGGAACTCTATCAGAAGCGGAAAGTATTACTTAAAAAAAAAAAGCAGCCACAGCTGCCACTACCAGCAATCAAAGGGGCCACATGAATACTGTATGGCCTGTGCACTGCCTCACCAAACACATGCAAACATTAATGTGAGATATATCTATCAATATTAAATATGTAACTATATTAAAATACTCTGTCTTTTCAGCATTTAGTTTCAATTGGTTCATTCTTGGTCAGTTAAACACAGCAGCCAGGCAGCTCTTCTAGACTTCACTTGGAGGTTTGGATCTTAAGTACCATGTAGAACTTTCTTGCATATCCAATAGCGATTGTTGGAGCACCATGTGGAACTGACCACTTGATCGTTGAGGTAGGCACAGAGCCCTCCGCCCTCAATTGTATACCTGCAAAGTCACCACAGAGTTTTGGTAAACTAAGAACTCAGTTAGCTTTGTGAAAAGCCATCTTTCTTCCTTTCGTTCAAGAACAACATCAAAGTCCCCCATCATTCAATGCCTGTTCCAAAACACTCTCCTGCATTTCAGATGTGACCCAACCTATTGAAATACCTCAAGTATGTGATCTACTGTCGACCAGCATGGTATAGTTGTTGGAGAGTCGTGCTAAGATCAGGGAGACCCAGGTTTGAATCCCCACTTTACCAATGAAGCTTGCTATGTGACCAAGCTGCGATAGTCACTTTTGCTCAGTCTAAGCTACCTCACTGGTTGTAAGGATAAAATGGTGGAAGGAACAATAGCGTTGTAAGCTGCTTTGGGCCCTCACGGTGGGGGAGGGAATGGACTGTTAAGTATCTAAATAAATACTCTAAGCCCCTCCCCATCTTTCAAATCTCTCATTCCATCCTTGCAACTTGCTATTAGACTTGCAGCAGGGGTTGGATAGGAATATTATCTTATGCTGAAAAGTCAGTATTGACTGTTACCAGTACTGGACAAATTCAAAGTGTTGGTGCTCACCATTAAAATCCTAAACAGTTTGGGACTTGGGTCACCTTCACGAATATTGTCCAGCTTGCTAGTTAAGGTAGTAATCTCCAGCCCTGTTCTCTATGCCCCCAGCTTCAGGTGGCTAGAAAATACAGACATGGCTTTCTCAGTGGTGGCTCCCCATCCGTGGAATGCCTGGTGCATTACTTGTTAGCAGCGAAAGCTGAATGATACAGTTCCCTCATTAGAACTCATGTTGTATAGTTTGGGACTGAGGCACCAGGCAAACCGTGCCATCTTAAGCACAGTTTCTCCAGTCCAAGTCCTTTGAAATCAATGAGTGTGGACTAGAGTAGCTCAGCAGAGCTTAGTAATAAAAGACGTTCCTAATGAACTACATTACACCAGCAGGAACATATGAAGCTGCCTTATACCATTGGACTAATCAAGATCAGTACTGTCTGGCCTGACTGGGTCTTGGGAAGACATCTTCCCTGTCACCTCGATCCTTTAAACTGAAGATGCCAGAAATCGAACCTAGGACCTTCAGCATACAAAGCATACTCTATCACTAAGCCGCAGCCCCTCCTGTATGATTTATCTCTCAATGTGTTTCTGCTGTGCTGCCAATATTGCAGCCCTCAGTGCATTACCTTTGGTGTAAGCCCCATTTAACTTTGGAATAAAACATCCATAGACCCCGGGCTGCAAGGTTCAAAACCCCAAAATGTATACTTACAAAGGTGTATGCAACATCAGCCGCACGAAAAGAAAAACAAAGTACAAAAGAAGCAAATTAAAACAGAGGTCCACTTTTAAAAGATTAGGCATCTTTCCGGAGTAACACTTAAGAAGCAACACTTTTATTCCATTTATGAACCACCTTTCTCCACATAGTTCTCTTCTTTTCCATTTTATCTTCTCAACAACCCTGTGAGATAGGTTAGACTGACCCATTGACACCCATCAAGCTTCCATAGAAGAGCAGGGATTCAAACTGGGTTTTCCCAGATCCTAGTCCAACACTAACTCCATTATACCACACCGCCTTGAAATCTGTATGAAATATGAAGTATGTGGTATCTGCTCCATATCACCTTTCACATAAAATTGAAACCCTGGCTGAATCCACACACCTGCGGAGCGTCCCGGCGTTGCGCTAAATGTTTGCTAAACACCCGGAAGTGTAGTGTCTTTCTAGCGCGATTCGCTAGAATCGTGCTAGAAAGATGCTACACTTCCGGGTGTTTAGCGAACATTTAGCGCAATGCCAGGACGCTCTGCGGGTGTGTGGATTCAGCCCTTTTTTAAAAAAAGTAATCCTCTGAGTATGATCCCAAATCCTCTGACTTGATCTCAGAAGGAGAGAGGAAACACTTACCAGTTGTTGAAGGGAGAACCGTTTGGTGTTTTCCACGGTTGTTGCAATTTCTCCCTCCAAAGGCCAAGCCAGTACTCGGCAAGGCCTCTTTTCCTCATTATGAAATCCTGAAAAAAGAAAGTACTTTAAGTTTTTTGTAAGTGTTGTGATAATCTGTATTTCAGATTTATCCCTACTTAATCTTGGTGGATATATATCTCGAATAAAAGAAAGTAAAGGTAGTCCCCTGTGCAGGCACCGAGTCATTACTGACCCACGGGGGATGTCACATCACGACGTTTTCTGGGCAGACTGTTATGGGGTGGTTTGCCATTGCCTTCCCCAGTCATCTACACTTTACCCCTAGCAAACTGACCTCAGCTGAACAGAAAAAATGTTACCCTCCACCAGCAAAATACATTGTCACGAGGGATTATGAAGTCAGATGTTATAAATGATTATTTGGGGGGGGGAGGATGTGAAACTGATCAGTGCTGAACACTGTACAAATTAAGGAAAAAATGGAAATAATATGCTAAATTTATCTGAATTGTATCACATCTTCCTACCATATTAAGAGAGGGTGATTTTCACTGAAGTCAAATTGAAGCAGAATAGGGAAAGAGGAGGTGTTCTGCAAAGTTCATAACCTAGGCGATTATGCAAGAAAATCATTAATTACTAGTGCTTAAAGCTATATTCTGTACCCAAGGGTGACCAGCTAGGATAAAACTCCTGGGCCCTGCTGACATTGTAAGCCCAATACAGCCAAGCTACAAGTGACGCTGTACAAAGGTTGGACACTTGTCAGCTTCCCTCAAGTTTTGATGGGAAATGTAGGCATCCTGGTCTTGCAGCTGTAATGGAAAGCCAAGCTGTAAAACTAGGATGCCTACATTTCCCATCAAAACTTGAGGGAAGCTGACAAGTGTCCAACCTGTGTACAGCATCACTTGTAGCTTGGCTCTTAGAGAGTTTGTTTTCACATAAAGTTTGGGTCTAAGTGATTTGAGGAGGGCCCATTGGGAGTCTTGTCTGGGGGGCCCTGATGGCTCACCAGAACTTCCACTCAGCTAGGGTAGCTCAACTGATGTGAGAAAAGCATAAATGACGGTCACCAGTCTTTATCGGAAAGACGAGGCCATAGCCTTTATACCATGGAGAACTCCAAGACATGGCAACAGCAGAGCCCCTCAAGGCTATGAAACTGGCCTAAACTTGAATGAGCCAAAGAACTCCACTGTTGACCGGAGATGTCAATGATTCTTGTCAAGTTACAAGCCACAATGTCTTCTCCTAAGACTCAATCAGCAGCTGTTTCTTCACTTTTCCCATCACCGGCAGGCAGACAGCAAGCCCAGAAGACTACACCACCGGGGTACTGAACATGACAGTTTCATTCCTGTGCTTCACCTAGCAGCAGCCAGCAATTTCATACTCACACCAGAGCTATTATTCAATATTTTGAGTGTCTTTCTTACCATCTCTTGTTGATTGTCAATTGTCACCAGTGAACCGCTGCAGGAAGTACAGTAGTTCTGGCTGGAGTTCCAGTCCCCTTCTTCTGTGGAGAAAAAGTAGGCCGCTGTGGCAGTCTTAACCCAGTCTTGGGAACATGAAGACTCATCTGACGGCCCCGGAGTAACTTGACAATGGCTTAACTTTACTATGGAAAGACATAAAGTGTTTTTTAAAGGGAGGATACTCACTGCTAACATCTGCCAAAGCAGTTCCAAGAATCGTTGAGGTAAAAAAAAAGGCAAGGAGAGAAGAGAGAGATCTGAGTATGCTCATTATTAAAAAAACAATTCTTGACCTCATCTAGTTCCCTTCTCGCAGCTGAGTGAACAAATCATGGAAATTTCATGCTATTCCTTTTGAAATGGATCATCTCTATTATGCCACGGTCAACTAACAGTACTCCAGCATTTTCCGAGTCACAGACCATCACAGTCCTAAATAGCACTTCTGGTCTGAAGCCAAGATGGCTTTCCCAGTCTAGCTTCCACTGGGAAGTGCATTGGCTTTTCAGCCCAGATATGCCAAACGACTCCACTGTTTGTGCCTAGTGCAGCGGTTCCCACAAGTAACCCACAAGTCCAAATTTATTTGGTACAGTGACCCATCCAGGGCCGGCCCAAGGTTTTCAGGTACCCTAGGCAAAGTATGACCTTGGTGCCTATCTAGGCCAGCGTTCAATTTTCTACAGTGGCCAACCAGATGTTCTTGAGAAACCAACAAATATCACGTGCTACTATGAACCCCAAGCAAGTAGCATCCCAAATTACACAGACTTTGCATAAGAGGGTTTCCTCCCAGCCTTTGACCACCCTCCTCTTTACCACCACTCTCTCTGATCCCCTTTTAGATTTTAAGAAACTCACTCTAGTAACCATCAGGACACATTTTCCGTGATTCTTGATCAATTAACCTGCATATGCAGTGAAGGGAAAAAAACAACTAATGTGTGACATGGAAGACTCTGTTTCCAGGGTCAGGTCTTAGTTTCCAGAACACAGGACAAAGCATTGCCTCAAATTAAGCACCAAAGTTGCTTCTTACAGGACCCACTTCACACATGATGATTTTCCTACAGAAGTACTATTCAGCATAGGAAAATGTGTATACATGTAAAGTTACTAGTTGCCAGATGGCTCCCCCCCATCCCCATTATTGTTGCAAAGGGTGAGGGAGGTGGCAGTTTGAGAAGGTGGCATGCAGGAAGAGGAGAGAGAAAGCCATGCAAAGGGTAGGGGCAGCCATTAGGGAGGGTGTCACGATGACCCACTTCTGGATCCTGATCCGCAAGGTGGTAAACACTAGCCTACAGAATCTTTGTGAATGACAGCTTTCAGTTTTTACCAAAAGTCAGGCCACACAGGACTCTGGGTTCTTCCCCCTTATCTCTATGACAGGCAACTAGAACAACTTTTGCTTGGACTTCTGTATACAAAAATTACTAGGGGCATACAGCTCTTTGACTTATGGGTCTTCTGAGCCCCGTTCCCCAATGCAGCACCCATCCCATGTTCAAAGTGGGCAAGGCCATTGGCTGGTGAAGCCTGTTGCTGACAGGTGGTGCCCACTTTGAAACATCCAGTGCCAGAGAGATTGAAGAATGGATGAGCTTCAGACCCTGTGCAGACCCTAATAACAGTTTTATTTCCCCTTATTGTATGTGTGCGTTTGGTAGGGTGGTGTACAGGGCATACAGCGATCACATGGCTCTTTTGGTTTCCAATAACTATAAATATGGTTCTTTGCAATGGACTAAACACCACTTGTGTTAACAAAATGCTCATTTAGCTACTCAAAGGTGCCCATTCTCTTCCTCCCTTCCAATTCCATGCTAATTCCTGTGGATTCCTGATCTGAGAGCGGGACCACAAGTGACGCCTGACACAGGTTGGACACTTGCCAGCTTCCCTCAAGTTTTGATGGGAAATGTAGGCAGCTTGGCGGAATGTTGGACAAGTGACAGTTGAAAAGTCCATTGGACAGCAGTCAGAGAGTCAAGCTGCAAGACCAGGATGCCTACATTTCCCATCACAACTTGAGGGAAGCTGACTAGTGTCCAACCTGTGTCAGGCGTCACTTGTGGTCCTGCTCTGAGAAGATGGAAACAGAGAAGGCGGAGTTAGCAGTGGAGCAATGGAGTGGAAGAGAAGGAGCCACATGGGCAGAATGACATACAAGATGGGATTTATCAAAGACTGAGCCAACACTAAGAAGAGGCATTTAGGCTCAGAAAGGAAGTAGACAGAATGGTGGGGGCAGCAGCATCATGACAAGAAGGAAATTAGGAACTTACCAGCCTGGAAAATAATGAAGCCAATTGCAACTATCAACAGTGTCATCAAGATTATTGCACCGCTGATGACACTCCTTTTGCTGAATCTTGGCCCACCTTTATCAGCTAAAAGAGAAGACACATGCATCAGACTTAGTAGAGATGTATTTTAGTCTTTTCTTGTTGTGGAATCTGCTTCATTTACACCCCACTTTTCTCACCAATGGAGACCCAAAGCAGCTTACAACATTCTTCTCCTCACCGTATTATCCTCACAACAACCCCGCGAGGTAGGTTAGCTGGATAGTGTGTGACTGACCTAAGGTCACCCAGCAACCATCCACGGCAGAGCGAGAATTCATATTTGGATCATCCACATATTAGCCTGACACTCTACACACTACACAACACTGCTTAACAGAAAGATAATCTTGAAGTCCATGGCCCTTAAAGGCTCTACGATCTGAATATTACAGCAGTAATGCAAATTCAGTCAGCTTATGTGCAGCACAGTTTGGTTAATCCTGTTAGCAGAAATCTTGGTTTTCAAATAATCTTAATTATTTTGTCAGATTGCGGGGGGGCGTGGATTCAAGGTGGAAGAGAAGAGTGTGGAGAATGGATTTGCATATTCAGAACTGGCAGGAGATTGTGGGGAAGATGGAAGGATAGTTAAGAGGAGCAAGTCTCTGAAGAGACCATACCCCCAAGGATGGACAAATGGAAGCGCTTCTTTACTCAGACAGTAATTGAATTGTGGAATTCACTACCATGCAGTGATGGCCACAAGCAGTGGCATAGCATGGGGGGGCATGAGGGGAGGTCGCCCCAGGCACATATTTGGGGGGGGGGGGCTGCGGAGCGCCACATTGAGAACGGCCTGCACTCCACAGGATGCCACCTGCTGTGCCCTGGCCAGCTGCCATGCCGACAGGGCAGCTGTCCTGCAGCTTAGGAGCGTGCCAAGCCGGCAGTGACGGTGCAGGTGGTTCCCAGGAAGGGCTGCCTGATTGGAGTGGGGAGCCAAGCGGCCCAAATTGCAGGAGCGCTCCCATGCCCTGCGCGATGAGGTCACTTCCAGTGACATCATCGGGCAGTCCCGGGAGTGCATGAACGCTTTGCACGCAAACGTATGGAGCCCGGGAATTGCCAAATGCATGCCAAGTGCACGCTACACTGCTGGCGACAAGCACAGAGTAATTTAAGACAGATTCATGGAGGAGAGACCATCAGTGGCTGCTGCCCACAGTGACTTAAGTGGAACACGCATATGCAGAGGCAGTGTGCCTCTGAAGCCCAGTGCTAGGGGGCAACTGCAGGGGTCAGGGCTTGGCTTCTACACCTTGTTTCCAGAAGCATCTAGCTGGATTGTGTATGAAACACAATGCTGGACTGCTGGTCTGATTCAACAGGCTACTCTTAAGTTCAGACGTTCCAAAAGCTGAATAGTTTTTGCAGTTTTGCCTGATCACATACTTTCCATTAAATAATGAACATCACAAACTACTTTCTGAGGTTTTTTTTATAATCTGCATGTGAATGCCGCTTTTCAACGGTTATAATGGTATCAACTTTGCTGTCAGTTCACAATAAACCCTTTCAGAAGTGGACATGGCTTGGAAGAGGTATTTTCCTCCACCAGTATAGTTAGAACTCAAAAATTTGCACAATACATTGTGGTATTTTTTAATCCATCTCAATCAAGGTACTACACGGATTTTAATTTTGGATTTTGCTGTGAACCAGCACAGCTTTTTCCTTTTTGGTTTCTATACCAAGGTAACATTTGAAGCAGAAACCCAGTTATTTAGTTCATTTTATACCACAGGAACCCAAAGTGGCTTACATCGTTCTCCTTTCCTCGGTTTTATCTTTATAACAACCTTGTAAGGTAGGTAAGACAAAAATATGTGACTGCCCCACGGTCACCCTGCAAACTTCTCTGGCAGAGGAGTGATTTGAACCCAGGTCTCCCAGACTCTAGTCTGACTCTCTAGCCACTAGAGCTGAGATATTACAGGTCAGTTTATATGGTGCCCATTCAGGAGTTAATATTGTTCAAACACAAAACAAGTCACTGTCTCTCAGACTAACCTACCTCGCAAGATCATTTTTGAGGACAAAAAGGAGGAACCCAACACACTCCCTACATTTATTTGAGTAACCTTGTAATATTAATAAAATAATACATCAACAGAGCATTATTTCTGTGCTCAGAAATTCCCTCTTTCCCAATGAAAGGCAAACATTTCCATTTCTGAGAGAAAGTGGACTTACCATTCGTCATCCCTGAGGGTCCACTGGAGATAAGCTCCTGATGTGCCCAATCACAATTTCCTTGCTTGTCACAGTTGCTAGAAACCTTCCTTTCTTCTCTGTCTTCATCTGCCATTTCGCTTTTTGTAAATGATACTACTGCGAACCTGCAATTTAAAAACTTGGTTACATGTACTATACAGCTGCATTTGTGCATCTTTCGTATGTTTACACACACACACACCCCAATTCTATAAAGCACTTGGACACCTGTTATTCAGCAAAATGACAAGGCTTTAATTACTGTAGCATCGTGAGTTAGTGGCCGGACTGCAAATCAGCACTTTTCTGGTTCAAATCTCACTATTGCTATGAGCTCAGCAGGGGCCTTGGGAAAGTCATTCCTCTGCCAAAATTGTGTGCAACAGGAAGCAAAAGAAACCATGAAAAAGTCACTTTTGCCATTAGTCATCATCTGTGGTTTACCTAGCAAAAGAAAGGGATGCAAATGCAAGTGGCCCCTTCACCCATTTCTGCTCTCCTATCCTCGAAGAAGAAAGGATACGTAGGAAGGGTGGTAGCTTCTCATCCCCCCCCCCCCGGGAAAAGTGGACTGGAGCCACCCAGATCCTCTAAACTGAAAGTGAAAACTGTTCAAGATGCGGGCAGGCAACAGTCTTAAATTGTCCGGCTATTTCTCGAGTCAAGATGAAAGCCCGCCGATTCGGCGACTGCTTTTAAAAGCGGGCACTTTGGACCACGGGCTGTGGGACTTTCTCCGGCCACAGCGGACACGCAAGCTGGAATTTTCTGCTAAGAGCCCCAACCAAGAGCCTCCGGGGCACGCGCTTGCCTGTGCGCGGCGCTGCATTCCTAAGCGGAGCGGAACGGTCCCGCATAGCAACGAACAGGCGTTGCTGCGCTTTCCAACTAAGCGGGGAGAGGGGAAGGGTCCCCTCGAAAACAACGTGCGCGTTCTCGCGTTCTCTAGTGCTCTTCATCCGGTTTAATTTTGTTTGTTAGGAGAACAAGAAATTGCTCCAGCTCCTGATCTCCATGAGCCTGCGAGACGCCGGCCAGAGTCGTGGCCTTCTGGTCATTTCGGGAGCCGCTTCCGGCGATATCCCTAAAAAAACTGGATGATCACCCCCCCCACCCCCACCGCCCGCCTGATGGAATAGATTCTTTTGCACGCAGGGGGTCCTAACCCAACAACGGTGCAATCACAGACGAGGCACCCTGCCTAGGACTGCACCGCAACATGGTGAGCGTCGGAGCGTGTTTGCTGTGGAGGAAGTCCCGCTGCCTTCAGTGGAGCTTCTTACTCCTAGGTAAGCAAGCACCACACCCAGGCCCAATCTGTGGATCCGGAGCGGGTTTTACCCTAATGCCTTTCTTTTTTCTCGACCCACCTCTTTTTATGTCGACCGAGATGAAGAACCTTAACGAACGCGAAAGCTTGCTTCGTTCTTGATAACCATCTAGCTGCCCCCACTGAGACTTCTGCACCTCCATACTTCCGTTCCCTGTTAAGTTGCATGTGATCTTCTGGGGGTGGGCAGACGCTTGATTTTCCTATACCCCAGTATAGGAAGCCCAAGAATCCATTCCCAAGCAACGCCGTCCAAATACAACCCAAATGCAACGTGAACGGGTTTGCGTTCACACGTGCACGTTCTTAAAGAAAACTACATGCTGGTGTTTCCGTTTTCCCGCGCACGCACACACGCACTGTTTAAAAGCATACCTGGCAGACACCGTTAGGATATCCTGCCTCTTAGTAGCCCAGAGACTTCCTCTCATAAAGCCTCAGTAATGATAAAATCAACCAGAATACTTACTGTTGCCTGCTGAGACTGAACCGCTAGGTGAACATCAGACGAACGAATGAAGCTTTGCTGTTCTTAAACAGGGCAACTTTGCCACTCCCCTCTCCTTGTTGCTTCCTGCCATTGCAAGATAATTAGTTCAGATGGTCTTATTTTTAATTTTCCTCTTTGGTGTAGTGGTTAAAAGCACGGGACTCTAATCTGGAGAGCTGGGTTTGATTCCCCACTCTTCCAGGAAGCCAGCTGGGTGACCTTGGGTGAGTCACAGTTCTCTGTAGCTATCTCAGCCCCACCCACCTCACAGGGTGATTGTTGTGGGGTAATAATAACACTTTGTAAAACCGCTCTGAGTGGGCATTAAGTTGTCCTGAAGGGCGGTATATAAATCGAATGTTGTTATTATTATTGCTGTGGGTTCATCTGTTTCAAACCAGATTTGGGTTGGGGAAAGGTTATTTTTAACTGCTACCATTGTGCTGTATTTGCCACCTTTTTTGTAAAACAAATGTTTTTTAAAAAAATTAATTACCTCTGCATTAGGCCTGGGACTTTATCATCAGAACTCTGCCTTCCCATGGTACTAAAGGTGAGAGAGCATCTGAGCATAATCCCACATGAAGCTGCCAGACTGAATCAGACCATCGGTCCATCACAGGGTCAGCATTGCCTGCTTGACTAAGTCTCGGGCAGAGGTCTTTTACATCACCTACTGCCTGACCCTTTTAACTGGCGATGGCAGGGATTGACCCTGGGACCTTCTGCATGCAAAGAGAGACAATGTTGTGTGGTGGTTAAAGGGTCAGACTAGGATCTGGGATGACCAAATTCAAGTGGCTGCTGTGATATTGAAGCTCTCGGGCTGATCCTGGGCCAGTCACACACTCTCAACCTAACCTACCTAGGGTTGTCGTGGGGATAAAATGTGGAGGAGCAGAGAATGAAGCAAGCCACTTCAGTTTCCAACTCTCCATTGTGGGGAAAGGTGTGGTATAAATGAAGAAAAAATTAAAAAAGCAGATTCCATTGAGCCAAAATCTCACCAGAGCGCATTCCCATTATCATTCTAGCTATACCTACAATTTCTTTCAAAGAGGATTAAATAAATTCCTAGGCAAGAATTGGCAGCCATGACAGCTAAGTAGAACCTCCATGCTGAGAGGCAGTGTATCTCTGAATACCGGATCCTGAAGATAAGCTACTGGGCAGGAGGAGTGGTCTCGTGCCATAACTGTACATTTACTAGAAGCATCTGGCTGGATGAACCTTGAGTTGGATCTAGTCTAGAAATACCTAATCAGATGTTCAGTATCTGGGATGAGAAAGAATTGCTTTAAGTAAAGGAATGTGTCTTTTATTTTATTTATTTATGTGATTTATAGTCTACTTTCTTCACTGAAACTCAAGGTGGATTACACAATGTGAGTCAGTACAATCAATATCAAAGACATTTCAATATACAAGTAATGGGTATATAAATGTAATGGGTATATACATGCAATTTGCAAGATTTAACGGGGGGGGGGGAGAAAAAAGCTTGCTCCCTGATGCCTCTTTCTGAAAAATGAAGGAGTACTAAAGGGACCAGACTTCTGACCTGCAGTCTATGATTAAGTTGGGCTGATGGAAGCACACTCTACACATCTTCAGGGATACTCTAATAATAATTTATTTCCTATGAGCTTTGACAATGAAGATACCAGGCATATCCTCCTGAGTCTTAAAGCTTCTTTCCCTTTAGGAGGAGGGTAAGTTTTCTGCCTTCATCCCCCCAAAGGGAGAATTGCTTCTGCAACTTTAAGTTACCCTGACATTTCGGGTAACCACAACTGTCCTCCAGCTTCATGCTGTCAAGTGTAGCAGCAGAGCACTTTTTGAAAGGGCAGAAGCCCTGGGAGGGGAGGGAAAGAGCAGGCAAAATAACATCTTGAGGAGGCTGCATCAGCTCGGTGGTTTGCTGACAGACTTCTGAGGGAGGTAAGCAAAGCAGGTTTGGTGGAGGGAGGATAGTTGCTGCCATAGCCAGTAATAAACAGTCTTGAGGAAACTGATGCAACAGCTTTTCAGCTGGACCAGTTGTGATATTCCTGCACAGTAATTTCTGATACCCAGGCTGAGCCAACAGTTTTGAATAGGGGATTTATCCAGACTGCGAGTCCTATTGTGTACCAAACACTGGAGATGAGAGGAGATTTTAGATGAAGATGAAACCAGACAAAGTGGAGAGGGGACAATTTTAAACCATTCTCCCACCCCCGCCACAGTGAGAGAATTTTCAAACTGTGGCATTTTCTTGCTTTAAAATTTATTTATTTATTTATTTATTGTCCGCCTTTCTTACTGAGACTCAAGGCAGATTACACAGTATGATCTTAGAACAATCAGTATCAAGTACATTTCCATACAGTATCAAGGACATTTTCATAAACAATGCCATAGGGTAAATTTATACAAGTTTTCAAAGAAATAGCATTAGCAAGAATCCAATACAGAGTAGAAGAAATGCTGAAACAGAACATAATTCTAGGAATGACATTAGACAACATGGAGCACTGGTGGTACATAGGGGTACATATTTAAAGCAGCAGATAATATGTAAGGCGACATAGTGGTAAAGTCTATGGCCCCTAACTCATTAGCAAAGCACCTGAGACCCCCTCCCTACAATACAGTCCTCCTATCTGAGTAAAAAGTCTTTTTAAATAATTCAGTTTTGCATTGTTTGCAGAAAGCCAGGAGAGCAAGGGCTCTCCAGACCTCCTCAGGCAGGTCATTCCACAGGGTAGGGGCCACCACAGAGAAAGCCCGTGTACGGGCTGCTGTTGATTTCACTCATGTGTCGCCTGGCACCTGTAGGAGACCCTGTTCAGATGAGTGAAGCTGCTGTGGGGGAACATAGGGAGGGAGATGGTCTCATAGGTATGCTGGGCCAAGGCTGTGAAGAGCTGTGTATGTAATAACAATACCTTGAACTGAGCACGGTAACTGAAAGGTAGCCAATGGAGTGACTGTAGGATGGGAGCGATGTTCATGCTCCTGCTCGCTCCTGATAACAGCCAAGCTGCAGCATTTCAGCTTAGCTAAGGGTTTGCAGCCAAGTGGGGCTGTCACATTCTTGGCAGGAGCTTCAAAGAAAGGAATAGGGGGAGATGTGTGATTTCCTCAAAACTGGAATTTCTATAATTCTGTTGCACAGTCCAAGAGAGCCTGTATCAGGATATTATTGCTAGTATCAGGCATATCTAAACTGAATGAGAACAATTATTATTATCTTTTGGTGCTACACCTCTGAAGATGCCAGCCACAGCTGCTGGTGAAACGTCAGGAACTACAATGCCAAGACCACGGCAATACAGCCCGGAAAACCCCCAACAACCATCGTTCTCCGGCCGTGAAAGCCTTCGACAATACACCAATTATTATAAAGTTCAGAAACGTTTGCCTATCTAGGAAGAATGCCCTCTTGAAGCAGACAACATGCTGAACAGTCACTGCCTGGGATCCTGCCAAAATTTTCGGCTGATGTAAAGATTTCCATCAAAATAATATGATTTTTTTGCGCTTTCCCCAGTATCTGCAGCTCAAAAGGCCTCCCCAAATGTTGCTCCTGAGGCACAAGGGATTCCCCCCTCCCAGAATAGCATGCAGGGGGGAACTGGCATTCTGCTTGGGGGGGGGGAATCACCCCTCCTTCCATCAGTGGGCATCTGCTGTGGGACCCAGCCCACTGTGCTAGTCAATTTTTCGAGATACTTAGGTGGGGCAAATTAAGTGGGTCCTAACTGCACATTTGGTGATGGTTCTCGCCAAATGACTTTTTCAGCTATTTCACAGTAAAACAATAATTTAGAAAATCCCTTATGTATTTCTTGTGGTTTGATGATCTGTTACAAGAACTTTCTTAGAAGGTCCTCTTTTGAATCAGACCTTTTCAGCAGACTTACTAGAAATGTTGTTTATGTAAATGCAAAAAAGGAAACTGGTATTGTTTACTTCCTGAGTATATTGACTTCCAGTTCCTAGAAACATAGATACATCAAGCTGGAAGGGACCCAGGGCTCATTGTCCAACCCGCTGAATAATGCAGGAAATTCAAAGCTCCCTCTGTGTCTCAGTTGCAAGTGACTTCTATTCTATGCCCAGAGGAAGGCAAAAACCCTCCGGGATCCCAGGCCAGTATTAGATGAACTACAACCTCAGGAAATGAGTGAGTGAGCTTTGGAGGATTCCAGAATTTTTCCTCAGATGGGATATTCAGAAAAACAAACAAAAGCAGAAAGGAGAGGGAAAATATATTGTTGGACATCTTGAGAAAGGCCAAAGTTTGCAGCTCACAGGAATCTTCAGATGGAAAACAGGAATGTGGGGCTTTTAAAAAATGGAAATGTTATAACTGCATTGTGGTGTGTGATTGTAACTTGGGTATACAGTTTGTACTGCCACAACACACCTGTATGTCCTCCTTGTGTGCATGTGCATGCTTTGTTACACAGCCCACACCAACACATAGCCCACATAGAGAAGGAGAGAATCCTTAAAGGTGAAGATTTAATAGCTTCCTCAGCGAGAAAAGCAGACTATAAATAAAGAAAAATAAAAAATGACTTTGGTAGCTCATCATGTGTGGGTGTGAGAGATTTCAAGCCTCCTTTGTACTCAGGCTCTCCCCCTTTATATTGGGGTTGGTTTTGGCAGATAGAGCCAAGCTACAAGTGGCGCCTGACACAGGTTGGACACTTGTCAGCTTCCCTCAAGTTTTGTTGGGAAATGTAGGCGTCCTGGTTTTACAGCTTGGCTCTCCATTACAGCTGCAAGACCAGGATGCCTACATTTCCCATCAAAACTTGAGGGAAGCTGACAAGTGTCCAACCTGTGTCAGGCGTCACTTGTAGCTTGGCTCTCAGTTGTGAGACATCCAGGGCAGCTGACCCAGGCCCCATTTGGGGGCGGGGCAACTCAAGGCAGATTAGCCACTGAAGGGTCACCGTGGAAAATCTCAACGGACTGCTGGCCAGGAGGGCTATCCGTCCCTGAGGGCTCCCTCAACATGGCCCCCAATGCTATTTCCTGTCCTTCAGTGGGTGCTCATCTGGCAGGCAGATCCACTGGCGATCGTTGTTCCCTAGCCAGGCTAGAGCTGTCTAGCACAAGTTGGTTCCTGGTTCCTGGTTCCTTATTCACAGTTCTACAAGAGGTGGGACAAAACCCCGTGGCGCAGAGTGGTAAGCTTCAGTGCTGCAGACCAAGCTCTGCTCACAACTTGAGTTTGATCCTGGTGGAAGCCGGGTTCAGGTAGCCGGCTCAAGGTTGACTCAGCCTTCCATCCTTCCAAGGTCGGTAAAATGAGTACCCAGTTTCCTGGGGATAAAGTGTAGATGATTAGGGTAGGCAATGGCAAACCACCCCATAAAAAGTCTGCCAAGAAAACGTTGTGATGCAACGTCCTCCCATGGGTCAGTAATGACTCAGTGCTTGCACAGGGGACTACCTTTACCTACAGGAGTGGACTTCAGAACAGGAAGCAGCATAGGTCTACCTGCAAGACAGTCTGCTGAATGTGGAGGTGTATGGTATGCGGTTGTCTAAAGCCTTATTGTGAGGTACATAGTTTTTCAATTATTCTCAATATTTGTAGTTGGGTATAAGTAACTGGGAACCAACTGCAGCCTCATTCTTCTGGAAGAGAACAGAGAGAGGGATGCAAGCCCTGATGATCTGGCTCTTCAGAGCCTATGCTTCCAGAGCAGAGGGGGCTGGTGTGTGGCACGGGGCTTGGATCCAGGGCTGGGTTGCTGGGTTCCAGAAGGATAAGAGAGATCGGGAAGGGGAAGACCTGTGGTGGGGAACAAAGCCTGAAGGTGAATGGGGGGATTTGGCCCTAATCAGTTTCTTCCATAAGAGGGAGCATTTGGAAGTGTGCACGTGGGAAGGGGTGCCTGCAAAGTAAAGTTTAGCGGCACCTTAAAGACAAACGACATTGTTTCAGGCGACAGAGCTTGTGTGAAGCACCCTTCTCTGCAAATCCCATTTCCATCAGTGCTAGTTCCCTGATTCCCAGAAAAGGGATTCTGAACAAAGGTAACTGGAAAACTTACCCAAGAACAAGTGCTAAAGGATGCTTGCGGGCACGGCTGCCAATTGGCCAGGCAACAAATGTCCTTTTCCTTTAATATAGGCTTAATGTGTGAGGAAAGGGCAGCTGAAGCTTTTCATGGCATTTATTTTATTTATTTTATTTATTTCAAATTTGTATTCCGCCCTCCCCACAAGCAGGCTCAGGGCGGATACCAACATATTAAAAATACAATTAAAATACAATAAAAATGCATATTCATTAAAAACGATACATTTAAAACAAGATGGAGGTCAAGAACACCCCCTGGTATTTGCTGCAAAAAACCAAAAAGATTCTGGCCTTACTTCTCATTTGGCCTGTCTCTAAGCAAAGGAGAGCATTAGACACACCTGGAGGAATCTGTAAAATAGCACAGAGAAACTTGGATTATATCTTCTCCAGGGAAACGCAGGCTAGTGGCTGAGATGCCCAAATAGATACCATAAAGAGGCTATACCAAGCTAAGCGTTATACCCTATAGCCTCAGCACCGCTGGAACATATAGCCCTCCCTTAGAGCGTAAGAATCTCAAAGGAGCATGCACAGATCTCTCAGCATGCTTAACCATCAAGTTACAATGTGCTATATTTGTCCCAGTTTCTTGCAGAATTACCCTCAGGTAAGTAAATTTATTTACTTGTTCAATTTTATTCCCTTTCATTGTTGCAGATCAAACTGATGCCAAAGGGAGGAACCAGCTTAAAAATCAGTAGCCCTAGTGAAAGGATCCAAGGGCTGGGAAAAGGGCACCAACCAACCACATCCTGTGCAAAAAAGGAGAAATTGAGCGGATGTAGTCAGTGTGCCTCGCCACAAATCTCTAAACCAGTAGTTTCTGTAGAAGTCAAATTATCAATGTTGGCAAAGCAAACCTATCTTTAGCCTTCTCCCAGGTGATTCAGTCAGTGTGTATAAATATGGAAGAAATGGTCAATAACTTATTTATGGGACACTTTTCTGTAGCACATGTTATGTGCCTCACCATTGGTGAATGTTTTGATAAGAACTTTGGAGGCTCTGATCAGTTGTTTAGGGGAACTCAGAAAATATTGGTTTCCTATTCACTGCAATATTTGTGTTTGCTAAATCAGTTTGATTGCATTTTTCTGTGTGGTGGAAAAGATCTTTAAATTTTAAATCAATTTGTCTTGCAACAAGTTCTGTTTCTGAATTAGCCCATAGAACCCATGCAGAAAGAGTTATACCTGCATTTAGAGGCCTGTATTCAAATCCCTTCTCTGCTATGAAACCCACGGGGACTAGACACTCTCTTTCACTAATCTACTTCACAAGATATAATGAGAGACAGGGCCGGATCTACATATTTTTGAGGGGGGGCAAAAGTTAAAAATGGTACCCCCTTATATTTTTTCTTTATATATACATATACGATCAATGTTTTTAATATAGATAGATAATAAACAACTCTTAAACAGAATAAATTGTGTTGACTTCTATGAATTGTTAATAATAACTTTAAATTATCTTATCCATCAGTGGCTAAGCATTCCTCCTAGAATTCCTTTTGTTGTAGGGAGCTAAGGGAGTTCATAGGCAGACATGCATGTTAGATATTAGGAAGACTGATTTTAAGGAACTCAGAGGCATGATGAGAGTTATTTAATGGCAAAAAATACTGGAAGGGAGAAAAGCAAGTGAATGGTGGGCTCTCCTAAAACAAGAGCTATTGCAAGCTCAAGCTGTCAATATTCCAGTAAGCCAAATGTGGCAGGGAATTCACAATGATGGGGGAAATTTAAACTTCAACAATGGAAGCCCACTACCCAAATAAAGAAAATTGATTCAAATTCTTTATTCTAGGAAAATAACATTTATTGGTTAGCCAAGGCAAGTTTCTGACACCCCAAAGAATCCACAGCAGATGCATAGTAGAGATATATGAAAAGTAAACTCTCTTGCTAAGGCATCATGTCCTTAGGAGAAAATGCAGATAACCACTTCAACTAAAAGTGAACTTTTCTGGCTTTTTTCCTGCAAAACTTCTCACAGCGTCATCATAATTTATGGTATTTGCCATATCACTTTCAATAGATAATAGAGCCAGGCTTGATAAACGCTCCTGATACATTGCTGACCTGAGATAGGTTTTTATTGTTAGAAATAAATGTCTGGTGTACTGCAGCAGCAAGAAGTAAGAAGAGCCTACCATGCAGGGGGCAGCAAGGATCACTTAGTTAGGACAGTGAGAGTAGCACCTCTCGTTTCCTGGGGGTCATTTCCTTGTCTTGTCTCCTATTGGGCTAAACAGGGCAATATCCTGCTTCTTCTCTCTCCTGCCACACTTCTTCTCTCTCTGCAAGATGTAGTCAGATAGCTAGGATCTATCTCTCCCCCTTTCCCTCAAGCATGTAACTTCCTCAAATAAAGCTTTTGCCTCTCTAACCAGCTCGGCGTTTAATTCCGCAGCGTTGTTTTACACTCGCTCTAACATTTATAAGCTTCATTTTGCTAAAACTTCTCTCACAAGACACTGATGTTGTTGGTAGAGTGGCATACGTTCTTAATGCTATACACAAATTAGGAAATGCATCCTGTAAATCATTTGTGTAAATCACAGATAATAGATGTAGGCAGCTCATTTGTTCCACATTTTTGGAAAAATTATGAGTATGATCTCTGAATGTTTCAAGTTCACATTTAAATTCGTCAATATTTAAATCCTCTGAATATTTTTTTGCCAAATGTTCTGCAGCCACCATTAAGTCTGACCTACTCATTTTCATCAATTTTTCGTCAACAAGAAAAGAAAAACCTGTATTTAGTCTTTTGGTGTTTTCAAGTCTTGTATGCAATTCTGTTAGTATTCTGTCAAAAACCCAAGTTAATTTCATGCTTGAATCATTCGTCTGTTGAAAATGTACAGGCCTCATCACTTGCAACTGGGAAATTTGGGGGGAAATTGATACGTATGCAATACTTAACTTACTTCCTGTCAAACCACTTATTTTATTGATTTTACAACTTAAAATGTATTAGCATATAGAAGTGTGCTATGTGGAATCTCTTTTGGCTGGAAAATCAAAAAGAGTCCAGTAGCACCTTTAAGACTAACCAATTTTATTGTAGCATAAGCTTTCGAGAATCAAGTTCTCTTCGTCAGATGCCTGATACAGAGACTGGTCAAATATAGAAGAGGAGAGAGAAGAGGCAATTGGGGGGGAGGGGGAGGGAGCAACCAAAACATTCCTTTGCTAGTATATGTAAACATCTCCTTTTGGTGTGTGGATCAGTTGGCTTCAAAGGAGTTTGCCCTGTTAGTTTGTAGCAGCCAAACAGCTAGACCATCCAATTCCAATGCAGTATGAGCCTTCGATAACCACAGCTCTCCTTGCCAGATGCATCTGACAAAGAGATATGTGGTCTGCTGCTACAAACTAACAGGGCAAACTCCTTTGAAGCCAACTGATCCACACACCAAAAGGAGATGTTTACATATACTAGCAAAGGAATGTTTTGGTTGCTCCCTCCCCTTCCCCCCCTAATTGCCTCTTCTCTCTCCTCCTCTTCTCCTCCCTCCTCTTCTATATTTGACCAGTCTCTGTACCATGCATCTGACGAAGAGAACTTGATTCTCGAAAGCTTATGCTACAATAAAATTGGTTAGTCTTAAAGGTGCTACTGGACTCTTTTTGATTTTGCTACCACAGACTAAAACGGCTAACTCCTCTGCATCTTTTGGCTGGAGATCAGATCTAATTCTGGGAGATCTCCAGCCTGGAAGCTGGCAACCATACCCATAAGGCTGGATGCTAAGGACTGTTTTTACTAGAGGTGTAAAATGTCTGCATGTTTTGACGCCATAGGAAAAAGGTCCCTCCTCCTTTTTTTTCCTACAGAAAAATAAACTGGGAAATTTTGGGGGAAATTGATACGTATGCAATACTTAACTTACTTTCCTGTCAAACCACATCTTATTTTATTGATTTAACAACTTAGCATATAGAAGTGTGCTATGTGGAATAATGAAATTTAAAAGTATAAAGTATTCTAGTATCCCATGCCCCTACCTTCCTGCCTTGGTTTGATCATCTCCCTCAGTGCTGATCTCGGAGCAAATACAGCCCCTGCTGCTGGGGCAATGGAGGAGCCCTCCCCCTCCATGTGCACGTGCACTCTGCGCTGTCCCACCTTTTGGCGCGGCAGCACTTCAAACTCTTCTCATCCCAGGCAACAGCGCGCAGATACAGAGACAGGGGTGGGGGGAAGAGAGTGAACCAGGCATGAGCGCCTATTTGCTGGGAAGAGAGGCAAATGCGGATCCCCCTCCTTGCCGGTGCGTGGGGCCGCCCTCTCTTTGATGGAACAAGCCTGCCGGCTGCCAGGGTCTGGGGGAGGGGCGGCAGTGGAGCCCTCCCCCTACACACACATATGCCTTCTGCTGGCTGTCCCACCATTTGGCGTGCTTTGCTCTTGAGAGCTTAGGCAAAAAAAAAACCAAGTGGGAGAGCTGGGCATGAGCGGCTATTTGCTGGGGAGGTGAACTCTGTTCCCCTTCTTTGCTGCCCCCTCTTTGATGGTGCCTGGGGAAGGCAAACCCCCTGCCCCCCCCCAAGATCCGGGCTTGATGAGAGAGGGAGGCAAGAGCCAGGAGTTTCTTGGAGGAAGGGCGGAACAAAACATGTATCAGATAATTTAATTTTAATTTAATTTAATTTATTATATTTATATTCCGTCCTCCCCGCTTTCGCAGGCTCAGGGCGGATAACAAATACAAACATCACCCAACCATTAAAAACATTTAAAAGCATTAAATAATACATTAAAAACATTTAAAAGCATTAAATATTACAGTTCACACTGCATAGATACATGCCTCTGTGTTTGCATAGGGGCGATGGTTTAACCCCCCCCTCCATGGGGGGGGGCACCGCCCGGCGTCAACCATATGCCTGGCAGAATAGCTCTGTCTTACAGGCCCGGCGAAATGCAAGCAAATCTTGCTGGGCCCTTGTCTCACAAGACAGAGCATTCCACCAGGCTGGGGCCAGGACCGAAAAGGCCCTGGACCTGGTCGACGCCAGGCGGGCCTCCCTAGGGCCAGGGACACTTAAAAGATGTTTTCCACCAGAGCGGAGAGTCCTCTGGGGCTCATAAGGTGAGAGACGGTCCCTCAGATACGTCGGTCCCAATCCGTGTAGGGCTTTGTAGGTTAACACCAAAACCTTGAACCTGATTCGGTACTCCACTGGCAGCCAATGCAGCTGGCGTAGCACCGGTGTGATATGCTCCCACACTGGTGCTCCAGCAATGACCCACGCTGCTGCATAATGTACCAGTTGTAACCGCTGGATCAGGCCCATGGGAAGCCCAGCGTAGAGCACGTTACAGTAATCCAACCTAGAGGTGACCATTGCTTGGACCACTGTAGTCAAGTCACGGGGAGACAAATAAGGGGCAAGCTGCCTGGCCTGCCGAAGATGATAAAAGGAAGACCTGGCAACTGCAGTGATCTGGTCTTCCATCTTCAGGGAGGAATCCAGAATCACCCCCAGGCTCCTAACTCTCGGGGCCAGTGTAAGTACTACCCCATCAAGTGTAGGAAGCCGGGGTCCCAAAGCCATCTCCCCATGAGAGAGATAGCTAGATAGATGGTCATTATCAAGTTGTAGTGTGCAAACACTACTGCAAGCCGTTGCTCATCACAAAACAAACTAGTTTCTTGACTTCTATGCCATGAAAAGCTTCAGCTGCTCATTTCTACACACTAAGCCTCTGTTAAAAGGACAGGGATTTTTATTCCTGACCAGCTGGCAACCCTACCAAGGAGCAGGGCATACGTTGATGAAATGTAGGGATACGGGTACATCATGCTTGTTGGTACAAGCCCTACCAAAAAGGAGACATTTTAAAACTTTTTCACCTGTCCACTCATTGGTTCATATTTCTGCTTCTCGAGGCATTCTGGAAATCATCAAAAGAAAAATCAACGAAAAGGGAAGTCAATCTTTCTTGCACAGTCTTGACTCATCTGAAATCCCCACATTCTGCCAAGGAGCTTTATTACTCATCACAGATTCAAAACAAAAGCAGTTGCGGCTTAAATAACTGCAATAAGTGATCCTGGACATGCATCCAGTGAGTAAAAGAAACGTTACCCTATATTCCAAGAATTACATGACAAATGGACTGTTTATATTCTCACCCCAATGGGATAACTAGGGCTGTCAGATCTCCAGGGCGATTTTGGGAGGTGTGTGGGGGTTGGTACTTACCGGGATGATTCTTGCACACGCACACTTCCTCCCCTTGTACATTAACACTTCCTCCCACCACTGCAACATTAATTCTGGAAGTGATGTTGTTGCCAAAATAGGCTGTCTCCTAATTACTTGGCGGGGGGGGGGGATTAGTTTAAAGGAGACAAGTGAGAGGGGTAACTGGGATTCTTCATTAATGTCATGGGTTCATGTATGTCATTGGTGTGTCTCCACAAATGACACACAGAAGGGTAAAAGCACCAGAAGTTTGCCTTCCACCAAGGGTAACTGGCAACTCTAATTGATAATGAATGTTGCCTATATCAGGAATTCTGTATAGAAGAGATGCTAAGACTAAATCCTTGAGGTCAACTGCAGTTGAACTTAAAAAAAAAATTAAGATAAAAAAATCCCCAAATCTGCTGCTTTCTGGATATGCCATGCTTTGCCTGCAAAGCCACTTGGCAGCATATGGGAGAGCTGATATAGTGGTTGGAGACCTTGGACCAACAATTCTCGCTCAGCATAATCTGCCTAATTGGGTAGCTGGTAGATGTCAGAGGGTGTCCTCAGGTCAGCCAGGGAAGGGAGTTGCGCCACCTTGTTTCTTCTCCTGACTGAGGAAGACAGCCTCACCAGAGCTGTCTCCCAACCACCATCAGCCCTCCCAGGAAATCATTTATACAGGGTTTTCTTTGTCCCACTCCCAGGCGTCCTTCCAGTCCTCCTTTGGCTACCCTGACTGGTCCTTTCCCCAGCCTATCAGTTGGAAGAGCAGAGTCAGCCTTTTAGACCTCCTCCCTATCCAGCTCATCCTGGGCAGATTTCTCTACCACTCCCTGGTCAGGCCCACCCAGGCCCATGTAGGCTTACCTGTTGCCCACTGGCAGCATGCAATCTCCCGAGGGTTTGCTCTGTAGCAGGAGATGACAACCCCTCCCTCCAGCAATTGCCTGTCACTGTCAAGCAACACGGAAAAGCATGCACTGTGCGTGGTCTCAGCAGGGCACAAGGACATTACTTCCTGAAGTGATGTAATCACTTCAATTTCAATGGAGAGAGGAATACAGGACCCTGTCCCTAGCATGGAGAAACAGAGGAGGGGAAGAGCTCTCTCCGCTGAGGAGGGGAAGAGCTCTCTCCGCTGAGATTGCAAGAAAACAATTACAAATCTGTAATTTTGCTGATAGTTAGACTAACATGACATGTCAGTAAGAGCCCTGTGGCGCAGAGTGGTAAGCTGCAGTGCTTGGATGATGTCATATCTGTGCTGAGTAACCAACAAGCTTCGTCTGCATCTGATGAAGGGAACTGTGGTTCTTGAAAGCTAATGCTACCATAAAGTTGGTTAATCTTAAAGGTGCTATTGGACTCTTTTTTTATGTTACCATGTATTCAAGGCAGATGTGGAAGTGGTTCCAACACCTTACTGGAAAAAGGGCTTGACTAAAATGGAGGCTCATGGATCCTATTGGATTCTAGAATGTTCTGGGAGATTCCAAATACATGATCTGTTGAAACGCTGCTGGGAGCATAGAATGTGAAGTACCTCAAAGCTATCAACAAAGTTGTCTCTTGTTGACCTCTACCACTCTAGGGGAGGAAGCCGCCCCCCTCGTTTACCATGGATCTGGGTGACATGAAGAGGTCTGGGAGACATCTAGAATGATGCTAGCACAGAACTTGTACAGAATCTGACAGATTAAGCTATTACGCCATTGGAAGACCGATGCAATTGGAAATCCTATGTCACTTCTCTGCTACTATTGCTTCAGCAAGTTCATAACCAACCCAGTTGTTCAAGGTAGCTTGGCATCTGCTGATTCCTAAATCCAAGTCTATTGTCTCAACAACAAACAATTAGCTGTGATACTTTTGAACATTTTTTTGCTGGTAAAACCAGATTGGGTTGCTGCGGAGCATGGGAGTATGCCATGCTGCCCGGGAGCACCCTGCTCTGCCTGGGGGGAGGGGGAGGTGTGTCCACCCTGCCAGCCAGGTGAGTGGGAGTGGGAGTAGGGTTGCCAGCCCCCTCAACCTGTCAGTGGGGGATTGGGGCCTGGCACTTACCTGTGTGTGTGTGGGGGGGGGGTTGCATGCACATGATGCATCATGCAGCCCTTGGGCAGCTGTGCATGCACTCCACAGTGGCCCAAAATGCACCCATTTCAGCCCAGATCAGAGTCATTTTGGGCCCGTTTTGGCATGGATCAGGTCCGTTCTGAGCTGCTGTGGAACTCAGGAGTAGCGGCCTGAAATGGGCCTGTTTTGGGCCACTGCAGAGCGCAGGAGCACTCCTGTGCTCCGCAGTGGCTCAAAACAGGCCCGATCTGTGGCAAAACGGGCCTGAAATGAGCGTGATCTGAGCCGAAACAGGCGTGTTTGGGGGCGTTGTGGAGGGCAGGAGTGCTCCTGCGCTCCGCAGTGGCCCCAATTTGGGCCTGATGCGGGCCGAAATGGGCCCAATCCAGGCAGCTGCAGCGCACGAAAGCGTGCAGCACTGCAGGGGAGTGCACATAGAAGGTGCACTTCCCCCGCTGGCCAGGTAAGCGGGGGCGGGGTGTGGGGCAGGGAATGCCCCGGCCATGGTGGGAGACTGGCATCCCTAGGCGGGAGGTAGAGAGTGGGAGTGGGGGATCCCCTGCTCCAGGCAGGAGAATGGCATCCCTACAGCCAGGAGAGTGTGGCGGGCGGGGGCAGTGGGATATCCTCTGCCCGACGCTGGGGAACTGGCAGTCCAATGTGTGGTAGCATAGCCCAACGTTATTTTTTAGGCCATACAGGAAGCAGGGTAAGCAACTTGTAGAGGGTTCAAGTGGATGCACGGGGATGTTACCCTGTCCGCCTACCGCAAGTAGTCCATTCTATTTCTTCACTTTTTTTCTTTCCCACCCAGTCATGATTCTGGGCCCGTAGACATCAAGGAAGCCTAAGGCCTTGAGTTAATTTCCAATAGGCCTTACTGTCAATTCCCCTGCAGGCCTACATTTTCCAACATCCTTCCGAGCTTTAGGATTGGTCTAAGGTAAATTGGAGGGAAAATGAAAGCCAATGAGAACCAGGGTGGCTGGGCCATATGAGAACTAATATAAGCCCTCCCCCCCTTGAAGGGAGAAGACGGTCTTCTCTCAGGAGCTGAGCAAGAGAGGATTGTTCACCCAGGGAGGGTGGGTTGGACCCAGGAAGGGACAGTATTGTACAAAACAGTCAGTTAGCCATGTTAAGGAGTTGTATTGTTTTCTTTCTGTCTCCTTTATATCTTTATTTTGCCCTGCTTGTTGAAAAGTAAACTGTTAAAAGCTGAAGCTGCAACGTGAAGGAGGCAAGAAGAAAAGAGGTGTGTTTGTGAGCCTAGAGGGCTCCTGGGACAGGATACTAGGCCCCCAGAAGATCCTCTGTGGCATGACACAGAGGGTTTGGGGGAGAGCTGAGAGTCAGTTGCAACTTAATGTTACTTAGTTATTATTTTGTACTTTGTAATCCACTTTGAGCATCAATGAGAAAAGTTGGCTTTAAATAAGATAAATAAATAAGTAATGGCTGTTACAGAAAAAAGAACGGATATGTCACTGGTTAAATGGGGAGCCCTGTAACTAGGTAGGAGAACCTCTTTTAGAGTCTTGGAGGAGGAGACACAGGAAGAGGGAAAGTGAGGTGAGGGGGCAGGTGAGACACGTTCTGGCTAAGCCTGAAGAGACAGAGCGGATGAAATCTAGGGAGACATAAAGAGAGAAATGAAACTGGTTTGGGATAAGTGTTCAGAATATAATACAACATTGAGATCCTGTACAATTAATCTAGATTGCTGAGTAAATTAAATTGGAAATATGAATGTAAGAGAGAAATCTTCCCCCTTCTTTTGTCTCACTCACAGGCAGCAGAAAGACATCACTGACTAAATCAAGGTCGCTGTAACTTTGCAGAAGAGCAGAAACAACCGTTCTGCATAAGACTCGGGTCATGGAGAAGAGCAAGCAATGGCTGATGTCACCCTCTCTTTGTCATAGGAGCCTTTCAGCTGGTGCAAGATATCAAAGCAAAGTAGGGCTGTGAACTTCACTCCTTTGTCTCACAAGAAGCATTGCATTGTTCATGAGAACATTAAATTCCTTACTTGTGCTTAGCAGTTGATAGTGAATGCTTTATTCTCCTTCCAGAGCCCGGTGTCCTTCGAGGAGGTGGCTGTGTATTTCACGGAGGAGGAGTGGGCTGTGCTGGATCCTGGCCAAAGAGGTTACAAGGAAGTCATGCTGAAAAACTATTGGAGTTTGGCCTCTCTGGGTAAGCAAGCAATTGGCTGGTGGAGGGATGGCCCTTGATCCTTTTGTGTAGAAAAGATTCATGATCACTCTTGGCGTTCTGGAGATTGAATTATTATTAAGTTTGATAGTCTCAAGGATGTGACTGATCAGTTTGCATTGTTTACATAGTTTTGGCTTCTGTGCAGTCCCATACGGGCACAATGCAAGCTGGGGGGAGGGGGGGGCAAATTGATCACCAGTGTCAGGATGAGGTCCTGTATGCAGCAATGCATGGCAGTGTGATGCAAAGGTTAGGGTACCAGACTGCGATTGGGGAGACCTGAGTTCACTTCCCAACTCTGCCATGAGAGTCTTTGAGTGAGCATGATCCAGTCATTCTCCTCTGTCTAACCTACCTCTCAAGATTGTTCTGAGGATAAAATATAGGCAAGGAGACTGATTTATGCCTCCCTGAACTTCTTGGAGAAAGGATGAGGTTAATTTTTTTTTAATAAAGAGAATAAGAATAATGATCAATTATATATACTGTTCTACAATGCACCTTGTTTCAGGTTTGTGAGAAACGCTCCCTGATGCTTTTTATTGTCTCTGATGTAGAGAATACCCCAGAAAACATTAAATATTGAAAAATTGTTGTGTAATCTTTCTCTCATGTAAATATTTCCCACATGTGTTGCCAGGAAAAATAAAGCTTCCTCTCCTTAAGATCAGAGGAGGCCTTCAGTTCAATGTTGGCTCACATCCTTAAGGCCTGCCTATTTTATTGGAGAGTCCACGGACTTGCCTAATGCATGCATGGTGATTGTTCCTCAAGTCTCTTCTTGGGCTTTTCCCTTCATTCCAGCACAAGATGAGGAGCAGTCATGTCCGGTAGATGTGGAAAGAGTCAAGGATCTGGAGCAGGTAAAAGAAACTGGGAATCAAGAGAGTCCAAAGGGGCAGGACAGGGATGCCCATGAAATCCCAGTGGAAGACGAAGTGGAGCAAGGGGAGCAAAGGAATTGTCACTCTGTGAGTGAAAAGAGGTCTTGCTGCATAGCTACTCTAAAGAGACACCAGAGAATTCAGACAGGGGAGAAACCATATAAATGCCTGGAGTGCAGAAAGAGTTTCAGTCAGAACAGAAACCATCCTTCTCACAAAAAAGATTCACACAGGGGAGAAACGATACAAAAGGTTGCAAAGTGGGAAGAGCTTCAGTCAAAACACAAGGCCTACTTTCCCCCAAAGGATTCACACGTAGAAGAAACCATATAAATACTTGGAGCGTGGAAAGAATTTCAGTCAGAGCAACCAGCTTACTGTTCACCACAGGATTCACACAGGGGAGAAACCATATAATTGCTTGGAGTGTGGAAAGGCTATCCCTTGAAGCACAAACCTTCTTTCCCACCAAAGTATTCACACAGGGGAGAAACCATGTAATTGGTGACAGCTGTTTGAGTGGGATAAACATACGTCACCCTTTCTGACATTCCTACATCATGTGGCAGAAACTTGAAGCCAGACAGAAGCAATACTGGCAGAGCAGAAAAATGTTTGAATAGTTTCTCTGTTGGAGAAATACGGGACAGTGTTTCTTGCTTCTTTTCATAAATACTCCTTGCAGATCTTAAATCGCATTGCTTATTTTAAACCCAGGGGCTGCAAATAGGTACTGGTCGCTCACCAGAATGGCATTTTGTGCCAGATAGGCTCTTGCTGAGGTGCCATCTCCTGCCAGAATGATGAGCCCTGATGTGCCATCTCTTGGCAGGATGGCTGGGTGTTCTGAGGCGAAATCTGACAGGATGCCCTTGGCATGCCATCTCCTGCCAGTTTGTGGCCACTGTCTGAGATGCCAATGCAGGGAGGCCACAGTTCCAAGATAATCTAGTGGGGGGCACCCAGGTCTCCCTCTTCCCTGGAGATCCTCTTTGGTCCTGGAGTGATGGGGCTTCCATCTCCCCTCAGCCCGCAAATGGCCTCATAATGGAGAGGAGGTTTTATGTCATCCTTGGCTGGAGCTGAAAGGGCTTAAATAGCCCAGTGGAGACTTGCCCATGCCAACCACCCTTGTTCCATCCCTGCCTATCTCAATGGTGAAGCCTAGCCATAAATAGCCATTCAACCCCCCTTGGGAAGCGATAGTGGGGGAAGTGCGGAGTTGCAGCAGTGCTGCCTCTGAACAGCCATCTCCCATCTAGATCACTCTGTCACCTTAAACGGTAATTTTTTAAGTTTTCTTTTTCACTTCTTTATCCATAGTTGTTTGCCTAGTACAAGCCTCAGTATCTGAAGTTTATAATCAAGTAGTTGATTTCCTTTGTTAGCATAGTATATTGTAGTGGTTAGAGTGTTGGCACAGGTAGACCAGTTTTTGTTTTTGTTTTGTTTAAAAAATGCCTAATAATTGTATACTTACATCCAATAATTGCCCCTAGGAAGAGAGATGTAGAAGTAGTGCTAGGGCTTTCAGATGAGCAAAGAATAAAACATTTTCTTCTAAATCCTGCCTTATGTTGTCCCTTTGCCTGCTTCAAACTAAAAATTAATTGTGAGCAGTAAAAGAGGAGGTAGATTCAGTAGCTGCTGCTGAGCATGCTCTTTTGAAAGTAAGCATGCTCAATTCATTGAGCTACAAAATCTGGTTTTGCTGTTTAGTCCCTGCGCAAGAGGTGGTTGAGTGGGGGAAGTGAACTATTTCCTTGTGGTTTCTCTATCTTGACAGCTGACTGGGATAGGGCAGAGGGAAGACTTTCACCCTCAACTAAAGAGAACCAATGTAATTGTGTATAATGTTTTGCCATGTAAATAGTTTGTGTGTTTTATTACAGTTATTTAACGGGTTTTTTAAAATATTTTAAACTGTGGTTAAAAAAATGCAGGCCCCTAAAGAAAGAAGGATGGCATGATGGATCTGTACCTGCTGTCACATCCAGTTTGGCTTGTTACTGTCAGGCACTCTAGATGTTACTTCTTTTACAAGTTCTCCACGGAGCCAACCTGTGCTTCTCGCAGACATACATTGCTTCAGGGATTGGCTTCTCTTTAAAAAAATAAATGCAAATGGGCTCAGAAAGCTGCTGCTAAGGGAGGGAGTCTAAGAAGAGTATCACAGTAACAAGACCAGTAAAGAAGTAATAGCTGTGAAAACATACTAAATCTGAGATAGAGACTAATATCCACCCTGAGCCTGCTTGTGGGGAGGGCAGAATACAAATACGATAAAATAAAAATAAAGCTATGTATTTGAATTCAATTGTTTAGTCTGTGTCTTACTTGAATATGTATTCAATCCATATACCTCATTTAAGCAGCACAACACTGTATCACATAGCCTGAAGCAAACCTTGCCATTTTATACTCATAATAAGTGGTAACTCTGATGTATTCTAAAAGAATCTCCAAACATTAAAGTGCAACTGCTCATGAATTCAAGTATATCAGAATATACTTGAATATACAGAATATACAATAAATACTTCATTTCATACAATTTGTAAACAAGTTAAAAAGTGCCCGTGCCTCTTACAATCTCCAGGGGGTATGCCACAATATTTTTAAACATAGTTTTTATTCATGGCAATTACTCTGAATGAATAAGCATAATCATTGTGTAACATCTCTTCAGAGTTCATAAATATTTGCAAAGTAGGTAAAGACAAGTAGGTCCAAAGTAGTTCCAGAAATTTCTTACGTGCGTCTTGTAACTATGCGATGGGCAAGCTGGAGTTCTCATTTCAGAGTCACTTTCTTTAGGGTAGTTAAAACCACTTCAAATCACATATTTACAATCAGCTTAAGAGACCCTTCAAGATACAGATTTTTCCGAAATAAATGGCACACTCACCAACACAAAAGCACTACATTGCCACGACAGCACCTTCATTGTTTTCATGGACTTCATCACTTCAGACAGCACTCGGCAGTCAAGGAAAGCCCAAGCGCCTTGAATAGATTGTGCCTAACTAAAATTAGGCCATATTGGGAACCGTAGACAGTTTGGGCCTCCTCACTTCATAAAGGATGTCAGGTACCAAAGAAGGCAACCATGTTGGCCTAGGGGTTGATTAAGCTTTTTGGAGAAGAGTTTGGGGCTTTTCTTTTAGAAAAAAAGCTGCCAAGATAACACGAGGGGCACATTTTCCAACCCACTACCCTTCTGACACCCAGAATTCAAGCATCCAAGAACTATAACCACCTGGCAGCTAAAAGTGCATGAAGGAGAAACTAATTGTGACTGGTGGAAAAGTAATTTCACAGATCCTGATTAAAGCCCTCCATGACCTGTGTAAATTGCAAAGAGCAGCAGAACCCCCAATTACTTCTAGTCATCTGGAATAGGGATATGGAAAACCAGTGTCAGAAGATGTATGCCCAACCTGAATGTGCCCTACCCGTAAAATTCTCCCCTATACCTTGAGGGAAAGAAAAATGCCCTCTCCTGAATTTTCCCATTCAATTTTAGGTACCCGTGTTGCACAATACCTTCACCCTGATCCACAACACATTTTCATGGGATTTGTGGGTAGGAAAATAGCAGAGTCCAGTAGCACCTTTAAGACCAACCAACTTTATTGTAGCATAAGATGCATCTGATGAAGAGAGCTGTGGCTCTCGAAAGCTTATGCTACAATAAAGTTGGTTAGTCTTAAAGATGCTACTGGACTCTGCTATGTGGGCAGGAAAGTGTGTATCAGAAGCCTGTTTAACGGTCCCTCCATAAATTCTAGCAGAGTTTACACTCCTGTACCCTTAAGATTTAGCAATCTAGTAATCAACACTTTAGGTGTGGGGATAACCTTCACGGCGTCCAGCAAGACTTGCATTCTCACAAAGGGGATATCGGACTCGGATTCCAACCCCTTTGGGATTTCAACACCCCTTTACAGTTAATTGAGCGCTCTTTCTAGTGAGCCCACTCTTCCATGTGTCTAGTCGTAGCGTCCATTGATTGGCTGCATCGGGGAATCAGGGGCATTAATTCGACCGCTTTTCGAGTCACGTGGTTCCTTCTTTTAAAAAACCAAAAAACCCGCAACGGCCTTTTGTCTTCGAGCCGCGACAAGTCTTGCTTCCTCAATTAAGGTCTTGTTGGCTTAGTTGCAGTCTGACATTAAGTAAGTATTGGGAAAGGGGGAGAGAGAGAGAGAGATCGATCAGATTTGTTCTGGATTTTTAAAACAAGAGTTGGTGGGATTTGGGCATTCCCAAAAGCCGTTCTTTAATTGCCGGCAATGTAAAAAGAGATTGCAATCCATTGCCCTGGGGGTGATGGCCATTCGTTTGCATTTCTTTACAGGGGGTGGGGTGAAGCTATATTCCCAGAGGGGAGGGCCCGTCAAGCGATATTAGCCCCCGCGAGTAAAATGTTCCAAGGCTAAGTCCCTCGGATAGCCGACTGAGGCATTGCAATAAGTTCCATGCCCTTTCTCACGGGCTTTCTGCCACTTAGCAGACGGAAGGGAGCGGTTCTTGTTGGCAACTGAGGATAGGCCTGGAAACAGTGGGTTTAAACTATTGGAGGGAAAGTGCCGGCTGGACATTAGGAAAAACTTCTTCACCTTAAGAGAAATCCAGCAGTGGAATCGGCTGCCTAGGGATGTGGTGGGTTCCCCCTCATTAGTAGTCTTCAAGGAGTGGCTGGATGAATACCTGTTGGGGATGTTTTAGGTTGTTCCCACATTGGGCAGGGGGGTTGGATTAGATGGGTCTGTAAGATCCCTTCCAACTCTATGATAACTATGAGCAGGTAGCAGTTGATGTGAAAGATCTCAAACGGTGATCCCAGGGAGCCACTAGCCTGAGTGGCATTGCAATACTGGCATTGATGATGGACCAATGGTCTGATTCAGTATAAGGCAACTTCAAGCATGTTCTGAGGGGCTGTAGCAGTGAGCTCCAGTTTGACATTGCAAAGTGTCTCTTCCCTAAAGGAAAAGGCCCCTCTTGGCTTTCCTCCACCTCACTGTTGGTAGACCAAAAGGCAGCACTTTTTTGAGTTTACAAAGTGAGAGGAGTCACATCACTTGGAATTTGCTGCATGCTGATATTAAAGGGACATCTAGAGGGACCAGTTTAAAAGTTGGCTGCTCCCAACAGTTTGTGGTGATTTCTCCCCCTCATGGTGGCCATTTTGTGTTTGGTCCTACCTCTCATGGTGGCCATTTTGTGTTTGGTCCTACCTCTCATGGTGGCCATTTTGTGTTTGGTCCTACCTCTCATGGTGGCCATTTTGTGCCCACTACTTTTTCTTAAAGGGACTTAAATGAATGCATTAAAACAATGTTTGGTTGGCATTATGGTCATGGAATGTATTTCTATGGCCCTTGCAAGGAATTAATCACAGCACAGCTGTGTTTATTTTGTATTTAAGTTCATTTTTAACTTGGCATTCATTAAGGAGGTCTGGATGCTGTATATTATCTCTCCTCCCACTCCAGTTTTATATTCCCAACAATTCTGTGAGGCTGAAACTGCCCAAGGAGAATTCTGTGCGGGTGGGGACTAGTTTTGGAGTGAGAGGGGAGCGTTCTAGACATGTCCAAAGGCATTTCTCTTTATGATTATTTCCCAGACTTGGCTCCTGTCTTGAAACCTAAAGGTGATACTGAGCTCTGTATGTCACCTGTTACTGGTGTTGTGGTAGGAGCTTGGCAAGTGTGAACGGGTTTTTTTGGCAAAAGGAATGAAAATGACTTGGTAATGTTTCCTAATTTATTTTCTGTTTTTGTAGTCCACCGCTGAAGGGAGGAGGCAGGTATGTGTGGGTGTGTCTGTGGGAACAGCAAGGCAGACAAGGCTTCTAGAGTTCACTGAAACACCTTGGGGTGCAAGGTCTCTCTCACTGGGAATCATCTGTGGAACAGTGGGTCTAATGTCCTGTAGAAGTTCTTTTTTTCTCTCAATTATTTTCTTCCTTTGAGAAAAGCAAATGTAAAATCTCTAGAGATTTTGAAGCTGTAGGGGAAAACTTTTGGGGGATGGGTGGGAAATATTAATGGACAAATATATGGAATACTTGCCTAATTAATCTGAGCCTAACTTGCTACAATAACATGCATGATTTATAGACTGCCAGTGTACCGCACTAGTTACAGTGTTGGACTAGGGTCGGGATGGAACAGGAAAAAAAAACCAGACTTTTTTCGGCGCTCCCCCCAAAATCTCAGTTTTCCCACCAGAAATAGTGACTTTTGAGAGTTGTGTTCACAGTTTCCCTCTAAGACAGCTTTGGCCCTTTGAGTGGTGACCGTAGTCCATTTCAGCTCACCTGTTTAATTTTTTCTCAAGTATTAATGCTCCCTTCAACTCTGTTTTCCAGAACTTGAGAAAAGTCCAGCACTGAAAGAGGTTTCCTTGGGAACACGGGAAATAAACATAAAATTTACTGCCGTGTGATCCTGAAGTTATGGCTGTGGAGCTCTCCAGGAACAGGCATTGGGCTGATGCTATTTGCACCATCTGTACAAAGTATTTCACAGATCCTGTCTCTCTGGAGTGCGGACACAGCTTCTGCCGCAGCTGCATTACCCGATGCTGGGAAGAGTTGTGTAAAGACATCATCTGCCCCAGGGGGTGTCAATCATTCCTCGAAGGGAGAAAGTTTGAGCGGAACAGGGAGCTGGCCTGCTTTGTGGAAGACACAAAGGAGGCAGTTGAACGAGTGAAAGAAGAGGCAAAAGGATGGGGAAAATGTGCAAAACACCAGATGCCTTTGAATCTCTTCTGTGAGAATGACCAAGCTGCAATCTGTGAGGACTGTAAAACATCAGTGGTGCACAGAAACCACCGCGTAGTTGGTGAGGGTATTGAGGTAGGAATATGCTGGTCATGGGCTTGGGGAAAATCAGAGTTGGAAAAATAAAAGTGCTGGTATACAAGCCTCTCTCCCATATTTCTGTTCTGCCCCTTCCTCTAAGGAGCTCAAAGAGTACGTAGTTATCCCCTCTTTTATTTGCTTCAAAATGACTTTGTGAGGTTGGTTAAACTGAGAAAGGTGACTGGCCGAAAGTCCCCTAGTGAACTTTATTTGAGTGGGGATTTGAACCTGAATCTCCCAGTCCAGCTAACCATTACACTAGTGCTTTCCTTTCTTGTTGGGAAGCTTTTGCCTCTAACCCTAGATGCTTTGGTGAGCTTCATAAGAATGAAGACAGCTTTTGTCTTTCCTAGCAAAAACTGAAAGTGCGTATAATATCCAGTATATCCACTTTTGCCACCTCCTTTCTTTCTCTCTTCCTACTCCTAAGCTGTGATGTGATAAAGAACTTGCTTGTATCTCTTCAGGAGAAGAATCTTTCTCTCTATTGTTCTCTGCATGATTCAGAATGTTATTAGTTTTTGTCATGTTCCCCTTCAGTGCATCTTTTCCCCTAAAGGAAAAATCGAGTGTCTTTTTCTTTTCCTTGAAGGGAAGGTGCTTAGGTCCTTTTCATTTAGCTGCCTTCTTAAAAAATTGTTTAGAGTGAGAAGTTGCCCTTTTAAAAGTGTTTTCTGTGACTTGGAGCAGCTACAACTGTGAACCATAAATGGCCATTAGAGCAGTCTGATTGACTTTTTACGAATGGATTATTTAAGCTTGGCGGGGGGATATTGGAAACATGTCTGCCAACTGAATAAGATCTGGGGTGAACCTTCTCCTCTTGTTGGGCGTGGCTGGGGGTGTGAGCCAAAAAACAAGAACCAGCAGAGTCTCGGCCCTTGGTTTGTGGCCCAAACCTTTCAGCCTGTGGTTCTGTGGACCAGCCTAGTGGGTCCTGGGCTATTCTAAGAGTTGGAGTGGCACTGTATTTTGTTGTTCTGTCTAAATTTATATTGTTTCTTTGTAAGCTTCAGGATATTAATGAATATAACTTTTCTGAAGCACTTCCCTTCCCTAGGAGGCAGACACAAACTGAAATCAAGTGTTTGCTTTGGGGAAGAGATGCTGGTTTGTTTTTAACCCCCTGTGAGGCATTGAGAAGAAATATTTAAGCCCAGATGCACCTGAAAGTCTGAGTCTCTGGCCAGGTGGAGGGTGCAAGACTGTAAGGTGCCTGTTTTGGGGTGCAGATCACAGCTTTGGTAGTCAGTTGAGAGTTGCTGATCTGCTCTCAAACTATTTCGAATTTAAGCAAGTCCATTCTAATAAAAAAGAGAGAGTGGAGGTATGTCCCTGATCATGACCATAAAACAGCTATAAATATGCAGGCATACTAAAGAGAATTTTTTTGACATTTCCATTATGCGGAGATGACTGTCTGGATTGCTTCACATTTGTGCTGCTTGCTTTGCACTATGTCTGGAGTGAAAATAGCCCTTTGTTTGTAGGGAATTATTGTACAATATTCTCAGGCCGAGGCAAGCTGTTGTAGGAAAGGGTTAGACCAAGCTTGATGTGTGGAGCATGTTTGATTCCTGCTTAACCTATATTTCTTTCTCCAGAACCAGATTACAGCTTTTATCGATATCCCAGGCAATATGAGAAACGAGCTTACGATCTATTCGCAGAATTCTGTGAAAACAACCCAGGAGTGGCTGGTAGGATCACACATATATCTGCAAGAAGAAACTTGGGGGGGCGAGGGCACCGAATGACATCACGACACAGAATATAATTGTCTTCAGAGTGGCTGGAAACAATACAGCTCTGTTTGTCAAAATTGGAGTGTATTTTTCTTTGGATCATTCAAGGCAAGACATAGTAAACACCAGGAGACTTAAAGCTGCAAGGCATATAAAACTTGTGTTACCGAAATGTCCACTCATGTTTGTGCCTTGGCCTCAAGAGACATCCCTCTGAGCATATTCAGAGTGCAAACTGACACCACTGGGGTTAATGTTTGCCTGGGAATCTTTACTCCTTCTATACTGGGGTCCCATGGAGTGCCGTTTCTCACTACTAGGGGGAAAACAACTTATAAAGGGGAGAGCCTTCTTGACCTTCCTGTGTCCAACCAATTGTAACAGGGGCTTCACTTTCTCAGTAATGATGGGGAATTAACTAGCTAATGCTTGAAATGAGGAATTACTATAGCAAGATAAACAGGGTAATAGCAATAAATGTCATGATCCAAATGAGAACAACCAAGATTACAGACCAATAGCAAGAAACATTAGACTTCCCACTCACTGTAATACAGAAGCAAGCAAGACAAGAGCCCTGTGGCGCAGAGTGGTAAGCTGCAGTAGTGCAGCCAAAGCTCTGCTCATGACCTGAGTTCGATCCTGGAGGAAGCCGGGTTCAGGTAGCTGGCTCAAGGTTGACTTAGCCTTCTATCCTTTCGAGGTCGGTAAAATTAGCTCCAGTTTCTTGGGGGTAAAGTGTAGATGCCTGGGGAAGGCAATGGCAAACCACCCCGTAACAAAAAGTCTGCCAAGAAACCGTCGTAATGTGACGTCCCCCCCCCCCCCCATGGGTCAATAATGATTCAGTGTTTGCACAGGGGACTATCTTAACCTTTTAAAGAAGCAAACATTGAAGCTCTGTAAGAACTAGCATAAGGCTTTGTCAAAAGTATATACAAGAACATGGGATCAGAGACTAAAGCAAAGACAGAGAAGACTACAGTGAAGAAATGGGCATTCTGTAAGCAATAGAGATTTAATTCCCTGCTCTTTGCCTCTGCAGCACTGAATTCCTCTGCAGATGTTGCAAGTCCATCATGGGGCAGAGCATCCAACCCTAAATGTGCAAGCTACTGGGTTAGGGGTGACCCTGAAGATGCCCTGTTTCCCTATATTCCATGAATGCATTATGGATAAGGCTCTTCTGGGGATATCAGCTTCCATATGGCATCTTCTTTAATTGCCTTCAGCTTAAAGAACCTTGGCATCTTGTAAAAAATGGAGGCTGTGAATTCACATTTGAGGGATGTATTAGTAGACTATAATTTAGGTATGTGAAGTAAGCTCACTCTCCCACACAAAGAACACACAGACATTCTTCCCACAGTAATACCTTAAAGATCAACTCGATTCTCAGGGCTTTCAAGAATCAAAACTCCCTTTGTCAGGTATCTGACAATTTCCAGACATTTTGAAAGTCAAAGTTCCCTTCATCAGGTATCTGATGGAAGGAGTTTTGACTCTTGAAAAGTCATACCCTGGGAATCTAGTTGGTCTTTAAGGTGCTGCTGGTCCCAAATCTTGCTCTTCTATTACAGACTAACATGGCAACCCACCTGAAACTATCTTCCCACAGTAGTGTTTCTAGCTTGCCCTTTCCCCTGTTTGTTCTTTGCAGAAACGGACAGAAGCGGAGAGTAAGAAGACAATGGCTGATTTCAACAGCCTACGTCAGTTTCTGAATGAACAAGAGCGTCTTCGCCTAGCCAAACTGGTAGAGCTGGAGGAAGAGATTGCGAAGAAGCAGACAGAGTATGAGGGGAAAGTCTGTGATCAAACTACTTTCCTTGATATGGTCTACTCCCGTATGGAGGAAAAATACTGGACTGATGCAAGGGAATTCCTGCAGGTGAGCCTCTGAGAGGTCGGCTGCTTTGCAAAGCCCTTGAAAGTACAAATGAGGGGCTCATCTGAAGGCACCTGAGTGTGAGGGAAGTTTCTAGGAGAGCATGCCTCTTCGGTGGTGTTTGTTTTGCATGCTGATTCAATACTCTTAATGCTGGTAGAAAAGAGTTCCAGTTGCAGAGCTGGGAAAGATCTCTGTCTAGCACTTGAGAGCAGCTAGTAGTTTGGAAGAGAGGGTCCTGGGCCCACTGAAACAGTTTTTGTTCCAGCCTACTAATAGTACACTTTAATATGTTCATGTGCAGTTGTGGGGTGCAGGGGAAAGCTCTTGTTTATCTGTAAAGGTTAGTGAACAGATTTCTTTGTTATCAGGTGAGAGTAGCTGGGGTTTGATCTCCTGGGTGGGAAATGCCATATGGGAACATGAAACCAATGAGCTTTTAATTTTATATGAATGAAAGTTACCAAGGCTGAGCGCATTTAAATCAACCCATTTAAACCTGCAAACACCATCTAAGCCTCCTTATAATATCATTTCTATCTCCTCTCTCCACAACCAGGACTTTGGAAGTGCCTTGCGCAGGTATGTGTCTTTTATCTTACATGTGCTGATGTTTTACAAGTTGGGAGGAAAAATATCCCCTGCCGAGATATCTTTTTATTGATACTAATAAATGACTGACAACATGTGCAAGCTTTTAAGTTCTCCAGTACTGTTCACCATACTAGATATTAACAAAAAAGGGAATGGTGGAAGAGAGACGAATATACGTTTCAGGCCTTGATCTTGGGATTTTTGATTGCATCCTGAAGGCTTTATAAGCAATGGTCAAAAATCCGAGATTGTAGAAGTGTCACCGGGGCATTTTCACAGATGAATCTGAGTTCTTTATATGCCTGTGTATTACCTGTGAAAGACAGGCCCTGAGTAACTGTTGTCTTTCTCCCCCCCCCCCCCCATCAGTTATAACGGGAAACAGTGGGAAAATCCTGTGTCTCTCCCTGCTGACGTGAAAGATAAAATCCAGAAATTCTGTGACCGAAAGCAGTTCCTGGAAGAAGTCAAGAAGGAATTCAATGGTAAAGAAGACTTGCTGCATGATTTTTATAATGAGATTTTTTTTCTGGTTCCTAAGTAGGAATGGGAAAGATAGTTTGGAGACGTCGTAAAGCAGCCGAGCTCCTGGAGGACGCACCCTGCCGTGAGTGACATCCTGGGGATCCTGGTGTCCTCAGCACACAAGCCACCGAGCACTGCAGAGATGGGTACAACGTCTTGTTCCTTTACTCCGTGAAATCTCTGGCAGCGTGGAAAGTGTTTCTGTTCCCACCCAAGCTCCTTTTAGCATGCTAGTAAAAGGCCTGTCTGAAGGGGCTAATGTGAGAGAGAACTAGAAAAAATTACCTGGGTTAAGCAAGGAGGAGGCAGCCCCCATACACACACACACCTGGCCATACTTCTGATTCTTTTAACACAAGGTAGATCAAGATGGGTAGCCATGTATTGTCGAAGGCTTTCACGGCCGGAGAACGATGGTTGTTGTGGGTTTTCCGGGCTGTATTGCCGTGGTCTTGGCATTGTAATTCCTGACGTTTCGCCAGCAGCTGTGGCTGGCATCTACACCTCTGAAGATGCCAGCCACAGCTGCTGGCGAAACGTCAGGAACTACAATGCCAAGACCACGGCAATACAGCCCGGAAAACCCACAACAACCATGGGTAGCCATGTTAGTCCGTAGGGATTACAGAAGTGGAATGAGCAATGACAGGAATGACAATGGCATGATTGAACAGGATGGAGGTATGCGGAAGGGTAGTGGGAGTGGAGAAATTAGCATTGGTGATGAGACAGGAAGTCTGTGTCTCAGTTCAATCCAGGTGGATGTCTTGAGCTTTGTTATCAGTTGCAATTCAGCAGTCTCTCTTTCTAATCTCTTTGAAATTCTCTGAAGGATAACTACTACTTTTAAGGTTAGCAACTGAATGTCCTGTCCCCCTACTGGTTTATGCATGTTTTGGTTTCTGATGTCATACTTATGTCCATTAATTCTTTGTCAAGGGGATTGGCCAGTTTGTCCAGTGTAGAGAGTGGAGGGGCAGTGTTGACGCGTGATGCCCTAGATCACATTGGAGGATGAGCAGGAGTATGAACCTGAGATGGTATGGCTGGTGGTGTTGGGCTTCTGATGATGTTGCTCAGATCTATATGAGAGAAAAGTTGGCATCTTGATATGTTGCAGGCCTTGATTCCAGAGTCCATGTTAGCATTAAGTAGTATATCATTGTAGGTGAGTAATCGTTTCAGGTTAGCAGGCTGTTCTCTGTTTGGGGGGGGGTGTCTCCTAATCGATCTCATGATGTGACATCACTTCCATGTGCCCAAAGTCAACGCATCCACCTGGACTGAATTGAGACATTGGCTTCTTGTTTCATTACAAATGCTAATTTCTCCACAGCTACTACCCCTCTGCATACCCCACCTTATTAAATCACACCTACCATTGTCATTCGCCGGCTATTAACATTTGGCTTCTGTAATCACTTCACTCCCCAAGATACAAAGACAAATGGACTCACATTCTAGTTGAAGAAACGAGCTGTGGCTCATGAAAGCTTATATCCTACCACAAATGTTATTAGTCTTATATGTGCCACTGGACTTTCCTACTTTTATCCAAGAACAGCCTCTGGGTCCTGAGAAGAAGGTAAAGAAAGGCTTTCCCCAGATTAGGAGATACCTTCTTCTCTCTTCTCCTACCCTGACCCTTGCATGTTTTTGGGGGGCGGGGGCAACATTCCCATTTCCCTGTAGGAGCAAAAGGCTTCCTTTCTTCATGTTGGTGCTGCAGAGCTGCCCCCCCCCCCAGCTCCCATAAATTATCACAGAAGTTCCCTGGAAAGAAAGCTTCACAGAATTAACTTCTTGGGAACATTAAAGGGAACCAGACACCAGTTTCATCAAACTCAGTACCTCTGGAAAGCTTTCCAGCAGCCTTTGTGGAAATGGCAAGCTCAGCATGTGTAGGAAGGAGGTGTACTCAGAAAACTTGGAGCGGGTCCTTTTTGAGCTGTCTCAAATCTTCCTTCTAAAGCTCAGACTTGCAGATGGACCCATTAGTCTTGCTACATCAGATGGGTCCTTTTTACTGCTCCTTCTTTAAAAGAGGAAGGTACGTTTTAGATGACATTTGAAAAACAACACCTGGAAGCAATCTGTTGTATGCCTTCTTCCATAGCTTGCGGTTGCAAATCGCTCTATTCTACTGGCTTGGCCTCAAAAGGCATGGGGACCTCATAACAATAGGAACGTAAATGGCTCTTCACTGTTGTAGATTTCTCCTCAATGGCCCTTTATTGTTAGGAAATGTTTTTGCTCTAATGCCCTTAGGGCCGGAAGAGAAGATTCCCTCCCACAGCTAAAAGGAGAAAAGGTAGGGGTAGGGCAGAGAAAGTAAATATTTGCAAAGTAAGTACCCGTGTGTATAAGGAATATTATCTGTTTGCTGTATGTAGTACCCTAATGTTGTCACATTGTTTTCTACTGTTGTAATATTTTTCTGCATTGTATCTGCACTCTGCATCACGTCTAATATTCTATGCTTGTTCAGATTTCTGTAGTCCTAGTCCATTTCTTATTAGATGTCTTATCCTATTAATTGCATTAACCTACACTGTTTCAGCTGGGTAGCCGATGGTCTGCTGGGTAGCCCTTATAGGTGCTGCTGGACTCTAGCACCTTAAAGACCAACCTGAAAATCTTGTTGGTCTTTAAAGTGCTGTCGGTCCCAGATTTTGCTCTTAACCTACACTGTGTAATTCTCTGTGCCTCTCAGTTAGAAAGGCAGGCTAGAAATATTGTAACTAAGTAATTTGCATTTTATGAATGCTGAGGCCTTAGCTAAAACCGCTCCTGAAGTAGATCAAAGAGGAAGATCAACGGTTTTTCTATCTAGCCCTCAGGCGATGAGCCTAGGAGGCCCATTCACATGCTGATGTGAGGTAGTAAGAGCAAGGGTGCAGAAGCACCAAATTTGTGGTAGGGGTATGAGCTTTCGTGAATCACAGATCACTTCTTCAGATACAGCTAGTATGTGGGTCCATGGGTTTTGGAGAGTGGAGTGATTATAGAAGCTGAATGATAATGGCAGGCATGATTAAATAGGGAAGGGTATGCAGAGGGGCATACCACTTGGAATCTGAAATTACTCTCCAAGATATAAGTATAGATGGACTCATGTTCTAGCTGTATCTGAAGAAGTGAGCTGTGATTCATAAAAGCTCATACCCTAGCATAAGTTTTGTTAGTCTTATAGGTGCTGCTGGACTCTTGCTATTTTCTACTGCTACAGACATAAGTAGTTATCAGAACAAAGCCACTTCCTTTGGCACCTAGAAGAGTTATAAAGTAAGTGTATAACAGTGTGGTGCCTTACATGAGGAAGCATGGAAGGAGTTGGACTTAAAAGACTGAACTGTAGAGTCTTTCTGTGGAAGTAATTATTTTGGACAGAGACCTTTTACTGAGAGTTGGCTGACCTGTAGAAGGTGCAGGATCTTTTTCTCTGGGGACCTTACATGGTTTGATTTGTGACCTTTTTCCTCAGACTTTGTAAATAAAGACAACAAAAAAGCCAGAAGCCGCTGGTGTACTCTCTTTCTTCTGAAACCAGCAGGGAGCGTTTCACAATGTTAGCAAGTCTACTGGGGTGCATCTGTGAATGGATACGTGGCTCTCAAAGTGCTTTGGCTCTAGTGCCGCTCCTTATTACTAATCTCATCTACCCTTTCCCCTTCCAGATGAAATGGCTGCTCTTTTCAAAGGGAGGAGGAGGAAGAGAACAAGAACGGAGGGCACCAGAGGTATGCCCTCCTAAGAAAATCTGTTGATTTCTAATGGGGTGGAGCTATGGCTCATAGATAGAGCATCTGCTTTTTAGACAAAAGGTTCCAACTTAAATTTTTAGCATCCATTTCTGGTGTGTGGAGTTCCCTCTTTATTTATTTTATTTATACCTTCCCTCCCCAAGGGGAACCCAAAGTGTCTTAAAATATCATTCTTCGGTCCTCCTTTTTATCCTCACAAGAAGCCTTTTTCTCTGTGTCCTGCAGTGGATGTGACTCTGGATCCAGACACAGGAAATCAGCAACTTAGCCTTTCAGAAGACAAGAAGAGAGTAAGCTACAATATGTATCCAGTATTCTCACCTACTAAAAATCCTGAGAGATTTGCTACTGCCCCCTTTGTGATGGGCCATCAGGGATTCACCTCCGGGAGACATTGGTGGGAGGTGAGGGTAGAGGGAAATGGACTTGGTTGGGCTGTTGGAGTTGCGAAAGAAACTTTGGTAAGGAACGCCCCTGTTAACTTTTGGACTTCTGATGGTATTTGGGTTGTGGGGAAAGAATCATATAAGCCTGCCTCTCCTCGAAAACTCTTAGCTTTTTCGTTTCCTGAAACCTCCCTTGTGACCTTAGCCCGTAAGCCGGAGAAGATCCGGGTGTGCTTGGACTACACAGGGGGCCAAGTGGCATTTTTCAATGCCGAGACTGATGAGTCGATCTTTGTGTTCAGTTCCTGTTCTTTCTGGGGACAGAAGGTACGCCCTCTTTTCTGGGTATGTGGGCAGTCAGTCAGATTGAACTGTTGAGGAAAAACTGCACCCTCTACTACTTCCCCCTCCCCTTGGAGGAAGCCTATCCATTAGGCAAGCCTCTCTGCTCATACAGGAGCTCCCTTTGGCAGATCAAACGGCAGAAGAGGGACAAAGCAGGCACAGATAGGGGGGCATTTAGCTTTTCTCCCCCATATTTCTGCAATCTCTACCCTATTAATTGTATGTTCGCTTTGAGCCTTGGTAAGAAAGGCAGGCTATAAATAAGGTTTAAAAAGCCCTTCTTTTTCCCCAGTTGAGTGGAAGATAAACAGCATGATAGGGGAGCAGGGTTGGGAAGCAGGTTTGGAAGGGACTGGAGGGGCAGTTGGAGCCTTGTGCCCCCCCCATTCCTCCATAAAGGTTGAGTTAATACTAAAAATACTATTGTTTTTCATTTAATGCCATTTATGCTTTGACATCTTGTATTGTCATCTTCTCCCTCCACCCCCGTATTGTGTACTATCTGTTTTTCTACAGCCAAGTTTTCTGTCATTTAAATAAACAACACTTTTTTGCCTCTGTCTCTGCATTTTAATGGGGGCTGTACCATAAGTCTCAATAGGTTCCTGGGGCATGTAAGGCAAGTCCTGTAATTTCCGAGGAAATGAATGTTATCACAGTGGCCTTGCTTTCTTGGCTGGGGGTTTGAACACTGATTGAATCCTGTTCACAGGGCTTTGGGGTAAGAAAAATGGAAGGAACTAATTGCTTGGCATTGATGCTTGAGAGGTTGCTATTATTGCCCTTGAAGATTTGTGTGGATCAGAGGAGAAATGCAATCGTTAAAAAAAATGTGCCACAACAACATTAGGTTTATATACCACCCTTCAGGATGACTTACAAAGTATGTCATTATTATTTCCACAACAATCACCCTGTGAGGTGGGTGGAGCTGAGAGAGCTCCAGAGAGCCGTGAGTAGCCCAAGGTCACCCAGCTGGCTTCGAGTGGAGGAGTGGGGAATCAGACCTGGCTATCTAGAGTCCCATGCTCTTAACCACTGTACCAAACTGGCTGTCAGCCAGTTTGATAGAATTCCAACAGGCTTAGGCAATCCCTGCTTATCACAGGGGAAGCACACTACTGTGTAGAAAAAGTCAAACTACCCCCTCCCCACTTAAAATGCCAGTGATGTCCCATTGCTTAGGCATAATAATAGCCCTAATTCATGGAAAGATACCTCAGGCAATCACCCTTATCCGCTCCTTATGAGCCCCTCTGCCTCCTGATCTTTCTGTCACCTCTGGAACATCGGGTGAACCTGTCATTACAGATGCTTAGTTTTTATTTAAATAACTTGAAAATCTAAACATTAACATGGTAGGTAGGGACTTTCCCTCCTAGCAGTTAGCATCCAAGCTAAACAACACAATCCAAATTTTCATTCTTGGTTCAGTCCTGTTTCAGAGGCACCCACTCACAGGACTTCTAGTGTATAAGAATAGCATATGGTATCTGGATTCTTTGCTAGCAGGATGTCCCCCCCCCCAACCTACTGTCCTGTTGACTACACCGGTTCCTCCACAGCAACTCAAAGCGAGTCTCAGTCTTAGCATCCCTTTCCCTTTTCTCTCAGCATCCTGATCACCACCTGGGTTTGCTTGACACAGAGCTTTGCTGTGTGCCTTCCACCTCCTTCCTACCAGTAACTCTAGGATTTCCTCTACATTCCAGAACAGGCCAGTATGTTTTTTTTACCCCCTCCCTCAATTTTATTGCCCCTTTTGTATTGCTGAGAGTTTCTCCATCTCCTCCCCCCCCCCAGCAAAGCACTGCCCCAGATATGGACCAGGGAGATTTGATGTAGCATAGTGTGTAATGCAGCACTTCACTGGATCAGATCTCTCTCTCTACTGCCATGGGTAAGTAGCTCCTCTTGTTTTGTATTTCTAGTCTCGGCCCCAGCTCTCCAGTTGTCTTGTGGAAATAATAACGCTGACTTTGTTTACTGCTTGGAATGAGCACTAGTCTGTCCAGAATTATCTCTTAATTAGTTTGCTCTGAAATGCATATGCTTAGAACCGACATGCAGAGGGGATCCAAGTGCCAGGAACCCTCATTTGAGTGAAACCCTCTGTTCATTGTCCGTCTTCTGTGCAGACAGACATGGGACTGCGCGTGCGCAGACCTGCCGACTGGATATTTTTTTTCCTAGTAAAGTCCACTAGGGGGCGCTCGTCCGCCGACTGCGCATGCACGGGGTTTTCCGCCCAAACGGCATCCGGCGACGGCGCCCCCTCACCCTCAGTTTCTCTTTTGCCGCTGACCGGTGTAGCCCTGCTAGTCCGCTGCGGAGAGAATTCGAGAAGTACATCAGCAAGTCCTCTTAGTTCTTGGTGAGATCTTTCCCAAGATGTCAGAGCTTTCTTTAAGCTCTGTGCGACCTGCTCAACGAAGATGACCAAGACCGATGGTCATTTGGTCTGTTTGGAATGTTTGGGGGAGGCCCACAAGGTTGAGGAATGCGAGCACTGCCAGCGGTTCACCCCCAAGGCTAGGGCTGAGAGGAGAAACAGACTCTAGGCCTTGTTGTGGAATCGGGCCATGAGTGCTACCGGTGCCCCTTCTTCTTCCCCAAAACCGCCTTCTCTTGGTGGTGGCTCGGTCCGCAGTGCCTCATCGACCCATAGACCTCGCTCCCCCGACAAGACCCGTGCGAGTGCGTCCGATCAGAAGAGTCCCTCAGTCGCTGCGAGCTGCCAGATGGACTCGGATCCGACTCGAGTCCGTAAGCACCGGGACAGATCGCCCTCACGCTCAGAGCTGACGCCATCGGTTCCAAAGGCCAGGAAAGCCTCGTCGGATCCGACACTGCCGACGCGGCAGGAACCGAGCAAAGTGGAACCGAGGCCACTGCTGGATCCGAAAGCCATGGATCCGGGCTCCTCGGCCTTAAAGACTAAGAAGACGGATTGCTCTGCTGAGCGTCCTCAAGACGACCTCGGATAGGATCCAAAGGCAACAGAGCCTACCTTGTCGGGGAAGGAGGAGCAGAAGGGTCAGAACGTGAGTCGGCTTCTTCAATCGAGGCTCCTGTGGGAAAAAAGGCGAAGAAGAAGACTAAACATTGTCTTTCAACATCGGTACAGACTGATCAGCTCTCCTGGGACAGGCCAAAGACACCCTCTCCTCAGATGAGATCTCCATCCTGCACGTCGTCTGGAGAGGAGGGTGAGCTCGTAACCACCCGCAGGCACTATCCCTTTCGGGGGGACCTATCCCTACATTTTGGCAGCAGGGACTATTTTGCTGATGGATCGGATTACCCGAGATCCCACCATTCATAGTCTCCGTTCTCCGGTAGGGAGGACTGGGGGGGGGGTGGCCATAGTAAATATGCTACGGCTCCCCAGAGAGAGGCCTCTCCCATCACTCTTCAGACAGGATCCGGGAGCCGAGCCCTAGCCCGCCTTCGGATCCTTCGCCGGAGGGTATCATTATCAGAACCGGGCGGGTGTCCCCATCCGAAGACTATAGGCTCTACGCAGAGCAGATGCTCCGTATGGCTCGATGTCTGGAAATAGAGGTTTCTATGACCAACCCGAAACCCAAGGACAAAATCCTCCAGTATGTACAATCTGGCAGACGGACCACCATTGCCTTCCCTATGACTGAAGGGCTGGTGGAAGTCATTACCACAACTTGTGAAAAACCTGCCTCTGTATACCCGACCTCGAGGAAGTTGGAGGCTCTCGATAAAACTAGGGACAATGACTGTCCTTACCTTTTCTCTCATCCTCCTCCTTCATCTTTAGTTACCGAGGAGATGCAGGCTAGACAATGCCATAGCACGTATGCTGTCCCTGCAGATAAAGAGAGCAGGAAACTTGATGTGCTAGGTAAGAAAATTTATTCCTCAGCAGCGTTGAACTTGAAAATTGCAAATTACTCGGCTATTATGGGAGCATACCAGATCTTCCTGTGGAACCGAGTGGCCTTCTTCCTCAAGAAATTACCGGATGACCAGAGGCCTTTGGCAAAAGTTATCATGGACGAGGCCCTTTGTCTGTCCAGACAGCAGATCGATACCAGCTGTGACTCTGTTGACACTGCTGCCCGTTCGTTAGCTTCGGCTGTTGTGTTGTGTAGACACTCTTGGCTCTGCACTACCGCTTTACCTGTGGAGACACGCAACAAGGTAGAAAACTTACCTTTTGAGGGGCAGACCTTGTTCTCTTCTAAAACAGACTACCTTTCGCAGAAGCGTAAGGATCGCCTTACTGCCAGATCCTATGGTATCCTACCTTCTAGACAGCCGTCTGATCACCGTCCCCAATACCGTATGTACCAGAGCTATCGTGGGCGATACCAGAGGTTTCATCCGTATCCTCATTATGGGTCCTGCAGACCTTACCAGCCGGCTCCTGCTCCCTACCAGCGTAGGAGGTCTAATAACAGGCCCCGCCGCAACCAGCATGGTTCTGCTACTAAGGAACCCTCCAGTCAAACCAAGCAGTTCTGACTAGATGACGGACGGTATGTTGTTTTTGGGGACAGACTGTCTATGTTCGCCTCGGCATGGGCTGATATTACTCGAGATAGTTGGGTTCTGAGCATCGTTTCGGTTGGCTATAAAGTTCAGTTTGAAAGGTATCCAGAGTTGCCTCCGCCTGATTTTTCTCAACAAACCCCCTCAGACAAATTGCAAGCTGATGTGTTAGCCTTACAACAGAAGGGGGCAGTTCAGGCTCTCCCCCCTCAGGCTTCCCCTCTGGGGTTTATTCCAGGATGTTTCTAGTAGATAAGAAAGACGGTGGTGTTCGCCCTATCCTGGATCTGAGGAGGTTAAATAAATTTGTTAGGGTTAGAAAGTTTAGGATGCTCATGCTTGCCACTGTGCTACAGCTTATGCCAGATGATACGTGGTTTGCTGTCCTGGACCTAAAGGACGCATATTTTCATACAGCTATTCACCCTGACCATAGAAAGTACCTTCGGTTCCTTTGCAAGGACAGGATCTTCCAGTATCAGGTATTGCCCTTTGGGTTGTCCACCGCCCCTAGGGTCTTCACAAAATGTATATCCACTGTTGTGGCGTACCTTAGGAAGCAGGGGTGCACTGTGTATCCCTACCTTGATGACTGGCTTTTGGCTGCGTCGTCAGCTGAGGCTCTTCAGGAGCAGATTGGAAATGTCGTACGTACATGTTCCCGCCTGGGACTCCTGATTAATTTTGACAAATCGACCCTTCTCCCTTCGAGAAGGTTCGTCTTTATTGGAATGGTGTTGGATGGGATTGCCAACAAAGGCTTCCTTCCGGGTAATTGGGCGAAGAAAATTTGCACGATGGTTAACCTGTTTAAGAGGTGTAGGTTTCAGCTGGCTGCTACCATCCAACGTCTGTTAAGGTTAATGGCCTCCTCTACAGCAATCACCCCTTTTTGCCCACTTGCATATGAGGCCCCTCCAATTATGGTTCCTATCCGTCCATGACTTTGAGATAGCTTCACAGAGACAGAAGTACTCGATACCTAGGAGTATCATTTTCTCCCTGGGATGGTGGAGTGTTGAATCCAATCTCCTCCAGGGTGTTCCTTTTGGCCCAGTACAGTCTCAGGTTTCCATATCTACTGATGCATCTACGGTGGGCTGGGGTGTGAAATGTGGAGCCCTTGAGGCTCATGGCACATGGACTGACCTAGAACGGGAGAGTCATATCAACCTGTTAGAATTAAAGGCCATTCGTTATGCCCTTATTGCGTTTTCAGATACGTTACGACAAAAATCAGTGCAGATTCTTACAGACAACAGCACGGCCATGTGATCCCTGAACAGACAGGGTGGCACAACCTCAAGAGTCCTGTGCGAAGAGGCAATTTGTATCTGGGAGTGGGCCCGGGCCAGGCACATACACATCCAAGCAGTGCATATTCCCGGGACTGCAAATGTTGTTGCAGACAAATTGAGTCGCATGGTGCAGGACAACTACGAATGGACTTTAACAGACTCCTACTTGAACAAAGTATTCATGATGTGGGGGTATCCAGACGTGGACTTGTTCGCGACAGAGGGCAACAAGAAGGCCCCCCTGTTTTGCTCCGGGGGGGACTAGATCTCCACTCACTGGGAGACGCCTTCCAGTTAGCTTGGAGGGGTCATCTATTTTACGCCCCCCCCCTTTTCTGCTGATATCCAGAACCATCAGCAAAATTCAGCAGGAGGGCTCTCATGTGATTCTGGTGACCCCCTTCTGGCCTCGCCAGCCCTGGTTCCAGCATGTTCTGTTGCTGTCTCGGGGTCTATCCTATCAGTTTGAACTCCGTCCAGACCTCCTGTCAGACAAGGGGACGTGGTATCACGATTTACCCAGACTGAACCTCGCAGTCTGGCACTTGCCAGGCAGGGGGGAATGTCAGATAGAGTGACTGAAATCTTGCTTAATGCCAGGCGGGACACGACCAGGAGGTCATATGCTGCAAAGTGGAAACGTTTTGAGAGCTGGGCTGCTCTTAAAGGACTGGATATCTGGGACTGCCAGTTGGCATCTATCTTTGAGTTTTTGTTGTCCCTGAAAGATGATGGGTTATCTAACTCTTCTGTCAAGGTTTATTTGGCTGCCATTTCGGCTTTTCATCCAAAAATGGACAGAAAGACAGTCTTTTCCCACAGTTTGTCTAAGTCATTTCTAAGAGGGCTGAATAATGTTTTTTCTTCAGACTACTGACGTGCCCCAGTGGTCACTCACGCTGGTATTGACAGAACTCATGAAGGCCCCTTTTGAGCCTTTAGCAACTTGTGACTTAAAATGGCTCTCACTCAAGGTCGCTTTCTTAGTGGCAATCACCTCTACTCGAAGGGTTAGTGAATTGGCAGTCCTAAGGTTTGACCCTCCGTTCCTTAAGGTTCACCAAAATAAGGTGGTTCTGAGGCCTGATATTCGTTTTAGGCCCAAGGTGGCTACCCAATTTCATTCTTCACAGGATATTGTCCTCCCAGTGTTCTTTCCAGCCTCTACTAATGCTGCGGAGAGGGCCCTGCACTCCCTTGACGTGCGTAGGGCAATTTTGTTCTATTTGAACCGTACAGCTGCCTTTAGGAAGGATAATCGGCTGTTTGTCTGCTACTTTGGTCCTAGACAGGGTAAAGCTGCCACGTCATATTCTATTTCTCGCTGGGTGTCCTTGGCTATTAAGGCTTGTTACTCTCAAGCTAACCTGCCTTCTTCCTTGGAGGTCAAAGCACATTCTACTAGGGCCCAGTCTACCTTGGCTGCTTTTTTGAAAGGCATCCCACTACGGGACATTTGTAGAGCTGCTACCTGGTCTTCCTCGGAGACGTTTGTGAAACATTACGCTACGGACGTCATGGAGAGGAAGGATGCCTCGGTGGGTCAAGCTGTGCTCCAATCTCTCTTCCTTTGAGGGACACACCCGCCTCCTGAGGTGAGCAGCTTGTTAATCTCCCATGTGGGGCTGCACAGAAGACGGACAATGAAAACAGAGTTTCGCTTACTGTAACTGCTGTTCATTGACGTCTTCGGTGCAGACACACAACCCTCCCTCCTGCCCCGCTGTGTTCTTCCTGGTCTATATTGTAGGGTTGGACGGCGGCAACGGAGAAACTGAGGGTGAGGGGACGCCGTCGCCGGATGCTGTTTGGGCGGGAAACCCCGCACATGCGCAGTCGGTGGATGAGCGCCCCCTAGTGGACTTTACTAGGAAAAAAAAATATCTGGTCGGCAGGCCTGCGCACGTGCAGTCCCATGTGTGTCTGCACAGAAGACGTCAATGAACAGCAGTTACGGTAAGCGAAACTCTGTTTTGTGTTGCGTCTTCAGTCATCAGTCACAGCTGCTAGGGTAAAGGCGCCCAGAGCCCATGGGGATGGGCGGTATATAAATTGAAATAAATAAATAAATAAAATAAAGACTATGGAGGTGTGATCATACCATGTGTCTGTACCACTGGATCAAACACCCACCATCAGGAAGGAAAGAAGGGTGGGAGGGGATAAAAGGGACCAGAGCAAAGTAGAGAATAATTATAGAGAGGGAGAATTGGATCTTTGGGACACATGTACACCAGACTCTGAACCTAGGTCTTTACCTTCATGCTACATGAATTGCTGGCAGTATTTCTCATCTGCTGATGGGTAGTTGCTCCCTAAAATTCTGTTCCTTCGCAACCTGCTTCATACAATTATACAGATCCCCCAGAAGAAGCATGGGTGAAACAACTCAGGGGCCATATACCTGAGTAAAACCATTCTTTTCGTCACCACATTAGTTTTTTGTTCGGATGCTCCCTTCTATGCAAATTGACTCACATTTGAGAAGAGATATTACTAAAACTTAGCAAAATGTGTTAGAAAACACTGGACCAGCCTCTTCCACTGCCTTTGAAAAGCAGGCTGACGTCACAAATCCAGGTTGGGAAGTTCAAGGAATTCCCGGTTGGGAAATTTCTGGAAATTTGGTGGTGGAACTTGGAGAGGGAAGAGAACTCAGCAGGGTATGACACCACAACATCGTCTCTCCAAAGCTACCATTTTCTTCAGGGGAACTGTTCACCATAGCCTGGAGATCAGTTGCAATTTTGGGAGCTCTCTAGGCACTGCTGGGGAGTTGGCAACCATATCAGCAAGGGATACCCTTTTTATAGCACAGCTACAGCAGCCTCTTCAGAAGCTGGCAGTTCTAATTATTAAGCACCTCAAAAAACAAAGTGCTCTGAGGGAAAATTATCTTTTAATGGAATAATATTACTTTGAGGGGCTCGAGGCTGGCTTCACAACAGAATTGTGGAACAGCTTTTTGTGGAGGGTATAGGTTTGAATATCCCCACATTAAATTCCTTCTCTCACACTGCTATTTTTCTATGGGCAGGGAAAGTTTTTTTTAACCTATTAAAGAACATTCAAACATGGGATCCTACCGCCATTACCTGCACCTAAGACACTTTACCTAGCCACACAGTAGCCATCCTGGCTTTACTACAATCTTTCCCAAAACTTTGGAGCAAAGTTGGGTGTGTTTTGCTTGCTGATCGGTCTTTGCAAACCATTAGAGGGTCCATGTGGGAGAGGAATTATACAAATGTTTGAAGTGTAGGAGGTGTTTTGCTGGGCCCTGTGGAACATCAGAGGAGACACATGGGAGCAAAACCTTACAAGTGTGAGAATTGTTTTGCTCTTCGCTTGGCCCTTGTCTCCACACAGGAGAGAAATCATGTTGATGCACAGAATGTGGGAAATGTTTTCCTCAGCAATTGATCCTCATGTACCATTGGAGGCTCCACATGTTGGAGAAGCTCTAATAATGCTCAGTGCAGGGAAAACATTTTGTGGGAGTGGGAAATGTTTTTCTCAGAAAGGAGAGTTTGAAAATCATCAGTGTGTGTGGAGGAGATTGGGGGAAAGCATCGTCTTAATGGAGCGGGCGAAGGATTTTGCACAGCATAAACAAAATGACTGCCATAAAGAAGGATCAGCAAGTTAAAGGCCAACCCTCAATATTTTTTCACACTAGTTTGTTACTCTATTATAATTGTTGAATAGAAAATAAAGGATACTTGTGGCACCTCAAAGATTAACAGATTTATTGAAACAACCTTTTCTGGGCACTATTAGATGTGTCTGTCACCAGAAATATATGTAAAGCTGAGGGGGAAAGGGGGAGGGTTTTGATTTGTTCACAAAGTGCTACTAGATTTCACTTCTTGGGGTTTTTTTTGGGGTGGTGGTTGCTAAAACAGACTAACATGGCCACCTTCTGGAATTCGTTGCTGACAGAGCAACTAACATTACCATTTTAAGTGAGTCTCAGCAAGAAATGCGGGCTGTAAAGTAAAAAAACAAAAATCCTACTGGGGTCTGAATAATGATTATTTCATTAGACTGTCAGAATGGAAAAGATCCAGTAAACCAGTAAACCCCACAAGCATTTCATGAGTCCTTACAAAAGGGCGCTCATAGGATTGGATCAGGTGGGTGGCTCTGCTGGTCTCCGGTCAAAAGAGCAAAATCCAGATCCAGCATCACCTTGAAGACCAACTAGATTTCCAAAGTATGAATTTTGGAAAGTCAAAGCTCTGGCGAAATCTAATTGGTTTTTAAGGTATTATTGGACCCGGATCTTGCTCTAGGATTGGACCCTCACTCAGTGCAATCGCATTGCACTCGTGAGTACCTTCTACGCCCTGATCCACAACATATTTTCATGCGATTTGTGGGCAAGAAAGTGCGTCACAAGCCTGCTTTACTGCCCCGCCATAAATTCTAGCTGAGTTTAAAACCCCGTATGGGGGAGAGTCACCAGTCTCTCAACAGATTTTTGGCGTGTTTACTCAGAAGTAATCTCTACGGCGTCCCGGACAACTAACTCACATAAAAGTGCCTTGAACTCCAACCCTTTTGGGGTTTCAGCGCTCCTTTACCGTTGGCTGAGCAGTCTTTCTAGTGCCTGCTCATGTGTTGTACCTTGATTGGCTGTAACGGGGAACCGGGACCATTAATTCGACCGCTTTTCGAGCCACGTGGTTCCTTCTTAAATTTAAGAAAAAATTGCCGCCGTTTTTTTGGTCTTAAAGTCGCCACGAGTCCTGCGTCGTTAATCGAGATCCTGCGGTTGTAGAGTACTGGGTAGGTTGCGATCTGGCATTGAGTAAGTATTGGGGAGGGAGGGGAGTGATGTTTCTTTTGCAAAAATCATGTAGCAGCTGTAGTCGTCCCCCCTGCTTTGAAAACGGAGTTGTTGAGATTTGGGTATTACCGAAAACCGTTCTTAAATTCCCAACAATGTAAAAAAGAGACTGCAATTGCTGTGGGGCATAGTGATGGCCTTTAATTTGCATGTCTTTAAAAGTGTGTGGGGGGGGGTCCTGGAAGCGAGGGCCCATCAAGCGCTATTACTCCATGAGTAAAATGTTCAAAGGCAAAGCCGACAGAGGCATTACAATGACTTCCGATCCCCTGTTCGTGGGCTTTCTGGGGACTTCTGGCTGGCTGCTGTGAGAATTGGGCTGCTGGTCTAGACAGACATTTCATGTGGCCTAGCAATCGTAGGGGTGTAAAATTCGGTAAGTTTTGAAGCTTGGCCCATTTATTTCAAATAAAAACATTTCATATAACCCCTCACCCCTGCCTATCTCCAAACTCGTCTTTGGAAAAATTGAGAGAAAAGTCTGGTGTGTGTGTAAGAGACAATTTCTACCCCCCCCCCCCCCCAATTCCCCAGGGCTTTGCACGACTGTTGAAATGCATTGTGTCCTTTCTAAGAATATATATTGAATTTCTGGGAGGGGAAGAGGGGCTGGCTTAACTTTGCACGCAGAAGGCCCCCAGGTTCAATCTCAGTTGAAAGGACCAGGTGGTAGGTGATGGGAAAAGTCTCTGACTGTGACCCTAGAAAGCCGCTGCTAGTCTAAGTGAACAGTATGACCCTATGGTCAGACTTAATATTAAGGCAGCTTTATGTGTGTTCTGAATGGCTGTGGCCTTGAGCTCCAGTGTGGTGTCTCTTACCTAATCTAAAAGGCCACTCACCTTTTGAGTCTACAGGACCAGAGAAATGGCATTATTTGGTGTTTGCTGCATGCTATTATTCAAGGGACATCTAGAGGAACCATTTAAAAGTTGGCCACTCTCAACAGTTTGTGATCTCTTCCCCTCATGGCAGCCATTTTGTGCCTGTTCTCAAAAGTGTTCAAGGGGGCCCCTGGCCTATAGGAATGCATTAAAGCAAGAGTGTTTGGTAGGCATTATGGAAGTGGAGTGTGTAACAAAGATCCTTGGAAGAAACTGATCCCAGCATAGCTATGTTTATTTTATATTCAAGTTCACTTTTAAACCAGTTTTATACCCCCCACCCCCAGTTTTATACTCCCAACATTTCTGTGAGGTGTATATGTGAAGGGGGAGATATATATGTGTGAATATCTCCCTGACTCCTCAGTATGGGGCATATCCCATCGCTCACCTGGTGAAGGATATACCACTTTTCCACATGTGTGAATGTGTGTAGCAGAATACACAGTGAAGTGAGAAGAAATATAATTTAAGTTTAGTTAAAGATAGGGTTGCCATCTTCTAGCTAGTGGCTGGAGATCTCCTGGAATTACAACTAGTTTCCAGGCCACAGAGATCAGTTCACCTGGAGAAAATGGCTACTTTAGAGGGTGGACTCCATGGAATTATACTATGCCAAGGTCCTTTCCCTCCCCAAACCCCACTTTCTCCAGGTTTCACCCCCCAGATCCCCAGGAATTTCCCAACTTGGAGCTGGCAACCCTAGTTAAAGAAGAAATTCATTTAAAAATTATTTACAATAATATAAATAATAAACTGAAAGAAACATTCATGTTCAGGAGAAAGACAGTTTCATCAACAGACATTTTAAAACTGACATAACAGAACAGAATCTTCTCTCTCAGCCGGGAGGGGCCAGTTCAGGAGCTACAGATAAACTATAAAAAGTATCAAGCCCTTCACTCTGCATGCAAGCACCCTGCACATTCAAATAAGTGCACAGTGCTTCATGCCTACAGTATAATTGAGAGACAGTGAGGGGTGGAGGCCCTTTGGAGTGTGGAGGCTGGCATTGGAGTGAAGCAGTCTGGACATGTCCAAGGCACTTTTTGAATGATTACTTAATAGATTTTGGGAGCTGGCTCCTATCCTGAAACCCCAAGACGACCAGTGTTGTTAAGGGTTTGGAAGGGCGAAGAAGGGTTCTGTCAGCAAAATGAATGGTATTGACTTGGAGATTTTTTTTTCTTTACTGTATTTGTAGTCCACCTTTCTCACTGAGACAAGGTGGATTACGCAGTAAATGCGGTCATTTGGATGGTACATTGAATTAATACTTGCTGTCGTCCCCCGCCCCCCCCCCCATGTGCCTTAATGGCAGAAGAAAGCAGGTGTCTGGGAACAGAGGGAGAAGAAAAGATTTCTTTTTCTAGGTATCAGCTGTGGTTTAGTGGCTCTGTTCTGTATTTCCTCTTTTTGCTTCCAGTTGTGCTCTTCCTTTAATAATGCAAGTATGAAATCTCTGAAGATTTCAGATGAGCGTGCACATCAATAAGGATACAAACCCCACCCCCCAATACCCTTCCTCCAAAGGAAGCTACCCAGGTAATGATAGGTAACCCTTGGAAAGTCTCACTGCTTGCAGAAGAGTTACACAGTTGTTAAGGGGGCGAGAACTAGCTGATCTAATCAGATCTGCAGAGAGGAAATAAAGGGCCCATAAAATGCAAGTCTGTGATCATTCTTTGCAAAGCTCAATTACAAGATGAACACAGTGGCCATTTGCTTAAATGGTAATTGATGGGGTAAAGATCTTTCTGGGGAGACCATATTACATTAAATTGACATTAATTTTAAAGCTCTATTCTAATTGCGTTTACCCTTTTAAACAGGAGCAGACTGGCCATTTTAACTTGCACAGAAAGTTTCTGGAGAACTGCTGGCAATCAGAAACAACCAGGGCCAATCCCAGTAGTTCTGCTAGCAGCAGAGGAAACACTCAGCTCAGACCTAGATTATGGTGTCAACCGTATCGCAGGGAGTGGCAGTGGGGTGAGCTGACATCTATTGTTGGCACTGCCGGCCATTTCTAAGCTGAATGGCCCCTGCAGCGACAGCTTGTAATGCCATGGGGTCCCTTGGCCTTCCTTGCTGCTGGGTCATTTTAACTTCCTAGGCTTCTCCTGCCTTTATATATGTAGCTTTATATGTTTTAATTGTGAGTGAAAGAATGAGCAGGTATTAGTGGCAAGGGTTTGCATGTGGTTAGAGTGGGTTGAACTTCCATCTGCTTATTTATATATTTACTTACTTCATTTATTTCTCACTTTTTTCCCCAATGGGGACCCGAAGCAGCTTGCATCATTCTTCTCTCTTCCATTTCATCCTCAAAACTATCCTGTGAAGTAACTTAGGTTGAGAGTGTGTGACTGACCCAGGGTCACCCAGTGAGCTTCCATGGCAGAGTGGGAATTCGAACCTGGGTCTTCCAGATCCCAGTCCAACACTAACCACTACACCACACTGGCTGTATGTTCCTGCGTGCTTGTTTGCAAGCCGTCGTTCTGTGATCTTGAGCCCCTTATCAGCAATTAGGGTTCTCCGATGCCCACCAGTGGCAGGCAAAGTCCGGATGATTTGCCCCATTGCCCACCAATTGCTGGCCTTCGGCAGGAGGTTGCAAGCTACCTGATGATTGCCCACCATCAGCAGGCAACCCGGGCAGCTGCACGGTTGGTGTGTGTGAGTGGGTTGCAACAACTTCACTTCCTGAAGGTAAGTCCTCCTGGAGGTAAGTCCAGGAGGGTGGGGAGCCCGTCCTCGGACAGGATGACCCACATTTATAGTTTCATTTGAAGAATAATGTTTGCAAATACTACTCTATAAATAAGCACTGGAGGGAAGACCGCTTATGCAGGTTTTAGCTCGAGTGCAGCTATCTCCAGTCTGTTACCTGAGGCCGCCATGCGTGTTCTTCCTGGCACCCACTTGCTTCTTCTCTGAAAAATCATTGCCTTAAAGCAAAGATCCCTGGTGGCAAGGAGCCCCCTTTCATTAACAGCTGCCTCCGTTGGGGAGGATGCTTACCTTGGAACCTTTCAGAGTTTTATGGAAGCTTACGTTTTCCTGATTGGCTTCAGCACACCCTGCCCCATGGCTGCCATTAAGTTGGTTCCCTGGGCAATCCAAATTGCCTCCAGGCTTAACAAGGCCGAAGACCCTGCCTGGCATAATGCAGCTGCCTTCACAGTTTCCCTCTAAAAGAGCTGGGGGCGGGAGTGGATCTGCCAGACTCCTTTGCCATTTGAGTGGTGGTGGTGATCCATTGTTTAACGAGGCATTTCTTTCTGTCATGTATGAAATGTTTCTCTTCAACCCTGTTTTTCAGAAAGTGAGAAAATCCCAGCAACTGAAAGGTTTCTTGGGAACACAGGGAAAAAACCTCAAAATCTGCTGCCTTGTGAGCCTGAAGTTATGGCTGTGGAGCTCTCCAGGGACAGGCCTTGGGCTGATGCTATTTGCCCCATCTGTACAAAGTATTTCACAGATCCTGTCTCTCTCGAGTGTGGACATGACTTCTGCCGCAGCTGCATTATCCGTTGCTGGGAAGAGTTGTGTAAAGACATCATCTGCCCCAGGGGATGTAAATCTTTCGTTGAAGGAAGAAAATTTGAGCCAAACAGGGAGCTGGCCCTCTTTGTGGAAGCCACAAAGCAGGTAGTTGAACAAGTGAAGGAAGAGGCCAAAGGATGGGTAAATTGTGAAAAACACTGGAAGCCCTTGAATCTCTTCTGTGAGGATGACCAAGCTGCGATCTGTGAGCGCTGTAAGACATTGGAGGCGCACAGAAATCACCGTGTCGTTGGCAAGGATTTCACGGTAGGAGCATGCTGGTCACGAGCCAGGGAAGATCAGAGCTGGAAAAATAAAGGTGCTGGTACTCAGGACTCTCTCCCGTATTTCTATCTTGCCCCTTCCTCCAGGGAACTCAAGGAAAAATACATAGTTATCACCTTCTTTATTTTGCCTCTCAACAACCTTGTGAGTTAGATTAAACTGAGAGAGACTGAGAGGTCACTGTTGAAAGGTTGCCGTGTGAAGTGCTGGGTTGAGTGGGGTTTTGAACCTTGATCTTCCCAGTTTAACCATTATACCAGCTCTTTCCTGTCTTGCGGGGAAGTTTTTGCTTTTGATCCTAGATGCTTCGGTGAGCTTCATAAGAAAGAAGAAGGCTTTTGTCTTTCTTAGCAATCACTAAAAGATCATCTTCCCCCTCCTTTCTTTCTCCCTTCCTGCTGTTAAGCACTGAGGAGACAACGAACTTGATTTCATCTGTCCAGGAGAAGAATCTCTTTTTCCATTTCTTTCTACACCATTTGGAAAGTTATTAAGCTCTGTCATGTTCCTTTCAATTCCCTTTCCCCCTAAATGGCAAGAACCCCAAATGTATTTTTTCTTTTCCTTGAAGAGATGGTGCTCAATCCCTTTCCTTTGAGCTGTTCATAGGCCAAGGCTTGTATCCTGTGGCCCCGAGTAGACCAGACTAGTGGGTCCTGACAGGAAGGAGACAAAAAACACAGTTGAGATGTTGTGCAGCTGGTAGGATGTTCACTAAAGAAATTAGGTATTTGCCATGAGTCTCTCTGTTGATTGTTTTAAATTTAAGAACTTTTGGCTTATTTGCCCCAGGGGCCACCAACCCTTGCGGTGTGGTGTGTCTGGACACTTTATGAATTCTGAGAGAGGGTAGTGGACACAAGCATAAAATGGATGCCATGGGGCTCAGGCTAAGCACAGTTTTGGGACATCCCATTCCTACTGGCCCGCTCCAATGGAGGCAGCTGCTTCTGAATGGACACTTGAAGCACACACAAGCAATAAGATGGAGGAGAATGATGTAAACTGCTTTGGGTTCCCATTGGGGAGAACGGCAGGATATTAGTAACTTGAGTATTAAATTTTCTGAAGCACTTCTCACCCCTAGGAGGCAGAGACAAACGAATCTACTGTTTGGTTTTTTAAACCCACCCACCCCTTGAAGGACTCAGAGCCAAGCTACAAGTGATGCCTGATACAGGTTGGGCACTTGTCAGCTACCCTCAAGTTTTGATGGGAAATGTAGGCGTCCTGGTCTTGCAGCTGTAATGGAGAGCCAAGCTGTAAAACCAGGACGCCTACATTTCCCATCAAAACTTGAGGGAAGCTGACAAGCGTCCAACCTGTGTAAGGCGTCACTTGTAGCTTGGCTCTCAGATAGAAGTTTCCAAGCCCAGAGGCACAGGCTGTGCCTCTGGTTAGCAGAAGGGTTTGGGGCTGAGAGGTACCAGGCTGGTCCGCGCTCAAGAGCATTGCTAATGAAGTGAGACTATAAAGCACAAATGGACCCCGCTGTGAACATGAGAAGTACAAAATAAACACCATGCTATGGACTAATGAAACATAATACAAAGTTTACTTGTAACAGTGCTTGATTGACTAATACATAAATGCAGATGTACAGGCAGACATATGACCACACACCAGTATAATACAAAGTGTACAGAAAATATCCTGTCCACAATATCAGTCTTCGATCTTCATACCTTGTGTTGATGAAGACAGGACCTATGCACATATGTTTTTGCCATGTGTTTCAATGCCTTCCTCAGAGTTGTGTTTCACAAGTTATTGTGTAGCAAATAACAACCTAATCTAGAAGAATAATCTTTACTTACATGTATACAAAAATCATATCCTTTAAATGAACTCTAGCAGCCCCGTGGCGCAGAGTGGTAAGCTGCAGTACTGCAGTCCAAGCTCTGCTCATGACCTGAGTTCGATCCTGGCAGAAGCTGGGTTCAGGTGGCCAGCTCAAGGTTCACTCAGCCTTCCATCCTTCCAAGGTTGGTAAAATGAGTACCCAGTTTCCTGGGGGTAAAGTATAGACAACTGGGGAAGGCAATGGCAAACCACCCTGTAAAAAGTCTGCCAAGAAAACATCGTGATGCAACGTCCCCCATGGGTCAGTACTGACTCAGTGGTTGCACCTTTACCTAAATGAACTCTCCCTGCACACGGCAAACCTAGGACTTCTTAGCCTGCTGGTAAATTGTTTAGAGCTTCTTTAGCCTCTCCTTTCCTTTCAGGGGATCCAGTCCATAACACCAGAAATCTGCATATCCTTATTTCTATTGTCATGATTAAATCCTCATTCAAATCAATTACAGCTGTTACTTAAAGCCACAAGATCCTTTAAATGAAAGACACATAATCTACCTCATTATTAAGACTATAAGGTGCATACGTTTTATACTCGTATATAAATTGTTTCTTTTAATAATAATTCCTTTTTTATATCCTTTATATTGTAGGGATCGGGATCACATTTAATTACAAAATAGCTCAGGTCCTCAGAAGCATGTTGCTTGTCTAAGAAATATTGAACCAAGAGAGAGGTGATTGTTGGCTAGACTGGTTCACAGTTGTGCTGCTTTGCACTGTGCATTGTATAATCTGGGGCGAGGATAGCTCTTTGCTTGTGCTTTACGCAGGAATGGATTATTCCGCTATATATCAGGTTGAGGCAAATTGTTGTAGGGAAGGAGGCGGGATTAGGCTAAGGTTGGACGTACGGACCATGTTTGACTCTTGCTTAGCCTGTTTTGTTTGTTTGTTTGTTTTTTTGTCCAGAAACAAATTATGGCATACATGAAAAATACAGATGATATGCGAAACGAGATTGCGATCTATTCATGGAATTGTGTGAAAGCAACCCAAAAGTGGCTGGTAGGAGGAACGCACATATACTTAAGAAGAAACTGGGGGCTGGAGGGGGACACGGGATAACACCAAGACACAAAATGTAACTGTCTTCAAAATGGCTGGGAAAAATACAGCCATGCTTGTAAGAATTTGAGTGTATTTTCTTTTGGGCCATTGAAGGCAAGATACTGTTAATATTCCTCAGGAGACTTGAAGTGTCTGAGGGATAATAAGAGGTGTAGGATGTGAGGGGTGTATCAACAGACCATGTGTGATTTAGGAATGTGCAGGAAGAGCCATTGCTCCCACATAAGAAACACCTGGAGATGCTTCCAACTTACCTCTTCGTTCTTTGCAGATGCGGATAGAAGCGGAAAGGAAGAGGACAATAGCCAAGTTTAAGCACCTGCGTCAGTTTCTGGATGAACAAGAGCGTCTTCGGCTAGCCAGACTGGTACAGTTGGAGAAAGATATAATGAAGAAGCAGGAGGGGTATGAGGGAAAAGTCCGTGATCAAATCACTTTCCTTGATGATGTCTACTCCCGTATGGAAGAAACGTACTATGACGACACAAGGGAATTCCTGCAGGTGAGCATCTGAGCTGAGGGAGTGTCCCTTGGCTAGGATCTTTTAGGGAATTGGCTGCTTTGGAAAGCCACTGGAAAGTACAAATGCGGAGCTCATCTGAAGGCACCTGAATGTGAGGGAGGATTCTAGGAGAGCATGCGTCTTCAGTGGTGTGTGGCAGAGCCAATATTTTGCACACTGATTCAATATTCTTAACTGTTGGGAAAGATCTCCAGTTGCAAAGCTGGGAAAGTTCTCTGTCTAGCACTTGAGAGTGGCTACTGGTTTGGAAGAGAGGGGCCTTGTTTTTGGTCCAGCCTGCTGTGAAGCTCTTTTTATGTTCAGGCAAAGTTCTAGTTGATCTACAGAGATTAGCTAACAGATTTCTCTGTTATGAGGTGAGAGTAGCAGGAGTCTGATCCCTTGATTGGGAAGTGCTATATGTGAACATGAAAGTACACTTGATTTTAGGCAAAAGGCCGAGAAGCTATATGTCTCTATAGTACCCTCATTAGCGAGATTCATTCTGATTGCTATGAAAATTAAGGGACTATAAGATATAAGTTTTGATTGTATTTTGTATATTCAAATACAAGTTTGTCTAATTTTGTTTTATGCCAATAAAGATACTGACTGACTAACATAAAACTAATGAGCTTTGGATTTTATATGACTGAAACTGCAAGATTCATGTCCAGTAGCATCAAAGACCAACTAGATTTCCCGGGTATGAGCTTTTGAGAGACAAAGCTCTTTTTGTCAAAATCTATTTGGTCTTTAAGGTGCTCCTGGATTCGAATCTTGTTCTTCTACTTCAGACCAACATGTGTACCCACCTGAAACTATACGAATAGAAGTTTGTAAGGCTGAGTATGTTTAAATCAATCAATTTAACCTTGCACATACCATCTAAGCTTCCTTATAACATAATCTCTCCTCTCTTTATACCCAGGACTTTGGAAGTGCCTTGCGCAGGTATGTGGCTTACCTTTATCCTCCATGTTCTGTTTTAAATGTTTGGGAAAAATATTTCCCCCACAAAGAAAGCCATGTCACATCTTTTTATTGAGGTGAATAAATGACTGGCAACAAGTGAAAGTTTTTGAGTTCTCCAGAAATCTTTGTCATGCTGGATGTTTACAAAAAAAGTGGTGGAAGAGAAAAAGACATTCATTTCAGTCCATGCTCTTGAGGGCTTTTATCTGTACCCTGCAGACTTTATAAGCAGTGGACAAAAAGCCTGAAATATGTTTCTAACCCCACCTTCTTCTGATGAATGATTCTAGAAAAATTGGAAAGTTGTATACTATTTGGGTTTAGTTTGGTTGGTCAGCCTGTTCTTGTCAGATCTCAGAAGCTAAGCATGGTCGGCCTTGGTTAGTAACTGGATGGGAGACTTCCAGCGAAGACCAGAGCTGCAGAGGCAGGCAATGGCAAACCACCTCTGATAGTCTTTTGCCATTCTTTGGACCAGCACAGCTACCAGGATCCAGTAAGCGAAAAATATGAAGTTCCAGGGCCTTGTTGGAAAAATGTTTTTTTTTAAATAATTTTATTGGATTAGATATCATTAAATTGTACATTACAATCAGTTTCCTTTAATTTTTCCAATTCTAACCCCCTCCCTTTCCCCCCCTTTGTTGACTTCCAACAGTTTTCCAACCCCTTGTCCCTTTTCCCTTACTCATTTTAAATTTATTCTATCTGTCAAACATAATCTTTCACTTTCTTCTAAGCTTATCTATATAACACAGTGCTCCTTCTGTCTTCCTACTTACTTTAACAACTAAATAATACATAACTAAATAATACATTCTTGGCATATTTTCTTTTGATAATAATCATTTAGCTAATTTGGTACTCTATACTCTATCTTATAATCTCATCTTCAATATGGGGCAAACAATTTATCCCTCATTTAGCATATTTTTAGATACTTCTATAAACAGTACATTCAATATAAGTCAACCAATTTAACTTATACTCTCTATATTTCTTTTTCTACATATCTCATCTTCATACTGTTTTAATTATATAATTGTATTATTCTTTCATTATGCAACTATCCACCAAAAATAGTCAACCAATTTGACCCATATATACCTCCAAACCAATTCAATCAATTTAATACATAATCTATACATTAATATATATTTTCCCACCTTACTTAAATTCCTTCATTGCAATTATAAAATTATCTCCATTATACAATTATTGCCAGAAATGAAATTAATTAGTTTCTATCCTTATAATTAGTTAATTTCTATCATTATAATTCTTGTAATAACACCTATAATACTTAATGCTATATATAATACTCTAATAAAATAGTTGCTTAGAAATTCTCATTTACCTCTCCACCCCCCGGTAAAGTCACCTCCCTCTACTTTTATTGTATTTCAGTAATTTTCAAACTGCCACAGTTCTCCTCCCACCTCCCATTTCTTCACTAAATATTGTTTCAGCTTCTCCAAATCCGTGTTGAACTGTCCTGGATCAAGGTCTCTCAGTTTCCTTGTCATTTTGTCCATTTCCACCATGTACAGCAATTTATATATCCAGTCCTCAATAGTTGGCACTTCTTGCACTTTCCACTTTTGCGCGTACAAAAGTCTAGCCGCTGCTGTCATGTAAAATAGCAATGTCCTATATTGTGCTGGAATATCCTCCATTCCCAAGTTCAGTAGCAGGAGTTCTGGGTTCTTATTAATTTGAAATTGTAAAATCTCACTTATTACTCTTATTATTTCCCCCCAGTACTGCCTAGCTACCTCACAAGTCCACCACATGTGATACAAAGATCCCTCGTGCTTTTTACATTTCCAGCATTTGTTAGACATATTCAAATTCCCTAGCGCAATTTTCTTTGGTGTCAAATACCAACGATAAATCATTTTATAGACATTCTTTTTAATATTGGTGCATGTCGTGATCTTCAACGTATTTTTCCACAAGTATTCCCACGCCTCCATTGTTATTTCTTTATTAAAGTTTATAGCCCACTTCACCATTTGCACTTTAACTGTTTCATCTTCAGTATACCATTTCAGCAGCACTTTATATACCTTAGAGATTTCCTTTTTATCCTCTTGTAAAAGTGCCTGTTTTAATTCCGAATTCTCCATTCTTATCCCTCCCTTCACACAGTCCGAATTATAAAGATCTCTGATCTGTCTGTACTGAAACCAATCGTAACTTGGAGACAACTCGTCCTGCGTCTTTATTTTGGGTTTAGAAAATTCCATTCAGGTTATCTCCTTGTATGTTAAACACTGTTGTTCATTATCGACAGTTCTCGGATCTATTACTTCATATGGAACCACCCATGAGGGGATTCCATCTTGTAGGTAATTTCTTCCAAGTTGTGAATAGGCTTCTCCGAATATAATGATGTAAGAACATAGAGTCCGCTTTTACTTTATCATACCATAAATATGCATGCCATCCGAATATTTTTTTATATCCTTCTAAGGCCAGTAATTTCCGGTTTTTCAGCATCATCCAGTCTTTCAACCACACTAAACAAATTGCGTCATAATAAAGTCTTAGGTTGGGCAGTTGCATTCCGCCTCTTTCTTTTGCATCTTGTAACACTTTCATTTTCACTCGAGGCTTTTTGCCTGCCCAAACAAAATCTGATATTTTCCTCTGCCATTTTTCAAACTGCTTAGAGTCTCGGATAATTGGTATTGTCTGTAACAGAAACATCACTCTTGGCAACACATTCATCTTAATTACTGCAATTCTTCCCAACCATGACAAGTTCAGTCTGTTCCATTTAATCAAGTCTTGTTCTATCTGAGTCCATAGTTTCTCATAGTTGTTTTTAAATAAATCTATATTCTTTGCAGTCAGTTCAATTCCCAGATATTTCACCTTACTTGTTACTTCGCAGTCTGTTATTTCCATTAATAATTGTTGTTTTTGTTTAGTCATATTTTTACATAATATCTTTGACTTCTTTTTGTTTACATAAAATCCTGCCAAATCTCCAAACTCCTTAATCTTCTCTATTATTTTTGGCATATTCTCCATTGGATCTTCCACAATTAGCATTATATCGTCCGGAAATGCTCTGACCTTATAGGAAAAGTCCTTTATTTTTATTCCACGGATTGCATTGTCTTCTCGTATCTGTATCATCAGTATTTCCAAAACCAAAATAAACAACAGTGGAGACAACGGGCAACCTTGTCTTGTTCCTTTACCTATAGTCAATTTCTTGGTCACCTCGTCATTCACCACGATTGCTGCACTCTGGTCTCTGTAAATTTCCTTTACTGCTCTTATGAATCTTTCTCCCGTTTGTAGCTTTTCCATGGTGGCAAACATAAAGTCCCAGTTCAAATTGTCAAACGCTTTTTCAGCATCCACAAAGAAGAAGCCAACCTCCTTGTCACAACGTTTGTCATAGTATTCAATAGCATTTATAACTGTCCTTAAATTGTCTTTGATTTGTCTATTTGGCAAAAAACCAGCTTGCTCCTCCTCAATAACTTCAGAAAGCCATCCCTTCACTCTTTCCGCCAGTATCTTCGCAAAAATTTTATAATCATTATTAAGTAACGATATAGGTCTATAGTTTTTCACGTTAGTCAGATCTTGCCCCTCTTTGGGGATCAGTGATATATTAGCTTCACTCCAAGTGTCTGGGATCCGTTGATCCTTTAAAACACCATTAATCACATCTTTTAGGAATGGTGCCAGTTCATTAGCCATTACCTTATAAGATTTGGCTGTAAGTCCATCCGGTCCTGGCGCCTTTCCCAAGCTTGTTGACTGTATTGCCTTTCTTATTTCTTCCTCCGTTACTTCATTGTTCAATTTGTCTCTCCAAGCTTCCGAAAATTACTGGGAGCTTCATTTTCCCCAAATATGTCGCTATTGAGTCTTTATTCACCTCTTTTTTATTATACAATTTGGCATAAAATTTATAAAAGGCTCTGCTGATAGCTGTCTGCTCCAGGTACACTTTATTGTCCTCACAGATTTTATTTATTATTTTCTTCTCCTTTCTCTTCTTCAATTGCCATGCCAAATATTTCCCAGGTTTATTTGCGCCTTCAAACGCCTTTTGATTCATTCTCTTAAGATTCCATTCCAATTCTTAGTTATTCATTGCTGTCAGCTGTTCTTGAAGAATTTTAATATCCTGGTAGATTTTCTTTTTCCCTGGTCTTTTCTTTAACTGTATTTCTTTGGCTTTTATTTTCTCCGTGATCTCCTGTCTCTTCTCCTCTTTTTTTCCCCTGGCTCTTCCATTTAAGTCCATTAATATGCCCCTAATTACTGCCTTGTAGGTGTCCCATACCTTGTTGGTTGGTACTTCTCTGTTCATGTTATATTGTATGAAAAACTTTGTTTCTCTTCTCAACATCTCCATATTTTCTCCCTCTTGCAGCAAATCCTCATTTATTCTCCATCCTCTCCTTTTACTCCTTTTCCCCAACTTCCACATAATTGGATTATGATCTGAGCCTACCATAGGCATTATTTCCACATCCTTAGTCCAAAGCGCTAAGTCTTTTGAGGCCCAGATCATATCAATTCTTGATAACGTAGAATGTCTCGCTGAGAAAAACGTGTATTGTCTGCCTTTGGGATTTTGTCTTCTCCATACATCTTCCAAAGTTTCCTGTTGCGTCAATACAAAAAACGTCTTTGGTAGTAGTCCTCTTTTCTTTTGTGCAGTTGCTGACTTTTTATCCAATTTCAAGTTTGTCACTCCATTGAAGTCTCCTGCAAGAATTATCTGGTCATAAGAAAGTTCATCTAATTGCTTCCTCAAGTCCTCAAAGAAGCTTTCTTTTGCTCCATTAGGTGCATAGATTCCAATCACCAGTACTCTCTTTAAATTCCATATACATTCCACTGCTAAAAATCTGGCTTCCGCATCTCTCATCACTAACTTTGGCTGTAGCTCCTCTTTTATATACAATACCACTCCTCTTTTTTTCTTATTAGAGGCCGCTACAAAATCACTGCCCAATTTATTCAATTTTAAATACTTTGCATCCTGTTTTCTAATATGAGTTTCTTGCAAACATACAATATCACATTTTTGTTTTAATAGCCAGTGGAAAATACCTTTTCTCTTATTCGGTGAATTAAGTCCATTTACATTCCAAGATAAAACTTTGCACTCCATATTCACAATCTTGTTGCTGGTAAGTCCTTTTCATTGTCCCTTATAAACTGCTCCATCTCTGATTCAGATCTAATGCGCTTTTTCGCTCCTCCAAATTCAAAGGACACTCCTTCTGGTAGTTCCCATCTGTACCTTATTTTCATGTCCTTCAGAATCTGAATTAGAGCTTTATATTTTTTTCGATCTAACAACACCGATCTGGGTAATTCCTTCATGATAATAATCGTCTTGCCATCAATCTCCAATGGATCTTGAAACTGTTTAGTCACAATCTTCTCTTTTATGTTTCTGGTCGTGAATTGCACAATCACATCTCTTGGTAGTTTCCTCTGGGTCGCAATTCTTGAATTTACACGATATACCACATCTAGGATAGCCACAACTTCCTCCTCCTCCTTCCCCAGGTATTCAGCTAACACTTCAGCGATCTGTTCTTGAGCTGTCTTTCCTTCCACTTCTGGCAAGCCGCGAAACCTCAGCTGCTTCTCCATATGTTTACTCTCCGCAACCGCCATTCTCCCCCTCATCACCCTCATCTCTGTTCGTTGCGTATCTGCTAAGTTCTCCACCGCACTTTCCACTACCTTGACTCTTTGCTGTGTTCCCTGCAGGTCATTTTGCATTGTTTCCAAACCTTTCTTCACTTCTGCCAGCTCATTTTTCACTGTCTCTTTAACCTCTTTAACCTCTTTCACCAACTCCGGTTTCATGTCCTTGAGCTCCTTAATCACTTCTAAAAGTTTTTTATCCAAATTCTCTATCGCCGATTGCCACTCTTTTTTCTACATCGTGGGGCTTGCTTTGGCTCGCTCCCACGAGTCTGCTCTCTTCCTTAGCTCCGTGGCGTTTAATTTAATGTCCTTTTAGTTTAAATGTCCCGGTTTTTCCAAAAAAAACTTTTAAATAGTCCAAAATGTCGGGCGTCTTTTCTCTATGGTTCCTCTATGATTTTTGTAATCCAATATGGCTTACTTCCTCTTTCGCTGAAGCCGCGGCTCTTCCCCTTTCAAAGATGGCGATTCCCTACTTCCTGCCCTCCGGCAAGGGCCGCCTCTCTCCAGCAACTCTATTGTTGTTACGTACTTCCTGTTTCCCGACTTCCCACAGCAGTTCTCGCGATGGTGAAACTTTCTCACAGCCTGATATCTCCTTATAGCCACAGGTATTCAAAACAATAGTCCAATTTCTTTAACCTTGTTGGAAAAATGTTGAAGTGTCACCAGGACATTTTTACAGATTAATCTGAGTTCTTTAAATGCTTATATATTTATCCACGAAAGACAGGACCTGAGTAAATACTCTTGTTTCCCCCGTTAGTTATATGGGGCAGCTGGAAATTCCTGTGCCTCTCCTGGATGATGTGAAAGAGAAAATCCTGAAATTTTGTGACCGAAAGCTGTTCCTGGAGGACATCAGGAAAGAATTCACTGGTAATGAAGTCATGCCGCAAAAGTTTTTTGTAATAGGAATTACTCTGATTCCTAAGCAGGAGTGAGAAAGATGTTTTGAAGACTGTAAGGAAGCTACGTTCCTGGGGAGGGTGGGCCCTGGAGAGAGCAACATTTTGGAGATCCTGGTGTCTTCAGCGTAGGAATCGCTAGCATTGGAGAAAGTGTTTTTTCTGTGCACAGGGGACTACCTTTACCTTTACCTAAATGAACTATGGTGGAGAGGATGAGAAAAATTGCTCTGGGCTCAGTCAAGTTGGGGCGAGGCCATCCTCTCTCACCCTGGCCATGCTTCCTGTTCATTTAACCCAAGCACAGCCTCTGGGCCCTGAGAAGAAGATAAAGAAAGGGAAGCATTGCATGTGTTTCCCTATACTTTAAAAGTGCCCACAGAGTGGATCCCCCCCCCCCCGCCCCCAGTGTGATCTTTCTATGCAGCACTCTCATTGCATGGTAGGAGCAAACGGCTTCCTTTTGTTATGTAGGTGATGCAAAGCCCTCCCCTTCCACTGCTTTTTATGTTGCCCTGGAAGGAAAGCTCCACAGCATCAACCTTTTGGGAATATTAAAGGTTACCAAACAAGACCCAAGTTTTACCAAGCCTAGCTCTCTGGAAAGCTCTTGAGCTGGAGGGGGAGGGCTTGTGGGCTTGTCAGGCGGGGATGAGGTGCACTCAGAAAACTTGGGTTGGTCTTTTTTGAGCTGTCTGAGATCTTGCCTCTTAAAGCTCAGGCTTGCAGATGGATCCATTAGTCTTGCTACATCAGATGTGTCCTTATTCCCCTCCTTTTTATTTGAAGGAGCAAGGTGAGATGACATTTGATTACATTAGATTACATTTGAAAAACTTGGACACAATCTGTTGAATCCCTTCTTCCATGTTGTAATGAGTTTTGTGTGGCAAATGGTCTCTTCTACTGGCTTGGCCTAAAACAGCAGGCTTGGAGGAACCAGAGCTCGTAACAATAGGAACATGAAGGGGGTCTTCATCTCTATAGATCTCGTCCTCAATGCCTCTTAATTGTTGGAAAATGTTTTTGCTTTAACGCCCATCAGGGCTGGAAGAGAAAATCCCTCAGCTGAAAGGAGGAGAGGCAGGGGGTATGGATGTGTGGAGAAACTTCACCCATAGGTATTTTTGCAAAGTAAATACCAGTATGTGTATAGAACATACTAGTCCTGATCTAGATAGCCCAGGCAAGCTGGGTCGTGTCAGATCTCAGAAGCTAAGCTGGGTCGGCCTTGGTTAGTAATTGAATAGAAGACTTCTATAGAAGACCAGGTAGCACTCAATGGCAGACCACCCATTAGTCTCTTGCCTTGAAAACCCCAGCAGAGGTCACCATAAGTCAGCCTCAGCTTGACAGCCCTTTCCATGACTACCATAAGATGTCTTACCTCTTTGCCATATGTATTATCCTAATGTCACTGCATTATTTTCTACTCTTATAATGCTACTTTTCTGCATTGTGTCTGCACTTTGCATCACGTCAAATATTCTGTGCTTGTTGAGATATCTGTAGTCCTAGTTCATTGCTTATTAGATGCCTCATCCTGTTGATTGCGTCAACCTATGCCTTGAGTCTTAGCGTGAAAGGAAGGCTAGAAATATAGTAAGTAAAAATAATTTGCACTCTGAATTGATGAGGGATTAGCTTAAACTGCTTCTGTAGTAGCTGAAAGGGGAGATTAGTGTTTTCTGTTATCTAGCTTTCAGGTGGCGAGGCCAGTGGGAGGCCAGTTCACATGCTGATGTGAGGTAGCTATCAGAACTAAGCAACTTCCTTTGGCACCTCAAAGAGTAATGTTTGGTGCCTGGCTCGTAACCTTGCATGAGGAAGAACCAAAAGGGCAAGCTTTAAAGGTTGAAAAACTCTTCTAATGTTGGAGAGTCCTTCTGTATAAATAAAGAATGTGGACAGGGCCGTTAGTGAAAGTTGGCTGAAGCATCTAGAAGATGCAGGATATTTTACTCTGGGGAGCTGATACAGTGTGGTGGATCTGCAGCCTTTTCCCTCACAGCTGTGTGGTAATTGTACATTTGTAAATAAAGTAAATTAAAAAAAACCAGAAACCCCAAGTACATTCTCTTCCTACTGTGTCAGCTTTTGAGAGCCAGAGCTCCCTTCTTGAGGTGTCTGAAGCTCTGTCTCTTGAAAGCCTACACTCTGAAAATCTTGTTGCTCTCTAAGGTGCCACTGGACTCAAATCTTGCTGTTCTAGGCTGACCAACATAGCTACCCACCTAAATTCTCTTCCTACCAAAACCAGTGGGATGCACGTAACAGTTCTGCTGGGGAGCATCTGTGAATGGATACAAGGCTCTCAAAGCACTTTAGATCTAGTACTGCTCTCTAATCTCATCCACCTTTCCCCCTTCCAGATGAAATTGCTGCTCTTTTGAAAGGGAGGAGGAGGAAGAGAACAAGAACGGAGGTAGCCATGGAAGAAAGAGGCACCAGAGGTTTGTACTCCTAAGAAAATCTCTGGGGTGGGGCTGTGGCTCATTGATGGAGCATCTGCTTTTTAGGCAGATGGTTCCTACTTCAAATCCCTGGCATCTCCAGTTTAAAAGGAGCAGGTAGTAGATGACATAAAATATCTGAGACCTTGGAAAGCTGCTGCCAGTCAGAGTAGACAATACCTTGATGGGCCACAAACATGACTGGGTACAAGGCAGCTTTATGGATAGTTCACAGAATGTGCAGTCTTTGTGCTCACGTCTTGCATTTGGGGACTTGCTCAGAAGACACTGCAATAGTGTGGTACAGGGGTTAGTGTGTCAGCCTAGGACCTGGGAGACCCCGGTTCAAATCCTCACTCTGCCACAGAAGGTCACTGGGGGATCTTGGGCCAATCACATACTCTCAACGTTACCTACTTCACGGGCTTGTGCAGATAAAATGGAGGGGAGGGGGATGGTGTAAGCCATTTTGGGGAGAAATGTGGAGCATAAATGGAAGTAAATAAATAATAAATGGCAACAGCAGCTGAAGTGGGGTCATCTGGAGGTGTGAGGCCTTTGGTATCTGCCCCCAACTTCTTCCCATTTTCTGCCAGTGGTAGGACAACCTTAGCAGTGTTAGCAGTGTCAGTTAGCTAACTTCTCCACTTAACCCTCCCAATATCCATCTATCCGGCTTGAAAGCAGGATTCATTTCTGGAATTTGGGGTTCCCCCATAGTTTTTTTTAAAAATTTATGTCATACCTTGCTTTCCTCCCCAATGGAGACCTGAAGTAGCTTTTACAATATCGTTCTTTCCCCTCCATTTTATCCTCACAACAAGCCTGTTTCTGTCTGCCCTGCAGTGGATGTGACTTTGGATCCGGACACAGCAAATCAGCATCTTATCCTTTCAGCAGACAAGAAGAGAATGTCCTACTCTGACCTGTATCCAGGGTTCTCGCTTAGAAATCCTGAGAGATTTAATTATATCCCTTTTGTGATGGGTCATCAGGGATTCACCTCAGGGAGACACTGGTGGGAGGTGAGGGTTGAGGGAAATGGATGTGGTTGGGCTGTTGGAGTTGCAAAAGAATCTCTGGAAAGGGACGCCACTGTTGACGATTGGGATTTTGAGAGTATTTGGGTTGTAGGGAAGCGATCATCTAACCCTTTCTCTCCTCGAAAGCTCTTAGCGTTTTCGTTTCCTGAAGACTCACTTTTGATCTTGGCCCATAAGCCAGAGAAGATCCGGGTGTGCCTGGACTACGCAGGGGGCCAGGTGGCATTTTTCAATGCGGAGACGGATGAGTCCATCTTTGTCTTCCATTCCTGTTCTTTCTTGGGAGAGAAGGTCCGCCCTTTTTTCTGGCTATGGGGGAAATCAGTCACTCTGAGCTGCTGAGAGAAAACCCCAACCCCTACTGCTTTCTTCCTCCCTCTTGGACAAGCTGTCTTTGGAGTCTGTCTTATTCAGACAGGAGCTCCCTTTGGCAGATCAAAAGGCAGAAGAGGGACAAATTGGGGAGTGGGGACAATGACCTCTTAGGGAAAGAGGAAGGAACAAGGATTATGGTCTGGCTCATGGAAGTATCTTCATTGGGACCTGAAGGAACTTTCATGGAAAACTTCTTGTTTTTCTATATAGATTATCTTTGGTATGGAAGGAGCTTTGCCTAAGAGAATTACGAGCTTGTTCACATGTGGTTTCCTTCCCACAGTTGTCTAGTTCAAGTTACTACATTCCTTCCCTGTACAGGGGGAGAGCCGAGTGACTGAGGCAGTCAAGCCAGGTTCAGTCTTGGTGCCAGATTTGTTGCTGACCTTTGAGGTAATATTTTGAGCTTAATCTCCCAAGGGTGGGAAGGAGATCCCATTCTGTGATGGGTGTACCGCTTCCCTCTGTAGTGAATGGCTGCAGCGAACGTGTATGTGAGCAGAAGGCTTCTGCCCGATTTCTTTCTGGGGTCTGAACAGGTGGTGTTTTTCGATCTTTCGTCAGGCACAGTTTCTTCCTTCAGGTTCCCTCAGTTTATCTTTTACTTCTCAAACCCCATACGTTTCTTGACTAGTGCCAGTTTGGGAAGGAATCTTTTTCCTGGGTGTTAGGAGCAAGGGCTGCCGACACTGCCTTTGAGTGGGGCCTGTTTTCGTCCTGTCTGGGTGAGCAGGTTCCCTCCATTTGAAAATCTGCCTCCATGGAAGTTAAGCGTTTTGCTGTTAAAGATAATAAGATTCAAGCGATTCTTGATGTTTTTATTCTTTTTATATGTGTTTTGAGCATTTGAAGATGGTTCTTGTTTGTTCCAGAGATTTGGGGAGTGTGGGAAATGGAAAAAATAAACCCTACTTTAAAGGTTTACTGCCCAAACTGCCCAATAGCAAAAAGGGGTAAATGTTAGTTTTTTATTTATAGTCCACTTTTCTCACTGAGATCCAAAGCACAGCCTCAATTCTGGCTAGTTTCTGTGTCATTTTAATATGACATGTTAAATCCCTTACATTATGTTTCAGCATTGTTTCCGCTCTATATTGGATTTCAGTTTTTCTTTTCCAAATTTCCACAATCCATACCTATTGTATTTATTTGCTTTGAGTCTCAGTGAGAAAGGTGGACTATAAATGATGCAACTAAAATAAATAAAAATAAATCTTTGTCTCAGTTGAGTGGAAGCTGAATGGCATGCTAGAGGAGGAGGACAGAAAAGGAAACGGGTTTGGGAGGGGCTGGAGGGGCAGTTGGAGCCTAGGTGCAACCCCCCTCCCCCCACAAGCATTCTTCCTTTGGTGGTGAAAATTATAAGCTTGAGGTGCCAATTCTGTGAATCCTCCACAACAGCAAGTTAATGCTAAAAATACTATTGTTTTTCATTTAATGCCATTTACGCTTTGACATCTTGTGCTCCCCCGTCCCAGTTGTGAACTATCTATTCTTCTAGAGCCAGTTTACTGCTATCTGAATAAAAGACTCTTTTCTTTGTCTCTGTCTCTGGTTTGCCTTTCTCTGGGGAAGGGGTAGGCTTCAGAACTCTCAACAGGTTTCTGTGGTCTGCGACTCCTGTAATTCCAGAGGAAATGAATGTTACCAATGGCCAGGGGTCATTTCCTAGAAAAAGAACTGCAGGAACTCATTAGCATAACTCATTAGCATATGCCACACCCCCTGACATCACCGGAAGTGTGTCAGAAGGCAACATCCACCCCTCAGGCCCCTTTCAGCAAAAGTCTCCAGGTATTTCTTTAAAGGAAAATTAACTCAAAGCCTCCAACCCTCCTCTGGAGAGCCAGCCCTGCTTGCAGCCACTCACTCACTCTCTCAAGTCACAAATGAAAATAAAGCAGCATGAATTCCAACCAGCTTGTGTTAGTTTAGAGCTCAGCACCACTTGGCTTGCACTCGCTCACTCATTTTCTCTCCCTGTCCCAGTCAGAAATGAACGTAAAAGAGCAGAGCAGAATGAATGCAAGCACCTTGCCTTCCTTTGCAGCCCAGCAGCGCTTGGCATTCGTGCTTTTTCTCCCCCCCCCCCCAACAAATGAAAGTAAAAGGGCAGAGCAGAATGAATGAAAGCACCTTTGCAGCCGAGCAGCACTTGGCATTCATTCCCAGGAAAGGGAATCACGTGGGCGGGGCCAAAACCCACGTGACCTCTTTTTAGAGCTACCGGAACACTGTTCCTGTGCGTTCCAGCTCCAAATGATCCCTGCCAATGGCCTTGCTTTCTTGGCTGGATTTTGAACACTGCTTGATAGTGGGGTGTCCCCTCTTTCTAGGCAGCCAAAAAGCCATGCAATGACTTGAAATAATGTTACTGCCTGGCGTTCAGAGAAAGATGCTTACACATTGCACAGGCAAGCCAGGGTCCGCTTTAAGAGAAACAAGACTCTAGCTTCTGGTCTGGATGCCCAGTGGCAGGCTGATTTAGTGGATATGCAGCAGTTTTCCAAATTAATGAGGACTGCAAGGACATTTTAACAGTGGTGGACATCCTGTCTATGTACACCTTGGCTTTGGTCTTAAAAGACAGGGGAAGGGGTGTCGGAAGCCTTTAAGGGTATTTTCGGGCAAGGGAGAACACACGCCAAACTTTAGACTGATTGTGGCAGAATTTCTAAACAAGCCTGTAAGGAGTGTGTTAAAGCAGCACAGAGTTCACCACTTTGTCACCAATAATGAAGTCAAAGCAGCTGTTGTGGAGCACTTCAGTCGAACCTTAAAAACAAAAACGTGGAGGCACTTTACAGTCCAGAACATGTTCGGTATATTGGCATGTTGCCTCAGCTCATAAAAAGTTATAATCACAGCTTTTATAGGACAATCAGGGCCCGGCCTGTGGATGTAAACTGCCAATGCGCAGACTGGAGAACAGTTTATGGATAAAAGAGAGAAGCATTTATGGAGACTGGGGAGAAAGGAGGAGGAGGAGAATCCTTTGTTTAAAAAAGAAAATGCAAATGTGTAAAAGCAAAGGGCTATTGGTAAAAGGTTATTATAAACAAAGCGACACGAATGAAGTATTCATAGTAGAACAGGACATCCGTAGGCCTGTATACTGGCTCAAAGATGATGCTGAAGACCCTACCATAGGGCCATTCTATCCTGAAGAGTTGCAGAAAGTTAAGACTAAAGGAGACGAGAGTGTACAGAATTGAAAAAGTTTTAGCCTTCAGAGGCTGGGGGAAGAGAAAATGAGAGGTAGTACAGTGGTTAGGGAGGCCTGATTTAACAGCCGGGTGCCTACTCACCTTTGCAATCTTCTATAGAAAAAAGGGATGGATAGTGGGTACTACGTCACCCTTCCTAGCAACTCTTGCACAGACGTTTTACCACATCACTATCCATCTAGCTCGGCCATTGGAACCTCCAGGGGCTTGGGCGGTGGCAGTGGTGGATGTTGTGGAAATGGGCTCCTTGCAACCAGGGACTAGTCCACCAGCTGCTTGGGTTTGCCTCTTACCATAGGCATGTAAAGAGTGCAACCTCACTTGATCTTTCCCTAGTACTAAACTGATGTCTCTGCTGAGAATAATGTGTCAGCAGTGAGAAGGTCTTATGCGAGACTGGAAGTTCTTTATTTGTAAAGACATAATAATAATAATAAAAAAAAACAGTTGGGCAAGGCACCAGACTTGGGCCCAGCCTACTGGCTACTAAAGCACTATGAAGATAGATACAGAATACAAGTTAGCATGCACAATATAACAACATTATAAGATAACTACAGAAAAGAAAACTTACCCTCCCCCCATTCCAGAGCTCTGGGACCCCCCCATTGCACAGCCGCAAAGGCTAGCACTAGCCTTTGCGTGTTGGCAAGTGAAGGGTACCGAGTTCTTGTTCCATCCCTCTTTTATAGGGAAATATCAAAGACTTGCCTCATTAACATGTTAATCAATTGCATTGTCTTTGTTCTTGAAAGACAGTTCCGTCGAAAGTCCTTCATGTAAACACAAGTCTACACATCCTTTACCTCTGTGATAGACTGCATCTTTGATATGTATTTGACTACATTGTAAATTACACAGGAATGTTCACACTTCACTGGCTGAAGATTTTAGACACCTTGTTTTCCTAAAGATAAGCTGTTTGTTGTTTACCCTTTTGGTGATTTATATGTAGAAGGCCAGAGGACCCTTAAAGAGGTCTCAAACAATTAACTTTTATGGTCTTAACTGTTTCCTGTGCAGGGGTGAGACCTTCCCAGGAACTGCGACTTTATTCTGCAGGGACAGAGCTTTTGGAAGATTTCTTTTTTCCCAAACTCTAGCTGGTTCTTTACTTCTAACATGGGCCAAAAAGGCCTGGTTCCGACCCACTAACAAAATTCTGACAACAGTGGAGATACACTACCTGCACAGCTGGAGGACCATTCCCCAAAATATAACATTTGAAATTGCAAAGGATGGGGAGAAATGGGTCTTCCCACCAAGACACGAATATTACAGAGACATGTCCAGTTTGGTGGGTGCTATGAACGCGAAACCTTAATCCTATACCCCCAGATGTGCTGCACTACAACCTCATGTCTCAAAAGGTTAGGAGTTATGCTTCGGACACCACACTATCTCTGCAAGTGCAGACCTGGCCTATATGGGGTGGCCCTAAATCAACCTGTCAAAAATACCTTAAACTGCAGATATTACTGGGGGGGGGTGTCAAGAGCTTGTATGTTTATACAGACATTGTAGAGCATCAGATAGTGGGGGACTAGTATGTGCCTCTACTACAGTGTGTACTACAGTACTACAACAAGAAGCATATCAACATTACTTATGACAAGCCTCATTATGTACCTGTGAGTAAACACCACATAAACACTGCCACTACTGAAATTAAGACAGATCAGAACAAAAATGCCATTTTGTCTGGGTAAGGTGATCATGAAACTTTGCTTTGGCCCTCAGAAAGCCCCGTCTTTTAAGCAAACAGAGATGGCCGCCTTAAAAAGCTATGGTGATCCAGATGTTTATAGGCATTACTATAAGAACCAAGTCAGAAGTGCCCTCCCTGGGTACCAAGGAGCGCCTATTATGTATGAGGCAATGGTAGAGGGCATATTCTGGAGCCTTTTTCCAAAAAGCTGTCCCTCTTGAGAAGGGGATTTGAGCTTGTAAGGCCCCATGTTAAAACTGCAGCGTGAAATATTGCTAAAGATGTGGGAAATATTTCTGAAACCATTCTGAATAAAGTGAGCCCACCTACACCTCAAGAGGGGGTCAGGCCTCATGTACTTTAAAAAGTGGTGAAAGCTCAGAAGAAAAGCATCACATATTCAATTAACTGCCCCCCGCAACCCTTTAAAAGAAAAGACACGAAACGGCCGGCATCTTAGAAGGAGAAGGCAAAGAAGGGCGGGGAAATGGCCTCTGAGCCCCAGGATGTATTTTAAGCAGCAATGGCTTTTATTCACAACTGCTCAGAAGAATGCACCAAATCTGAACTAGACATATTCCAAATAGGCTTAGCCCCTATGCAAATGAGCATCAAGAGCTGTCCCTTGAAGTCCTACCCCTGATGGCCTTGTCAGAATCAGCGCCATTGGATTTTTTTTATTGCTGGAAATGATGAAGACGACATGGATTTAAACAACACCCCACTGTACCTGTACTGCAAAATTGGAGATAACAAAGGATTTATTAACATTTCTGTTGCAGGTGCAGCCTTCTGTGCAGAACACTTTCAAGAAAACACAACATCAGGGTATTAAGATTGTGCAGAAATGACCTGAGTTAACTCGGAAACTCCAGTTGGTGTACAATGCTGCCGCTCTGTTATCGGGAGCTAGGAAGAGTGTGCATATTACTCCCATTCTGCTGTCAGTCCGCTGGCTGGCTGGCTGCCTATCAGTTACTGGGCTCAGTTCAAGGCATTGCCCATCACACAAAAGGCTCTTCATGGCCTTGGCCCAGCAAATTTATGGGACCCGCCTCTCTCCCTGTTTGTGTTTGCTTCCTTTTTCCGCCATGGCGGAGGATGCCATCTCCTTTCTACAACTCAACAGACCAGAAAGGTACAGGTTGCCCTTTAATTGCTTGTCTCCTTTACGATGCTATTTCCAAAGGTTAAGAGAAATCTCAAAATGGATGAAACTGCAGACAGATCCTTGAACCTGAGCTGTCTTTGAGCCCTCTGAAGGCTGTGTCCTAGCCATTCCGAGGATTTAACAAATATATGAGAGCATATCTTTGGCCCTATGATCCCGAGAAAGCCATTCCAAGAACACTTTCCGGAACAGAATTTGTTTCCCCGGTGCAGTAACACCTATCAGCCACTAGATGGTGGTGTGTCCAAACAAATCGACAGGTCTGAATCTTTTAAGGATCATTTTGCTCAATTTTTCAGAATCTCATGTTAAAAAGAATTTTAATTATACAGGTCGACTCCCTACTCCTCCTAAAAGTGGAGATCTTCTCTAGAGACAAACTACTTTTTGAAAGCTAAAAACATTACAAGGCTTCCTTAGTTGGGAGACTGCACAGCCAATGAGTTCTGATATTTCTTCTTCTGTTTTCCCTATTAATACTTTTATCAATTTCTACTCTACTACTGAGATTTCTCCGTGACATATTTTTCCTAGTTTGCTCACTGAATTCTACCAGAATGATTGCTTACAATTAAAAGCAAAGCATTTCCAGCCTTCAAGATTTTCTTTTACATACCGCTTTTCTAGACAGATTGGTGCCCCACTCATGGCAGTAGAGGGATTTGAACCAACAGAGCGCTGATTCGCAGCCCATCCACTTATGCTACAGCTTCCAACACTGCCGTAGTTGCTTCTCAAAACATTTTCCCAATCTATCCTTTTCCAAAGAAGGGAAACAAACACCAAAGTCTGGGTCACTTTTGACTCTGGTCCGAAATCCCGTTTTTCTCAATCCGATAGGTGAAGCAGACATCACCGAGAGACTCATGTTCTCATCCACGTTTGGCAGTCAGTCTGCCTAGTTTGGGTGATTATTGTGAGAGTGTTTTTCCCCTTCTCAGAATGCTATGTCAAAAGCACAGAAAAAAAGAGTAAACTTACTTTAAAATCAGGGCGGAGCTATACATTCAGAAGGCCTTGAAATATAGCCTTAAAGTTCATGCAGGTGGTGATCTTGCATTACACTCAGTTGAACACTAGAGTCAGCACCGAGATTCCTGTGGAGAGAGCTCTGAGCAGACACACACACACATGAAGTCCACGCTCTGACTCGGGAAGAAACACAACAGCTTGTGAACATGATCTGGAGATCAAGTCTTATGAGGAAAGGCTGAAGACGCTGGGTATGTTTAGCCTGGAGCGGAGGCAACTGAGAAGTGATAGGAGAGCCCTCTTCAAGTATTTGCAGGGCTGTCACTTAGATGAAGGAGCAGAGTTATTTTCTATTGCCCAAGAGGGTCAGATGAAAACCAATGAGTTTAAATTAAAGCCAAAGTGGCACAGGCTTCCTCATGAGGTGGTGGGCTCTCCTTCCTCGGAGGTATTTCAGAAGAGATTATAGATGGCCAACTTCTGCGCATGGAGCAGGGGTCACTGGGGCAGCTGGGGTGTGTGGGGGTAGCTGTGAATTTCGTGCATTGTGCAGGGGGTTGGACTAGATGACCCTAGAGATCCCTTCCAACCGTATGATTGTATGACAGCAAGGCTGATTCTATGACTCAGTAAGGGCATGAAGGGATGAACCAGTGCCAGGCTCCTATGGCCCTTTCTTACATGCCCATGGTAATGCCAGTTGCCACTTTGGGGTCAGAAAGGAATTTTTCTGTGGGCCAGATTGGCTGAGGAACTGGGAGGCTTTTTCCCTTCTTCTGGGCATAGAGCAGGGGTTAGGTAGGGGAGGTAGCTGTGAATATCCTGCATTGCGCAGGGAGTTAGACTAGATGACCTAAGGGTCCCTTTCCAGCTCTATATTTCTGTTACTATAATCCTATTTTCAGTTGTTAGTGTTAACATGGCAACCCTAATGTCCACAGCTCTTTAGCGAGCTGCTGGAACCAGGAAGGCCAGAGCTGTAACTATGTTAGTCCACTCCTGAACCAGCCACCATCACAGGACTCAAAAATACATACTTTTGACAGCAGACAAGAACCTTGGCGGGGGGGGGGGGTAGGGAACCAAGGGCAACCAGCTGAATACATGCAAAACCAGTTATTTCTTTATTTAAAACATTTCTATCTTATCTGAAGGCAGTAAACACTGCAGCAACTGAGCAGAGGTTAGTAAACTTAAGATACACACGATTCCAACTTTTAAAAATTTCTACTTAGAAAACCCAAGATTTAAAACACACAACTATAGACTCATAGCCAGATCTGCTAGAAAAATTCACCCTCCGCCAAATGGTCTCTGGAAGAGGAACGCTTTATATCTCTCCCTAAATGAAGCAAAGAAAGGCACCCTCCTCACCCGCTCTGGCAGGCAACTCCAGAGGACTGGGCCTGCCCCCCCCCAAGGCCCACGATTTCATTGGGCTGTGTGGAGCCAGTCTTAAGGGAGGACACCTGAAGGAGGAGGTGGTCTGAAGAGCGTACCTGGCCTAGGGGAGTGTACTGGGAGACCCAGTTTGGTAAGTAAGAGGGAATTCGGTCAGGAAGGGCTCTCAGAGTTAAAACCGGCACTTTGAATTGGGCCCAGCAGCAAGTAAATAAGCTGATTTCCGGTGGGGGAGAGGACAGCCCTCTCTTCTTCCCAGGAAGATCAGCAAGACAAATGTGACCTCGGCCATCATCCACGAAAGAGCCAAATCCAGATCCAACAGGACCTGAAAGACCACTTAGCTCAGAAATCTAGTTGCTCTTTAAGGTGCTATTGGAGCCAAATCCAGATCCAACAGCACCTGAAAGACCACTCTATGACTGTACCAAACATGCTACCCATCCGAACCTATCTTGAAAAAAGAGCACCTGCCAAGCAGAGGTTTCCTCCTCCCTGTGCTCTTTAGAGGCAACAAGCAGAATTTCACTATGTAGGCACTTGGGGGTGGGGGGAGCAGGGGGGAAAGGTTCATCAGCTGCAGAAAATATAGGAAGAATTATATAAAATTATATAAAATTCAAATCTTAGCATCACCAGTGATGCTAAGTATCTGGGTCGCGTTGCAGGATTTTTGCAATATCTAATGCTTACAGTGAGACAAAAAGTATTAAGAACACTGATGTGTGCACGCTCTGGGAGGAGTTAAAACCAATGCCAAGAAAACAAATGCCAACCCCAGGGAAATTCAGGGGAGGCAAAGGTGAGAATGGGCCAGGAAGCAGCGCCTCAGGACGACGGCCCAACAGGACTTTGCCTAAGAAGTTCAGCAGCCAGTCCACCCTTCTGTTCTCTAGTCTCCCACACACATTCTAACCCTTGTCACCACACTGGCTCTCCAAACTGCAAAGAAGGGAAACCAATCTCTAATGTAACTATTAGCCACAAAGAATTTATGAAAAGCACCAAGAGTTTCCATTTTGACAAGCAGGGCATGTATTTGGATACACACATTTGCTTCGCTCTGTCAGTGTGCGTGCATCCCAGCACCGAGGTGAAAGCAGAGTCACACACACCAGTAAAGGCTAGTGCTAAAACTATTTACATTTATTTACAAAATATACAGTCCAAAGAGCCATCCAGTACTTTGTACAATCCGACAAAGTGCTTTGCCAGACAGTCTGTTTTTAGGCAGGGGGTAACTGTTCAGAACATGTACACATATATACGTTTCAGTCCTGACAAGTGTCTAATCAGCAGTCAGACGCTGAGTCATCTAGCTCCCCCTGCATTGCATCATTCATAGGGGAGGAACCAGACCAAACCGGCTCAGTCAGGTACATACAGCTGTCAAGAAGCTGTCAGAGATTATGGCCATCCACTAATTGCCTGCAGTCTTCTAGCAATGTAATGCAATGTAATGCTGACACGCTCAAAGTTCTGAAACAGTCACTTACTGAAGATTAAAAGCAATCCTGATTTATTATACAAACCGTTCTTACAATCTTTTATATCCCACTGTTCTACCCAATGGGAACCATAAGCAGCTCAAGTCATTCTCCCTTCAAATTTTATCCTCACAACAACCCTCCTCTGCCATGGAAGCTTGCTGTGTAACCTTTGACCAGCTTAGCTCTCAGCCCGAAAGGTCACCCAGCAAGCTTCCATGGCAGAGGAGGGATTTGAATCTGGGTCTCCTTGACCCTAGTCCGACACTCCAATCCCTACATCACACTGACTCATAACATTTAGATGGGATTTCTGACATGAGTGTGAAAAATATGAAAACTGTTACTGCTCTGGGATTGGGATAGCCTTCATTTACACGGTTTTTCTTTTGTGTGGATTCTGTGGCAAACAATAAGGCTTGTAGTGCAAATGCAGCTCTTTTCACACCGAACGAGTTCTCCCCAGTGTGCATCCTTTGGTGAGAAGTCAGGTTTGTGCTGTACCTGTGCTCTGCCAAAATTCAGTGCACTTCTATGTTTTCTCCCTAGTGTGAATCCCTTGTTCAGTAGGAAAGTTCATCTTCCAATTGAAACTCAACACTCCCGGAATTTAAATGGTTTCTCTCCTATGTGAATCCTTTGGTGGTAAATGAGGCTTCCTTTCTGGCTGAAGCTCTTCTCACACTCCAAGCACTTATATGGTTTCTCACCTGTGTGAATCCTTTGGTGGTAAGTGAGGCTTCCTTTCTGACTGAAGCTCTTCCCACACTCCAAGCACTTGTATGGTTTCTCACCTGTGTGCATCCTTTGGTGAGAAGCGAGGTTATTTCTCTCCATGAAGCTCTTTCCACACACTAAGCATTTGTGTAATTTCTCCCCTGTGTGTATCCTTTGATGACAATTCAGCTTGTCAATTCGATTGAACCTCTTGCCACACTCCATGCATTCATACGGTTTCTCTCCAGTGTGCACCCTTAGGTGATAAGAAAGGCCTGTGCTCTGACTGAAAGTTTTCCCACACTCCACACATTTATATGGTTTCTCCCCTGTGTGAATCCTTTGGTGAATAGTTAGGTATCTGAAACAACCAAAACTTTTTCCGCACTCCAAGCATTTATAAGGTTTCTCCCCTGTGTGAATCCTCCGGTGAATAGTAAGTCTTTTGCTGCAACTAAGACTCTTTCCACATTCCAAGCATTTATATGGTTTCTCCCCAGTGTGAATCCTTTGGTGTGAAGCTAGATTGTCCTTCCGGCTAAAGCTCTTTCCACACTCTAAGCATTCATATGATTTCTCCCCTGGGTGAGTTCTCTGCTGTCTCTTAGGACTGGAGCTGCTGCCAGACCCTTTCCCATTCTGAGGGCCTTTATTCCTTCTTTTTTCCTTCTGTAAATTCTCTGTGACTAGGATTTCATGGAGATTCCTCTTATGAAAGGCAAATGACTTTGTCCTCTGCTTCTGGCTTCCTTCCCTCTTACTTCTCTTTAGTCTTTTTTTATTTCCAGATTCTTTTTCATCCTTCAAATCCATGTATCTTCCCCCACAGTCTGTACTTCGTTTCCTCTCATCTGCTGGGAATACAAAGGGAAACCCAGTAAGATCCCAGGTACAAACATCACATAGCAGAAATAGTCAACAGTGCCTGATGCTTATTCTCCGAGGCAAGTAACCTTTTGCTATTAGACATTTTGTAAGGGAAACAGAGTCGGGGGGGGGGGTGTGATTGCCTTTCGGTTCCAGAAGAAAAACAGCCGTGTGGCAAAATATTCTGTTCCAAGTCTTTACACATTAAAAGTGATGAGAAAAGGGACAACACATCTACATTTGGATTTCATGCTTTTGATTAGACAAACATCTAATCTACTCTCTGCACCCAAGAGATAAGCTCAGGTTTGCAGACTGAAGCGCCTTTATGAAAACATAAGAGACACAAACTGACTAGTTGCATCTTTGGGACTGTCTAGGTTAAGCATCGTTCATTCTCCAGGGAACTTTAAGAGTTGAACTTTGGGGGAAGAGAGGTAAAGAGCAGACAGGAATCTCTGCCGGATAACTCTCTGGACTCTTAGCAAACAATCCTAGGCCACTCACCCACCAGCCCACTTCTTGCTTACCCAGGAACGCCACATTCCTATAGTTTTCCACCATGACTTCCTCGTAAAGAGCCCTCTGCTCGGGATCCAGCAGAGCCCACTCCTCCTCTGTGAAATACACAGCCACCTCCTCGAAGCACACGGAGCACTGGAAGAAGGAAGAAGAAGCGTTTGCTAACAACAGGAAGACAAAGAGGGAGGATTCTTTTCGATTTTCTTGCAATGCTTCATGGGAGAAAAGGGAATGGACATCACTGCCTACCTCGCTTTGCAATTGTGCGTGAGCTGAAAGGCTCCCTTGAGAACGAAAGGAGGACCCGATTCGCTCCTGGCTCTTCACCATGATTCTTAGGTTTTCACTCCTTTGCAAAGAGGGGGTGATGTTCATCCACTGAACGATAGTTTTCTGCTATGACTGAGAGAAAAGAATTGTGATCATAAGTGGGACATCTTCCCATTTCAATTCCATTTTTTGATCTCTGAGCAACAGGATGCTGCAGACGGCCGTTTACACAGCCACCTATGTCTGCCAGCGATTGCCACAACTGCTCTGGTACAGCAGCTAAGAGCTAGCAATTGTGACTTCCAGTTCAAACTTTACCTCTGCCATAGGTTCACTAGGCAGCCTCACGTAAGCTGCTGTCTCTCAGCCTCAACCCCCGCTTCCCTTCACTAGACAATATAGGAACAGTACTGGCCTACCTTGCAGGGCTAATTGTAAGCATTACAATAAAGCGGCTGAAGTGCTTCCAGCATGCCAAACAGGGTACCCGCATCAGTACTATTACCACAGAGCTAAACACGAGCAACCGCCTGAGAATCCGCCCTTAAATGCTGCTCCCCAAGTCACCATACCTACCCCCCACATCTTAAAAGGGCGGTCCTTCCTTTCCTGCATTATATATGGGGCTCAAAGAATTGACAGAGAAAACCTTTTCTTGCTCCCCCATGATCCTAGAAGGCAGAGGCACCCCACAACAGCTAGAAGCCCTCATCGCTAAATGGAACCTCCATGTTCAGGTGCAGCTGCCCTCAGAAAACCAATTCTTGGGTGAAACGGCGCCAGGAGGCAATGCCACGTTGGGCTGCCCTCTTCCCCACCCCTTCCCCAGTCATGCCAGAGTTAGGGGGGTTTGAAGCCACAGTCCTAGCAGGGATTATCTATGCAACTATCAGGCAGTCTGCACATGGTCAGAGGCACAACATGTCCCTTCATGGAACAATCTTGGGCAGAATGCAATTTAAGATTAATGATTCCGGGGGAGGGCTTCAAAAAGCTGCGTACAAGGTTTCTAGTTCCCCCGAACTCTTCGTCAGTTCGCGCATTTAAAAAAAGAAAACAAAAAGGAGGGGAGGGGGGAGATCTTTTAAGCCATCGTCCTCAATCCCCTTTTCTCCGCCGCCCGGGAAAAATGAACGCCCGGTTGTATTGGGCTGCGCGCACGGCATTCTGGGAAGAAGGAGCCAAAAGAAATGGGTGCCGTCCAACTTAAAATGTTTTTTTTTTAAAGCAACGTCCCGCTGAGCCGCAAAAGAACCCAAGAGGCGAATACACCGGAGCCGTCCAGCCTGCCGCACCGGGGCTTGGCCGGGCAAGCGCAGGCGGAGTGTCTCCAGTCTGCCGATGGATTTCACGGGGCTTCCGCCGGAGTAACTCTGCCAAGGTTTGCGCTGTACATGGAGCCGACGCAGGCGTCAGCGGGTCCTCCTGCTGGACGGTCCCTCTCCGGATCGGATCAGCTCCGATGCGCCCAAGGGAGACGGCCCTTCTCCGGGCTGCAAGCGCTCAGCGAGCCCCACGACCCCCCACCCCGCAAGCAAAGGAAGAGAAAAGCCAGAATGGGTATTTGAGGGGGGAGAGGAGGGCTTACCTGCGGCAGATCGAGCGTAAGAACGCCGGGGACGAGACAAGAAACAAGCCGGTGAACGGAATCCCCACGAGCGACCGCGTACACGCAAGATGCGCGCAGGAATACAGCTGATTCGCGCAACCACCACACCAATAGCGGGGCTGGATACGCGATTGGGGGCAGGAGCTCGAACAGGCTCAGGCATTGGGAGAAAAGAGCGTGAGGGTGGAGCGACGAGAAGGGCTGCTGCGAGGGGGCGTTTTTATGCGGAGCTGGAGGCAGGTCAGTCCCCTTTTGCGCCGGAGGGGCAACAATATTATTGATTCATTTTCCGCTTCTGCAGCTTGGTGGCTGCTTCGGAAGCTCAAAAGCTGGATCAAAGCAGTGTTGACTTATTTATGGGACCGCCTCTCTCCTTGTTTGTGTTGCTTCCTGTTTCCGCCACAGTCTGTAAGGTTTCCCCCCCGGGTCATAATCAAGTAAAAGCCTTTCTTTACATTGAACTTGCATTTTGGGGGATGTGCTGAAGTCCAACTAAACCACCCCATGAAACCCCAAGGGCCAGGGGTCTCATCCTCTTTAGGCGGAGGATGCCATCTCCTTTCTACAACTCAAACAGACCAGAAAGGTACAGGTTGCCCTTTAATTGCTTGTCTCCTTTACGATGCTATTTCCGAAGGTTAAGAGAAATCGCAAAATGGATGAAACTGCAGACAGATCCTTGAACCTGAGCTGTGTTTGAGCCCTCTGAAGGCTGTGTCCTAGCCATTCCAAGGATTTAACAAATATATGAGAGCATATTTTTGGCCCTATGATCCCGAGAAAGCCATTCCAAGAACACTTTCCGGAACAGAATTTGTTTCCCCGGTGCAGTAACACCTTTCAGCCACTAGATGGTGGTGTGTCAAAACAAATCGACAGGTCTGAATCTTCTTAAGGATCATTTTGCTCAATTTTTCAGAATCTCATGTTAAAAAGAATGATATTAATTATACGGGTCGAATCTCTACTCTTCCTAAAAGTGGAGATCTTCTCTAGAGGCAAACTACTCTTTTTGAAGGCTAAAAATATTACAAAATATCACATAGTGTTCCACTCAGTTTGGGAGACTGCACCACCAATGAGTTTTGACATTTCTTCTTCTATTTTCCCTATTAATAATTTTATCAATGCCCACATTACTATTGAGATTTCTCCGTGGCATATTTTTCCTGGCTTGCTCACTGAATTCTACCAGAATGATTGCTTATTCAAACAATTAAAAGCAAAGCATTTCCAGCCCTCAAGATTTTCTTTTACATACCGCTTTTCTAGACAGATTGGTGCCCCACTCATGGCAGTAGAGGGATTTGAACCAACAGAGTGCTGATTCGCAGCCCATCCACTTATGCTACAGCTTCCAACACTGCCATAGTTGCTTCTCAAAACATTTTCCCAATCTATCTTTTTCCAAAGAAGGGAAACAAACACCGAAGTCTGGGTCACTTTTGACTCTGGTCCGAAATCCCGTTTTTCTCAATCCGACAGGTGAAGCAGACATCACCGAGAGACTCATGTTCTCATCCACGTTTGGCAGTCAGTCTGCCTAGTTTTGGTGATTATTGTGAGTGTGTTTTTCCCCTTCTCAGAATGCTATGTCAAAAGCACAGAAAGAAAGAGAAAACTTACTTTAAAACCAGGGCGGAGCTATACATTCAGAAGGCCTTGAAATATAGCCTTAAAGTTCATGCAGGTGGTGATCTTGCATTACACTCAGTTGAACACTAGAGTCAGCACCGAGATTCCTGTGGAGAGAGCTCTGAGCAGACACACACACACATGAAGTCCACGCTCTGACTCTGGAAGAAACACAACAGCTTGTGAACATGATCTGGAGATCAAGTCTTATGAGGAAAGGCTGAAGACGCTGGGTATGTTTAGCCTGGAGCGGAGGCAACTGAGAAGTGATATGAGAGCCCTCTTCAAGTATTTGCAGGGCTGTCACTTAGATGAAGGAGCAGAGTTATTTTCTATTGCCCAAGAGGGTCAGATGAAAACCAATGAGTTTAAATTAAAGCAAAAGTGGCACAGGCTTCCTCATGAGGTGGTGGGCTCTCCTTCCTCGGAGGTATTTCAGAAGAGACTATAGATGGCCAACTTCTGCGCAAGGAGCAGGGGTCGTCACTGGGGCAGCTGGGGTGTGTGGGGGTAGCTGTGAATTTCGTGCATTGTGCAGGGGGTTGGACTAGATGACCCTAGAGATCCCTTCCAACCGCATGATTGTATGACAGCAAGGCTGATTCTATGACTCAGTAAGGGCATGAAGGGATGAACCAGTGCGAGGCTCCTGTGGCTTTTTAAGAAAAGTGTTTATTTAATTATCCACATTAATAGTTACAATATTGAAAGTCATTAAACATTGACAACTAAGAAATCTTCTTTTACATATTAATAATAATTTACATGCTCTTGTAACCATGAATTTTCTTACAAATGTCTATTTCAACTGGGATTTCCATTAAAGCTTGATATACTAAACGATAACCAATCTTAACCTTATTATAGAGGATTTATATCATAGACGACTGAACTACTTTGATGATTAGATTATTAATAAAAATACTGTTTAAGGAAGATATTTTCAATATATATAATGATTAAATAAGTATTATTATGAAGTCAAACCTTTTACCCATCGTTTACAGATATTAATAGAAGAACCAACAATAAATATACTCATTATTGTAACCCTTATAAGCCTTGCTAAATTAACCCCCTTTCTCCTCCCCTCTCCCTCTGACCCCTTACTTTACTAAATAGTGCTATTTAAATTGGATTAATTAAGTTGCTTAATAGCAGTTCTCTATAGCCCAAGAGTAACCCCCTATAGACTATTTGGCCTACTACTACCAACTTGGAGAACTGTAAATAACTGGGGGCCCAGTCTGGGAGCTCCATTCCCTCCCCGCCATGCCTCTAATCTGATATTACATATATGCATTTTACAATCATAACATTTTACAGGATATTTTAGTTTGCTATCAACTTGGATTTTAACATTTCAGTCTGTTTTTTCTTTCTTATTAAATGTGTCTTGCTTGGGTCTTGTTTTCCTTAAAGGGTGATAACGAACTGAGCATTTTTCTTTTCTGTGATGTTCTGATTGAAAAAGTCTCAATGCCAAGATCTTGCAGTAATGTCTTTCCAGCTTCCTGATCTAAAACTTGGTAGATTGTAGCTTGTATTTTGACTTGAAGATGTGTATAATTAGTCTATTTATATTTTATTTGGGCTTTTCTCAATGCTTCTGTTGTAGATCTGAGTTCTTTTCTTTTCTTTAATATTGTGGATGGCAAGTCTGTAAGGATTTGAATATTTGTCCCTTTGTAGGGGATTGATCCTTTATTTCTTGCTATTTCTAGTATTTTGCTCCTTGTCTTCCAGTCTGGGATTGTGGCTAATATATCTCTTGGTTTATTATACTTTGCATTATTTTGTGACCCCAGGAGAAAACTGTGACAGCCATGATTCTAAAAAGGAGGGTAGATCTGCATTATCAGGTATCTTCTCATCAAAATTTCTGAATTTAAGGTTAGATTGTTTTGTATGGATTTCCAATTGTAATAGTCTTTCTTGTAGCTGTTTATTTTCTTGTTTTAAAATGGCTATTTCAGATCGCAGTGAATTGCTTAATATAAGGGCACGATTAGCCTTTTGTGCTACTTTGTCTATAGCTGATTTTATTTCAGCAAGTTGCTCCTCAAAGGGTTGCAGAATAGTTGAGATTTTATTCATAATTTTTTGCTCCAACTGAGCAAGCACTCTGGCTAGTATTGGGTCTGCTGAACTAGATAAGTTGGGTAGTTTATTCTTACCCTTGCTGTTTTCAGCAGCCACTTTGGATGTTGCACTCTTCTTCTCTGCTGCCTGCTGCAGGGCTGGGAAGAATTCCTGAAGCTTTTTTGAAGTGTTTGCCTTCATTTTTTCCTTCTCAAGGTTTTGTTTGCTCATATTTCTTTCTTTATTCACTTTTGAGTTCTGTTACCACATTTTATTTTGAGGCTTTAGGGTGGGGAGGGATGGAGCTTAACTGCTTAACCAGAGGTTAACTTAAGATTAAAATACACACGGTTCCAACTTTAAAATATTTCTGCTTAACAAACCCAAGATTTAAAACACACAACTATAGACTCATAGCCAGATCTGCTAGAAAAAATCACCCTCCGCCAAATGGTCTCTGGAAGAGGAACGCTTTATATCTCTCCCTAAATGAAGCAAAGAAGGGCACCCTCCTCACCCGCTCTGGCAGGCAACTCCAGAGGACTGGGCCTGCCCCCCCCAAAGGCCCACGATTTCATTGGGCTGTGTGGAGCCAGTCTTAAGGGAGGACACCTGAAGGAGGAGGTGGTCCGAAGAGCGTACCTGGCCTAGGGGAGTGTACTGGGAGACCCAGTTTGGTAAGTAAGAGGGAACTCGGTCAGGAAGGGCTCTCAGAGTTAAAACCGGCACTTTGAATTGGGCCCAGCAGCAAGTAAATAAGCTGATTTCCGGTGGGGGAGAGGACAGCCCTCTCTTCTTCCCAGGAAGATCAGCAAGACAAATGTGACCTCGGCCATCATCCACGAAAGAGCCAAATCCAGATCTAACAGGACCTGAAAGACCACTTAGCTCAGAAATCTAGTTGCTCTTTAAGGTGCTATTGGAGCTGGATCTTGCTCTTGGGCTGTACCAAACACGCGACCCATCCGAACCTATCTCCAAAAAAGAGCAGCTGCCCATGCAGAGGTTTCCTCCTCCCTGTGCTCCACTGGCTCTTGCTCAGGGAGGGGGCAGTGCCTGTCAGATCGTGCAGCTAAGTGCTACTAAGCATGCTCAAGAGAAGTAGCAGAAGCTCCTTCCCTGCCCTTCTGCAGCATCTCACTGGTACCCAACTGAACCAGCCGACAGAAAAATGGTCATGTCTTCCATCCCTCTTCCCTGAAAAAAAAAGAGCTCTGCACTATTCTGATGTAAGTTCCCTGGAAGGGGATATAAATAGTTCCCCAGCCAAAACTCCAGACCTCTGGGAGCATCTCACTTTCTTGGTCTTGGTGCCAGACCTGGGCTTAGACTCGGCACAGTGATGTGCCACTTTGCAGGCCATGGTAACCAGCGTATGGGGCTGCAGGATTCAGGCTGGTCCAAAGCCTGGGGGAGGGGCAGAGCTTTTAAAAATGTTAATACTTGTGGTTGGATTCATGAACAAGGAACTAGAAACAAGAAGCTGGGAACCAACTTGAGGCTGTGTCTGAAGGGCAGTGCAAACCACGATAAAGGGTACAAAACAAGGGGGGCACTGTGGCCTGATCGAGATCACTACTGCGCTTGCCTAACCCTTTGCCTAACAGAGGCGGAGCTGTGCAAGTCAGCTGTAGCAAAACCAAGCAGGGGTCTAGCATCACCTAAGAAAGGAAGGTTTTACTCCAGAAGAAGTTTTTGTGGACTAGAGCCCGCTTCTTTAGAGGCAACAAGCAGATTTTCACTATGTAGGCACTTGTGGGGGGGAGCAGGGGGGAAAGGGTCATCAGCTGCAGAAAATATAGGAAGAATTATATAAAATTCAAATCTAAGCATCACCAGTGATGCTAAGTGTCTGGGTCGCATTGCCGGATTTTTGCAATATCTAATGCTTACAGTGAGACAAAAAGTATTAAGAATATTGATGTATGCACACTCTGGGAGGAGTTAAAACCAATGCCAAGAAAACAAACGCCAACCCCGGGGAAATTCAGGGGAGGCAAAGGTAAGAATGGGCCGGGAAGCAGCGCCTCAGGACGAAGGCCCAACAGGACTTTGCCTAAGAAGTTCAGCAGCCAGTCCACCCTTCTGTTCTCTAGTCTCTAACACACATTCTAACCCTTGTCACCATACTGGCTCTCCAAATTGCAAAGAATCTGGGTCTCCTTGACCCTAGTCCGACACTCCAATCCCTACATCACACTGACTTATAACATTTAGATGGAATTTCTGACACAAGTGTGAAAAATATGAAAACTGTTACTGCTCTGGGATTGGGATAGCCTTCATTTACACGGTTTTTGTGTGGATTCTGTGGTAAACAATAAAGCTTGTAGTGCAAATGAAACTCTTTTCACACTCCAAACATTTCTACGGGTGAGAAGTGAGGTTAGTGCTATATCTGTGCTCTGCCCAAATTCAGCGCACTTCTATGTTTTCTCCTTAGTGTGAATCTCTCGTTCAGTAGGAAAGTCCATCTTCTAATTGAAACTCTTTCAACATCCCTGGAATTTAAATGGTTTCTCACCTGTGTGAATCATTTGGTGGTATGTGAGGCTTCTTTTATAACTGAAGCTCTTCCCACACTCCAAGCACTTATATGGTTTCTCACCTGTGTGAATCCTTTGGTGGCGAGTGAGGCTTCCTTTCTGATTGAAGCTCTTCCCACACTCCAAGCACTTATATGGTTTCTCACCTGTGTGAATCTTTTGGTGGTCAGCGAGGCTTCTTTTCCTACTGAAGCTCTTCCCACACTCCAAGCACTTATATGGTTCCTCACCTGTGTGAATCTTTTGGTGAGAAGCGAGGTTACTTCTCTCCATGAAGCTCTTTCCACACACTAAGCATTTGTGTAATTTCTCCCCTGTGTGTATCCTTTGATGACAATTCAGCTTGTCAATTTGATTGAAGCTCTTGCCACACTCCATGCATTCATACGGTTTCTCTCCAGTGTGCACCCTTAGGTGATAAGAAAGGCCTGTGCTCTGACTGAAAGTTTTCCCACACTCCATGCATTTATATGGTTTCTTCCCTGTGTGAGTCCTTCGATGACAATTCAGCTTGTCAATTCGATTGAACCTCCTGCCACACTCCATGCATTCATACAGTTTCTCTCCAGTGTGCACCCTTAGGTGATAAGAAAGGCCTGTGCTCTGACTGAAAGTTTTCCCACACTCCATGCATTTATATGGTTTCTCCCCTGTGTGAGTCCTTTGGTGAATAGTTAGGTATCTGAAACAACCAAAACTTTTTCCGCACTCCAAGCATTTATAAGGTTTCTCCCCTGTGTGAATCCTCCGGTGAATAGTAAGTCTTTTGCTGCAACTAAGACTCTTTCCACATTCCAAGCATTTATATGGTGTCTCCCCAGTGTGAATCCTTTGGTGTGAAGCTAGATTGTCCTGCCGACTAAAGATCTTTCCACACTCTAAGCATTCATATGATTTCTCCCCTGGGTGAGTTCTCAATGATTTTGTCGTCTGCTTCTGGTTTCCTTCGCTCTTACTTCTCTGTAGTCTTTTTTCATTTCCAGATTCTGTTTCATCCTTCAAATCCATGTATCTTCCCCCACAGTCTGTACTTCGTTTCCTCTCATCTGCTGGGAATACAAAGGGAAACCCAGTAAGATCCCAGGTACAAACATCACATAGCAGAAATAGTCAACAGTTCCTGATGCTTATTCTCCGAGGCAAGTAACCTTTTGCTATTAGACAAGACATTTTGTAAGGGAAACTGAGCTGGGGGGGGGGGGGGATTGCCTTTCGGTTCCAGAAGAAAAACAGCCGTGTGGCAAAATATTCTGCACCCAAGAGATAAGCTCAGGTTTGCAGACTGAAGCGCCTTTATGAAAACATAAGAGACACAAACTGACAAGTTGCATCTTTGGGACTGTCTAGGTTAAGCATCGGTCATTCTCCAGGGAACTTAACAGTTGAACTTTGGGGGAAGAGAGGTAAAGAGCAGATAGGAATCTCTGCCGCATAACTCTCTGGACTCTTAGCAACAATCCTAGGCCACTCACCCACCAGCCCACTTCTTGCTTACCCAGGAACGCCACATTCCTATAGTTTTCCACCATGACTTCCTCGTAAAGAGCCCTTTGCTCGGGATCCAGCAGAGCCCACTCCTCCTCTGTGAAATACACAGCCACCTCCTCGAAGCACACGGGGCACTGGGAGAAGGAAGAAGAAGCGTTTGCTAACAACAGGAAGACAAAGACGGAGGATTCTTTTCGATTTTCTTGCAATGCTTCATGGGAGCAAAGGGAATGGACATCACTGCCTACCTCGCTTTGCAATTGTGCGTGAGCTGAAAGGCTCCCTTGAGAACGAAAGGAGGTCCCGATTCGCTCCTGGCTCTTCACCATGATTCTTAGGTTTTCACTCCTTTGCAAAGAGGTGGTGATGTTCATCCACTGAACGATAGTTTTCTGCTATGAGTGAGAGAAAAGAATTGTGATCATAAGTGGGACGTCTTCCCATTTCAATTCCATTTTTTGATCTCTGAGCAACAAGATGCAGCAGACGGCCGTTTACACAGCCACCTATGTCTGCCAGCGATTGCCACAACTGCTCTGGTACAGCAGCTAAGAGCTAGCAATTGTGACTTCCAGTTCAAACCTTACCTCTGCCATAGGTTCACTAGGCAGCCTCACGTAAGCTGCTGTCTCTCAGCCTCAACCCCCGCTTCCCTTCACTAGACAATATAGGAACAGTAGTGGCCTACCTTGCAGGGCTAATTGTAAGCATTACAATAAAGCGGCTGAAGTGCTTCCAGCATGCCAAACAGGGTACCCGCATCAGTACTATTACCACAGAGCTAAACACGAGCAACCGCCTGAGAATCCGCCCTTAAATGCTGCTCCCCAAGTCACCATACCTACCCCCCACATCTTAAAAGGGCAGTCCTTCCTTTCCTGCATTATATATGGGGCTCAAAGAATTGACAGAGAAAACCTTTTCTTGCTCCCCCATGATCCTAGAAGGCAGAGGCACCCCACAACAGCTAGAAGCCCTCATCGCTAAATGGAACCTCCATGTTCAGGTGCAGCTGCCCTCAGAAAACCAATTCTTGGGTGAAACGGCGCCAGGAGACAATGCCACGTTGGGCTGCCCTCTTCCCCACCCCTTCCCCAGTCATGCCAGAGTTAGGGGGGTTTGAAGCCACAGTCCTAGCAGGGATTATCTATGCAACTATCAGGCAGTCTGCACATGGTCAGAGGCACAACATGTCCCTTCATGGAACAATCTTGGGCAAAATGCAATTTAAGATTAATGATTCCGGTGGAGGGCTTCAAAGAGCTGCGTACAAGGTTTCTAGTTCCCCCGAACTCTTCGTCAGTTCGCGCATTTAAAAAAAGAAAACAAAAAGGAGGGGAAAAAGAGATCTTTTAAGCCATCGTCCTCAATCCCCTTTTCTCCGCCGCCCGGGAAAAATGAACGCCCGGTTGTATTGGGCTGCGCGCACGGCATTCTGGGAAGAAGGAGCCAAAAGAAATGGGTGCCGTCCAACTTAAAATGTTTTTTTATTAAAGCAACGTCCCGCTGAGCCGCAAAAGAACCCAAGAGGCGAACACACCGGAGCCGTCCAGCCTGCAGCACCGGGGCTTGGCCGGGCAAGTGCAGGCGGAGCGTCTCCAGTCTGCCGATGGATTTCACCAGGCTTCCGCCGGAGTAACTCTGCCAAGGTTTGCGCTGTACATGGAGCCGACGCAGGCGTCAGCGGGTCCTCCTGCTGGACGGTCCCTCTCCGGATCGGATCAGCTCTGATGCGCCCAAGGGAGACGGCCCTTCTCCGGGCTGCAAGCGCTCAGCGAGCCCCACGACCCCCCACCCCGCAAGCAAAGGAAGAGAAAAGCCAGAATGGGTATTTGAGGGGGGAGAGGAGGGCTTACCTGCAGCAGATCGAGCGTAAGAACGCCGGGGACGAGACAAGAAACAAGCCGGTGAACGGAATCCCCACGAGCGACCGCGTACACGCAAGATGCGCGCAGGAATACAGCTGATTCGCCCAGCCAGCACACCAATACCTGGGCTGGACATGCGATTGGGGGCAGGAGCTCGAAGCAGCGTGAGGGTGGAGCGACGAGAAGGGCTGCTGCGAGGGGGCGTTTTTATGGGGAGCTGGAGGCAGGTCAGTCCCCTTTTGCGCCAGAGGTGGAACAATTTTATTGATGTCGGGGCTTATGTTGCACTGGCCCTCAATGGCGGGTTCAAGAGAAGACAGGACACACCAAGCTTTAGTACAAGTGGTGTGTTATACAATATTACAGGGGGATACATATACAGACTTATTATGTTGACTGACGAAGTGCTTCTCCAGCAACCAGCAGAGCTGGAGCCCCCAGAAGTACAGGATTCTGTTCTCTTCGATAATAATCACTAGCCTATCACAGCCATAGTGCTGACTCACTGTGCCAGCCCAACGTCCTTGGCATACAGAAACACATCACCTGGCTAAAGTCATGTGATAGCTACCTGTCTTCTTTCCACAACCCATGATGACTTTGATCAGTCACTGCTAGCTGCCTCTCTATGCACATGTTTGTCTCAACAATTGATTCACTTACCGTTTCTGCAGCTTGGCTGCTTCTGAAGCTCAAAAGCTGGATCAAAGCAGTGTTGACTTATTGCAACCGCTGGCGGGTGTTTCATGGCAAGAAACTAACAGAGGAGGTTTGCCATTGCCTGTCTCTACAACCCTGGTCTTAGCTGGAGGTTACCCATCCAATTAGTGACCCAAGCTGACCATTCTTAGCTTCTGATATCAGCTAAGATCCTGCTCACCTGGGCTAGCCAGGCCAGACAAACAAATGCGCCTATTATAAAAAAAAGTGGGAACCATTAAAGACCCTGCAGAACATTTTAGAAATGAAAACACGGAACTGGCATGCTTTTATTAATCCCTTCCAAGCCAAAATGTTCCTGGAATGCTATGGAACAAGCCAAAACAGGCACTAAATAAATGTTAGTGCACAGAAAACAGCAGGAAGCATTAACAACACTGGAGAATCAGGTTTGCTATTGTGGCCTCCAGGAGAAAATTTCTGATGGGTTAGCCACCTGTCGTACAACATCTCCTGAGCGCTCCCCCCCCCACACACACACACTCCAGTCAGTATCCGGGAGGACCAATAAGGCTGGCTAGGCAAGAATCAGCCAGTGGTTTACAGGTGCAGGAAAGCATAGGTGCTGCAGCTGCTGCCTATCTGCCTTTCTTGGCTTGTCTTTGTCCCGCTGTCTCCTTCAGTGATCACTCTTGACAGAGACAAGCCACAGATAAGGCAAGGCTGAGCCAAGGCAGACATGCAGCAATAGTCCTCGACTTCACTGAAAGGTTCAGAACAAAGAGTGATGCGCTCTTCCAGTCAGAGGGCAGCATAAACTATTCACCAGCGTAATGAAACTGGCCGATTCCAGATGGGCAAAATTAAAGCGAGAGATTTCGCTTTTGAAGCGGGAAGACCCGTTAAAACCCGCAAGTTGCTGTCCCTGCTTACCTGCGGTTCATGGCGCTCCGTTGCGCTATATAAGCGGACAGTGGGAACACGGCATGGCGGGTTCTGCCGCAGCATGGCGATCCATCATGGGGGAAGAGGAACTCCCCTTTTTCCGGCCGGCCGGCCAGCCGGCCACAATATCGCCATTTTTTTTTTAAAATGCTGGAGCGATTTGCGCAATCGCGCGTTTGCGGGCATGAATTTACACCAATGCGCAAAAGTATAATCATGATCATGGTGCGTGGTTTTTCGAATCCTTTTGCGCATACGCGCAATTGCATTACTGCATCCCTCATGAAATGCGAACTGAGCGTTCATTACCGGCCGGCATTTTGTCTGCCAGAGAATCTAACCCTGGGAAGTGTCGCTGACCTTTGCCCCGCAGACTTGCGTGCCGATTGGACGGGTGATCGGGCGGGTGGGGGGAATCTCGGTGGCTGAGAAAGCACAGCACTCGAGCACAGTCACACACGCTTGTGCTAGAGCAATATCGCCTTGTCGGGGGCAGTATGGCTGGTGGAGGGGATGTGGCTGGGAAGCGGGGGGTGTCCTGGCGGCATAGAGAGATTGTGGATCTGCTACACTTCTTGGGGGAAGAAAAGATACAGGAAGCTCTCCGAAGCACCCACAGGAACATGGACTACTTCCAAAAAATCTCGAGGCAGATGGCTGAGCGGGGCCACAAGCGGTCGGCTACAGAGTGCCGCACCAAGACCAAAACCATGCGGCTGGAGTACAAAAAGGTTATGGCCCACAACGGCCGTTCAGGGAACGCGCCAACAACCTGTCCGTACTTCAGAGAGCTGGACAGCATTTTGAGGGGGGATGCAAGCGTTAACCCCAAGAGGCTGGCTCGGAGTATAGTGCTGGAGGTGGAGGGCAGGGCCCGGGAAGGCCCTCTGGAGCTTCAGGAGGGGTCGGAGGAGCTCTTCAGCCATGACCTCGTCACCATCAATGCGGAAGATCTCAGGACATCGACACCCTTTCCATCAGGTCGGTGGGGGCCCTGGTCCAAGCGCGGTTGCTGCCGGGGTGGTGCTTCGGGGGTGTAATCAAAGCATGCAATATGACGAGGCTGGCCCTACTTCTGTTCCCAGGGCACGGTGGCTTCGTGGACGATGACCACTTGCACAGCGGTGGAGATCATGATGTGACCCTGAGTGGACTGGCGGGACCGGGTACGTGGGGGGGGGCCGGCAAGGGGGGCGCGGGATTCGCTTGGGCTGGTCTGGGAATCCGCCGCAATAATGGTCCGTGCTTTCCCAGGCAGGGGGGCAGGGGGGGCGCGCCTGCAGCTCTGCTGGGTAGGGTTATGCACCCTGGGATTTTGTGGGGCATGGGTGCTCTGTTCATTGGCTCAGGGCACAGGCCGGTCAGTCCCTTGCTGGGGGTCCGGGGGGGGCACCGAGAAGTCCGCCGGTCAGGCACACAGCCCTTGGATTCTCTGAGGCCACATGTAGCCTAAGAGAAGGGGCTGGCACCATTTGCGCAACCGCGCAAATGCACAAATGCGCGCAGATGCATAATCGAGGCGTGCAGCGGTGTCCAGCCCCATTTTCCGCATCTGCGCAATTGCATTGGTGCCACCCTCCTGAACTGAATACTTGAGGCCTTATTATCGACTGCCATTTTGTCTCCCAGAGAATCCAACCCCGGGAGGTTTCGCTGACCTTTGCCCCGCAGACTGGTGTCCCGATTGGACGGGCGTTTGGGGGGGGGAAACCCGTCGGCCAAGACACCACAGCACGCAGGCACAGTCACACACGCTTGTGCTCGTGCTGCTGCCGGCTTTTCGGGAGACCATTGCAGGGGGTCCTGGGGGGGGGGATGGAACCAAAAACCCCGCTGGGATGGCAAAAACAGGGATGTTGGTTTTCGATTGCCAGAGTTGAGCAAGGTCAGGTGCACCAGGGCTGGGATCACCCCAACTAGATTTTCCAGAGAATACACTTTCAAGCTTCCTCCGTCAGATGCAAGTAGGAATGGAGATCTCTGAGCCCGTATATCCCAGTTAGAAGGTGGGAGGAATGTTGCAAAGAAAAGAGTCAGGATGTAAAGGGACAATACAAAATGTAATCAGCTTGCTTAGAGCAGGGGAGGAAAGGCAGAAAACTAGCATCTGTAGTGAGACAGGAATGCTACATCCCTGTAGCATTCTAAGGGGTTTGTTGTTGTGAATTTGTGAATAAACTCAAGTTCAGCAAACTCACATTGTAATGTAATGTAATTTTTCCATGGGTCCTAAATCATATGCACAGAGGCAGGGGAGCAAACACTACTGTTGTAGGGCAGGCAGGGTGGCAGCAGTATTAACTCAAGGGCATCGAATTGCAGCACTTTAGTGCAATCCAGGTTTCTCGGAGGATGGCCGGCTGAGCCTCGGATAGCAGGCATGCAGCAAAATTCTATGCATGCTACAAGGGGACACATTTATTCCTAAGGAAGGTTGCATCCTTGAAACCAGCAAGCTGTTCCCCCTATCCCCCTATGCCCTCTGCCGGTAACCCAAAGTGCATTCTGACAATGTTGCCTTCTTCGCAGATGAGCACGAGTCCGCCTCGGGAAGCAGCACGGAGGACAATCTGGATAAGGAGAACAGCCCGCCCTCGCCAGGCCTCGGCGTCTCAGGTACCGCACACATGCAATGCCGCACGCCTGGGAAATTCTGGTTCCGAGGGCTTGATGGGGGGACCATGGCTGGGGAATGGTGGGGCCTTGTGTTCACCTCTTGGCTGTTTCTCCACCCCCCCCCCAGGCAGCCCTACGCAAAATCCGGCCCAGCTGTCCCCTGGGACACGACTTTCAGCAATAAGGAACCGCAAGCGGAGGGCCCACGGTGGCGCTGAGGCTGCGGACAGGATGATGAGCCAGGCAGACACTTAGCACCGCGAGGATATCGCCGAAAGGCAGAGGCAGCATTCCGAGGCACAGAGGTGGCGCCAAGAGTTCATGGAGGTGACCCGTCAGGAGCAGGCGATGTTTCAGAATGCTTGGGGCCAGAACCTGGAGGTGATGCGTGCCGCCGTCAGCACGCTGCAAACACTTGGACAGGCCATGCTCCGGATGCAGCAACCGCTAGCAGCAGCTCCAGAGCGGCCGCCCCTGGTGGTTGAATCCAATGCCCCCACAGCTCCAGCGCTGAATGAGGGGGAGGTGGATGAGGGGGCGATCATCCGACCACCTTCCCCCCGTCCTCAGCCAAGGCAGGGTGTCCCCAAGCGGTCCTGTGTGGGCAGGTCCAGGGATCGGCTAACCCTGTAGACGAGTCTTGCCCTTTTCCTTAGCTCTGCCCAACCTTTCCCCAGCCCCCCCCCCCCCCGGACAGAAGACCGCAAAGCCCCACCACCCCAGACACACCGCCACCTATCGAGAAAACACGGACACTCAAACCGATGTTTTCAACTTTAACTTTTAGTGAACTCAACATTAACAGAAACCTCCCCCCCCCCAAAGTCCCATCACTGCTCGGTGGCCGCTGGCAGTAGTGCGGACAGTTGTCCCTCCAAGGCCCGCACACGTCTCTCGAGTGCCCGGTGTTTCCGTCCCTGGTAGAGCAGGAGGCGCTCGACCGTGTCCATCCTGCCCTGCAGCGTGTTCACTGTGGACAAAACAAAGATATGCTGCGGTTCAAATCTCACTCCCTTATCTGCCTGGGACTCTTGCACGTGCCCCTCTCTGCCCCTCACGTCTGGAACTTCCCACCGGTCTCCTAACAGCCCCTCATGTTTTGGCCTCCCTCCCACGCTCCCCACTCCCCCTGATGCCTGGAACTCCCGGCCATTCTCCCTTGCTGTCCTTTGTTCCTGCCAGAGTCCATCACTGCCTCTTATGCCTGGGACTCTCACGCATCCGCCCCCCACATCCCCATCATGCCTGGAATTCGTTGCCCCTCTCTGCACAGGTGAAGGCCTCCCATCACCGGGGGGGGGGATTTCAATTGAAATGGGAGCCGGGGAAAACCTAAGATTGCAAACAAGCCAGGGACATGGACAAATGCAGCCACATGTGTCTAATTTGTTGTCCAGTGGTTAATAAAGCCACACATTGTCAGGGAGCGGTCTGTCCCTTGTCAACACAAGTGGAGTTGGCAGATGACGGGAGGAACCTGCCAGCCTGTGGCTGCTCCTTCAACACCACAGGGGTTTGGGGAGAGCTGCGTGCGGAATTCTCTGTCGCTCGGTGGTAGAGGTGAGGAATGCCTCAATGTGAGTTCAGGCCTCCCTGAAAGGCAGTCATGGACTCACTTACGGGAGTGCATCATCCGCCCCTCCAGGCCCTTGATGGCTTCAAGGATGGTGCCGTCCCCCTCTTGGGAAGCCGGTGCACGGGCCGCCGCTCGGCTTGTCGTTGGCTCCTCCATGGTGGCGGGAGTCCCCTCGCCAGGGGCCAACACTGTGGACGGCGAGAAGATGGTAACAGCTGTTAATCCAGCATTGGTGGCGGGCCTCTGTACTCTAGTGTTCTTTCGTTTAAATAAATAGATTTGAAACATATGTTGTTGTTAACAGCACATAAGAACAGTTGGTCCACACCAGCTGCGCACAAATGCGCACAATGCACATTACGGCCATTTCTGGTGCTGCGTAGGTGGCTGGGGGGTGCGCCGGGAGCTGCTCTTACCCGGTTCTTCTGCCGGCTGCCTCGCGGCGGAAGGTGCTTGCCCGCTCTGCCCGGCAACGAAAGAGCCTCTGGCCGCCCCCTCCAGTGCTTCCTCGGGAACACCACGGCCTTCGCGCCCCCGTGCATCTGCACTCAAGATGGGAAAGGGGGCAATGTGAGGGTGATAACGTGGGCCCGAACCACCACACCACACACGCTTTTCTTTCCTTTCCCCCCATTCAACCCCCACCACGCCATCTTGGCGCACGTTTTGCCGCAGAAATGTGCCGTGCCGTGGGACAGCTGCGGCGATGTCGGCACGACCGCTCACTGCTCACCTGCGGGTTCCTCCAACTCCACCTCCACCAGCCACTCCTCTCCCTGTGGAGGTGGCGCCTCCGATTCCTGTGCCTCCTCCTCGCCTGCTGGTGGCTCGGCTGGCGGAATCCCTTGCTCCCCCTGCCCTGCTGCAAGAGATTGGGGCGTGATGGATCAGTGAACCGGCCAGAGACCCCACCCCCCTCAACCTGGCAGCACTCACCGCCTTCATGTTTGCTGCACCTCTCACCTCCATGCGCCTCCTCCGTAGTTTCCGCCTCTTCCTCGCGGATCCTGGGCCCACGCTCACCAGCCTCCTCCTCCACGGCTTCTCCTGCCTCCTCCTCCTCCGCCTCTGCCGGCTCCTCGGGCTGCCCCGCAGTTCTGGGGCGTGCCCTCGCCCTCAACGCAGCTGCAAGAGATTGGGGAGGGTTGTTGGTATCTCTGGTGCCCAGCTGGCATGCAGTGGCACAATGGTGTTCCGCCCCTCAAGGCACCCTGTCGCTGTGGCAGACGCGGGAGGGGGGGGTTGTGACCTTGTCTTCAGACTGCAGTTGTGTGCATTTTTGCACAAGGCTTACTGCGTTCAATGGGTCCTAATTCCAAGTATGTGGGCTCAGTACTGCAGGTGCAATCCCAAAAACGCTTACTAGAGATAAGAACTACTTGACCCCGGGGCAGCTATTTCTTAAAAAAACACTCTTTGGAGCACTCTTCACAGGGCCGCTGTGGCAGACAGGGGGGGGAGGGCTTGTGACTTTGTCTGCGTGCCACCTGGAAGTCTGCCTGCAACCTGGGCATCATTGGCCTCTCAGGAATGGCCACCGGGGATTGATGGCAGTGCGGGGGGCCTCAACAGAGCACCACTGATACCCTAATCTGTGGCAGGGCAAAGAACGCCAACGGGAGGGCAAGACTGCAACCAGGCCGAGATCAATCCACCCCCCCCCTTCCACCTACCTGCCTGCCTCCGGTCCTCCCAGCTAGGCCTGCCAGCCGCCTCCCAGAGCCGTCGCATGTCCGCAAAGAACGGCGGCCTGGCGCTCATTCTAGGGATGCCCTGCCACTGCTCCATGGCTGCAAAGAAGTCGGCCTTGACCCGCTTGAACTTGGACCTGCACTGGTCCGTGGTCCTGGGCCAACCCTTCGCAGCGAGCTGTCGGGCAACCCTGGCGAAAATGGCCTTTGTGGGCAGGTGGTGGCTGCCCATTATGCGGCTGGCACGCCCACTCTGCAGAAGGAGGTCAAGCAGGGCCTCGACCTCCAGATCCCGCCAGTAGCGGCCCTTACTGGCGGCCGTTTTTTCAGCTGCGAGTGTAAGGATATGCGCTAACGCGCGAAAGCGCGACTGCGCATGCGCAACTTTAGAAGCGGCAATCCGTGCAGGCACCCGTTGCCCCGCTTAGCCGGACAGCTGCTGCCGGCCACCCAGCATTCCCGTCCACCGAGGGCCGCGGCAGCACCCCCCCATAGTGCAGCAGCCCACAGTATTTCTCGTTAATGTTTTCCCGATCACCCCCACACTTCCCGAGAGTGTTCACCCAAGGGTTGCCAACATGAGTGTATCGCCGCATTTGCGCATCTCCGCAAAGCAGAACACTCAAGCGACTCTGAGAAGGGGGTGACCGACACGGCTTTGCCACTTTCTGTAGTCACCGGCTTAGATGTGCCGGTGACCCGTATAAAGCCACCCCCGTAACACTACCCCCACGGCAGGAGCGGTCATGGCGGGGCCCACCAGAAAACGTGCGGTGGCACGGACTGTGCATTCGGCTGCTATTGCGCAGTTGCAGATGATCGCCACTTAGTGCGCAAATGCGGCAATACCAAAACCTGCCTGGTCTGCATCCCCCCCCCACACCCAGGAACGGACAAGGAAAACGACAACTGTTCGAGTGCAATAACAAGCATTTATTGGCAGGACAAACTTTTCCTCGCAATATTGGCACTTTGGGGATATGAGTTTTCCCTCCCCCCAAAGAAAGCCAGGGCATCACCGTCCGCATCTTGAATACATGAATTCAGCCATCGCGTCACGAACCCTCTTCCCCTCATCAAGCATCCCCCTGTCGTTCTCCCCATACTCCAGTCCATCCCCGGGCATTGTCAAGGGCGTGGGATCCGTCAGTGACCCGAGCACTGCATGTCCTTTGGCCTCGCACAAGTTGTGCAGGATCACACACGCGGTAACAATGGTCACCACGTTCTCCTCTCTGGCCTTCAGCCGATGGAGGAGGCACTGCCAGCGTCCCTTCAGACGACCAAAACTGCATTCCACCCGGTTCCTGGCCCGTGCCAGGCAGCGGTCGAAGTATTTCTGTTGTGGTGTGACAGCAAATTTTCCATACGGCTTCATCAACCACCGGCGCATTGGATAAGCACCATCCGAGATCATCAGCGGTGGCACTGAAACACCATTCACTGTCAGGGAGGGATTCCCAGGCACAAAAGCCCCATTGTCCATTGCAGCACAGAGAGCCGAGTTGCGGAAGACGAAGGCATCGTGGTTCTTGCCACTCCAACCCACCTCTGCATCGACAAAACGGCCGGTGTGATCGACTGTACCCTGCAGCAAGATGGAGGAGTAGTTCTTTCGGTTACCATATTGGTCCGGCTTCCCACGGGGCTGACCGATGCGGATGTGAGTGCCATCAATCGCCCCAACACAATGAGGGAACCCCAGCGCTGCAAACCCATCCATTATCTGAAACAGAGACCAGAAACACGCATGATTGGAAATGCGCAGTCGCGCAACATCGGGTACACAGAGAACAACACAAACCACCTTTGTTCCAGCCTGCGCAAACCGCCTGCCCCTCCTGCAGCCATCACTCACCTTCCCGACCTCGTCCCCGAGACACACTGTCTTCGAGAGTAGCTGTTTCTCAATTGCGAAGCAGACCTCCAGCACAGCATCTGAAACGGTGGACAGCCCCAGGCCGAAGTGATCCGCTGCAACGCGGTAGCATGCCCCAGTGGCAAGGCACCACAACGTCACCGCCACCCTCTTCTCCACGGACACGGGCTCACGCATGTTGGTGGACTGGCGTGCCAGGGTCGGCCTCAGGGCATCCACCAGCTCATTGAAGGTGCCCCTGGTCATCCGGAAACACTGAATCCAATGGGTGTCGTCCCATACACGCAGGGCTATGCGCTCCCACCAGTCCTGGCTCCGGGGGTATACCCAGCAGTCTCTGTGCTCTCTGGTGTCCGCCAGCACATACCATCGCTGCCGCAGACGGATCCCTCGCATAGTTGACCTACGTGAAGCTGCACCCAATCTTTCGCTGTGGAAAATCAGCTGGGCAGCCCTTCTGCGCCTCAGAATGTGCCGCAGATGCGCATGGCAAAGTGTGACCGTGTTCTGCAGCAGGAGAATCACCACTTGCGCCATCACGAGTAAAAGCTCTCTCCCGGGCGCCATTTCAGGATCCAACAGTCAGCACGTACCAGATTAGCAATTGAGAATCTAGAGTGGAACCATCGACCAATGTACTTCGCGAGAATCTCCCGGACCAATCATTGACCGCATCGTCGATGCCGCGGCTTCGCGCATGTGCGCGTTTGCGCGTTTGCGCAAAACGGGGGGAAAGAAATAAAAAAAAAAACTTCGAGACGCGAGCAAATGAAGGCCCCCCACGTCAGTTGTGCCGGGGAGAAGAGAACCAATCCCTGGGTCCCTCTCTTGGCCATGCGAACATGCGGAGGCGGAACGGCATGGCTCAGAACGGATGAAGACGGATGAAGACGGGACAAGTCGGATGGAGGCGAAAATACCCGCGTGGCCGGTAAGCGATTAATAGCGCGGGCAAAACGCTATTTCTGGCCGTCTGGAATCGGCCACTGTTTCTTTGCCATGACCAGCAACACTCTGACTGAAATGGGTCCAAATTAGTCCATTCCCTCAAGAATTGCTCGCAGTTTTATAGCCACAACCACTCTAGACCATGCTCTAAAAAGGCACACCCAATACTGGCCAATAGCTTCCCTAGTCAGGTGAACCCAGAGTTGATTTATTTCCGTCTGTGTTTCTGTTGAGACCTGTCAGCTTGTGTTCATGCATCAAACTTGGTCCCATATTTCCAGAAATAAAAAGCAAATAATATTTAATATATTGAGTAATAATTATTCATTTAATCTAATAATTTGATTTAAAAGGAAGCCATGTGCACCAGTTTTCAAGATCTGAGCAAGGCTGTTAATGACAGGACATTTTGGAGGTCTTTCATTCACAAGGTCGCCGTAGGTGGGAAGCAAATTGATGGCACATAACACAAACACAATTTAATAATACACTTTGATTTCGAATGAAAGCAACACAAAAGAAAAATAGAGAGATAGGGTCAATTCAAAGTTAAGCAGCTGTCCCACCAGAATATTACATATACCCTGAGGTTGCTAGTACAAAATCTAATCCTATTTAAGATGGGGGGGGGACAGCAGTTTGCTTGCCTGATTGAGGAATAAAACAGGAATTTGACTGATTCTGAACTTAGCTCTCCTGGGCTAGGTTTGTTTACTTCATTTATATACTATAAATGGGGACCCAAAATTTATATACAATGGGGATCCAAAGCTGCTTACATCATTTTCTTCTCCTCTATTTTTTTCCACACAACAAACTCTGTTAGGTAAGTTAGGATGAGAGAATATGACTGGCCCAAGATCACTTAACAAGCTTCCATACGGGGAATCAAACCTGGGTCGCCCAGGTCCTAGTCCATCATTTTAGCCGCTATGCCGTTCTAGGTCTCTTGGATGGTATTTTATTTCTCCTGTGTCTACGGGTAGGTCTAAAGGATTCTAGGGACTGTTTTCCCTTCTCTAATACATCAGCGGTACAAAATTCCAAAGCTTCTACCCAGCGGGAGTGTATTCTAGGCAACACATTCATATTTGTTATCCATGTTGAAAGAGCTCTTGCAAAATTATCCATAAGAGTCAGGGAAATTTAGGTTTGCTGAGTGAAAACTAGGGGGCGCAGTGTATTCTCAGAGGCACTTTTGACTCATTTCTTAGTATGCCCCAAGGCACATACATGAACATCTGCTTCTTCCAGCCAGTCAGAGGCTTCAAATCCAGCAATTCTGCAGAGACTGTGGAGTAAATTGTAGATTCTCTGCGATATAAGGGACTACCTTGAACTGGGGCTTTCAGGAAGTTCGTTGTCCCCCTTGTGCTAGAGGCGGAGCCCGGGAGTTTCATCTGCTCTGCGTAGGTCTCTTTGCAGTGCATTTTCCAGCCCTGTAAATGACATCGCAGTGATGCAGAGAGGAAATTTGCAGAGCAAATTCCCTCTGGATGCTCCTTGGCCAAAGCTGAGCATTTTCTCTCTCTACCGTCTCTGGCCAAATTCATTCTGCAGGGATAATCATCGCAGTTTCGAGTCTTTTTCCTGAGCAGCTCTTACGGACGCCATTCCATCCGAGGGACGAAGGGTTAAAGGGAGGGAGTCCGGAATCCCAGAGAGGCAAAGGGGAGGTAGATGGGGAGAGGGTCTGAAGTCACTTCCACCCCCTCCCTTTCTAGGAACTCGGCCTTCTCTCCTCCCGCCCCTGCAGCATCCCAAGCGGACCTTTTGAAGTTAACGTATTTGGGTGAAGGTATGGTTGCCAACTCCAGGTTAGGAAATTCCTGGAGGTTTGGGGGAGGTGGAGTTCGGAGAGGGGAATGTTTGGGGAAGGGGAGCACTTCATCAATAGGATATAATGCCATGGGGTTCACCGTCCAAGGCGGCCATTTTCTCCAAGAGAACAGCTCTCTGTAGTCTGGAGATCAGTTGTAATTCCGGGAGTTTTCCAGCCCCCACCTGGAGGTTGACAACCAAAGGAGTTTTGAGGAAGTGGGGGGTGGTCGCCCAGGCAGTGGCCGCCTATGTCCAGACTTGTTGGGGGAGGGGCGTCTCATGTTAGATGGGGGCTTTGGAGGAAGCAGATACCGGGTGGGAAGGCAGGGAGAGAGGCAGACGGCTGGGGAGGCGAATTTCTTAGGAATAGACCACTGACAGTGCCGTTTACCGGTTAAAGCGACTAAAAAGCGGAAAGCAAGAGGGTAGGAATGCATGCACTCTTTTCCCCGTAGAAGGAGTGGGATCCCGGAAGAATCTACATTAAAACCAGTGCTATTGAAAGAAGACTGATGTTGATTCCCAGTTCCTTATTTGCACTTCGTTTTTTTTTTCATTAATCCAACCACAGATATTGATGATACTTAGAAAGCTCTGTGCCCCTAAATAAGCCCTGGACCACCACAAAACATACATCCCCCACATTCAAGGGACTCTGCCATACAAGGGGACTTCTGCTGTTCCCTGGATCAAAGCCTGCTTTTTATGTTACTGCTCCAAAGTGACCAGTAAAGTTTGATTGTCAGCAGTATATGTATAGATGTGGGGAGGGATGTTTGCAGCTGCAATGCCACAGCAGAGGAGGCCCTGCCTCTTACTTCAGAAAGTGGGGCCAAACAGAGTGGGACCTATAAGGATGATCTCAATTGTCAGGCAGGTTCCTATAACAACAGGCAGTGCTTTCAGTATCCTGGGTCCTGGACAAAAATAGGGCCCTAACATTAATACTTGGCCCTTTGAATCGGGCTGAGAAACAGATCAGCAGGCAGTGGAGTTCAGCTTGAATTCATTGAAACTTCCAAACTGGCTTTAAAGGCAGCTCCACAGACAGAACATTGCAGTAGTCCAGACTGTTTGCTGATGTACAGTGATGACTGATTGAGAAAGGGATCTTGAGGTCAGGTGGATAACTCACTGCAGAGCAGCAATTTTAAAAAAAACGACAAATTCTGTTCTAGGGATTGTAAGGAAAAATGAAACATTTAGCATCATGATTTCTTTACAAAAAAGTGCAGAAGTATTTCAAATGTTGGGCGTGCTTCTTTGTTGCCCCGTCTCAGAAAGGATGTCATAGTAGAGCTGGAAAAGGTACAGACAAGGCAGCCCAAAGGATTGAGGTGGGGGGGGGGGTGGCAACTTCTTTATGAGAAAAGGCTGCAGCACTTGGGGCTGTGTAGTTTAGAATGAAGCTAACAAAAGGGAGGACAAAAGATGTATACAATTACATGTGAAGGAAGTGGGGGGGCGTAAAACCTTCCTCTCTCAAGTCCATTGTGCAATGCAGTCAATGTTCAGTAGATGTAAGACAGATGGGAAGAGAAGCGGGTTGCTCTTTACAGGTGGAAGGTTTTTTTTTACATTTCTGTATCAAAACCTCTGCATCCTTTGAAATGCAATCACCTTGCTATTGGGGTTTTGAGGTCCGGAACCTTAAGAGCAGATTGGTTAATTAACATTAGAGCCCATGTGGACTGAACTCTCAAAAGATGCTGTCCCTTAGTCTTGAGGTGTGTGTGCTCATCTGTCTGGATTGGCAGGTGTACGGATCTGCCAAGTAACCGTCAAAAGACTCCACTGTTTGTTATTAAGAGCTTTATTGAAAAGTTGCTAGTTCATGATCTTACTGGGTTCATTGTCAGGAATGAGGCACAATCAGATATCAAGAACATATATCATTTACAGGCTAACATTCCCCCCCTGCCCATCTTCTGAGAGGCTGGCTAATTCTGCTAGGAACTATCTGCACAGGGGAGGACACAGGGTTCAAGGTTATGTGGGCTCTTTTTCCAGCGCTTAGGGAGCAAGAAGAATTCACATCCTGGGATAGTAAAGAAACACAGCTGCAACAGACAGTCATACCATCATAACCTCCAGCCCCAACCCCCCAGGTATGGGTATGGCAGATGTGGCCAGCATCTTGACAGCAGGTTGGCTACATTGCCTGCACCCGCTAACCTCCCCTGGAGCTGGTATGAGAAAACTAAGTTATCTCAGCTAGTACCTATTTTCTGTCTTTATTTTCAGTAGCCTAGATCTCTAAACTCTGCCTATAATTACCTTAGAGTTGTGCTTGTAGTAATAAAGTTATTTAGTAGAGACTATTGCAGCAATTCTTTGCACACGTCAGCTACAAGACCAATGCCACCAAATACCCCTTGTTGCATTGGGCAGCTGCCCTGGCACAAGGAAATTCCTTAAGTTATGGGAGGTTAACATACGAGGGGGTGGCATGCTATGGAGTCTCCAGTGCCTACCTTGCAAGATCACTGGGAAGAGAATAGAGCAGGGTTTGCCCAACCTCAGCTTCCCAGATGGGACAATGTACCAAGGAGAGAGTCTTGCTGGGCACCTGGGGTAAGTAAGGATACAACCTCTTCCTCTCCCATAATACCAGAAGTCCATCATGCAATGCAGTTGATACTCAGTAGATGAAAGATGAGAAAAAGAGAACATGCTTCATTATATTGATGGCATTCATTGTCTCAGAAAGGTATGGTAGCTACTGGCATAGATACCTTTTAATGGGGCGGTGGGGGGGATAGTACAGTCGAAGGAAAAGGAATTTTGATGGTGAAAAGCTGCCTCCATGGTCTGCTGCCTCAAGAGGATCACAGTTTGCTCACAGAAGACTTTGTTGCCTTTGCAGGCCTGAGTAGCCCCACTCAGTTTGCCAGTCTGGGCCTTGACAGAAGAACTTGCCGCAGAGTGAAGAGATCCATTGTCCTGGCTGAAAAGTGACCTGAAGAGATGGAAGAGCAGGAATTATTTGGTCCTGAATCAGGAGAAGGACCTCCTACCATTCACGCTGGTAAGAGTGAGGAATTCTGGGTGAGATCTGCACCAGAGACCCCACATAAGGACACCACCAGCTCAGACACAGAGTGCCAGCGCTTCAGGCACTTTTGCTACCAGGAGGCCGAGGGGCCCCGAGGGGTTTGCAGCCGACTCCACCATCTTTGCTGTCAGTGGCTGAAGCCGGAAAGGCACAGCAAGAAGGAGATTCTGGACCTGGTGATCCTGGAGCAGTTCCTGACTGTCCTGCCCCCGGAGGTGGAGAGCTGGGTGAGAGAGTGCAGAGCAGAGACCAGTTCCCAGGCGGTGGCCCTGGCAGAAGGATTCCTCTTGGGCCAGGCGGAGGCCAAGGACCAGGAAGGGCAGGTGAGCTTGTTTCATCTGGGAACCTCCAAAGGCACTGTCCTAATAATCCCTCCTTTTCAAACAGTGAAGAAATACCTTTCTCTGTCCCTGTTCCCTAATGTTGGACCAGACTCTTCTTTTCCTCATCCCTCGCCACTTCTTGTCTTCTGTTTTAGGGGCCTTTTGGAGGGACTGCTGATTTCCCTGAGACTGAGAAGGATCAACCAGAGTCCAGACACAGGCCACTCTTTGGGGCGATCCCATTGGAGGGTGATGGAAGTGCCACCCCACTGGGTAAGGACTAAAGGGGCAGGTTTCAGTTTGGTCTTCTCCGAAGTGAACCAGTGCTGTTTCCATATGGCAGTGGTGCTCTCTTAGCTCTTACTGCTGTTTGTGACAAGAGTAACAAGGTCAAAGAGCATCTACATACCAATGTATTGTCGAAGGCTTTCACGGCCGGAGAACGATGGTTGTTGTGGATTTTCCGGGCTGTATAGCCGTGGTCTTGGCATTGTAGTTCCTGACGTTTCGCCAGCAGCTGTGACTGGCATCTTCAGAGGTGTAGCACCAAAAGACAGGGATCTCTCAGTGTCGCTGTCTTTTGGTGCTACACCTCTGAAGATGCCAGTCACAGCTGCTGGCGAAACGTCAGGAACTACAATGCCAAGACCACAGTTATACAGCCTGGAAAATCCATAACAACCATTGTTCTCCGGCCGTGAAAGCCTTCGACAATACATTGAACACCTCTACAGGGAGGAAACATTTCAACAGAGTGACTAACTAACTGCAATGTGTTGAACTGTACTGACGGAACTTATAAGAGGTGCGCATTATTATATGACCATATAGGGTATTGGAGCTGAATTCCTGCACTCTGAATTGTGCTTGGAAGCAAATTGGAAGCCATCATATATGGAACAAGACTGGAATGGCCCCTACTGCCCACTCATCACAGATTTTTGTACCCGTTTTAGCTTCCGGATGCTCTTTAAGTTTCTCCCCACGTAGAACACATTGCAGTAATCTAATCTTTTTTGTGTGGGATTAGAAGGAGAAAGATGTGCAGGCTGAACATTTCCCCTTAGAACTCAGCAGTGAAAAGGTTTAGAGATGATTTTTACAAAATAAGATTGGGAACTTGTAGACTGTAGCAAAAATTTCTTATAATGTTCTTATGGTATAATTTGCATTTTGAAAAAAAAACCCAGGGGCAGAGTCCCTATAAATCAGTACTGTTTGTGGAGTGAGCTGTACGGTTGGGGTGGGGGAGTGTTCCAGTACTGGGATAAACAAACAAACAAATAAGTCTGAAATCTGCAGGCTTCTTTTATTATTCCCCTGTAAGCCTCTCTGGAGAAGTTAGTTTCCAACTTCAGCTGCAGTTTCAACATTTCTAAAATAAAATGAATTAATCTCCATATACATTTTATATTTCAGAGACACGAATGAAAATATTCTCTTTCTACATTGCTTCTTGCTTAATGGCTAGGGCATGCTTTGCATGCGGAAGGTCCCAGGTTCAGTTCCTGGGATCTCCAATGAAAGGGATCAGGAAGTAGGTGATGTGAAAGACCTTCCCCCGGGATACTTGGAGAGCTGCTACCAATCATAACATTAATACTTCGTTTTGGAAATTTATGTAGGGCTCCTTACCACCCCAGAATTCTCTAAAGATGATGCAGCTTCCAATTAATGAAGGAGGAGTTGTCTTTCCTGATCATAGTTTATATCATCAGGCATGCTTGTTAACTTCTTGTACTAATTTTTGGGACTGTTCCTTCCAGGTGGATTGTCTATCTTGACTTTTTTGGAGGCATCTTGTCTGGTACCCCTTTTTAAATGAAGTGCATTAAGGTCGACTTATGTTAAACTGGATTCTGCTCCTCCTGCAGTTTCTGCCGTTAGAGAACTATGGCACATAATGTCATGACAATATCAACTAGATCCATTTTCATATGCCAGATTAACATTATGGCCGATCCAGATTTAAAAATTGAGAGAAAATCTTCTATATGGAAGGCTTGAGCAGATAGGGGAATTTTTATTGTGGATCAAATGATAGGTGATGATAATGAGTTTTTGTTATTTTCTCAGCTGAGGTGTAGATATGATTTGTCAACTTTTGCTGAATGGAAATAGTTACAACTAAATCTTGTTGGTATCCAAGCATGGCTCTGCAGTGTTGAGTGATTCAGAGTCTCCCCCACTTTGGAAACTTACTGAATCTATTGAAAAAATGAAACCTGTGGTATTTGTTATTAACCAATATTTGATATTGGTTAATAAATACGATATGCAGAGTCAGGAACAAATGGAATAAGGAGTTCGATCACCCAGTCTTGCCAAAGCAATAAGATAAGGCCTTAAATGCTATACCTGTCATTTCTTTCAATCTTAAACTGTGGCTTATTCAGCAAAAAATTATGTTTAGGGTATATTGGACACCACAGCGCCTTTACAGTAAAGAACTGAGCACAGGTCTAATTGCAGGCACTGTAGTTTACAGGACACGTCTCTTAAGTGTACACTCTGGCTATTATTGCCTAGTTATTCAACATTTTGGGGAGAAAGTTATTACTCATTTTAATTTTGTATTAGAATACCCACTGATCATTGAGGAGGTTAACATATTTTGAACTTACCTACTTGTATCCTAGAATCTAACTAATGGTTAACAAAAATGGACCCTATGTTCCAATACTGTAGCGAAAAGATTTATATTACAACATTGGAGAGACAGATGCCTACCTCCCATAATTCAATGGATGGAGGACCTTATAATGTTATCTGTATTTGAACATATGGCATATAGATGACAACTGTGGATGGATTTATTTTTAGATATCTGGAAACTGTTCATGGATGCTTATGTGTAGATTTCTCACTATGGTTCTCATGTTTATTTCTGTTATGTATGAGGCTTATTTTTTATCTTTTTCCTTTTCAAGTAAAATACATATTTTTAAGAACAGCAGACAGTACTGACTTTGATTGACCAGTGGTCGATCCAGTTTGAAGCGTTCAAAATGGGTTTCATTTCAAATCCTGAACGCTTTGTGCATACAAACAGAAGTTTTTGTAGCCTAGATTTTGTATGGAGAGTGGGTGTGTCCGTACAAAAAGCTGAAATATCAAGAAGCTGAAATATCTTCCCCCATCAGCCTTCTATGATTTACTCCCCAGAAATATGACCTGTCCATAAATCTTGGCTCCAAATACTAGCAGTTGCAGGCATTGGGTCGTTTTCAACCAGAATTGGGGCTTTTCAGGTGGTGGCTCCAGAACTATCCCTTCCCCTGGAGCCTCAGATAATTTTTGTCCTTGTAACTCTGTGTGTTTGAAATGGCTTATGTGGTGTATAACTGATGGTGGAGTTATCATCTGTTAGGAAGGGTGGTGACTTCTATTCTGAAAACTTTTATGTCTCCTGTTTGTAATTTTGATAGGCAGTGTTATCTTAACTATGGCTGATTTAGTATGACTGTTGTGGTTCTACACTTTGTTTTTATGTCTTTGGAAATGTCATTGGAAAGGCAGTCTAGAAATAAATTGGTTTAACTGATCAGACATGTAGATCTAATGACTGGAAGAATAAGAACCAATACATTCAAAAGCAATCAGACTCAGTAACAGAAATGTTTTAGGAGACAGAGGCAGGTTGTCACATTGGGAGGGAAGCTATATGACCTTAATGAATGTAGAATATAAAGAGGAGAAACTGAGAGTGCTCCTCTAGAGGTGAGCCCCAGCCCTTTGAATTCTGCCAGGCAATCAGCAGCATAAATATCTTCCAACTTCTCTTCTTTCTCTCACAGGTAGTGGAAGGACGCTGCCTGCTTGTTGCAGGCCTCTTTATGAGAGAACGAAGGCATCATTGTTGCAGTCAGATCAGGTAGGGATTTTTACAAAGAAGGTCTTGGAACACCCCTGGTGCTCCTGTCTCTTCCACAACTCCTTGCAACTGAAAGAGGCTTTCCTTTTGCTTCTGTGAACACCACCAAAGCAGCTTTCAGCCCTAGAGGAGAACTTCCATCCACTTCACCTTCCCTTTCTGATTAGTCATATATATTCCTTTTCTAGGAGAAGAAATAATTTCCTCCTTCTTTTAGGGTCTGGTGACCTTTGAGGATGTGGCTGTGTGCTTCTCAGAGGAGGAGTGGGCTTTGCTGGATCCGGGCCAAAAGACTCTGCACAAGGAAGTCATGGCGGAGAATTGTAGGAACCTGGCCTCTCTGGGTAGGGCTCCCTCTTTGCTTTTTTCTGTAACAGCACTGAAAACTGAAATTACTGCTATTGTTGGTTTATATCAATGCACCATAAGCATTTTGAATTTCCTTGAATATTCTCCCTGTTTAGCACATTAGAAGATTAGCACATCAAGCACCAATCCATATGCAAAAGAACCGCCTCAGGATACAGTGAAGCCTCCCGCCATTAGCATTCCACACCCTGGGAAACTCTTACAGAATGACTCAGCTCAACCCCACCCCTCCTGAGTAGATACAAATGACCTACATCTTTTCCACACTGTGACACTGAGAGATCTCTGTCTTTTGGTGCTACACCTCTGAAGATGCCAGCCACAGCTGCTGGCGAAACGTCAGGAACTACAATGCCAAGACCACGGCAATACAGCCCGGAAAACCCCCAACAACCATCATTCTCCCTGTTTGTTCAATTGTACAGTTTATTTGCTGCTATTCATACTGGAGCCACAAGGACAACATAACTAAACTCTTATGATAGGAATAAGACACTTATAAACTGACTTGGAAACACTAAAGTATCATTTTAGCACTTCACTCTGTTTATGTCCCCTCCACCCCACCCTCATACACACAAACTTTTCTCTATTTTCTGGCTAAGCAGGATTGCGTGGTCTGTTCAGTGGACCTTTATCTTGGAGCGCTTGACTGAAGCTGCATTCGGTGCCTTCAGGCTTGGATATAAGAAGCTGGCCCCTCAGTTTCCACTGGGGTGGCCTCCTGGTTGAGACTTCCATTCCCCATTCTGTGACTGGGGTGGGGGGAACACTCGTCTTCTGCAATTTGCCTTCCCTGGATGATTTCCAAACATGCTAAGCAAGCAGAGATGACAGTTACAATGCTTCCCATTCACATTACTAACCCCTACTGCGTATTTTAATGTTCAGGAACAGGAATATATTGCTTTCTTTTCAATTCCACTTATGAGGCAGATGTGAGCCTGTACAGACTGGCTTGTTCGGAACCCCTGAATATTTCTCGCTGCTGGAAGTGCTGGAAGTAATTGGTGTGTGTTTGTAGGGTTCTTTTTCTTCAGATAAAGATTTCCGGTTCCCAAAGCCAAACTCGCCTCCAGGCTGATTGACAGGGAAGAGCTATTGATTGAGGGCTTTGAGGAAGCATAGAAATTGGCAGGTAGCTACTGAGCAGTGTGGCAGGTTCTTTATTTTCTTAGATCAACCAGTAAGTTCTAGTTAAATGTCACCTTCGGGGCAATTAAGAGGTTTCTTGGAGGGAGAAGCTGGGAAATAAATTGGGATCTCTGTCAGCCTTGAAAGAGGGTTCATGACGATGGCAGATTATTTCGGTCCAAAATGGTTGCAAATGTCCGTTTATTGTTAAGCCGTATGGAACATGATATGAAAGAACAGATGTTGTTTTAGAATAAAACTGGTCTTGTCTGTTTGGAACTGGAAAATTAGACCATCAGTCACATTCCAGTAAAGGGAAAGTGAGCTGTATGGAGATAAATGACCTGGGAAAAGTATACTGAGATCCCAAATTCAATTTCACTATTTCTCTTAGCTGTCAAGAAGCTTTGATGGTTTATTATTATTACCTTTTCCTGTAAGGAGCTAAAATCTTTGATCCAGACTGTTGAAATTATTGGTCAAGAGTCAGCTTGGGGGGAAATATTGAACGGGTACCCCAAATTCTAATTGGCTCAAGGAGTGAACTTGTCATAGCCCAGTCTGAGAGTGAGGTCTCCTCTGGAGGAGAGGAGCCTCGTGTAGCCAGCCAGGACTCCTCAGGAGAAGAAGAGTTCTGTGTAGCCAGCCCTAGCCCTGACTCAGCAGAAGCCAGCAATCATGAGCAGCAGCTGCTGGCTGATCAAGGCTCACAGCTAGCAGCTGAGACACCAGCACCCTCTAGCCCCAATACCACAGGGGAAGCTCAGCCAGGAACTTCCACAGGGGAGGCTCAGTCAGGGACTGCCAGCACCACAGGGGGAGCCCAGCCAGGGGCTTCCACCCCCCCAGGCTCACCCACACCTAGAGAGCGCCGCAGGCAGCGCCAGAGACCGGAACTGCAGGAGAGACGGCGCAGTGCTCGCCTCCTGAGCCAACGCCAGCTGCTGGAGAGTGATGATGAGTAGCATCAGGATGGAGCCCCAGCAGCTGGCTGAAAATCACGCCTGGCTATAAAAGCCAGTCAGGAGCAACTGCCAGGCGTGGAAGCAACGTGTCAACTACCTGCAACCACTCCCTGGTACCTTGTGTCTTGCTCTTGCCTGCACCTTGACTTGATACCCTCGTGCTCTGACTTACGGACTGGACTTGGCTTGGCTTTTTGGATCCTGGAGGCAACCCTGGCATTAACCTTGTGCCCTGACTACGGACTGGACCTGGCTTGTGACTTTTGAACACCCCTTGGCTTCGTGCTAGTACCTGGACTCCCAGCTTGGGCGGGCCCAGCCCATGACAGAACTTCCAGGTTACAAAAAGTTTGGAACAGTGTTACTCTTGAGAAGAGTTCTGTGTCAAGACTTTGAAAATTGGGACAACAGGTTATGGATGTAAGGCTTCTCAGTCTTGGACACATTCCCGGCATGAAGCTGTAGGAATGTTTAGAAATATAGGATTAGCCAGCAAAATGCTTTTCTTTCTTTTCTTTAGAGATTTCTGCCTATGTCTTGCCTGTCTACAGATTGTTTGCAAGTACCTGTGCTTTCTAGGATTTAATTGTAGTTCTCACAGTTCTTTTGAACCCAAGATCCCTGGAAATTTATTGCAGACCTACTTGAAACTGTTTGGACATGCTCTTGTATGGGCCAGTGCTGACAGGTGGCATGAGGGAAAAGGACATAAGGATGGAGCAAGAGAAAAGTAAAGGGGCAGCTCAAAGTTTGTTTCCCACTCTCATGCAAAACGCAACCACGCACTGTGCCTTTTGCCTTCTGAGAAAGGACTGGGGGTGGGGGAGATGAGGGGATGTTCAAATCATCCGTAAAAGAAATCCTTTGGGCAGACTGCCCAAAATAAGAGTCATAGTAAAGGAGGGGAAAATGTTTTAGCTTTTGGCAGCTAAAATATCAGATCTTCAAATCTTGGCCAGCTTGGGTGGGAGGGCCAAGGGTAGGTGGACAATACCGAAGTGGCCACAGGCAGGTGGGAGACACATCCTAAACCAATGGGTTCAGTGTTTTTTTCCGCAGCCCCAATGTATCAATCTGCCACTGAACCCGTTGGTTTAGGATATGCATCACAAATAGCTTCTAGTGAATTTTAGTGTGAGGAAAAAGTAGCCATGTTGTGTGGCCTTGTTGACATGGATTCTGTCTGAAAAATAGTACCGTGTTTGGGTTTTAATCGTGAGGTTGCCAGGTTAAAAATGAGTTTGTTCATTCATGGAAAGCTCAGTTTATGCCTAATTTCTTTTTCCTTTTATTTCAATAGAGACAGAGAGCAACGGATTGGGAAAACAGCGCAGAAGGAAAAATAAAACTAAACTGCAAGTGAGGAACGAATCTACTGTTTTTGAATATTCCAATTTCCATGGAATTCCAGACCCAAAAGGAAGTCACACAGAAAGCAAAGGGAATATATTCCCTGTATATGCAAAAATCTCAAATGATAAAGCAAATCTTGGATGCCATGATAAAATAAGAAACAGGGAGAAGATGTTGAAATCAGCAATGTGTAGAAAGAGTTTGAGTCCAAGCAACATCTTTATTTTACATAAAAGACAGGACTCAGAGGAAAAGCAACACAAATGTTTAGTGTGTGGAAGGAGCTTTAGTCAGACTTTAAGCCTTGCTTCACATCAAAGAATCCATACTGGGGAGAAACCATATCAGTGCTCAGAGTGTGGAAGGAACTTCACTTGGAGAAAAAACCTAGTTTCCCATCAAAGAATCCACACTGGAGAGAAACCATATCAATGCTCAGACTGTGGAAAAAGTTTCAGTCATAGCTCAAATCTTGCTTGCCATCGAAGAATTCATACTGGAGAGAAACCATATCAATGCGCAGACTGTGGAAAGAGCTTCTGTGACAACTCAAGCTTTGCTTTCCATCGAAGAATCCACACTGGGGAGAAACCATATCACTGTTTAGAGTGTGGAAAGAACTTCAGTCATAGCTCAAACCTTGCTTCCCATCGAAGAATCCACACTGGGGAAAAACCATATCAGTGCTCCCAGTGTGGAAAGAGCTTCAGTGAACACTCAAGCCTTGCTTCCCATCGAAGAATCCACACTGGGGAGAAACCATATCAGTGCTTAGAATGTGGAAAGTCCTTCATTGATAATTCAAGCCTTGTTTCCCATCAAAGAATCCACACTGGGGAGAAACCATATCAGTGCTCAGAATGTGGAAAGAACTTCAGTTACAGCTCAAATCTTGCTTCCCATCGAAGAATCCACACTGGGGAGAAACCATATCAATGTTCTGCATGTGGCAAGAGCTTCACTCAGAGATCAAACCTTGCTTCCCATCAAAGAATCCATACTGGGGAGAAACCTTACCAATGCTCAGAGTGTGGCAAGAATTTCAATGACAACTCAAGCCTTGCTTCCCATCGAAGAATCCACACTGGAGAGAAGCCATATCAGTGCGTAGAGTGTGGAAAGAACTTCAGTCGCAGTTCAAATCTTGCTTCCCATAGAAGAATCCACACTGGGGAGAAACCATATCAGTGCTCAGATTGTGGAAAAAGTTTCAGTGAAAACTCAAGCCTTGCTTCCCATCGAAGGATCCATACTGGGGAGAAACCATATCAGTGCTCAGAGTGTGGAAAGAGTTTCAATGTAAACTCAAGGTTTGCTTCCCATCAAAGACTCCACACTGGAGAGAGACCGTATCAGTGTTTAGAGTGTGGAAAGAGTTTCAGTTGCAATTCAAACCTTGCTTCCCATCGAAAAATCCACACTGGGGAGAAACCATATCAGTGCTCAGACTGTGGGAAGAGCTTCATTCAGAGATCATACCTTTCTTCGCATCAAAAAATCCACACTGGGGAGAAACCATATCAATGCTCAGACTGTGGAAAGAGCTTCAACAACAAATCAAGCCTTGCTTCCCATCGAAGAATCCATACAGGGGAGAAACCATATCAGTGCTCAGTGTGTGGAAAGAGCTTCAGTCGCAGCTCAATCCTTGCTTCCCATCGAAGAATCCACACTGGAGAGAAACCATATCAATGCCCTGAGTGTGGAAAGAGCTTCATTCAAAGCTCAAACCTGACTTCCCATAGAAAAATCCATACTAGGGAGAAGCCCAGAGCAGTGTTTTCCAGCCTTTTTTCCATGGAGGAATACCTAAGTTAATTTTTCAAATCCTACAGAATCTCTACTCATGAAAACATTTACAAGCCAGAAAAAGTTGATGGCAGGGAGCTCTATTCAATTACTGCTAAATTATTGTTAAGAAAATTTATTTGTAAGGAGCTGCTATATACATCAGCTTACATTGTAAGAAAAAAAGTGAAGCATTTTTTCTGTCTTGTATTATCTAGTGTTTTTTTCAGATTTAAAAATAACAAATCAAAATAAAGTTTACTTAAACATTGGGCTTGGTTATTTTTACACAAATGCTACATTCTTGGCTTTGTTTTTGACAAATACACTTGCAGTTTTTCCTTGAGAGACTGAAGACAATTTCTTTCTTTGCTTTTAATCTTTATGAGACATGAGAAAGCTTTTTCACAGAGATAAGAAGTTGAAAAATGGAATGTTTACTGCTTTTGCTGAGATTGCAGAATACTCTTTTTTTACTTTAATCCAAAACACATCAGGTGACATTGAGTTTTATCTTCAAAGTTTGATTGCACTGTAGTTTAATCACTTGTTCTTGCAGATTGAGTAAGTTTGGTGAATTTGGTGAGAACTCAACAAAGGGGTTCATGACTGTGTCATATATTTCTGATGATGAAGAAGAAAAGTATTGCTCAAGTTTTTTTAGTTATTGATTCCAAATGACTGCTAATTAATGGGATGATTTCCTTATAATCAGTCTGACTGTGAACCTGAACTAGGAGTGGAAACTTTTCAATATTTCCAGTTGAAAGGTGTTTTTCCCAGCCTTGAGTCTATTCTCGAATGCAAGTTTGTCTATGGAAGTGAAAATGTTTTCCCCTTGCATGTTGGTATTCAAGTTATGATAAACATGATCTACTAAGCAGACTGGTATTAAAAGCCATTTTGTATAATAGAGTCAGAGAAACTGGCTGTATTATAATCTTTAAAGAAAAGCAGGATTTCTTGTTGCAGCTAAAATATCCTTGATAAAACTTTCCCTCTTGAAAGCTATCTAACCTCAGCATTTAGGAAAAAAAAGTCACACGCTCTTTTTGCATATTTTCACACAGTTTTGCAAATACGTGCAACTTAATAGGGCACTGCTTTAGAAAACTGACCAATGTGCACAGCTATATTGAGGGCATGTTTTAAGTCCTCCCAATAGTTTTTGAAACAAGATCTTCCTGTTGGAGGAAACGGTGTGTTGGCATAGAAAGCAAAGCTAGTATTTTTTTTTTAGTTTTTCAGACAAGACAGCTGCAAGGTCATGTGGCAGGTCATCAACAAACCTAATAGTATTAGAAACTGGACCTTTTTTACATTTCACTTCCAGCCTCTTTGCCTTTCACTATTTTTAGTATTGGTTTACAAGCAAGCATTAGTAAGCTTTCAGCAATAGAGCAACACACACTTCATTTTTTGTGCAACTAGCTCAACTACTAAATAACTTGGGTTTTGAGCCTTTTCACTGATAGCTACTTACTATTCAAAAACTGTTTGCCCTGTGAATCCAACAGTCATTGAAAGTAATCAACCATTTTATTTAACAAGTAGCTATGAATAGTGGTGACGTATTGATTTAACTGGCCAGGGCCATAGCTATGTTTGTTGGTTTCTTCCCACAAACAATGCACAGTGAAACAGGAACATTTTTGCTCCAGTCCATGTACAACCCATGGCCAAATAACCATCAGTGTAAAAGTGATTTTACTTGTACTTATCGCTGATAATTTTGATTAATTTTCACTGTCCTCTACTTCATTGGGGTGTCATCTTTCCATATACTTCAACATTTTTTCTCCCCAGCAAAGTTGACTAGCTTCAGGACTGCCAAAAGTCCCTGTTACTGGAACCTGGGAATCAAACAGCTCTTCCAATAAGGAAGAAGGGAAATTTCTGACCCAAACACCTCTTTAACCAAGAGGACGATCAGGTTGCTAGCCAAGGCTGTGTTAGTTCTGGATTTCTCAGACCCCCCAGAAACTGAGGAAGAAGAAACCAATCCTAAAGCCATGTTCAAAGAGAATAAAGAATTTCCCCCCAGATTACTTAGTAAGACAAAACTAGTGCTATTCTCAGAATTCTTTGAGACTGATGAAAGTGGAATTGGCTAAACCTCTCTCCAATAAACAAAACCTGGGCCTAGCAAAAGCTTTGCTCCCTGTATAACCATGCTATTGATCTTTTGCAGGTTTCAGTAATAGATGCTTCTGTTGTAGCTCTGTTCTTACGGAGCTTGTTTACCAAAGATGGGGAAAGATCCATACATGACCAACTTGACCGTAAATCAGCTATGATCCCAGAAAATCCTATGAGGCCTCAGCCCTGACAATTAGGGCATCATTCTCATCATCTTTGTTAGCGAAGTCTTCTATTATTTGGTCTAGGCTAGTCCGGTTGATTCCAGTAGAGAACAAAAAGTCCAGGGAAGGCACTATTAGGCTCCTTAAAGCAGTACCTTCATGGTTGGTAGCACTCTGGATACTGCACCTTTCCTCATGCACCGTGGCTTTGGAAACTGCAGCATGTAGAAACCTGTGGCTCCGTGCATGGTGAACCGATTATCATTCCAAATTAACCTTGGCGTCTTTTCCATTCCAAGGAGAGAAACTCTTTGGAGACAACTTGGATGGCTTCCTGGTAGAAACCAAGGACAAGAAGAAAGCCATGCCCAGAGCATATAGGAATGAGGACAGAACCTATAATTCCTTTCAGAACCGGCATTCTCTGCCACGCTTTAGGGGTGACCAAAGACACGCCAGCTGGAACAGAAACCAACAAGAGCGTAGGCAAGGATTTTACCAATCCCAAACCAACCAATCTCAGCCATTTTAACAATAATGAAGGGAATAAACCCCAACAAAAGACAGCATGATGCCGCACTGTACTCCACCTTGAATGTCAGTGAGATGATGGACTATAATAATGTAAATAAGTCCCCATAAGTGGGAGGAAAGTTAAATCCCTTCCTTCTAGTACAGCAGATCCACCATTAAGCTTTTCAGCGGCAGATAGATAACACAGTCATTTTAAAGATATAATGGTCCCCATGCCAAACTCCAAATAAACCGGTAGTTCCGATGCAATCCAGGAAGATCACCATTCTTGATGGCATTCTAGTTCATTGATTAACAGCCCATTAGCCAATCTGGTATATCAGTAAGTGGAGATGTCCCCTATTCACCATACTTGCTCAGCTATTCATACCAAACTCAGAGATCTTAGCATACCCATGGTAAAGGTCATTAAGGATATTCTTTGAAAAAAATCTTACATTCCAGTAATAGAGATTTTTATCTACACCGGAGTCCCTCACAAGATGTTTTCCTGTTGCAGAGCCAAGTACTGTGCCTCCCAATCGTAGCCAGAATTAAAGGGCATGAGCCAATCTGAAAGGCTGCATGTACCAAGTGTCCATATTAAAACACCTTATTTGCATTTTGTATACGTATATGAGTAACACTAAAACCCAGACATGGCATATTAAATGACTTGGAAGCTATAAGAAGTACACAGTAGTATAGTCCACAGCAACCTGTCCCTTAAACAAAGCATCTCCCAGAACCATTTCATAATGGTACAGCCCTCCTACCTGTGTAAAAAAGCCCTCCTGAATAACTGAGTTGTGCATAGTTTGTGGAAAGTCTGGAAACGGAGTGCTCTGAACCTCATCAGGCAGGCCATTCTATAAGGAGGTGGCCACAGAAGAAACTGCATGTGTACAGGCAGTTGCCTATTTGTGGGGTGGCACCCCTAGAAGGCCTTGTTCAGATGAGCGAAGCTGCCATGGCAGAGCATAGGGAGAGAGGCAGTTTCACATATCGGAGACACCAAGGCAATGAAGGGCTTTGTATGTGGTAACCAGAACATTGAATTGAGCCCAGTAACTGATAGGTAGGCAGCAGAGTAACAGCAGAATGGGAGTAGAATGCATGTTCTACCTAGCCCCCTCCAAATAATCAAGCTGTGGAATTTTGCACCAACTGGAGTCTCTGAGCTGACTTTGAGGGGAGATTTATGTAGAGTGCATTGCAGTGATCTAGTCTAGACATTACTGTGGCATGGCTTGAGATGGCCATCTCAAGGTACAGTCCAACTTCCAGTCTAGACTGAGTTGGAATAAAGCATTTTTTTGCTACTGTGTTAACTTGCTTCTTTAGCACCGATGCTGAACCCAGTATAAACCCTAGTTGCTTAACCTTCAAGATCTCTGCCTTCCCAAACATCTTCACTTCCATCTTGTCTGGGTTCTTGCAACCATTGGTTGAAAGAGCCCAAAGAAACCAATGGGTTTCAACCATTTGACCACAGCTATCAGGAAGTAGCCCAAGATGACTTCTGCATCACCCAGTGATTTGCATAGTGAGCTATAGAGCTAGGGGTCATCTGCATGTTGACAACATCTAGTCCCTTAGCTGCAAATGATTTCTTCTAAAAACTTTACATAGTGGTTGACTAACATGGGGGATAAAATTGCACCATGTGGAACCCTGCAAGATAATTCCCACACTGAAGATGGCTGGTCTCCAACAGCAACCCACTGAGCCTGATATATGAAGAATTATTTAAACAACACCGAGACACATCCCCTGCTACCGTTTGCCTCTGAATGCCTCAGCAGTATGGCATGGCCTACTGTTTTGAAGGCTGCAGATAGATCCAAGAGGAGCAACAAAGAAGCAGGAGGCCGTGGTATGGGAATAGGGTTGCCAGGTCCAGGCAGAGAAATTCCTGGAGATTTGGGGGGGTGGGGTGGAGCATGGAGAGAGCAGGGTTTGGGGAAGGGAGTGGCTTCAGAATGGTATAATGCCACAGAGTCCACCTTCCAAAGCAGCCCTTTTCTCCAGGTGAACTGACTCTGTCACCTGGAGATCAGTTGTAATTCCAGGAGATCTGCAGCCACCACCTGAAGGCTGGCAACCCTATATGGAGAAGACCAACAGTATTTTATTCCAGTATAAGCTTTCATGTTTTCTTCAGAATCAGCAGTCTACTTTTGTGTAGTAGAAGGCATACAAAATAAACAATGACTAGCAGTCTGAGGGGGCCATGAAATGCAAGAAACTGTGGGCGAAATATTTATGTATAATATAAATGTTGCTCAAGAGAGGACTGGAGACCATCCACCAGTTTGGCTAAAGCAGTTAATCGCAGCTCGTGGGTGGAGATTCCTATAGCGTCCATGAAAACCCACGTCTTCCTTCGGTGGTGGGGGGGGGGGGAGTAGACAGAAGCACTCTAGCATCAAACTTTTTAATGGATTTTATCTCAGCGCTCCCTTTTCTTTTTGCTTCAAGGGCCTTTTTTCTTTTAAGAAATAAAGGCAGGACCCAGACATCAAGGAATATTGTTCTATTTTAAACATTTCCGTGAATGATTCACAACAGCGCAGAATTCAAGAATGGGTGTCGTTTCACGTCGGCTATTGACCGGGGCTTCAAAAGCAGCTTTTCTAAAGGGGAGAGGAAAAGGAGCGGTTCCCTTTTACATCTCCTTCAAATCCCCCAGGGCCAATGACTCCACGGCCCAGGGAGCCCGATTTAGGGCCAAGCTACAAGGCAGGAATACACGTGAGTCTGTTCACTTGCCAGGCAAGTGTAATTCGCCACTTGTAGCTTGGCTCTGAGAGCCAAGCTACAAGTGACGCCTTACACAGGTTGGACACTTGTCAGCTTACCTCAAGTTTTGATGGGAAATGTAGGCGTCCTGGTCTTGCAGCTTGGCTCTCCATTGCAGCTGCAAGACCAGGATGCCTACATTTCCCATCAAAACTTGAGGGAAGCTGACAAGTGTCCAACCTGTGTCAGGCGTCACTTATAGCTTGGCTCTCAGTTTCTGGGCATAGATAGCAGCGACCCAGCCGCAGAAGTGCTGAGCAACGACCCCCACCTCACACGCCCCCTCCTGCGGCCCTGCTGCATGTCCCGCCCTCGTGCTGTTTTCTCCCAATGCCTGCGCCCGTGTCCCTTGAGGGTCCTGCCCCTCATCAGTCGCGTGTCCATCCCGGGTCTTGGCGCACTTGCAGCGAAGCAAGCGGTTGCTCTGTTGCTCCGCGTGTGCGCGGTCGCTCGTGGGGATCCAGAGCTTCGATCTGTTTCTTTCCCCGCCTCGCCTCCGGAGCTTTCCCGCTTCATCCGCCGCAGGTAAGCCCTCCTCCTCCCATTCCATGCCAGTTCCAGCGTCTCCCTCCCTTACTTCGCTGGAAGATTTCCTACTTACTCTCACAATTCTTTTTTCTTACTTGCAGCAGAAAGCTACTGCTTTGAGGATGCAGATCACTACCTCTTTTATAGAGGAGTAGAAACAGACATTTTGCATTTTATGCAAAATCAAATCATGGAGAAGAGCAAGGAACGGATTGGGTCCCCCTTTCTTTCTCAAGGGAGCCTTTCAGCTGGTGCAAGATGGCAAGGCAAGGTAGGCTATGACCTCTACTCCCTTTTAGCACTTGAAGCATTGCAAGGAAATAAAAAAATCTCTGCCTGGGCTTACCTGTTGTTAACAAATGCTTCTCTCTTCTTCCCGGGCCCTGTATCTTTTGAGGAGGTGGCTGTGTATTTCTCGGCGGAGGAGTGGGCTCTGTTGGATCCTGTCCAAAGAGCTCTTTACAGGGAAGTCATGCTGGAGAATTATGGGAATCTGGCCTCTCTGGGTAAGCAAGTAGTGGGCTGGTGGGTAAATGGTCTAAAGTTGCTTAAGTGGCCAGAGAGTTCCTATCTGCTTATTACCATTCTTTCCCAAATTTCTACTCTTCAAGTTCTCTGGACAATAACTGATTTTAACCTGGAGAGTCTCAAAGATGTCAGTTTGCATTCCTTGTTTTTCATAAAGCCTCTTGGATCTGCAAACCTGAGCTCATTTCCTGGCTGGAGGAAGTGGATGAGATGTTTGTCCAAGGCTCCGAGGAAGTGAAGAGCTCAACAGGTACGGCCTTAGATGAGTGAAGCAACCCCTCTGTTTCTGAGAATTGTGTTTCTAATGTGATAGCTTCCAGAATATGTTCATTATTCTGTTCTTGAGGCTTCCTGCAGCCGTCTCTGTGGCTTTATGCCTCGGTTTAAAGCCTTTTCTCTTCAGTACTTGCTGCCCCTGAGGCTCAACCTTATGTACTTCCTCCATTCTTAGCTTCCCTGTGAGAGAGATGTTGTCATACTGAAAGAGACACAGTGCAGCTGTGTTGTAGCTTCATTACCAGTGTCACGATGGGGCCCTATTAGGCAGCAGAGCATAGTAGTATGAAGTAGTGGTTAGAGTGCTGCACCCAGATTCAGGCCTGGCTTTGGCCATAAAGCTCACTGGCTCATTCTCAGCATAACCTCCCTCTCAGGAGAAGGAGGTATGCTGCCCTGAGCTCCCTGGAGGAAGGGTGGAAGGAAAACGTGTTAACAAAGTATTATAGATGTTTGATGTATTGTCGAAGGCTTTCATGGCCGGACACTGAGAGATCTCTGTCTTTTGGTGCTACACCTCTGAAGATGCCAGCCACAGCTGCTGGCGAAACGTCAGGAACTACAATGCCAAGACCACGGCAATACAGCCCGGAAAACCCACAACAACCAACAACCATTATTATAGATGTTGTTTTGCAATACTCTGTTGTTAATTCAGTCCCGTTAAGAAATATGCCAGTCTGCTCTTTTTTCGTTAGTAAAAGCCGCAATTTTGTATGTAGTGTGGCTGTTTCAATACAAAATAATTCTCTCTTTCTTTCCCCCATAAAAATCTTTCCCACTCACTTGGAAAATAAAAGCATCCTCTCCTTAAGCACAGAGAGTGCCTTCAGTTCAATATTGGCTCAAGTGGCAAAGGCTGGCTCATTTTTTAATGAAAGCTCTGACACTTGGAGAGGTGCAGATGCTCCAACATGTTTTCTAGACCTGCTGTCGTCTTCCTTTCTTGATCAGAGCTCCACCTTTAACTCCTAGGTGGCAGGATATGGCTTATTGAGCTGCCAGCACACACAGCAAGGGTTGATGTGATGGAAGAAGCTAGAGTTATGCGTTTGCTGTGTGGGCGGGTAGGGCTCAGCATTGCAGGTATTCTGAGAGCACTGGGCGACTGGCTGTTTTGAGGGGTGGTGAGATGGAGGGAAGAGAGAAGGCAAGGGAGGAGGGTATCTAAAGCTGGCTGAGCTAAAGAAGGCATCTTCTCCCCTGCTGAGCAATCTGATTTCACTCTCCTGCTGCACCTCACAGTAAAGAGAGGCAGGAGGCATGATGCCTCTTTAAACATGCCCACTAGCAGTAGGTCCTTCCCCAAATCAGCAAAAATGGTACCTCTGTAGAGGATTCTAACCCGCAGGTGGGATTCCATGACCTCCCTGATGAGTCTGTTCCACGGATCACAATAATAGAGTGAGAAAAATGTCTATGTTGGCTCCAGTTCTGCAATCTGTAGCTGTAGATCCTTTGAGAAATGCCAGTGAAACATTCCTCTTCTGCTTCACCTGGTGGCTGGGAAGCGTGACTCTTGGAGGTGTCCAAATGGGAAAGGTGGCGGGAATGAGGAGACACTTGGATGTGGGAGGCTGGAGGAAAGCAGCCAATGAGTTTGCTGTCATGGAAGGGGGCAGCATCTGTTTTGAAGCTTTCCCTACATGGAAAGCATCTCTGCCTAATAAAAGGCATGAAGCCCAAAAGCAAGTAGATCATTCTTTTTTCTCATCACTTTTAATGCACAACCAAGTACTCTTTTGGTACCTGATTTTCAGCCTGGGTGTTTAAGAGTATACTTCTTGCTCAGTGAGCTCTCTGGAACCTTTCCAGAATTGATTGATTATACCTGAGGCTAGTAACGTCTCTGCCTGTATTGTATGGTTCCATCACCCTGTTTAAAAGAAAAAGTCACATTCAGGGAGAATCAAACTTTTTATCATGTATGGTTTGATATTTGCTGCAGCGGAGCCCAAGAGTCATCACAGCAGTCTGTTAGCCTGGAATTAAGCTTTTGCAACCTAAGTTAAGGAAGATCTTGGGTGCTTGCTTTGGCAGCACATATACTAAAATTGGAACGATACAGAGAAGATTAGCAAGGAAGATCTTGAACTCTGTGCAGGGGTAGGGGAGAGAACAACGGATCCTGGGCACTAGTGACACAGCTTATTTATGGGAGGGGAAGACAGAACTCGGGCAATTACCCTTTGTGTGAAAATGAACGGAACGGTGAATAAGAGTTTTGGAGTTCGTGTCGATAGCAAAACTTGCTTCACTAATTAGAGAAAATGGTTGAATGGAAACTGTTTATAGACTTTTCACATGAAATAGATAACAATGATTTGATGATATCTGGATTTATGGATTAATAATTATGAACAATAGGAAAAAGGGCTCTTATTTTTAACATAAATTAAGCGAGACTTTGAAAATGATATATATTTGTTGCAGAGAAAATCGGAACTCAACTTGTAGTTTAGGTTTCCCCCCCATCTTTCTATTTTGTATCTTTTTATTATTATTAGTTGCTTTTGCTGTTATATTTTTATGTTTATATGTGTGCTGTTAGTTTGGTTTTTTTAGATCATTAGGTTTTTTATTAATCTTTTATGTTTACTGTTTATAGTTTAAATAAATTTACAACTGAGAGAGAGAGAAGTGTCCCCATTTTCATCTGTGAAATGTTGGACATTCTGGAGTTCTACACTCTCTCCCCAGGAGCCTGAAGGGCTGTGTTCTTAATGATCTCTTCAGGTCCTTTCCAGCATTATGAAGGGAAAGAAAGGATGGGATCCAGATACCTTTCCAAGGTTCTGGCATCTTAGATGGAAGAGAGTCAGATAAAAGACAGATCTCAGGTGCCTGCCACAGACTCTGCTTGCGAGACCCCTCAGTTCCCTGACGGTACAAGCCAGCAAGTCATAGTGGTTTTTATGCTGGACAAGAATCTGTGAGGTTCCAGGTTCAAATTCCACTGCCATGGAAGCTTGCCTGGTCACCTTGAGCCAGTCACTTTCGCTGAGCCTACTTCACAGGGCTCTTGCTGTGAGAATAAAATGGCGGAGAGAATCATAATGTTGTTAGCTGCTTTGGGCTGCCACTGTAGAGAAATGGCAGGTATAAATGTCTAAGCAAATAAATATCCTCCGGACCGTGTGTGTTCTGCTAGTACATGAAAGAGCCCAAAAAGGTTGAGGAGGGAAAGACTAAAAATAAACTTCATTTTGTTTAAGGAACAATAAGATATATGCCCTTAAAAAATAGCAATAGCACAAAATGTTGGAACTCATCACATGTACCTTATCTCATATCAATTATAAAAAAAAGCCTAAATATATTTTGATGTGCTGTCTTCATTGGGGGCCCCTCCCCAAATAATTCAGCATATTCTTATGTTGAAATATGTGCAAAAAATTTGTAAACAGAGATCTCACAGCTTTAATGAATTCTTTGTGCAATCACTACAGAATATAAATAATACAAATAAACTGAATGTCTTCTTAGATTATGGATAGCCAATAGTGCTTTTTAGGCTAGGTTTCAATGATGCCAAAAGTGCAAATGTTTTTTTAAAAACCAGAAAGAAAGAAGGAGACATTAATTAACCAAATTGGGGGGAAAGTACTGATTGCAACAGTCAGTCTACTAGCTAACTGGCTAACAGTGCAGTCTTAAACAGAGTTACTCCAGTCTAAAATGAATGAAATCAGTTGTCTTAGTATGGAGTAGGATTGTGCTGAAAGTTACCTTGTGTCCCCAGCAAGGGGTAAAATGTCTTGACAACACATGTTTGGCTATACCTAACCCAAGAAACAACTAACAATAAGATAACCTAATGCAGCATCTCTACTTTAGATGTTTCAAGGAAGGAATCAAATCTGTGGACTTTACTACTATGTACGATGTGTGTTCTCTGTTATCTTATTCTCAACGCATTGTATTTCTGCTTATGTAATACCATTTGCTGCTTTTAACACATCATGTTTAATACTAATACTTTGTTCAGATGTCTGCAATCCCAGTCCTATTGCACTGCTTATTAGATGTCTCATCTTAGTAATAACATTGGGTTACATGGTGTAATCCACCTTGACTCTCCGAGAGAAAGATGAACAATAAACAATGCAAGTAAATAAATATATCTACAAAATTGTACTCCCGATTTTAAAACTTACAAATAATCACAAGGCCGAATATCAGTATGAGTAATAATAAAAAGAAACAGCCTCAGCATTACAAACCATAAAATGCAACATTTCCCAGCCAAATCAGGATCCTGCAGTAATTTGAGATCCTCAATGTTGCTGTGTGGCTGTGGGGAACATGAGTTTCATTTTAAAATGTCACGTCTAGTGTGGCTGGAGGGAACCAAGACCCAACTTGTTTAAAAGCATCATGATTGTAAAACATGATGGTGCCCACAAGAGCCCAATTCAAAATATATAAATGAAAAGAGCTCTAGTTCTATAGAGAACCAAGAGATTAAAATCTCTTTATGCCAAGATTCAATTCACCCTTCATCACACATGCCTGAAGGCCAGGAAAGGACAGTAAGACATACTCAATACAAACTCAAATTACAACAATCAGAATAAGTGAGAGATGTGATGACTAGCTGCCTAGAACTGGGTTCCTTCAGGTCCTTTTTAGGTGAAGGGGAAACACAGATGTGGAGACAGCCTTTCCCCAAAGGCTAGCCTGGGCTGTTCCTGCCACAGTCTTACCTGCAGGAGTTCAGGAATTGGCTGTAGACATTTCTCCGTGTTCTGGATGTGACTTTCAAGAGACGGGAGTTTCTGGCCAGGTGCTCATCCTTTTTGCTTGCAGTCTCCTCCTCTGCTGTTCCATCTGGGCACCTGCTTCTCTTGGTCTTCCAGAAGTTTGCGTAGTTTTCTGAATCACAGTTTCCTCTGTGCAGCAGATAAAAAGAGGACAAAAGGAGACCAATGCCCAGAAGACTTCTGGCTCTTGCTGAGGCAAGAGGTGGCTTAATGGAATCCTTTTGAAAAAGCCCTTGTGTCTGGACCTCTCCTTGTTTTGATTGAGAAACAGTCTCCTCATTTAAGGAGGAAAATGAAGAGCTGCTGGCCACCCCTGCTGAATCATAGGGTCGGAAGGGGCCTTACAGACCATGCAGTCCAACTGCCCATCCAATGCAGGAACAGCCAAAAGCACCCACAACAAGTATTTGTCCAACTGCTCCTTGAAGATTGCCAGTGGGAGGGAACCTGCCACATCCTTAGGCAACCAATTCAAGTGCTGAATTACACTTAACAAGTAATTACAGATTTTTTGTTGCAAGTTCTGTGAGAACCACAAGGCTGTGCTGCTCACTCTGTTCATTTGGCTTCCCCGACTTCTCTGTTCTTTGGAATTTGCCTGCAGAAAGGTACATTTCTCTTTATGCCTTTCCCTTTTTTCTCCTAACCTAAAAAGTTTCCAACACCATTCTTGTGCTTATATTGAAGGATTGTTCCAGATGTCCTTCTGGGTAACTGTGGGGTTGGACTAGATGGCCCTAGAGGTCCCTTCCGACCCTATGATTCTGTAATAATTCATTCTTGATTGCTTATTACAGTGTTAAGTATCTGTATGCCAGATTTGGTATCTTTTCTGTTTGCCTTCTAAACCCAACAACTGGTAGGAGGGAAATCACATTAAATGAAGAGAAATTTGACTATCTGCAAGAAAATAAGATTTACTGCAGATTCCTCCACCCCCAGCAGATTTTTCCTTCAGCTGAAATAAAAGCAATATGGGCGCTGTTACCATAGAATCATAGAGTTGGAAGGGGTCTTACAGAACATCTAGTCCAACCCCCTGCCTAATGCAAGAACAGCCTAAAGCAGTGATGGCAAACCTTTTTGAGCCCGAGTGCCCAAACTACAACACAAAACCAACTTACTTATTTCAAAGTGCCAACACTGCAATTAAACCTGAATACTGAGGTTTTAGTTTAGAAAAAACAACTCATACAGTTGTCCGAACAAATTAACATCTCTCTCACTCACTTACTCACTCAGGAGCCATAATGAAAATAAAGCAAGTGAAATCAAAGCAGCTTGCCTTCCTTTACACCAGCAGCCTAGCTTGCAAGCTCTCTCTCCCTCCCTCTCTCCATGAATGAAAGTAAAGCAAGTTAAATCAAAGCAGCTTGACCTCCTTTAGAAAGCTGGCTGCTGCCTCCGCTTCCTGCTAAAGAGACAGGCAGCAGGAGGCAGTTGAAAAGGAATCACGTGGGCAGGGCCAAAACCCACGTGATCTCTGTTCAGAGGTGCCAGAACCATTCCAGCGGGTTCTCCCTCCAAATGAGCCCTGGACCCAGCGATCCAGCAACCTGGCTTGCGTGCCCACAGAGAGGGCTCTGTGTGCCAGCTGTGGCATGCATGTCATAGGTTCGCCATCACTGCCCTAAAGCATCCCCAACAAGTATTCATCTAGCCGCTCCATGAAGACTCAGCAACTATGCGAATAACCGTGCCCAACTAACTAAAGTAATTATGCAGAATCCTCAAACTCAATTCAAAAGAACTTTTAAATATCATTCAAGAGTGCAAATAACAACAACGTGTTCCATACATACATATGTTAATTTCATTCAAATATTCAATAATTCCTTATATCCAAACATATTATTGCACATCCCACTAGGAAAATTCAAAAGATGTAACTGCTGACGGGATCGCCAGCAAGAGGTGCCCGTTCCGGATTCCCCTTTCTCAAAGCAGTTACTCCTATAAGATACAAGCATGAAATATACATGAAACATACACAGTCATTATACAGAGATCCTGAAACATTCATTAGGATATTCATACTCACAATTACCAATTTGATTGATGTTAATTCTCATTAGTTACTGTAAGGTAAAAACACATCCAATTCTTGCATTATAATTTCCTACACCTATTAAAATCCATCTTTATGAAAATACTTTTTTTATAAAAATACTTTTTTTTAAAAAACAGTCCTCATACTTACAATCCTCCAGTCAAAAGATTTTCACGTGCAAAGTGCAAAGCTATAATTCACGAAGTGGCGTTAGCAAATTCTTCTCCCAACATACAGCTGTGAAAGATTACATCAATCAAGAGTATATTAAAGATCCTCACAACTCTTAAAGTGCTAGTGCTCCTAAAATGTCTCATAAGAATGCTGCCAGGTCAAATGAATTATTCAGACCCTTTGGTTCCATCGTGTGCAATTTAAACGTCCACCATGCCTCCTGTTGCAATAGGTCCCATTGTGACATGGCTGTATCTTTGTGATGACTCTTATATAGTATAGTATACACAAAGTCATTTTCAGTATGTCCCATAGCCTTGAAATGCGTTACCAACGGTGCATCCTCCACATTCCTTCGTAATCTGGATCGATGTTCCTGTATCCTTATCTTTATTACACGTCCCGTGCATCCCACATACATTTTTTTACAAGGGCACATAATTAAATATACCACATTTTGGCTGTTACAATTGGAAAATTCCCTCCAATACAATCCTAAGCCCTTCATTTGATGTGGTGACATAACAAAATCACACATATTGCATTTGCCACATTTATAGTGTCCCTTCGGTAGTCCTCTATTCCCAGTTTTTCCTATCATATCAGTGTGTACTAGTTTATCTCTAATACTCTGAGTCCTGCGTAGTGCGATGAGGGGTTTGTCTTTACAGCCTGGCAAATTTTCCACTAGGGGCCAGTATTTCCAAATTATACTTCTAATCTGTTTCGTCAATGGTGTGTAGTCCAAAGCAAAACAGAACCTATCCTTCTGTTCCCTTTCAGTACCCTTGAGCACCTCCTGCCTGTCCCTCCGTATAGCTCTACTCTTACCCAGACCAATAACCTTGGCTGGGTACCTTCTCTCTGTAAGTTGTGCCCTTGTAAAAAAATGTATGTGGGATGCACGGGACGTGTAATAAAGATAAGGAACAGTGCAGCGGCTGCTCAGTTGCCTCCACATGACAGGAACACCTGAAACTCCCTTATACTGAATGAAACTATTGGTCCATCAAGGTCAGTATTGTCTACTCAAACTGGTAGTAGCTCTTCAGGGTCTTCGCAGAAGTCACTTGCATCTCCTACTATCTGGTCCTTTCCACTGGAGAGGCCTGGGATTGAACTTGGAATCTTCTGCATGCAAAACAGATGCTCTACCACTGAGCCAGAACCCACAGCTGACCAAAGGGAAAGTATTCTGTCATTTGAATAAAGACTTAATGTGGGGAAATGGACAGCTAAAACTCTGCATGGCATAGAGGTCAAGAACATCCCCTGGTATTTGCTGCAGATCAAACTGATGCCAAAGGGACTAAGGGACCAGTTTAAACACTGGTGACCAAGGTGTAATTTTTTCTATGACATTTGCCAGCTGCCAGTTGGATTTGAAATCTTTCTGGATTAGGCATTTGCAGACGAGAAATTCCAAGTCCCCCAGTTCCCCCCCACTTTCACAGACAGTATTCAGTGATGCAGACCCCAGAAGTTGTGCCCACACTGCAGGGTCACCAGATCCATCAGGTAATCCAGACAGATTGGGCACATGACTTCCTCTTCAAGATTCACTGATGAGAGGAGGCCATATCACATAGTGTTTCTGTGGCTTGATTGATAGAAGAAACAAGTTTGGGGACTTGAATGAAAACAATAGGATGGAAATAGGATATACCGAATATGCACCCTTGAAAGTATTGTATAGGTACACAGAGTACAGAGGATATGACCTGAGTCCCCTTTTTACTACCCTATTGGGTAATGTCCACCTCATCTCTTCAAAGCTTACTGGCCCAGGGGATAGTAACTCAGATAGGGCAAGGGTATGGGCAGAAAGAACAAGGAACAGGACAGGCATCTGTTCATGGTCTCCATGTTACCTAGACAGTGGAAGGAAATGAACTGAGGATACCTAACCACCTCATTTAGTTTCCTGCAGTACTAGAGTGATATTCATTGATATTCATCTTGTTGCAGAAAGTTTACTGATTCAATAAAGCTGTGGTCCTTTACATATCCAGTAATTCCATTCCAGGGCCGATTCCAGACGGCGCCCTGCCTCGCGAAACGTCGCGCGTCGTTGTGCAGAAAACGCGATATATCGCGTTTTCTCACGCGAGTTTTGCGCGACGTCGCGCAAGAAAACGCGATATTTCACATTTTCTGAGCAACGACGCGCGATGATGCGCGACGTTTCGCGAGGCAGGGCGCCGTCTGGAATCGGCCCATGTCTTTGCACAAGCAACACTTGACTATTTAGAATATGGAAAGCACAGAATATTGAATATACACAACATTCCAAGAGTGCATTCTCTATTCCAGGGGGCGATAGTGTGTGCAAGAAGGTTCACTAGGAGATGCTCATAGCCTGCCGGATCCTGCAGTGGCCATCCCTCACCCTCTTAGGGCCACAGCTGCCGGCGAAACGTCAGGAACTACAATGCCAAGACCACGGCTATACAGCCCGGAAAATCCACAACAACCATCGTTCTCCGGCCGTGAGAGCCTTCGACAATATATCATTCTATGATTATTTCAAAAGGGTTTTCAGTTTTCCAAATACAGCCACTGGAACTGTTTTCTAAAGGAAAGATCAGCACGGGGAGAGAAGATTTTAAACCCTTTTATGCCAAAAAGACTTTGTCCTGAGTTTTTATTTTCGAGCAGGAAAGCAGCGTGGAAAGAAAGGGCTATAAAGTCCAGTGCCGCTCAAGTCACATTCTTGAACTTCTTGAACTTTCAGGATCCAAGACGCAGTAAAACATTAGATTGTTTTATTACTTATTTACCCAATCTTGGAATTGGTACTCTAGAGACAGGAGCAGCAATTCTAAATGTTTCATAAACAAGATCACCTCCCACTAGACTTGCCAGTAAGCTGGAGAAAAAAATAATAACCTGTCCCTTAAATAGAGGCTTAATGGGAAGTTATTTACCAGTGGATGTTATTTACCTCCAGGCCATAAAAGCATCATCTGCCCATTTCCACAAATCAACTTAAAGGAACACATTTTTTCCCTCCAGATTGTTAGCAACCCTCCCTCTCACTGACGGTCTGACTAAATGTTACAGCATCCTTGTGTCAACTGCCATTAGGCCAAGTGTCAGGTCCCCCCTCCTACCGGGAGGGTAAGGAGACCTGGCACCCTACTCTGATGTGGGCTGCGTGCTGAGCCATACCCCATTGCTCTAGCCTGTGGTTGGCCCTTTCCAACCTATCCATCACAGCCTTGCCATCATGTCTCCGGCTGTGGCAGCATGGTTACTATGGACACCAGCATGGCTACAGCCTGTCTAGTCTCCCTTGGGGTTTTTTGTCTGCCTCCTGGCTTCTACCAAACCCTTTATGAAGCAGGCTAATGGTGCTGTACTTCCGCTGGTCCCAGGATATTTCTGCCATGGCACCCCTCAGGATTGTGTGGTCCGTCTATGTAACGACATGTGGTCACAGGCACCTCTTATTACTAGTGATGCCAACCTCCAGGAGGGGCCTGGAGTTCTCCTGGAATTCCAACAGATCTCCAGACTATAGAGATCGGTTCTCTGGAGAAAATGGCAGCTTCAGGGGGCAAGCTCTATGGTATACCATAGATTCTAGAGGAAATCCCTCCTCAAATTCCCCCATTTCCAAGGCTATAGTTGACAGTCCTACTTATTACCCTTTGCCTTTCTTTCCCCCGCCCTTTTATGGATAAATTTAAAATGTGAGTTCCTTGGAAAGCAATAAGATTTTCCTTATGCTACTCTGTTAAACTCCAAGTTACATGAGTGTAAAAGGAACATAATATGAAATAATTATTCCCTTTTGCCAGCATAAAATGCTGAAAGGGATTAGGACGTGGTATGGACCCTCAAATTCTAGGAAAATTATAGGAGCGCCAGTGTTATGTAGTGGTTAGAGTGCCAGACTAGGATCTAGGAGACTCAGGTTCCATTCCCTGCTCTGCCATGAAAAGAGAGTTGCCAGTCCACCGGTGTGTGGGGGGGGGGATCCCCCACCCCCAGCCTCCATCTCCCGCCACCTCTTACTTGGCTGGTAGGGGAGGAAAAGGTGTGGGAAACGGGCCTGGGAACTCCCCAGTGTGCTCCCACATGCTCTGGAGCCTCCCTTGTTGCATCATTCCCAGCATGACAAAGAAATGAAGGCCACCACATGGGGCTATTTTGCTTAAAATTCAGCTGAGGTAAGTTCCTCCTGTGTGTGTTCCCCAAATGACCCCCCCATCTCCTGGTTTGGGCCCCGGGGAACCTGGCAACCCTACCTGGAAGCTAGCTTGGTGACTTTGGGCCTGTGTCACCCTCTCAGCTTAACCTACCTCACAGGGTTGTTGTAAGGATAAAATGGAATGATGTAAGCTGGTTTTAGAGTTATCAGCTCCCCAGTGGAGGCAGGGAATCCTCATTCCCAGCCTCTTCCTCTTCCCTCCTCTCACACAGAGACAGAGGAGGAGTCAGGAGGTGTTCCCACCTTGAAGAGAGACACCTTACTATCATGGAGTTATACATACAAGCAGATATAAATGCAGCGCCCCTGCCCCCATAGCTGAGTCACCTATTCCATCATACATGGCCCCCCGAAGAGCTTCTTAAGATCACATTTGGGTGCATAGTTTGCACTGATAGGGCTTTGGGTAGGGAGGAACTTGACAAGAGTTTGAGAAAAGGTAAGAGAGAGATACTTGGCTGCGATCGAATGGAGCAGAAGTAGTATGTCTTGTGTTTCTGAACTGATAGGGATTGGCAGAACCTTTCAATAGAAGGTTAGCTACCACCCATCTTTGCTACCTATCTGTGCATGGCAGAACCTGTCAATAGAAGGTTAGCTACCACCCATCTTTGCTACCTATCTGTGCTTCTGTGGCTCCGATACTTCAGCATTCTGTACACTTAAATATTTGAATGTGTGTAAATGGATTTCCATTTATGCTTCACACAGACTGCTTTCACGTGGAGGACAGGAATCTAAACAAGAGTGGGAGGTTTTGGAGCTGCCACACAACATTGTCTCCTTGGAAAACATTCCAAGTTCCCCCCTGCTTTGATGTGATCTTTCCCAAACCTGGTTTGATATGTGACTTATGAAAGCTCATACCCTACCACAAATTATGTTAGTCTTATAAGTGCTACTAGACTTTTGCTCTTTTCTACTGCCACTGATATCTGGAGGTGCTGGGTCTTTTGTACCATGGCTGACCAGCAGCTAGGTTGACCGCTGGTCATGTAAACACATGTAGGCCAGGTAACCAGTTTTATTATGGTATCAAAAGACTAAAACAACACTACAATTACTTATCCCAAGTTTTCAGTTTCACAAACGTCTCCAAGAAGGCGACCAGCTGAGCAAATGATGTTTTTATATGGAAAATCAGTAGAAATTGTTATGAGAATGATGAAGTACATAAAAGAATAAAGCCAGTTGAGGGAAAATCAGCATGGCTCCTGCAAATGGAAGTCTTGCATCACCAACATGCTAGCGCTTATTGAGGACATAAGCCTGTGGGAAAACAATCTGTAAAGGAGATATGACTACCTTATGGGAACAGTTTGAGGTGGGCTTTATTACGCACCCAAAAGAAGGGAAAAATGATCTGTCCAGAGAAAGAGGCTTCTGAGAATGTGTACAGTGGGACTGCTGTGTCAGCATCATAAAAAGTCACTCGCCTCTCATCATAGTTTAGATATACGCGGATCCTCTTGGGCTCACTACTCAGAGACAGAGGAGAGAACTGTGGATAATTGAGAGCATAGTGCTCACCAGCCCACTTCTCCACTGCCCAGATCCCTCCCTCAGGACTAAATGTGATACTGCCCTTCCTCCTCACAGACTTCCTGGTGACCCCCACTGCCCATCCTTCCTCACGCCCCACATCAACTTCCCAGTAATGTCTGCCTGCTGTGAACCCCTTAGAACCAAGAAGAAGAGGCCGAAAGTCGAATCTCTCAGGATTGTTAGGAAGATCTTGAGCTTTGTCTCCCATTCTCACACTTCTGAGATCCTCAGACAGAATGAGTTGGGGATGGGCTGTGTCTGGATCCAGAGTCACATTTGCTGTTGAGGGAGAAGAGGGAAGAAAAAAGCAAAATCAGCTGGAAGATCAATTTACTTCCTCACCTTCCAACTGAATTATCTTTGCTTAGGTTCCAACCATTTTGAAGAAAGCTCCACCTTTGACTCCTCCTCCTATTTCTAAAGTAACAGTCTTGTTGATTGTTTTTAGTTATCATTTTATTGTTATACTGTAATAAGCATAACTAAAGAGCTGATGTCCACGGCATGCATGAAGGGGGATTCCTCCTGATTTTGTATTTTGGATCCCATGGTTGACAGAAGTGGGAGACTGCTGTGGTAAGGGAAAGGCATTCTTTCATGTTCTCAGAGGCATATTCTCCCTGTCTTCCAGAACATAGCTGAACTCTGGGCACAAATTTAAATTTGAGGAAGAAAGGAGAATAGACAAGGATGGCAGTCCTGGAAGTTGTGGAAAAACAAATTTGTTTTTGTGAAGGATGTCTGGGAAAACAAAGAAGGGATTGTGTTGGAGGTGAATAAAAAGTATGTCTGTCCTCTGATTGCAGGCAGTTGTAGGGAAGGTCAGGACTTAATTTCTGAAAACGGAGTTCCTGAAGGAGATGTTGAGGTAAAAGGTATGCCATCACTCAGTATGTTTATTAATGTTTTGTGTTTATTAATATGGAGACGAGTAGTTGTGGTCTGCATTTGCTGTGTGGTGAGGGGAAGACATTCAGAGCCAGCTCTGGAAGCAGCACTTTGGAAGTAAATTGCTTAAAGGGGACTGACCTCTCCTTTTGTCTCATCTAATGGTGCAATCTAATACCCATGGTCATATAGCAGGCAAGACTCTGAGAAGTCCCCCATCCTCCTGTGAATGTTATCATCCTCTACTGGTATCCAAAACTTACCTTTCTGCAGCTGACATCCAAGTACCAGCATGTCTGGAAAAACAAAGGAACAGAGATTAAGCATGACACTATCCTGTTAATAGATCCAGAAGACTTAGCAGTGTTAGTCTGTAGTAGCAAAATAGTAAAGAGTCTAGTAGCACTTTTAAGGCTAACCAACTTTACTTTAGCATAAGCTTTTGAGAACCACAGTTCTTTTTGTCAGATGCATCTGACGAAGAGAACTGTGGTTCTCAAAAGCTTATGCTACAGTAAAGTTGGTTAGTCTTAAAGGTGCTACTGGACTCTTTACTATTATCCTGTTTATAGCAACTCCTGTAACAAAAGTTGCAATCCACAAAATTACCAGTGATGAAATGAATCTGGGACAAGAGAGAACATTAACTTGCTTGCATGACTCAGTTTCCCCTCTCCTAATGTGATTTTATATCAACACCCCAAATTATGGTTTCTATTGGGTTGACAACATCTTTGCTTACTCTCCTTTTAGTGCCTTTCCTCAAGTCATGTATAGACTACCATCTGCTTAATCTCCTGTCAGACATAACCCTGACAGTTGCCAGGCTTCAAGATAGCTATTTAAACCCAGGTTGATTATTATTCTGGAACCCTAGGCTTCTATTGTATTTGAAAATAGTTATATAATTTTAGCTCTGTTGTTAATCTGCTGGTCTGTGTGATTTTGGTTGCTATAGGGATTGTTAAACTTGGGGATTTGGGTTTGTATTTTCTTAAACCCTGTATTTTATATAATTTTGCATTTTATATAATTTCATATTGTCTAAAGCCCATGAGGTGTATAGATGATACTTGTTAGAATGGAATAAATGGGATGACCTCTATTCAATTTATAAAACAAAGACAAAAAGTATCAAGTTAGAAAAATTGGCACTCGACTTTGTACCAGGATTTCACAGACCACACCTGGAGAAATTACAATATAAGGATATTATGTCAAAAGGAGCTTTGGAGTTTTCCAAATGGGATATGTATCAAATCCTTAATTAGGACTGTGGTGAGAGGGACACTGGAGGGGGATGATCAATAGGCCCAAGTAAACTTAAGCAACTAGAGTTTTTCATACTGACAGAAAGGACAATTCTGACAGCTCCATTTTGGCCTACCATATAGCAAAGGCAGCACTCAGAAAGGAGGATCCCATGAATACTAATGTTTACTGATGGAAACTCCCCCTCTTGGATACACACCTTAACTTGGTGAGGGAATGTGTCAGTGAAGCTGAGAGCAATACCATCAGGAGTTAGACTCAATCAAGAGACTAAAGTAAAGTCACTCAAGGCAGATAGGTCAAAACTGAGACACCAGATTAAGGAGCACCCACCCCCTTCAGGACTCCACAGTTACATCATCAAAAGAGAATCCTGGTGATAGGGGCAGAGGAATCTTTGACGGGCAGCTACTGGGCAGTAGCAATAGTGGAAGGTGACTCTGGTAGAGGATTTTTCATAGACAACAGCAGTGATACTTCAGCTAAACCAGGTTAATACTGCGCCAAAGGTGGCAATGGTAAACCACCTCTGATCATCTCATACCTCAAAATCCCTCTGATGAGAAAACCCAAAATGATAAAGCATGGGATGATAGGAACCCTCAGAAGGCACTCAGTTAGTTACTGGGAAAGAGCAGAGGACAAGTATCAACAGCACTGTTCTTAAAGGGACTAGATTAAAGTTGAAAGGATGCCAGTCGCTGATTTGAATAGATGCAAAAAAAAAAGTCCAAAGCTGTATGAATCATGTAATAAGAACATGGAATGTGAGAAGTATGCACGCAGTCCTTTGTGTCAGTGAACTAAAGTAGTCTCATTTAGGACAATTACAAAGTGTTTCACTCTGGAAACAACAAATTGAGAAGAATGGTGTTGCTCTTATAGTGATGCATAGCACAAACGATCAGGCGATCTAATGCAAAGTCTGGCCAAATAATATTAATCATACTTCATGGAAAGTGTTACGACCCTTTCTTTCTCTTGGGTAGATTTTGCCTTTCATCTTTCTCTTACACCCTCTAGGTAGATCGCTGCCACCAGGAATAGTATATTCCAAAATATTCTATTTAAATTTTCCCTTTGGTAACGTGCCTAAGTGTCAGGCTCCTTAGTGGTTCTGTATGGCCCTGAGGATAGGAATGGGATATAGGAATGACAGATACTCTGGGATATATATAAAAAAACAAAGTAAACTTTTATTTTTATAAGAAGCGTATCGGTTTCATATTATTTCTAAAACTTGATGGTTTCAAAAGAGTAGTTCTCAATTCTTAAACTTACTTTACTTAAACCCAGTCATATAGATCTTCACTCAGTTTGCCTGCTTTTGATATTAATTTCTCTCTCAATTACAAGTAAGACCTTTTCTCAGGCACGCACAGTTTGCCTGCTTTCTCCTGACTGAATGTTCTTTCACAAACACACAGTTCAGGTTTCCACACAGGTTATATTTCTCTCAGACAACATAAACAAACTGAGGCTCCAAACAGCTTGGCTGCTTTTGATATTAATTTCTCTCTCAATTACAAGTAAGACCTTTTCTCAGGTGCGCACACAGTTTGCCTGCTTTCTCCTGACTTACAGAGCAATCCTATGAAATCAATGGGCTTAGACTGGTGTAACTCTGCTTAGGATTGCACCATAAATATTTCTCTCAGAACTGCTTAAAAATACTCAGGCTTCACAGAGCTTGCCTGCTAAAACCAGACTCAATATTTTTTCTCAGAAATGCATAAACTTGCTAAAGCTGCACACAGCTTGCCTTTCTTTCCCTGACTAAATCTTTTTTTCCCACTCTGTCTAAAACTGCATTCACTCCACCCACACTCTCAGTCGTCAACCAATCATATTAGTCACTCAATCCCTCTCTTTCACCCCACTCTTCATCTATATCACACCAAACATTTACACACACACACACACACACACTAACACACACACGTACTTAAAATCATTACAGAAAGCCTATCAACATAACCATAATTCAAGGTTATGCTCCAATTACAGATGCTGAAGAGGGAGAAATTGAAAGCCACCAAATGGCCAATACAGAGATCAAATAGATTACATCATCGGAAACAGAATATGGAGAAGTTCTAATCTCTCTGCTAAAACAAGACCAGGAGCTGATTGTGGTACAGACCATGAAATGTTAATATCAAAAATAAGTATAAACCTAAAGAAGAAATACTAAAATATAGTGCCAAAATATTACATTCCTGAAGAATTTAAAAACAATGTAAAAAACAGATTCGCACTACTAAATTCAATTGAACATAAACCGGAAGAACTGTGGGCTGAAAACAGAGACATTATCAAGGAAAAATGTGCAAATACTGCTCCTATAACCAAAAGAAAGGAAAATCCTTGATGGCTGATTGATGAAACTCTTAAAATTGCTAAAGATAGGTGAGAAGCAAAAATATTGTGACAAAAATCAGAATTCTAAATGTAGCTTTTCAGCAACTTGCATGCAGAGACAAACAACTATTATAATAACTGTTGCAAAGAAATAGAAGAGAAAAAAGGGGGGACAGATGTATTCCACAAGATCCAGGAAATCAAAGGGAAGTTCAAACCACAGACAGGGAGCTGCTGTATCATAGTGGTTAAGTGGCTGGGCTGTAAATAAGCACTGTGCTGGTTTGACTCCCATGACTGCCATGAGTAGACATGGGCACAAACCGCATTACGAACTTCAAAAACCCACGAAATTGGTGATCGCAATCCGGCAGATCGTGATTGTTCACGGCAAACGAACCAGCATTCGGAAGAAGCCTGGTTTGGTGTGTTTGGCCGCGGTTCGGGAAGCCAGACAGTCAGGCGCCATCAATCCCCTGGAAACGGAGTCGGGGGAATGCCTGAACTCTGTCTGCGCTCCTTCTGTTGCCCTGGAAACCTGAATCGAAGCCCAGCTTACCTTGATCAGCAGGTCTTCCTTCCAACCATGGAGCTGCAAAGTGGTTACAAGTTGGGAGAAGACACCCAGGGGAGGGGGTGTTCTGTAGTCACGGGCACTCCAATCTCATCCCTGCAAACCCTGATAGGCAGCTCTGACGGCCAAACACAGACCTCCTGCGTTGCTCTATGGGACCTAAGCTTATAAAAAGCACTGCACTCCCAGTTCTGGTTTCACTTTCAGCAAGCAGTGGAGTGGGACAGAGCTCTTGCTTGCCACTTGCTAGCCTTTGGGGAGAGAGACTGAGAGTAAAATTGAGCTGGGATTTTGGGGATAGGTATCTATCTCCTCTGGTTCCAGGGCTGCTGCCTGGTTCTGGGGCCAAACTTAGTGGGCACCTCGGCTGAGGGCTCACACATTAGTAACTGATCTGATCAGGTCTGTGGGAGTGGTGGGCAAGGGCTCTTGACCAAACTTGGCTGCTGGCTGGAGGAGAGTCTGCTACACAATCCCTGTGAATATGGGCTCTCTAAGTGCAATGGGGCTGTTCTGGTGCCCACGAACTGCAAACCGTTTCGGCAACGGAAAATGTTCGTTGCAGTTCGCAACTTTGGGATTGTTGTCAGCACCAAACCATGAACTGCTGATTCGTTAAATTTTTTTGGTTCGTGCCCATGTCTAGCCATGAGCTCTGCAAGTGGCCTTTGGTTAGCCACTCCTGTCAGCCCCAAATCCCTAGCTCTATTGTGGGGATAATGAAAACACTGACTTTGTTCACTGCTCTGAGTGTGGCACAAATCTGTCCAGAAGGGCAGTATATAAGCTCACTGTTGTTGTTGTTTTTATTATTAAAGATCACCATGAAAATAGTTTGTTTGATCGGGACAAAATTAAGAAAAGATGGAAAGAATACAGTGAAAGGATAAAAGATTCCTTCAAAGAAGAATCTTTTGATGAAGAACATGCAGTTTTAGAAAGTGAAGTGAAACCTACACTCAAAGCAACTGGGAGAAACAAACCACCAGGAGAAGATGGGATATCAATAGAGCTATTTCAAGCTACAGAAACCAAGTCCATCAAAATCTTAACTAGAATATGTCAATAAATATGGAAAACAAAACAATGGCCCACAGACTGTAAATTTACATTCCCATTTTGAAGAAATGAGACACTAAAGATTGCAGCAACTATTGGACCGTTGCATTAATTTCCCATGCAAGCAAAGTGATGCTCAAAATTTTACAACAAAGACTCTTATGATATATGGAACCAGAAATGCCCGCTGAATTCAGAAAAGGAAGTTGCACTAGAGATCATATTGCAAATTTATGGTGGTTACTGGAACATACCAGAGAATTTCTGAAGAAAATCAGTTTGTGTTTCATAGATTACAGCAAAGCTTTCATTTGTGTGGATCCCTAAAAGCTATGGAACTGATTGTAAAGCAGGAATACAGACAAAATTAAAGACTACAGAGGAATTACACAGTTTTATGGCTGACAATGAAGAAATTGAAATTGTTAAAGAGTTTCTATTCCTTGGATTAATCATCAACCAAAAGGGAGAGTGCATCCAAGAAATCAGAAGGAGATTGAGACTTGGAAGATCAGCTGTGAGGGAATTAGAAAAGATCCTTGAGGAGGAGGAGTTGTTTCTGGGGACCAAGATCAAGATAATTCATGCTATGGTATTCCCCATGACTGTGTATGGATATGAAAGCTGGACAGTAAAGAAGCTGACAGGAAGAAGATTCATTCCAAATGTGTTGCTGCAGGAGAATTTTATGGATACTATGGATGGCCCAAAAGACAAATAAGTGGGTTTTAGATCAATTCAAACCTGAATTCTCCCTAAAATTTAAAATGACTAAACTTAGGCTATTGTATGTTGGCCACATCATAAGGAGACAAGATTAATTGGAAAAGATAATCATGTTAGGAAAAGTTGAAGGTTGTAGGAAAAGAGGAAGACCTGATATGAGATGGATTGACTCAATAAAGGAAGCCATGGTCTTTCGTTTGTAAGACCTGAGCAAGACTCAGGACATTTTGGAGGTCTTTCATTCATAGGGTCAGCATAAGTTGGAAGTGATTTGACGGCTGTAACATACACACACTGCCCAGTTCGTGTTATATTTGGATCACTAATTCTGAATGTTCCCCAAAATATGTTTTGGAGCATACACGGATCTGGAGCTTTCATAATGATTATGGATTGCTAAAGTATACAGAAGCCAGGTCTTTAAATTACAAAAAAGTCAATTTCAGCTATCAGGAAGGACACTTTCTTCTGTAGATCAGGTAAAGGAGTAAAATAGTGAAGTTCTGAGCAAGCACCCCGAAGTGGTAAACATCAACTATGATCTGAGCAATGCACAAGTGGGACAGAGGTTTTGTCATACATTTTGAACAAGGTTAACCTTTCAGTTAAAGGGAACCCAAGTTGCAATAAAAAGGGTTTTACAAGCAATAAAATTTTGTACTATGTTATTTGGCAAACTTCATTAGCCTCACGAGTCAGGTTCTCTCCTCTCCTTGTGAAGGCCTATTCTGTTCCTGCCTCCTGATTGGTCAGGGAAGAGTAGTCCAATTAGGGCCGATTCCAGACGGCCCTCTGCAATCCAAAACGTTGTGCGTTGTCGCGCGTCGTCGCGCGGAAAACGCGAAATATCGCGTTTTCCGCGCAATGACGCGCGACAACACGCAACGTTTCGGATTGCAGAGGGCCGTCTGGAATCGGCCCAGGTCTAAGTTCTTCCACCTGCTCAGCCCCACCCCTTGGCTGCCGCTCCTCTTTTATTGCTGTATTGTGATTTTTAGATTGCTGTTCATTTTTGTAGGCTTCTTTGAGTCCTGCTTTGCAAGGGAAAAGCAGGAGTAAAAAATATCTAAGTAAATAAATGAAATAAGAATGGTGAGATTTGGAGGCTAAAATGAAAAAAAACATTAAAAATTTTGGTGACTTCTGTGCTACAAAAGCAGTTTTGACCACTGAATTGCCTTCTCAACTGGCATTCTCGAGTGACCTAAAACACGCTGTGCCAATTTCTGGAATGATGTAATGTCCAGAATGAAATCCTTGCAGTCTTTCTTCATTACCTTTGAACTGTTTAATGATACCCTTCAGAAAGGAACAGATATCCCAGCAGTCCCAGATCTTCCACTTCAGCTCTGGAGGAAAAACCACAGGCTTCTCAAACTGCTCGTCCTTTTCATACCTAGTAGGAAACACTGTGAATCATTTGTCTACCCAAACCAGAATTCCGGAGAGGAACAAAAGAACAGAATGGTGAAATGAGCAGAATCCAGGCAGTGCACAGCAGAAAAGTCAGAGAAGCCACACCCAAGATTCACCAAACCACGAATAAATCTTCATTCATGCCCAGAAATCCTTTTGTAGCTGCGCTCTGATTTGTAAATTGTTGATTGTGAGCTTTTCCAGGCCATTGCTAGTGGGTGTCTCTTTGGTTGGTTTCTGGGGTATCAGTGGAGGGCATACTGGGCATCCTTCAGGAAGCAGGACAGGGGTCATAAGGGATGAGAAGCACCCCAAAGCTTCTTCTCACCCCAGATTGAGGGCAACACAATGATTTCCCCTTCTCTCCAGGAGACCCCATATACCCCCACAGGGTTGTCTTTCCCTTTAGACTGCATGTTGAAAAGGAATCTAGCACACAGTGCACGCAGAGCTTGAAAGTGGTGCCCAGGCAGTTGGTGGGTGTGCTCTTAGAAGAAATGTTTCAAGTGGCAGCGAGGAGAGAAATGATATTCTGATGTTCTGATTGACCATTGTTGGTTCGTTTAGTGCACCCACAGTATATCACTGTTTCAATATATTGCTACTATGCATTTTTTTTAAAAAAAATTCACTGTCCACTGTGCACCAAAACAAAATAGTGAGGTGGTGAGAGCAATGAGAAACAGGACAAGCATTGCAGACAGGCAAAAAAAAAAAAGAAATTTAGGCATTTCAGAACAAAAGATTGGAGGAAAACAGGTTTCAGAAACAGCAGTGAAAGAAATGGAGAAATACTGGAACAGCAATGCATATGTAATGAATCTGAGGAAATGATGAAAAAAATGGTAGTGTAGGGAAACAAAACTGGGACATTAAGGCTGACTGTCTGGAATATGCCAGAGAAGGATAGAAGCACTTTGAGAAGGAAAGTTTGCTGCACTATTGCTCCTAAGACCCCCGGTGCCAAGCATCACACTAGAAGGCCTTTTTCACACAGGCAATTTTTGCCACTTTGGACCCCATACCTCTTGGGGTTTTCTTCCAAATTCTGGACGATTAACTCCTCCTTCAGATTTCAATATGGCGTTTCAAGGGTTCTCTTCTGCTCATCATAGGTAGAAAATTTGGAAGAGAACCCCTGAAACGCTCTGCTAGTGGGCAGCCTGGGGGGGGCATCTTTTTAACATTCTTCCCAGGATTGTGAAGGGAAATGCACGAGATCCACTTACCTTTGCAAGGTGCTTCGGATATCCTAGAAGGAGAAGAGAGAAAGAAAGAGGAAGCTCAGTGCCTGTCAGAGGCCATATTAGGAAGACCCCTCCTTTCAACACCACTAGCCTTAGTATTCTGGCTGAGATGAGGACTGGGACACTGAGCTTCTGTAGTAGCACTTCTGTGTGGCTGACTGATACCAGAAGGTGATGCTAATTAATGTCTTTGAGTCCACAGACTTGTGCTATTGGGTTCGTTCAGCATCCACATAAAACCTCTAGCAGAGGTCATCTGGGGATTTGAACCAAGTGTCATCAATATGCAGATGACACCCGGCTCTGTTACTTCTTTTCATCAGAACAGAATGGGGCAGTGGATGTTCTGAACCACTGCTGCTGGTGGTCAATATGGGATAGATATGGACCAGGAAACATCTTCTCATTCCAGATGATGGAGATGCTGTTGCCCGAGAATGAAGCCAATCAAGGAGTGAGAATGCAGCTTGTTTCAGATGGGGTTATACTCCCCCCTTAAAGAAAAAGATGGGGATACTTTTACATATGGAACTGCAGACCGAGATGAAGATCTTTCACTGCAGTATGCAGAACTGTCAATCAGCTTCATTTGGTTTAAGACCTGCAGCTCTTGTTTGAAAAACAAGATTTGGCCACAGTCTTCTGAACTGATAATATCCAGACTATATTAATGTTCTTTACAGTCCAGAAACTTCAATTAATGCAAAACCTGGCAGCTAAATTTCTGGCAGCACCTCTTCCTGATGCACAAGATTACATCTTCAAAGAAGCTTGCTCTGACTCCATCTTTTATCTGAGCTGGGTGCTTACAAGGAACACATCTTACCAAAGCTTATATTGCCTCTTCTGAACACTTTGATACTGCTACTTCATTTTTTACTTGCCTAATGAATCTAGATTTGGCCTTGGTGAGTAATTGGATGGGAGACCTCCAATGAAGACCAGGGTTGCAGAGGCAGGCAATGGCAAACCACTTCTGTTAGTCTCTTGCCATGAAAACCCCACCAGGGGTAGCCATAAGTCAGCTATGACTTGAGGGCACTCTCCACCACCAATGTATCTAGGTCATGTTTTGAAGTACTGCTTTTGCTTAATTCTATTATTGCATTTCATTTGTGTCTTTAAAAATGTTTTTTAGATTTTTGTATCAGTTTTACTTCTAAAAAAACACTTCTTATATTTATTGGCTGCATCATTAGATCATAAATGAGCTTGAGAGTCTATTTGACAGAGGGAGTAGAGGGAATATGATTAAAGAACTGCTTGTATGAGGTTTCCAGATTTTGGAGGGGTTAAATTCCCCAAACAGTTCAGAGATTTAAGGTGAAACAAGGATATAGGTCCTAACTGGGAGACATTAGGAGAGAAGTCATTATCAGCAAGTGAAATGACCACAGATTCCATCAATACTGGATAGAAATCTCTGGTTCAGAACATTCAGCAACAGGATGAATACATTATCCTATTTCTGCTGCATGCTCCTGTACATAATAGTCCCAGTTATCAGTTCTATAAATTGTGTAAGTAAAAAGAATACAGGAAGATTTGAAGCCAGCCTTTCTTTTAAAAAGTGCTTGGGCTTTCCCTGCTCGACTCTTACCAGCAGGAGGTCGACATCTGGCTGTTGAATCTTCTCCTCCATCTCCCAGATGAGACTTTCAAGCAAGGAGAGCTCCCTGGAGAGTCTGGCCAGGCACTCGTCCATTTCTCTTGTGATCTCTTTCTCTGCTTCTTCCATTTGGGCCAGCAGAAGTTCTTCTTGTTCGTCCAAAAACTGATGTAGTTGTCTGAATTCAGCCACTGTCTTTTGCCTCTCTGATTCAGTTCTTTCCTAGAAGAAGCAGAAATAAGAAAGAATAGGAGACCAAGGTTAGGAAAGTATATGATCTTTGCAGGGTCAAATCATTTAAGATGGACACTTCTGTGTTTTCTCTTAAATCATATCAATATTAAGAATAGAAAATTTCCTCAAGGTTTGCAAGGGCTAAAATATACACAATGTTATATAAACTGTAGTTTCCCAATAGAAATTAATTTTTTTTGTAAAATGCAGCAAAGATCAGCACAAGACAAGGGTTTTTTATAACATCTAGGGATACCTTTCCCCCAGTGGGGGTGGAAGATCCCCTGCTCCCGCCTCGACCCCTCCCGCCACCTCTCACCTGGCTTGCAGGGGTGGGTGGGGAAGCAAAGGCATGGGAATGAGCCCAAGGAACTCCACAGACCACTCCCACGTACTCCAGAGCACTTGCTTGATGCACTGGGAAAGATATCATTCCCAGTGTGACAAGGAAGCCAGGGTTGCACGCGGGCTGATTTAGTAAAAATTGACACACACACCCGATCTAGTATTTGGACCATTTTTTACTAAATTGGCCCCATGCATGACTCCTCACTTTCTTGTCACACTGAGAATGACATCATTCCCAGTACCACAAAGAAGTGCTCTAGAGTTTGCACGCGCTATGTGCACATATGAGATAAGTCACCAGACTGGGCCCTCCCACCCCCCACTTTCATGTCCCCTGGACCTGACAACCATACTTCCATCCAGGGGTCACTTTGTAGAAAAAGAGTTGCAGGAACTCATTAGCATAACTCATTGGCATATGCCATGCCTCTTGCCACCACCAGAAGTGTGTCATTAGCATAACTGATTTGCATATGCCACACCCCCTGACATTACCTATCCTGGCTGTTTTGGATCCAATCCTGGCCATTCAGGGCTGAAATTGGGCCCAAAATAGCCAAAAGGGGCTGAAAATGGCTGAAAAGGGGCCCAAAATGGTAAGAATTGGGCCGCTGCTGAGCGGGAGAGTGATCCACTACCCATCAGAGGCCCAATCCTGGCCGTTTGAGGACCAATCCTGGCTGTTTGGGGCCCAATCCAGGCTGAAACGGGCCCAAAATGGCTGAAAAATGGCGTGGCCACCTGACATGTGACCTTTTTGGAGAACTACCGGAACTGCGTTCCTGCACATTCCCCCTCAAAATGAGCCCTGCTTCTATCTCTGATAGTTTTCCACTCAAACTCTGGTCCCTTCACTGTTTTCCCCTCTGCATTTCTGTTTAGGACATGAAAGTCAGCTGTGGAGAGTAAAAACATTGGACTAGAAAAGCTGAAGAATGTCTTCTCCAGACTGCAGCATATATATATTTTGTAAAAGAAAAAAAATGAAATGAAAAATGGAACATTGCATGCAATTTGGCCCTTAGAATAGCTTTTCATGAGTATCTGGCCATTCTGAATAAACTTCTGAGGAGCAGAGACTTTTCCTGTATTTTATATTCTGCTTTCCCAGAAATTACTTTCAGCTAGGGTTGCCAATGCTGGCTTGGAAAACTTATGATATATATCTGGGGAAGGTGTAGTTTGGTGAGGGGAAGGATCTCAAGTGTGGATAATGCCATAGAGACTCCACACTCCAAAGCTGCCATTTTCTCCAGGGGAACTTATCTCTGTATTCTGGAAAGCAGTTGCAATTTGGAGGGATCTCCAGGCACCACGTGAAGGTTGGCAACCATACTTTCATACTTGTTTTCTTCCCAGTAATAGTAATACTTACAAGAAGGCTGTGGCTTTCCTTTTCAGCATCTACTTTATATGCCTGAATTTTGTCCCTCTCATTCCTCACAGTCTTCAGGCAGCTGTGGATCTGATTCTGAAGAGAAAATGAAAGTTTTGGATTACTTGCTTTTTTGAGGTCTGCTATACATATACATTGCGATGTAAGGCTTCAATTGAAGGCTTACATTGTGATGTAAGCCTTCAATAATTGACTTCTGTTTCCCCCCTCAAGGTCTAAAAGGCCTCACATTGGCCTCGTGTGTGTTGGTTGGACTCTCCCAGCGTCAAACTTAGGGTTACCATTCCCCCAATGGGGATGAAGAATTCCCTGCTCCCAGCCTCTTCCCCCTCACCACCTCTCCCATGGCTGGCGGGGTGGGGATGAAGGAACAGGAACAGACTAAGAACCCCCTGGAGAGCACATCTGTGTGCTCCAGAACTCTTTCGCATTGCACTGAAAATGACATCATTCCCAGTGCGACATGAAAGCATGGGGTTGCATCAGGGGCCGATTTAATAAAAAGCACCCCCAAACACTAGATTCGGGGCCAATTTTTACCATATTGGCCCCTGGAGCCAGACATCAGACTGGGAATGCCGTCATTCCTGGCATGATGTAGAAATGTTTTGGAGGTACATGCTCATGTTGTGCCCCCTCCATGCTCCCCCTTCTCCACTTTGAGCCTTGAGAGACTTGGCAAACTAGCCAAACTTGACAATACATCCTCCCCAGGAATGACTGTGGCCTTCTGTTACCATTTACATCTGGAATTCCCTTGTTTTACAAACATTGTGCTTGAGACCATGGTGAGAGGGTAAGGGGTCCCCCACAACACCATTTTAAAGAGCCCAAATGCTCTTTAAAATGGGTGTTGGGCTCTAGATAAACTGCAGGGGGAGTCAGGCCCTCTTCCTCCCACTCTGTGGTCCTGAGCAGGATCAGGCCCTCAAAACATTTGTGAAGCAAAGGAATTCCGGATGTAAAATGTATGGGGGGGGCGCAGAGTAATCCCTGGAGATGTTGTATCATCTAGTTTGGCCCTAAGTGTCCTCTCCCATCTGGAAGCAATTAAGATACCAATTGCTGAAGCTGCCAGAATCTCCTATGTGCTGACTACTGAGCCTGACTGAAGAGACATCGGGATAGGTGAGAATACCGCTATCTACCACCCTCAGAGGATCCCACATACATCAAAACTATAATTGTGAGAGAAATAGAAATGGACCATTAGAACAACGTTCTTGCTTCCTCTCCTGTCCTGCAATGTGTTATGGGTCAGGGCCTAACCCGACACAATGCTACACTAACAAACAGTTGCAAGTACCTGTGTGTCTACCTATACTCACAGCTGAAAAAGCAAAGAGGCACCCTGTTGCTGCTTTTGTGCCCGTGACTGCTAAGTGTCAGAAGAGGAGGACTGTTACTCTTTCTCAGGTTTTGGAGGGGGCGGGGAGTGTTATAGAGAATGAGAGGTCAGGGTTCTATCCATTCTTGCTTTCTACTATCCTGCCGCTGTCCTTTGAAGTGCGGAGACTTCCTCTTTCTTGCACCTCCCTTTCTTCCTCCCTTTGTCCTTCATCACCTTTCTTACAACCATGGGGGCACGACATGCCATCCTGCCATCCACTGGCATCTTTAGACTCAATAGCTAAAAGGAGACCTCTCTCTTCCTTGTCCTATCCTAAATGGAGTTCCAACAATAAATGAACTCAAGAAATGAACCTGGAGGTTGGCAACCTTAGCACCTCTGTTCTAACTGTTGGCTTTCCTCTCCTTTCCTAGAACCACCTATGTGCACACTCTGACCTCCTCTCTCTCTCCTCACCCTTAGCTCTTTCCTTCTTCCATAAAATGTAATGATGAGCCATTGAGCCTATATAAATCTTTATATAGCCTTATATAAAAATTGAGCCTATATAAATCTTAACGTTTTCTTATTTGTTTTCTTGCACCTTTGCAAAGATGGTCACAGAAAAGTATAATACGCTGAGCAATGTAACGACAGCTTAGTAACTTGCTTCAATACTATATGATAAACACATGAACCTGCTGTATACTGGATGAGACCATCAGTCCATCAAGATCAGCATTGTCTACTCACACTGGCAGCGACTTTCCAGGGGCTCAGGTCTTTCCCATCACCTACCATGTAATCCTTGTGCTGGTATAGCAGATTAGATATGCCTGCCTATTGGCAATAGAATTGAGTCTGCCCCTTTAAAGGACAGGCTCATGGGAAATGTAGTCTTTTAACCATTTTTAAGCAATTTCCTCTAAGCAAGAGCAGGAGCTGTGTTTTTATGATTATCTTCCTACCTTTGTTTCTGTAACTACTTATCTCCTGCAAGGGATGGGGGAATCCATCTTTTTTTGATAACCCTTTTAGCTGCAGATGCTGAAGATTGAACCTGTGGCCTTCTGCATGCAAAGCCGGTTCTCTACCACTTTACCGCAGACCCTCCCATGTGTAAAAAGGTCCTGATTAAAGTAAGGAAGTAGGGTGGTCTAAATTCTGGGTTTGGTATGGTATGGTTTGCACGCTTACTAGAAAAGGAAGAAACAAATACAATTGGCATCCTCTTTCGCCTCCTTATTATTACAATCAGCTATGGAAGTGTCGCCCGAAGGCAGCTGGGCCAGACGGCCAGACCCTTCCCACTTCAAACCACAAGAGAGATCGAAGCTTTGCGAGGTACAAGCCATTTTATTGAAGTACACAGGCCTGTGTACACAGGCCCAGAGGCTTCCTGAACAAGGATTTTTATAAACTGTAAATCATCACTGATAATTGACAGATTTAAAGCATCCTATCCCCGTCTGCAATTTCCCTCTCGCTTTCCCCATTGGCTGAGGTACTTGGGAGTTACACCTTTCTGGTTTTCGCCTAAAACTCTGCCTTAGTTTACATCTCCCATTACTCTGATGATGAAACCCCCTACTCATATTTATTTTAGACCATACATAGTTTGTCACACATTAGCACACACACACATGTCTGCAAGTCTAATCGCAAAGGTCATATGCTCTTGGAGCATCTGCTACCTTACTTCCTATTTTCTTTGGCTGAGCGCACCTATACTTATCTTGCAAAACCCACACACTTTTCCTGTTTCAGTGAGACAGAAAACAGCTATGTATAGATTTCTTTATAATCTGTAGATAAGAAAAGGGTCATAATAAGCAAGCAAATCATTACTTTATCTACCCCCTGCATATATATAATATAGCCTGAGTTGTAGCTGAACCTGTAAGCAGGGCAGGGGTCTGAGATATATCTAGGGTTTGCAGGCAGGGTGAGGGCCTGAGACAGGAGAGGGGGCAATCATGGATTTTCTCTTTAGGTGCTGGCTTACAGAAGGAGAGATCCTTCCCTGGCATATTAGGAAAGTGCATCTTCAACAGAAAATGGAATGATCCCACTAATAAGGAATGAGATTTCTTCCTACCTTATATGGTCGAGCAGCCTCTTTCAGGATAAGTGCTTTATGACCTCTGTGTTCTGGGGATCGTTCACAAATCCAACACACCAATTCTTCATCATCTTTGCAGAACAGGTGGAGTTTTTTCTTGTGTCTCAAACAAATGTCTCTCACTGGATTATGGGGCATCTGTTTAATTTTTTCAACTACGTTTGCAAGTTGCCAGTTACACTGGAAATTCCCTTCCTGAATCTTGGCCTTGCAAACAGGACACTCCAATTCTCCCAGTTCTTTCCATGCCTCACAGTAGCTGTTGATGCAGTCTCGACAAAAGTTATGGCCACAGTCCATGGTCACTGGGTCTGTCAGACAGTCTAGGCAGATGGGGCATGTGACTTCTCGTTCCATGTCTGTGGAATGTGACTCTGAGGCCATGATGAATGGAATTTCTCTAGCTTGGCTGATGAAAGACAGCTTTAAGGTCTACAAGAGGACAGTAGGATGGGAATGAACTGGAGAAAGGGTGTTTTTTAGGCTACTGTTACAACAAATTTCTTTTGAAATGGATAGTATTTTATTATTTATGTTGTCCACTTCCACAGGATTCCAATGCGTGAGCTATGGCTTGTATATCGTTAAACCAGTGATACTCACTCAGCGGCTCAGAAGCCATATGTGGCTCTTATATGACCTGCCACTTTTGAGCACCGTTCCTTAAAATGGCACCTCTCCCATATTTCAGGGAAGTGGGCAAGACCCTTGCCTGGTGAGGTTGGCAGTTGGTTCCTACCACGAAACAGCAGCTGCTGAAGGAACAAGCAAACAATTAACCTCCTTGAGGCTCGGTCTGCCTACTAGGATGGAAGTAAAGGTGCCTCTTTTGGCTGATGGTAATTTAAAGCAGTACCACTGCTTTAAACAAATACTCAAATGCCTGAGAGTTATTTCACAGTCTCTCCTGTAGGAGAAATTCTCCATCACAAAAGTTCTTAAATATATTCTCTGATGCAACTTCCACTTTTGGGGAGTCACTTCCAAAAGAGATTCCTTTGGCCACTTTCTTAACTAATTTTTGCTAGCAAGTATATGGCATTTTATGCCAGAAATCTGCTAGGGCTTTTTAAAGAGAAGGATGGAGACTGCTGTTCATTTTAGTTGTGTAAGAATTCTAGTCTTTTTCTTCTGAGGCTTCATTGGACTATCATATATCATATACCATATCCTAAAAGCCAAATGGCCCTTATCTGAGGATATTAAATCTGGAGATTGGATCCATGAGCGGACAAATAAAATCTGAAATCTTTAAAAAGTTTTTTTAAAAAACTCAAAATGATAAAAGGAGCATCTGTAGCTTTACTGAGTGGTTGTTGCTAGGCAAACAACACTTTAGCCAGTATTCCAGGCTTGGTTTGTGTTAGTAAAGGCAGGGGGAAGGGCCCTTTCCAGGGCTTTTTTTGGCCTTTGAGAGAAGTCTCATTAGGGCCAGACCCAGAAGCAACCACTGGGCGAGTTTGTAAATTTGACAACTTTGTTATAAACAATCTCTTGCATTGTCAGGATAAGTATAAACAGAAGCTCTCCTAATATTTCTCCCTTCAGCTGTAAGGAATTTGGATAAGACAAAAATACCAGTTTAATTCTCTTTCTAAATGGGAAAATGCTAAGTTAAATACATACAATTTTCTTATGGAAAATAATAAAATGATGTTTTTTGAACTTGTTAACTTGGGCAGTGGAATCCTAATGGGGGCGGGGAAAGTGAATAGGAACCAAACTAAGGCTTGCAATGGCGGAACTGGCTCTTACGTGCGTGTAAATGGCCTTCCGTCGGCGCTGGCACGAGGCGCAGCACCACGGGCAGGCTGGCACTGGCGCAAGCAAGAGGCGGCTGGGCGGAGGCGGAGAAATTTATTAAATACTTTCCTCTGCAAACATTTCTCCAATAAGTGGCATTCCTTTGCATATGAGGGCTGCACTCCAGCCTTTGGCCACCCTCTTCTTCTCTATTATGCCCTCCAATCTCCTTTAAGATGCTAAGACACTCACTCTAGTAACCATCAGGACACATTTTACTTGATTCTTCATCAACATGAATATGCAGTGAAGAAAAAAATACCAACTAATGCATGACCTGTGGGGTCAAGTTAAACATGCATCACCCAACATGGATTTCCACAGCCATACAGCAGTTAAAAAGTAAATGACTGTCAAAAAGTAAAGGAGAGCCCAAACTGGCCTCAGAATGCCTCCTTGGGGGGGACGAGGGGCTCCTTCCCTCAAGCTGTTTCCCCATGTCACAATAGCATGGTGGGAGTCCCTCCCCACCCTGTTTTCACCGCTCCATGAGTACAGAATACTCCACATGAAGCAGAAAAAACATAGAAAACCCCTCCCAACTGTGCTATTGAGGGGGGAGGATGGAGCCCCTCCCTCCAGGGAGGCACTCTGAGGCTGTTTGGGCTCTCCTTTTTGAAAAAAAACAGCTATTCCCCAAAGCTGCTATGTAGCTGGATTTACTGCTGTTGTCTAAATATAAGGACAGAGGGGTACAGGAAAGGGAGAAGGAGCAGGAGAAAGATAGCTGTGCCATTGTGGTCTGAGAATGAACCTCCTTGTCCTCAATTCTCTAGGCTACCCAATTAGTATGCCAAAATTACCTGCTGGTCATCTGAAACCAAGGGTTAGTTCCATGGTGGACATAAGACAGTCTCCTCCATAACTGTGATTTTTCACTCTTCATACATCACTGGAGAGTCTCAGAGATAAAGTCGATTTGAAGACCTGTGTTAACCAGTACCCAACTCTCCGGCTGCTACTTCTCCCCTTTGCTTCTTCAGAAAGGAAGAACTGGGAAGGTTGCCTTTTTATTGCCTTCAGTATTGATAAACACTACTGCAAAGAGGCTAACTGTTCGTGGACTTTATACTTAGTGCTGCACAGAATCTGTATAGTAAAAGGGCGTGCTCATGAGTGTGTTTCTGGCAGACATAATTCATGAGAAAATAAAGCCAGGCTTTTCAAAACTCCCCCAGCTTCAGGATGACAGTGAGACTTGAAGTGTTCAAAATACCAGGACTCAGACCATTCTGACTCAGATTATCTCCAGAACATTCCTATGCTATTTGCAATGGAAGCAACATTTACTTGCTAGAAGTAGGAGGGCAGATGCAACAGAGACAGGGACATTATCAGGGCTTTTTTTCAGCTGGAATGCGCAGTGGAACGGTGTTTCGGAACCTCTTGAAAATGGTCACATAGCTGGTGGCCCCGCCCCCTGATCTCCAGACAGAGGGGAGTTGAGATTGCCCTCCGCGCCGCTTGAAGAAAATATCTCTATGAGCCAATGGGAATCTTTATAGACTAAAGAAATTAAATTTACGGATTGTCAAATGTTAAGGGAGAACTTGTACAAAATGTTTTTAGATGATATATTATTCCTAAGGAAATTGCAAAAACGAATAAGGACAACAGAGGAAGGTGCTGGTTATGTCAATGTATGGATGCAACTTTCTATCACATGTGGTGGACATGCAAGAAAGCGAGAAGATATTGGATAAAAATACATGAAGAGATGCAAAAGATATTAAAGTTCTGCTTTGTTCTGGATCCAAAAACATATTATTAAATATTTTGCCCAGTAAAGAACACAGTGAACTTTTTAAATATATGGTGGCAGTGGTGAGAATAGTATATGCAACATAATAGAAGGCTCAACTTTGTCCAGCTGTGACTGAATGGCCGAATAAATTGTATGTTTGTGCATCAATGGCTAAATTAACCTCTTATATTCATAACAGGCCAATTTCAGAATTTCAGGAAAAACTGAAAGGTTTTTTTTAATATGTGGCTGAAAGATAAGAAAAGTTTTTTTTAATGCTGAACATAAAATGTTGAGTATAATGTACAGAGAGGAAAAATATGTAGTTTTAATATTCTGTCATATGTCTATTCTCGAGTAATACTTTCTGTTATATTATTATGTAGTTTTAATATTTTGTTATATATTCAGTTATTGATATTATGTTTACTGTCTAATGTCACTTTTTGTTATATATTCTTCTTTTGATATTCTTTCTACAGTTCAGTTGCTATGTTCTGTTTTAATAAAATAATTTTTTTTTAAAGATTAGGTCAGTTGCATCCTCCTAAAACTGTGAAAGCATTTTAGAGCCAGTAGGTGGCATCTTTGACTTACAACACAGTGCAGTGGTGGAGAGATTTTGATGGTATCCCAGTTTTTAAAAATAGAAATTACTAGCTTGTCTGAACCTAGGATACAAAATTGAAGGCAGCATTTTAAAAACTGAGCACGCATTTCAATGTACCTCACAACCCCAGCCATTACTCCTATTTCAGCGTCACTTTGGAAAATGAATCTAGAAGGAGTCACAGCAGGGAGCAAGTGAGAGCTTAGGAAATTCTTGTATCTTCTCTTTTCATTGTAGTTTTCTGAAAGTACTAAGAGTTGTCTGTCAGAGACGTTTTCCTCTGTCCCAGAACAATCATTTCCAGGCTTCCAGACTGGAATGCATTACCATCAAACACCATTAAATTTGTAGTATAGATTTTGGGGCACATTCTCAGTACATGACATGCTAGAATTTTCTGTTCTTGCATTCTTTGTTGATGTGCATTCTCAGTTTCATCCAGAGAGGAATTATTTCCTTGACTTAAGGGAGGCATGCCTTTGATTTTACATTTTCAAGACATGGAAAGAAGTGGGTAAAATAAAGGAGCCCTCATTTCATTGGAAGCAAGAGGCAGACTGAAGAGGCATCCTCTAAAATGGCCAGCATCTTTTGTTCTTCATCAAAAACACTTTCAGCCTTTGTCCAGGTAGGGATACATATTTCCACTGAGCAGCCATAATGGAAAGGCAAAATAACCATAATATAGGCTTGCTGTCTCCCTGTCCCCCTCTCCCCCAGCCACACTCGTGTAGCTGGCAGGGCGGGGAAGGCATATGGGGAGAGAAGAGCATGTGCATGTTCTCCTATCCCGCAGAACTGGCTTCAGAGCGCTCGGCATTCCCTCCCTTGTGCTGGAAAATGGAATCTTTTCCCAGCACGAATGAAGAGCTGTGGGATGCTGCCCATTTGAAGGCTTCTGTGTGCCCCACAAATGCTCCAGGTGGGCATTTTTTGGGGCTTCAGTGCACCTGGCGGCTCTTCATTTGTGCTGGAAAATGATGACATTTCCCCCAGCACAAAGGAGGAAACGTCGAGCGCACTGAAGCAGTTTACGGGACAGGGAGCTTGGGAGCACATGTGCAAGCAAAGTGCTGCCCCCAGCCCAATGCACCCTTACTCCGGCCCTTGTGGCCCCTGGCAACCCTATCATAGCATGGCTGATGCAACCTTAAAAAGTGAACTTACACACCAAAGCACACAGACATTAGAGGTTAAAATGGTTTGCACAACTCAGCCCCCATCATGAGTTCTCTTTTGAGCATTACATCAACTGAGCAAAACCATGAAATAACTTACTGGTGCTTCCTATTCTCCCTCATTCAGAAAACATCTTAAGGTGTCCCACATTTTCTTAAGTTGTTCTGATTGCTTACTTATATTTGGAATCAAGATATACTAGAGTTCCAGCAAATATAAGACGCTTTATTGCAGGCAGGGAAAACTGCAAAAATATATTGAAAGTTGGTTGTTGTGGGTTTTCCAGGCTGTATTGCCGTGGTCTTGGCATTGTAGTTCCTGACGTTTCGCCAGCAGCTGTGGCTGGCATCTTCAGAGGTGTAGCACCAAAAGACAGAGATCTCTCAGTGTCACACTGTGTGATTTCACCTACCAACATCTTCCCCACACTGTGACACTGAGAGATCTCTGTCTTTTGGTGCTACACCTCTGAAGATGCCAGCCACAGCTACTGGCGAAACGTCAGGAACTACAATGCCAAGACCACGGCAATACAGCCCGGAAAACCCACAACAACCATTGTTCTCCGGCCGTGAAAGCCTTCGACAATACATATTGAAAGTTTCTGGGCAGCTCCAAACTTGAGCAGACTGCATAGACAATACATAAAAGATGAAGGCAGGACACCATGCGGTTGAGTGAGGGACAACACAAAAGATAGATACTGGGAAAAGGTACACAGGAAATTTTGAATTTTAACACAACTTCATACACTATTAACTACCTGTACTAGACAAATGTTTTTTAATTGTGAGAAATGGAAACCTCCCCACCTTGCTTTCCTAGTATGTGTGAGGCATCTACTGATAAAGGGAGTTCACCAAGTCAGCCACATATTGGCAATATGGCTGGGGGGGGGCATGGGTAGGGCACTTCCTCATTAGTGGACAGTGTTCATTGGTGGACAGCGTTCACCTGAACCCTACCTGCGGTATGGTACAGAAGTAGGGTTGTTGGTGGAGCTCAGTACTTCTCAGCACAATTCTGTGCAGGTAAAAAAAAATGGCAAAAATATTTCTTGGCACTCTCATTTTTTTAAAAATGCAGCACCCAGAATGTTTAACGTAAAAAAGTGCATGGATAAAGAAATTAAAACTCAACTCCCTTGGTGCTTTCCCTTGATTTTAATAATTTTCTTCCCACCTAGTTTACTTCTAATACCAAATCCTTGTTGAAGGCAGCAAGTTAAGGCAGAAAGGAGGAAGAACATTACTCCCTTTTTGTTAAAAATAGAGATTTTAAAAATCATACTTACACCTTCAGAGATCCTGACAGAGACCCCAGCTCCCCACGTCCCGATGAATGTGGCACATTGCACAAGTAAAACTTGGTCCTTTGTGTGAACGTACAAAATGTGAATGGAAGCTCCTCATTGTTGGATTTCACTGTTGTTGCAACAATACCTACCTTCCATCTGAAATGGCAGGTGTTGCTTTGATGTGCAGTTGACATTTCCCACAGAAATGGGGGCTTTGCATCCCAGGCACTTAACAGCTACAGAAATGGTGTGGGATAGCTCCAGATATCCTCAGCAACACAGAAGCCCGAAGCATTGTTATCACTCTGGCAGCCATTTTGTTAGCAAAAAACAAAAGGCAGGCAGCAAAGCTAAATTTTTATACCACAGAATTATTTTTATTATGACTAATATTGATATTGGTTTCAGTATTACAGTGCTTGATCATTGAAATCATATTTGCTTCATAAATATGTAGAAAGGATCACATTAATATGAATAAAAGACAGAAATGACACTAAAAGATAGAAATGTGCCCTATATCACCCTCTGAGTTGGGGGAAGGGTTGTGGCTCAGTGGTAGAGTATCTGCTTAGCATGCAGAAGGTCCCAGGTTCAGTCCTCAGTAATAAGGCAGCCTCATGTGTGTTCATAGATAGTTCTCTCTCTCTCTCTCTCTCTCTCACACACACACACACACACACACACACACACTGGATGGAAACAAGAAAAAAAAAGGGCGGGGGACACACAAAAGAGTATACTTAATTTCCAGCACCAACTTGCGTTTGCTGACTTGTTCAATGGGCTGCAATCTTTGATTTATATAATCAGTATAAAGCAATATAACCACTCAAACAGGTTCCAGAATTAGTTGAACAGGTGAGCAAATTTAGTGGCTTTTGTACGTTATGAAGGGGTTTTTTTTCCTTTCAAAAACTGGTGTTGAAGCTATATTGAAAATTAAATATATTTGTTTTCTGTTGTTGTCTCTTGCTTGTAAGTAGATGCAGGTTTAGCTCAACCTGGTTGTTCTGTTCATTCAAAGGCCTCATTAATGTGTGAATATAAGAAAAGCAGTACATACAATCATTGTTGGTTTACTCTGCACATCAAATAAAACAAGAACCAAGGTCTATGTGTCAAGTCATGATGATGTCCAAATTTCGAGTTAAGCAATGTCTCAGAGTGACTTGATAGGATCTGGCACATCGGTACATGGGATGCTAAAGTATGTGTCTTTGGGCTGGATTCCAACCAGCTTTTCCACTAGTGAAAAGGGCTCCACTTTGACCACCCAAAAGACTATGTCGGGAATCAGGGGACCTGCATGGATTAAAGTCACATGGGACTAAGAATGAAATAAAAAGGGGAATTGAGCAGGACTGAGTGAAAAGGGTGGCTGGATCTAATCCTAAAAGCTGATTTCTCTGAGTCTATTTCCCTGAAAGGTCTTCAGGAGGCAAGACAGTGCAGCAAAGACTGAGGCCAAGCAAGACAGGGAGTTGGATGTTATGAACGTGACAAAGCACAGCACAGGTAAGGTACTGGAGGCGTCGTAAACCCAACCAAGGGTGTAAAGTCCAGGTCCTCTTTAGATATTCCAGGGGGTGGCTGGAAAGTGAATCTCTGGAGGAGGCTTGTAAAGAACAAGAAAAGCTCCATTTTGGCAAGGGTTTCCCCTGCACACATTCTCCGTCCTGTAATAATGAATACAGAGAAGCATTTAATTTAATTTGCTGTTTGCTGATGAAGTAACGCTCAGGTGAATTTGACTTAAAAAAAATGAAAACAGTGCTATCCTAAGCCTATCTACTTGGAATCCTACTGAACATTACTACTCAATAGCAATTACTCCCAGGAGACTGGGAACGCACTGCCCAGAACAATATAGTAAAAATTATTACTGAGAGAAAACACAAATAATGATGAACTCCCAGTGAAAATTAGCATATAATGCCAAAAAAGTAGAGAGAATTGTTGCTGTGTTGGGCACTTCATATATTAACTAAGCTCACATCAAAGGTAAAGGTAGTCCCCCTGTGCGAGCACCGTTATTACTGACCCATGGGGGGATGTTGCTTCATGATGTTTTCTTGGCAGACTTCTGTTACGGGGTGGTTTGCCATTGCCTTCCCCAGTCATCTACACTTTACACTCAGGAAACTGAGTACTCATTTTACCAACCTCGGAAGGATGGAAGGCTGAGTCAACCTTGAGCCGGCTACCTGAACCCAGCTTCCACCAGGATCGAACTCAGGTCATGACCAGAGCTTGGGCTGCAGTACTGCTGCTTACCACTCTGCACCATGGGGCTCATGCCGTGACAACCCACATATATAGCCCACATTGCTATAACATAAATCTAAAAGTAGTTACCTGCAGAGAAAGGCATGAATGCATCTCTCTTTACAAACTTTCCACTAGAGTCCAGAAAATGCTCAGGACAGAATGCCAGTGGTTTCTCCCATTGAGACTCCTCTTGCAGCACAGAGCACAGTAATGGCATGATGTAAGTTCCCTGCAAAGTCAAAGCTCTGAGTTATTGAGGAAAATGAATATGGCCCAACAAGTACATAGCTATGCATGTGACCCTTCAAAGAAAATGGCGGCCTCACATATTGATTAACATGTGAACTCTTGCAAGAAAAGCGATGTGAGGATTTGACTTGTATGGAGAACATTTAAAATATCTCGGCACAAGTGAACCCCAGCTAGCTATGCTTAAGTTCACAATACTTCATCCCAAAAGGCTAGGAAGCACTGAGCTCTCCTGCACTGAAATCAATGAGATTCAGATGGATTAACTTAATGAATGTGATATTCCATAAAACATCTGAAAAGAGTGCCTTCTGAGGAATAAATGAAAAAAAAATGCCATGTTCCACTAAGCTAAGGTCGTAAAGTTAATGTAGTGAAGGAAGACCGATCACCTTGGGAATGAAGTAGCCTTTAAAAGTGACATCCGCAGTGGTTGCGTGTGGCACGTTTGTAGGGATGATATTAGCAAACCTCTGAACTTCATGGATCACAGCGTCCGTGTATGGCATTTTTGCACGGTGTTCTGTCCGTGGCTGAGCAGACCCAACCACTTGGGCGATTTCTTCTTGGACTTTACCTGAGAAAATAAAACATTTCTTTCACAAAAAGAAACTTTCATGCTTTCATACTGAATCTCTCAATGACAGAAGAGCATGGGATATAAACTTTTTGATAAATGCACAATACGTAGATACATTTGACATCAATTCCTAAAAATGTGAAGGCCCTCTTAAATTACATGAATGAGTTCCATCCTATAGTTTTGAGCAAAGTGTTACCAAATAACAGCCAGGGGTTGAACGAAAGAATCTGTTGGCTGGACATCCCACGTATATTTCCACTGAGAAGCCATAATGGGAAGGGTAAGATAAATCACAGCATGGCTGATCCAACCTGTGGCAGAATACTGACCCCATGAGCCCTGCGCCTTCTTCCCCACTGAGGTGTCTAAGGCTAACCAGTGGCTGGTAGTGGAAGGCAGTCCAAGTCTCTGCCTGGCGTTTGCCATCCACGTGGTACCCCCCAACCTTCAAAGGGGCTTTTACTCCTTCTCTCTCTCGTTCACTGCCACCACTTGGTCTTTATGGGAACGGTCAATAGGGAGGGCCAAGGCTCCCCCAGTCCCCTACGCAGGCTTGACACTCTGAGCCCTGCCTTGAGCCCAGGCTCCTGCTACCAAGACCTGGCTACCGCAGGGACTGTTTACTGTAAAGTCCAAACTTCCAACGTCTAAAGCTCTTTATCCTATTTCGATTCAATTATTTCTCATGGACGTCATATTAATCATTCATCTCTTCCTTTCCAGTACATCATTGCCCAATTCTCTTCATGGAGATGCAGTCCATGTACTGGAAAGGAAGAGATGAATGATTCATATGACATCCTTGAGAAAGAATTGAATTGAAACATGAAAAAGAGCCAGCAGCCTGTTGGACGTTTGGACTTTACAGAACATTCCTGAACATTTTATGTCCCATTTGGGACTCAATGATTCTGCGACATCCAGCACACCAACTGGATTCTTTGCATTCTGGACACCTACAATAGAAAAAGGAAAGGTCATTACACTTGGCATTGAAGGATCAGGTGAATTTTTGGTTTTTACACTTACCTGGAAACATTTTCTGTCTCTTTAAGCGTATATCAACGCTTCTGCATTTTGTATGGTCATTGCTTGATGTTGATATTGATTTGTGATATTGTATTCTATTTATTGCGATATTTATTCTATATTTATTACATTTATTGTAACAGCAGCCATATTTATATATCACTGTTGAGCACATTGCACTTTATAACGGATGAAGAGAATTGTGGTTCTCAAAAGCTTATGCTACAATAAAGTTGGTTAGTCTTAAAGGTGCTACTGGTCTCTTTACACTTTGTAAATATTATTGAAGGATCGATTGCTTATAGTGATTGTTAGCCCACGGGGGACTGCAGTCCTGTTCTATTTTGGCTTATACCTGTGGAGGTCTCTAGTTTCTAGTTGTTCCATCTCAAATCAGCCAAAGAGACTCTCCACCCTGTGCCAGGAGATTTTAATCTCTCCCATTTCCCACCCCCTGGGCAAGTCAAAAGTACAGGGCAGAGAGGCTCTTCCTCCCCCTCCTACCTGTTCTCACTAAGAGTCACTTTTTAAACTGGAAGTAAACATTTTGCCACACTCCAAACCTACAAGTAAAAGCATTTCTCCACACAACTTTAGAAAGTGAATTTGCAGACTGAGGCATGCAGACGATGCAGGTCAAAAGGGCTTGCACAACTCAGCCCCCACCCGCACCCATGAGTTCTCTCTTGAATATTACATCAGCTGAGCAAAACCACGAAATAACTCACTGGTGCTTTCTGTTCTCCCTCATTCAGAAAACATCCAAAGATGCCCGATATTTTCTTTCAGTTATTCTGATTGCTTTCTTATAACTGGAACCAAAATATACTAGGATAATGGAAACCAGCCAACGGAAAGCACTCACTCTGGATTTCAGGGTACTTCATCATTAACAATAAGCCCCAGCGTAGTGTTGTTGAAGTGGTCTCGGTGCCAGCACCAAATAAGTTAGCCACCAATGACTTAAGGTTTTCATTATGGAAAAACCCATTGGTCTTGTTCTTCTCCTACAGGATAAAAAGAAACTAATGATTAAAATTAAATCCTTGGTGTGAATACAGGAATGGAAAGAAATGATAATGGAAAATATCTTCGAGAGACACCGAAGTAGAAAAAGGTCCCAGGTAACCATGTTGATCCAAAGCAGAATCCAAAAACAAAAGCCGCATAATACATTTGATCAGGACCACTCAAAACTACCTGGGTTTTGGTGCTGGATTTTGTCACATAACCAGTCCCTCTAATGAGTAACCAGTGTGTTATCCAAACCGGGAAGGACCACCTGCTCCCAAACGATATGCAACCTAGCCCCTCTCCACCCTCCCAAAAAGACAGACAGAAATGGAAAAAAGAAGAAAAAAAACATGGGGTAATAGGATTGGGGACATGACATTGACTCTTTGCTTCTTGTATGATTTCCCCAGTCTGAACTATTCCATGCAAGCTGTTTTAAGCCTCAGTAGGGAAAAAAGACATACACAATGATTACCTGTCTTTTCCCACCTCCACCATCAGTCTTAAAGATGCCTGAGGAGCTTCTAGTTTTGATTGAGGAAATGATGTGGAGTGAAGCATTAACCATTCCCCTGATCCAGTTCAATATCCTTTGCAGCTGTTTTGACTTGAAATAGGCCAGGACATCTCTATTTGCCCCACAGTTACTTGTAATCTCTTTCCCACCCCCTCCCCCATAGGGGTTTAAGTCTTCTTTCCCTCACAGTCCCAGTCAGAGTTGGGTCCCTGCATTCCTGATAACTGAATAGTGATGTAGCAGGTAAAATGTTGAAGTAGGACCTGGGAGATCTGAGTTTGAATCCCCATCCTGCCAGGGAAGTTCATTGGGTGACCCTGGGCCACTCACACTCACTTTGCTTAACCTACCTTGCAAGGTGGTTGTTATGAGAATGAAATGGGGGCGGGGAGAACGAAAATGCAAGCTGATTTGGATCCTCTTTGGGGGAGAAAAGTGGGGGATAAATATCTAAATAAATAAAGCAGAGAGTTCTTTTCAGGGAACTCCCAAAGTTACATCAAGTTTGCCCCAAATGACAGTAACAGGATTTCTTGGAATAAGGAAGGGAGAATTAACACGCATGGGAGGGGGGCCGCTTGTCTAATTGGGAAAGGGGCAGGGAGGGAAGGAAGAAAATAAAGAAGTCAAAGGATGGTGGTAAGGAGGAAGCAGCAGGAGCACAGGACACATGAGGGACAAACGCTGGGATTCCTCCCATACGTTTACAGAAGTTGCCTTCTAGCACGTGGGTAACATGAACCCCCTACAGTTTCCATAAGACATTAATGACCGCTGAAGTTTGGGAAATCACTGCTGGTTTTGATGGGCTGTTCTTTTCCAAAGCAAGAATCCTTGCCTTTTCCTCATGCAGTCACACAGAAACAAACTTTCAAGAAACAGACGTTCAGTTTCACAGATTACTGAGAGCCAAGCTACAAGTGACGCCTGACACAGGTTGGACGCTTGTCAGCTTCCCTCAAGTATTGATGGGAAATGTAGGCATCCTGGTCTTGCAGCTGTAATGGAGAGCCAGGCTGTAAAACCAGGATGCCTACATTTCCCATCAAAACTTGAGGGAAGCTGACAAGTGTCCAACCTGTGTAAGGCGTCACTTGTAGCTTGGCTCTAAGCCATGGTGTTACCTCTTGCTGCCGGATAAGAAATGAATCGATCAAGCTTCTCTGGTCATTTGCATCTAGCTCCTTGAGGTGTTCTATGAAGGTGGCCTGTATGAAGGCGTGCAGTTCGTCTCTGTTATTCAGGACAGTCTTGCGGGCGCCAACGAGGAAGCCCAGAGGAGGAAATATGTTATACAGCTGAAAGAATAAAGTATGAGAAAGAAAAAAGATTAACAACACTTCTCAGGCAGAAATCTCAAAATGCTTTCACTCCAATATCTTTGCTCCTTCTCTATAAGGGAATAACCACAGAAAGGGTCCCATATTAAAGCTTGGAGCCTAGCTCTGGGATTTATCAGACTTGATCTGCATACTTGCGAGGCTTTCTCATTACCTGCTCAAAAAATGGATGAGACATTTGAAGCAGTGACCTTAGGGTCACTCGGCCAGCAGTGGGTCAAGATTTTATTAAAAATGGATCGACTCTTGTCCTCAGTAGATAAGGAGACTTGAGAGACAATTTGTGTGGCTTAAAATAATGGGCCACAAGATTTATTAATATTCAGGCACTGAGGCAGGCAGTGGGTAGGTTGGGCAAGAAAAGCCCAACGTCAAGGCAGATTTCAGGTTGGTGCAAGATCAGAGAGAGGCAACAGATTATTAGGATATAGCAGAATAAAAGTCAGGGCAGAAATCAGAATTTGTAGGGAGAGTTAGGGTTGCCAAGTCCAGGTTGGTAAATTCCTGGGGATATGGGGATGGAGCTTGGGGAAGGCAGGGTTCGGGGACAGGATGCATCTCAGCAAGGTATAATGCCATAGAGTCCATCCTCCAAGCAGACATTTTCTTCACAGGAACTGATCTTTATTGCCTAGAGATTAGTTGTAATTCTGGGAGACCTCCAGGCCCTTCCTAGAGGAGAGAGGGGAGGCTCAGTAATGGAGGATCTACTTTGAATGCAGATGGTTCAATCCACAGCATCTCAGAGCCAAGCTACAAGTGATGCCTGACACAGCTTGGACACTTGTCAGCTTCCCTCAAATTTTGATGGGAAATGTAGGCGCCCTGGTCTTGCAGCTTGGCTCTCCATTTAATTGAAGTTTACAGAGCGTCAGTCTATGGGAGGGAGAACATGCGGTCGGGAGGGAAGTGCAGGGGTCAGGGTCTCGCCGGGCGGCCCCCTTCCCCATCGCTGGGTGGGGGTGGGGGGTTTCTGTAAACTTCAATTAAATGTAGAGCCAAGCTGTAAGACCAGAACGCCTACATTTCCCATCAAAACTTGAGGTAAGCTGACAAGAGTCCAACCTGTGTCAAGTGTCACTTGTAGCTTGGCTCTTAGAGGATCAAGGTAGTCGGTGATGCAAAAACCTCTGTTCAGGAGAGCTGCTGCCATTGGAACACAGAAGAATGCAAATCTACATAACAGCCAAACTAGATATTATGATGTCCATGAATCTGCCACAGGGACTTGCTGCCATATTGGAGTTGGGAGTTCCTGGTGGAACTTCTTTTAACAGCACCATTGGGGGGGGGGGCAATCTGGCTTGTGACATAAGAACATAAGAGAAGCCATGTTGGATCAGGCCAATGGCCCATCCAGTCCAACACTCTGTGTCACACAGTGGCCAAAAAACCAGGTGTCATTAGGAGGTCTGCTAATGGGGAAGGGACACTAGAAGCCCTCCCACTGATTGCCCCCCCAAACACCAAGAATACAGAGCATCACTGCCCTAGACAGATACAGAGCATCACTGTCATAGACATCTATACCTTGAGGCTAATAGCTACTGATGGACCTCTGCTCCATGTGTTTATCCAATCCCTGCTCCCCCTCGGCTCCCCCTTTTGCCCCCCTCTGCGCTGTTTTCCTGAACTGAAATGGCACCGAGCATTATGGAGGGGCTCTGTAACATTCCCAGCGCCATTTCAGCTCAGGAAAATGGCACGGAAGGCGGGAATCCTCCTCCCCCTGCACCATGGTCCCATGCCAAACTGGGCCCCTGCAGCACTGTAAAAAGGAGTGCCTACCAATAACGCCCAGCTCCAATATGGTGGTGAGTCCCTGTGGTGGATTTGCAATGTCATAATGTCTACATCATCAGGGAGGGACGGAGGAAATGGAACTGCCCACAGCCACAGGAGAGGAAGAGGTAGTGAGAGCACTGAACCCCTTCCCACTGAGGGCCTGAAGCCTGCTAAAAGCTGTTGCTGGTTTCCTGAACTTTCAGTGTGTTTCCAGTCTTCCCCATCACACTGCTGAGGACTAGAGTATAAAAAGCACACTGTGTGTGAAGCAATCCTTTGAAAAGTCTACTGAAACTAAAGGGAACTGTCAAGGAGAATGCTGAGATAGAATCTTTCTCCCCAATTTCCCATTTCAGGGACTTTCTGCTATGACAGAAGGCCCAACATGCAACCCCCTGTTTCAGCCCTCAAGTATATCACTTCTGGGAGGTCTATCTGTCACATTTTTTAAAAAAAGTTTTTGAATTTGTTTCTGCACCAACTATCAGATGCCATCTCGTCCTTAAATACATGGCATACATATACACACACAGCAGTGTCTGTATTATTTACACCAAAAATGGAAACAATTCTTTTAACAAATTTTAAAATGGAAGAGTTACCAGGACTGAAGGGCTTCCAAAAAGCCGGACATTTTCATTGATCAGGCTCAGTAGTCTTATAAATGTGGGATCTTCATATTCAAATCGTTTGCCAAGTAATATGGACACTATAATGTTGGCAACGGCACCATTCATAATTGTAGTGGTTTCAAATGGTTTTCCTACACAAAATACATAAATAAATAAATGTCAGATAATATTTCATTTGGAAAGAGCACTACTATTACTGTTGCCTTTCATTGCCTTAGGACCCCAGCAAGAGCTGACTCTGCTCACTTTGATAATAAGAAGGAAACAAAATAAAACTTCATCCGGAGGTGAGAGTGGTGTTCTTAGCTGTAGCTTCTCCCTGCCCTTGCACCTCTACTGACACCCATCCAGCTTTGATTTTTCTCTCCGCGCTTTGGGCAGACATCTTGAAAACCTTTTAAATGGCTATTCTGAGCTATTCTTGTAAGGAGCTTCATGATTTTTTAAAACAGGAAGCATCGCTCAGGAGAAGAGGCGAGTGGCTTTGCCACTGGCTCATGGCCCACCCAATCAGTCTTCTGCACAGCCACATAGGGAGGTGGTTCTGTGGTTGTCATGTGGCCAACCAATCAGCGCTGGCACAACCAGCAGCTTCTGGAAACGGAGAACCAGTCAGCCCAGGACTCAACTATGTTTAGAGGTTTGTGCGTCTATCCAAACAGAGATAAGTGTGGAGCCACAGTGCGCTCATACTGCTCACTGATGGTGCGTAGTGTTATACTTAGGCTTGTTTGGGCTAAGAAATGCTCATAAGGATTTGATAGTTATATTGTAAGTGTTCTTATATCTACATACTACTGGCTTAAACAGATTTAATGTCAATTAATTAATTAAATCTTAATTCATTAGGAACATTTTTAGAAAAATGTTTATGCCATCTCTCCTGGGAGCCTGCCAAATACAAAATAAAGAATTAAAAAAATTAAAACATTAAATGTTGGAATTAAAACCTAACATTAAAAAGCAACAACCAGGGCATAAAAACATAGATAACTGAGCGGCTTAAGATGAACACCAGTTTTCAAACTAATCACTACAAAAATTGTATTAAAAGATCACGGCAAAACCAATAATCATTACAATGAACTCATTTTGCATAGGAGCAATGGTTTTAGACCTTAAAAGGAAACACCAACCTACCTTCATAAGATTTAAATCTGTGTATTAAGAAACTGCACTCTTCAACAATCCTGTCTTCAATGGTCTTTTTGCCCATTCCATAGTCCCGTAAGGTGGTTAATGTAAACCGCCGCATCACTTTCCAGTTCTCACCACGAGCGAAAATAATACCTGAATGGAAGTGAAGACCAGAATGGCTATTCAAGTTGTATAAAAGAAGGACTTGTAAGGCATGTGTGGGAGAGGAAATTCTGCCCCCCACTTGCTCATTGGTCCTCCCTCTCCCCATTCCACTGCCCACTAGGTTTTTGTGGCAACCCAATCTGCTGCCCAAATTAGATTCTTTTCCTGCCATGTCTACATATAAGAAAATATTGTACTTAATCAGAGGAGGTGCCCAATATATTTTCATATATATATATTTTAAACAAATTGATTTTTCTGCAAACCTGGAGTCTGCAAAAATGTTTATTGCTAGCTCTGGGTGTTCCCATAGTGTGGATTTTTTGATCCACAAGGGGGCAGCATTTGGCTATTTGATAAAAACTAAAGCATTGATTACGATAGATAAAATGCATGCCAAGGGAGAGCCTGGGCATGCACAGTTTCCTGTGCCATAGAGATGGAGGTAACTAACCATGACCCTTCATAAATTCTTCAAAAAGTGGGACGACGGGCCGCCCTGCAAAAGCATCGGCCTGGTTCACCAAAGCCTCCTTTACAGTCTCATAACCGGCCAGCACTACCATTTTCTGGAATCCCATTTGAATGCTGAAGACAGGCCCATACTGTTTGGATAACTGAAAAGTAAATGAAGAAAAAAAGTAAGAACATCCTGCTCTTCGAGTCAGTAGATGTAAACAATCCCTCATTTAAAAACTATTGAACTCCATTTATCTGCTTGCTTCAATTATTTTCGTACTGCCTCCTATGCAATGCGGGGTGGGGATGGGCCAATAGATCTGGAGAAAATTGTCCTGTCTCTTTAACAGTTATGTTATTTACCTCCCTCCCACGAAAACTTTAGCCGCCCATTTCCACACATTAAGCCTATATTAAAGGGACAGGACATTTTTCTCCAGACTTGCTGACAACCCTAAGTACAGATAACACACACACACAATGTATAATAATTATTTCTTAGACTTATGTGTGTTGTTGTTGTTGTTATTGATGATGATGATGATGATATTTATAGATTGCTTTTCCCCACAGGGAGGATCCTGGTTTAGGAATCCTGCCATCCAATAAGACATGAATTAAGGAAAGTCTTTGAGGGGGGAATCTGAAGAAAAGAGGGTCTGACTGGTTCATTCTTGGGAGGAAGTGGGAGAGAAAATCTGGAAGGAGAAGCCTGTGAGGGATAGCTGAGGTGAAAAAGAGCTGTGATTTCTACTGCAGAAGTGCAACAGTTCCAGAGAACAGGCAGCCTGTGGACTGGTTGAGAAGCTGTTGGGCAGAAGAGTCCTAAAGGGCTTTCTTCTTCTGTGAGGAAAGAACCTTTGAAGAAAGGAGACTTCATCAAATGTCACCTTGGGACATTTCTCAATTGCCCTCATATTGAGGGAGCATTGGGGCTCTTCTGGAGTTCGTGATTAGAATCCAGATACTAACAGTGCAATCCTAAACAAAGTTACCCTTCTGAGTTCATTGACTTCAATGGTCTTTAAAGGGAATAACTCTGCTTAGGATGGGATTGTAAAGAGATCTATTTCTCTACCCAAACTGACTTTGGGGCTACCCAATATATTACTGGGCTACTGTTAACAATGTTTTCAATCAAAACTCCTAGTTTCTATGTCCCCTTTCCACTATTAAATAAAAATGTTTGCTTTGTTGCTGTTTAGATGTCAGTTGAGATTTGAATAAAACAAGGACAATTTGAGAGGTAATAGCCATCTTTGCTGAAGGGGATGAATCTGAAAGGTTAAAACTAATGCAACACTTAAACAGCAAACAGAAAACTTTAGCAGAGATAAAAATACATAATATAACATTTTACTGTAGAGAAAAAAGCAATCAGTGTAGAGCAGAAAGGTTAAAGGCAGTAGCTAGCTGAAGCAAATAAATAAATACGTCATCTAACTACTAAATTAAATACCACACACCTGCTTGAAAAGGAAGTTATAACACGACACCAAACATTTGATAAAGAAGAGCTCAGGGAGATAGTGGCAGAGAAAGAGTTCCATAATTGTGGTGCCACAACACAGATGTTCCTTCCCCTTGTGGCCATCGAATGCAGTAAATTGGGGTACCTAAGCCCTGGTCCATTTGGGGCTTTAAAGGAAAGCACCAGCACTTTCAAATGTGTTTTAAAATGGATTGGCACCTAGTGAAGGGCTCAGATTTGATAGGCTGCATTTCCTGTGCAGGCATAACACAGTCGCCTTCTGTGCCACTTTAAGTTTCTGAACAGTCTTCAAAGGCAGGTCTTCCTTAAGTCCAGCATGAATTGGCAGTAGTCATTTCTGGATGTGATCAGAGTGGGGATAAGCATGCTTAGATCTTGTTTTGCTAAGAAGGGATGCAACTGCCAACCTAGCCAAATGTTCCTCGGCAAATGGATCTAGTGGATCTACAAACTTTATATTTTTAGGGGTAAATAACAAAGAATTAAAGAAGAAAGAGCAAAACAAATATGTGTTATATTTTTGCTACTTCACACACTGCAGCCAGCACTTGGGACAAGACTACTATAATTCTCTCTGCCCCAAATGATCAACATAACAGAGAAATCTATGACTGCCACAGGAACAACCCCAAAAAAGCTTACCTTGGCCATGGTTCTGTAAGGTCTCTTTAGATCTATGAGGTGGAGATTTCCAATAAGCGGTAATGGTCTTGGTCCTGGGGGAAAATCTCGGCCATTGCTATTCCAGAAACCGCTCATTTTCAAAAGAAGCATTGCCATAAGGACAAACAGGAACAATATGGAAAGAAAATCCATCCAATTCATTTCCTTGTAAGAAGTTTTCTGAAGTGATTACAAAGGAACTTATAAAATCCAGTCCGATCAAGGAGTGCCTGTCAGCTAGAGATGGTGCAAATAGTTACACAACTACAGAATAGTTGTACAAACAGTACAAATCATTACATTAGACTTTGACTGGTTTTTGCTCTAGTGAATCAGTTAACTGTCCTCTGTAACAGTATGCCTCCTGGTTTCCTTCCAGTTTCTTTTGTTTTCCAACCATCCAGATCCATTCCTAACCAGTTACCTTTATTTGGGTGGGCGGCATCTAATACCTCAAATAAAGACTTTGCAGAACAGGTTTGGATGCTTTTGACTCCTTTTAGGGGGCCAGGGTTCAGGTTTAACTGAAAGCTTAGTCCAGTTAATTACACCCTTTGAAAGAACAGGTTTTGCCAAATCCTCTTGAGAAGCCCTTGACCTGAAACCAGCGATTTTGCCAAGCATATCAGAAATGAGCCTGCCTTTTCCTGTAGCATATCTACCTATCGAGCTGGATGAGTGCGGACTGTAGATGTAGGTTGATTTCTCTGAGATGGTGGGGCGAGTCAAGAGAAAGGTATTTATGACAGCACAGGCTCAACAACAGATGACACAAACAACAGATGACACGAAACAAGCGTTTGGAAAAGCCAGAGAAACTTTAGTCCGTTGCTGGAAAATACCTGCCCAAATTGCTCTTTCGCCTGCCGTCAGCCAGGGCTCCCGTGAGAAGTGGGAAAAATTCCCTGGCCCTTTCCACCAGCTTGCTTTTATCTTCTGGGAACCCAAGCACTTCCTCTACTTCAGTTTGTTGTCGTACAAGAGGAAGGATGCACATCCGATTGATGCAATGTCTTTCCATTTCTCCATAAGCAAGGCGGCAAGCAAACAACCACGAGCCGAGGCAGCTTGTACCCAGACTTGTTTCCTTAAAACTACAACCCCCAGGCTCTCTAGCGGTTTTCGAAGAGGAAGGGAAGGTGGCCGCGGGAGATTAAAATTCCAGATCCAGAACTGTGCTTGTGTAGCATAATTGAACTGGGTAAATTGGATGAGATAAGGGTAGTGGAAATCAGGCTGTTGAGTATCCTTGACGGGGAAGATTAAAGGTGTGGGTGGAAGCACAGAAAGAGACAAAAGTGAGATTTTAAGAGGTGCAGACTTTTAGTTCTCTGGGAAGGGAGGTCAGAGTGAAAATAGGAACACCCTGTGCAAGCTTCCAGGTTCCCTAGAATTCCTCATTATGCTGGTTTGGGGTATAGAGCCATGTGGTGTAATCACTTTAGAATACTGTGTACAGGGGGAGGAACACGATAGCGTTTTAAGATTATGCATCTCTACTGAAAGCTAATATAGAGATTTTTCATTTCCATTAGAATGAGTTTGAAATTGATTGGAAACTCGTTTTATTTAGTTTTATAAGCTCTCAAAACACTGAAAAGGATTCTTGTCAAGGGGGGGAGGTAAGAAAGGTATAGGATACACCCAGCATGGGGCTGAGGAGATAGAAAACAAAAACAAGCTATCCAGCCTACAGGCTTTGGAAAAGGGAGGGGGGTGGGGGGAAGAATGCAAGTGAGTCTCTGGTTACAGCCTCAAATGTAAAGACATAACTTGAGGATTCTTAAGGAACTCAGAAGTGAAATTGTGGACCTAACCAGTATATGTAACTTGTCACTAAGATCAGCCTATGTTCTGGAGGACTAGAACTGTTACACTTATTTTTAAAATAGGGAAAAGAGGGGATCCAGGAGGGGGTTACACCAACATCTACTCATGGTAAACAGGTAGAAAACATTATTTAGGATTATATAAACACATAGAGGGACAAAGCTTGCTGTGAGAAAAGCAACTGAAAATCATCTTGCTGTTAATTCTTCATCAACTTCTGCAGCAGTTCAGCTTGAGTTCATGTGTTTATCTCTTGTGATTTACCATGTACTTCTCATCTGTTCATAAATCTACTTGGTTGCCCTCTGCAGTTGCTCTGATGACGATGTGCATGCCTTAAGAGGTCACTGAGAGAGAGGACTGGAGTTCTCTGGAACATGTCTGTAAGCTGCTGAAGAGCAGGGGCTGGCGGCTGAGCTGTTGTAGGTATTAAATCCTGGGCAGTATCAGAGGCAAGAGCCAAAAGACTCTTGGTGTCCGTCCCTGGCAATTAAATCCCCAAGTTCTCCACAGTTAATACACAGGTGTTCCAGTTGAACTTTATTAGAGATCCATTCAATACAAGGTGCTTAGACAGTGAAATTGGCATAAGTGTCGAATGTGGGGCTAGTGTTGTTAGTTATAGGGAATATTCCCACCTTGGGAAAGAGGACTGTTAATATGGGGGTTGGGGGGTTGGAGTGAGACATTGTTTTAGAGTAGACAGTGAGGAAGATGAACTTATCTTTGGTTCTCAAGGATACATTTTGAGCCAGTTTCAGCTGGCAGTCAAGGACACAGACTCAGCAGAGCGAGAAACAGAAAGTAAACATTTGCAAACCTACTGGCATCACAGCAATAAAGAACTTCCCATACTCACAGAGACCAGAGGCAGAGCCCATATACATTCATGGCAGATATTCAGGGGGCATCTATGACACTTGGCTTGCAATCTATGGCCAACCTGGAAGGCCGTTTTCTGAGTTGCCATCCATCTCATTTCCAATGGTAGGGGCACCTAAAGCAAGGCCTCCAAAGATGACTGGAGTAGAGTAGACAGGTAGGTTCATATAGGAGAAGGCAGTCCTTAAAGTATGCTGGCCCCAAGCCATATTAGGGCTTGAATTGGGCCCAAAAGCCAACTGGGAGCCAGTGTAGATGAAACAAGACTGGAGTGATATGGTTCTTATGATCTACTCCAATTGACACTCTGACTGCAGCATTCTGTATCAATTGCTGCTTCTGCACAGGCTTCAGGGGCAGCTCCACGTAGAGCGTATTGCAGTAATCCAGTCTAGATGTAACCAGGGCATGCACTACAGTGGCAAGATCTTTCCTGCCCAGTAAGGTTAGATAGCATGAGAAAAGGAAATAGGGAAGGGGATAATAAAGAGGAGGGGGAAGAGATTTTGGAATGAGAAGGGAGAAATAATTATAACCACCACCAATATGCTAGCATGTAGCATATTTTTAAATTACTTGGAACTCTGGAATTAGAAAAGGAAGGTGTTCTCCAGCTAACAGTGGGGTTCAGATGTGGGGAGGTGGGATTCTGGCATAGTTTTATGGGGAGCGAGCAACCAACACTGACATAAAGTGGTCCGAGATTGAGATTCAGCAGCAGCCGTACCAAGGACAGTGCCATCTGTAGTCAAGCCCTTCAAGGCTGAACTCAACATCCTGTTGCTCAATGTCCCTTTCTGTTCAATGGGGCTTACTGCAAGGTAAGTGTACCTTACAACTGCAGCCTTGATCTGATGGATAGCTTTATGTGGTGCCTGGAGAGCAGAACTTTTGCCACCTGCTCTGCTCCTCCCCTCCAGCCCCAGAAGCTTAAAGGGAGCCACCTCCTGGAAAGAAGTGCCTGGAAAGAAACCATTGCAATTAGGGGCAGAGCTTTTATCGTCTGCTCCGTTTCCCCCTATGGATTAATTTGTTGTTGCCTTAGAGATATGCCGTATTTATGGTCTGTTGCGTTTTTATATTGTAAACTGCTTTGAATCCACACAATCGAAAAAAGTAGTGTAGAAGCATCTAAACAATTAAAAGCTGCTGTTTGCCATCTTTCCATTTGTTTAGATTTATGGGGTTGAGTGCCACACTGGTGCTCTACAGGGAGGGCAAACCACCTCAGACTAGGACTCTTCAGTATAAAACCCCTTTCCCATTTCTGTTTAACCAGGTTATCATCTGTGGATGTCCTGACTTTGCGTAAAGTGACATAGGGATGGTGGTTTCAAATAGCATTTATATCTATTTATGAGCCATATGTGAATTGCTGCAGCTAAATAATCAGGAACCAACAAGGTTCAGCCGCCAAGAAAACTATACGATTATATGCTCTTAGTATATGTTTTTACAGAATGCTAGTTGAGCACCACTTTTGTGGCGTGAGGCCACCCAAACAGATATTAACAACAAGTGACTTATATTGGGGGATATTAATGTACGTGCCACTATCTTTTATGTTAACTATATATAGTAATATTTTCGACAGCATTCTGAAATTGACTTACACAGTATGTTTATTTCTATTTTAATTTTAGGTTCCATAGTTAAACTACCAGGCCTTTACTAGCAACATTTTATATTTATGAGACATAATATTTGTGTGTGTGTAATAACAAATTAGATCACTGAGGAAGACCCAGAGGGCCGAAACGTGTTTGGCCTCTGTATATGTGCCAAAAATTTTGTGACTCTGTCTCACTGATGTTACTAGGTCTCTAGGTTTTTAACTTTGTTCCATGGTTTTTAATCATTTTTGGAGTGGGCACTAAATAATTATATTTCTTTTATATTTTGTTAGCCACTCAACCTTGTTGGTTCCTGACTTATTTATCAGGTTGAGAAAGGAATAAAAGCTTTAAAAATGGCTCAACCCTGCATCACAAACATGATACAAGCAGCTTTCTCTGAAAAGGTTAAAAACATTGTTAAGCAACCAGCTTAAGCAACCATCCTTACGCAACCAATAATCTGAAATAAAAGTACAGCCTTAGCACATTAAAATACCCCCACATGCTGTTGAAATGTCCCCTCCCCTGGGACAAACAGCAATGGGAGTGCGTCTGTGACTAAGATCAGAAAAAGAACATCCTGGAACGGATTTTTTAAAAATTCATTTAACAAAGAGCCACCAAGGCAGCTAACAAATCCTATAACACAATTCAGTAAGTGGCTTTCCAGCGACTCACTCTGGATCCCACAGCGCAGGTGCACTCTTGCGCCCCTAGTGGGGATGAGAGGCGAGTCCTCAGAACCAGCTTGCCCAGGAGGCCAGTGGGGCAGCAGCACGCTTCTTACTCCCCTCCCCCCTCTCCAGCCATGTGGTTTGGCCTGTAGGGGCTGAATCCAGCCAGCTCCGTTTCCCCCCCACCCCCGCTGCAGTCCCTATGCCTCCAGCCCACCCTCCCAGTCTGATCTGGATAAGGCACATTGGGTAGCTGGGAGGTTCATCAGTGCCTGGCTGCCTCCTCCTCTCCCCACTCCCTGCACCTCCAGCCAGCCCACCCAGTCCAACCCAGATCAGGGTTCACCGGGTAGCTGGAAGGTGCAGCAGCCCGGCTGCTTCTTGCCCTCCCTCCCCTCCCTGTGCTTCAAGCCTGCCTGCCCAGTCCAACCCCGATCGGAGCGCACCAGGTGGCTGGGAGACAGAGCAGTGCCCGACTGCCAACTTCTCTCCCCCTTCCCTGTGCCTCCAGCCTACCCACCCAGTTTGACCGCAATCAGGGCACACTGCATGGCTGGGAGGCACAGCAGCCCAGCTGCCTCTTTCCCTCCATCCCCTCCCTGCACCTCCAGCCCACCTGCCCAGTCCAACTCAGATCGGGGCACACTGGGTGGCTGAGAGGTGCAGTAACACCCAGCTGTCTCCTTCCCTCCCCCCCTTCCCACTCTTCCAGCCCATCTGCCATCGTAGTGCTGGGGAGGCAGCAGTGCCATTTCCAGCCACCCTGCCCTCCCCCCTATTGGGGCGCTGGGGAGGGGGGGTAATGACCGCCTAGCTGCCCTGCCCTCCTCACCAGATCAGGGCAGAGGGGGCAACGTCTGGCTCTACTCTGCCTTTTCCAGAGCCCGCTGTATTGTTTCCCCACAACGGCCTTTGTTCCTAATTAAAACATATATAATAAAATGGCATTTTAAAACTATTTAAACCATCTTGGGCCGGTGGTCTAGTGAGAACATTAACTTTTTATCTGGATAGTTCTGTCATTTATGGATGTGTTTAAGAAATAGAGAAAACTTCAGGAGATGAAGGGAAAAAAAACAATCTATTACAGTTATATCGTTTTCTGTGACCGAGAACCTGGACAGGGCTTAGCAGAGCTGTAAAAGGAGATCCTGGGCAGTTGTTTTTTCTGGTATAAGGGACTTCCTTAAGGGGGGAGTCTGAGGTGGCCTTTCTCACACACCCAAAAGAAAGGATGAAGCCTCTCTCCAGAGAAGGAGGCTCCTGAGTACGTGTGGAGGAGGGCTGCGGTGTTCGCATCAAAAAAGGCCACTTGCCTCCCCTCACAGTTCAGAACCACTCGGATCTTTTTGAGCTCCTCATTTACAGTAAAATGAGGATGACTGAGAGCTGTGTAAGAATTATCACTGTTCTTCCCCAAAGCCCAGATCCCTTCCACAGGACCCACGTTCATCCAGCTCTTCCTCTTCACAGATTTTTTGGTAACCCCCACAAACCATACTTTTTCATGTCCCACAATGATTTCCCAGAAATATCTGCCTGTCGTGAATCCCTCACATCCCAAGACAATATCCCAGTATTCAAATCTCTCAGGATTGCTAGGCAGAGCTTGAGGCTTTTCTCCTTGTCTCACACTTTTCTGATCCTCAGACAGGAAAAGTCGTGGATGGGCTGTTTTCGGATTGAGAGTCACATTTGCTGTTGGAGAGAAATGAGGAGACAAAAAAAGAAGCTGAATTATCTGGGAGACTGACAGTCACCTCTTCACCTCAGTCACCTGACACCATGACTAGTGTCCCACTTCTCTTCATCTGCTAAGCAATGGTCTGTTCCCATTTGTTATGTTTACTTCTAACCCTTTTCTGGATTCATAAGCTCTCCCCCAGGAGTGACATTTTCTCTCAAATCAAAAGGACTTCCATGAGCGACAGGACTGGGATGCTCCATCCCATCTTCACATTTGAAGAGGGAGCAGGCCTGAAATCTCCAGGCTGGGGTGAGGGGTTGGTCACATCATGAAACTGAATGACAGAACACACTTATCTTTCTCAAAACCCTGAGCTAATATTTAATTAGCTGTTTAAAAGATACATCCTCACCAGTCATTCAAGGCATCTCCCAGAAAGGGAAGCCAAAATTACCACAAGTTCTGCTTCTTGAGAAAAGTGGGAAAGGGAAAATGGAAGAGGATTTATGCTTCCTTGAAACCTTGTGTGTGATCTGGCCGTCTGTGGCTTCTGGTGAGGGTGTCTTGGGACCGAAGTAGGATTGACAAGTTTAGCTACAGTATTTAACAATGCCTTGTTCTCGTGGAACCGTAATAGAAGCAAATAATTCACAGCCCTGCTAAAAAACCCTGTAATGCTGCAAGGGTTTTGATTTCACTCTTCAGCTTACACAAGACTAACACTAATATCTGTTTTGGTATCCATAATTGATGGTAATTAATAAAGGAAAGGGGCTGCTTTACAAATAGAAACATCTTCTGGATTGGGGTTGCCAACAGTGCACTATCATATTCTAGCATAATTTACCAGGAGTGGTGAAATGGATGTCTCAAGACTATCCTCAAGTATGGGAGAATTTAGAATTTTTGTTACAGAACTAAATCAAGGAAGAATGGATCTGTGACAAGAATCTTCTCGTTTTAAGGAGCCTTCTTGGTGCTTTTCTTGAAATGCTCTCACTCCAGCATCTACTTGCCCAAAATTATAGATAACACAATGTGTGGTCAGAGGTTTACTAGGATCTGGGAGACTTGGATTCACATGCCTACTCTTACCATGGAAATTCACTGAGTGACCTTCAGCTAGTCACTCACTCTCAGCTTAAAATTATCACACAGGGCTATTGTAATGAGGGTTACATGGAAAAAGGGGCATGAGGCTGAGATGACAAAGAGAAGATTGCAGTGAGTGCTTTTCTAGTTTCTCTTACTTTCCTACAAATATATACTCAGATAATGCAAAGGACTGTAAGACAGACCTAGGGAATGTTGGACTCCTGCCTTCACATGTTACGATCCCAGAATTTCATCTGATTTTTTAAACCAAACTTTCCCCCATATATAATTTATAGCACCTCAAAAGAAACACGGCAGACATAGAATTCAATTGAAGGAAAGGGGGTACAGTCACAAATTGATCAACAGTGTGGTTTGTGCCTCACATCTGGAGAATTCTCTTGCTTCCATGTCTCAAGAAATTATTATGTAGAAAAACCCTCAAAGTGTTGATACCAAACACAAGTTTCTCTGTCATGTCAAAGGGATGATAAGGAAAAAAGGAACGCAATTATGCCTTTCAAGTTTGCCTTATCTGCCATCCCGACAAAAAAATCAAAAGCTTCCTCAGGACAAAGCATTTGGGAACTGCCTGTGACAGGGAGTTCACGCTTCTGAGAGAAAAAGATCATCTATATAATCTCATGATTAGAAAAATGATTCAATACAAGCACAGGAATTGTGGTTGAAGCTGTTTAAGAAGAATAAAAGGCTAGTGTATCAAAAGAAATGTACCTTTCTGAAGCTGAAGTCCGGACACCAGAGTGACTGAGGAAGCAGAAGGAACAGGGAGTAAGCATCACACCCCTGTACTTAAATATTGCAACAAAAATAATTGGGTTTATAACACATCTCTTTTTTTTCAGTTGAGGTAGTAGGTAGGTAGGTTTTTGCGGGGGGGGGGGGAATCTTCCACAACTCTTTATTTACTTGCAGTATAAATCAGATGGACTGTCTCCACCCATACTGTTGTGCATGCCAATTAAAATCCTCACCCAAGCCCCTCTGCTCTGGGGCCAGAGACATGAGGAGATGGAGCCTAGACAGGGCTGTTTCCCTAGCACTGCATTTTCTTTGGAAAGCCCTCCTTCTGACGATCTACCCAGCATTTACTCTACTGATGTTTAGGTGCCAGCTCAAAGCATTCTTGCTTGTACAGGCATTCCCCCCCCCCACTCCACACACACACACGTTCTAATAGACTGATTTAATACCTTTAATGGTTTTTATGGCCTGTGTTCTGCTCACATGGTTTTATGAAGTTACTGACTAGCATTTATGTTGGTTCTCTGCTACTGATGGTTTTTCCAGGGTTGAAAGGACTGTTGGGAGGAGAATCTGAGAAACTAACTATCACTAACCAACTATCACAAATCTGTCTTCTTCTAATAGATGGCTGGATGCAAGCCATGCAATGGAAAGTAGTACAATCGTACTTGTTTCTTGGCCAAACCAATTAAATGTTAAAAAGCCTGCAGCACAGTTAAAAAGATGAAAATCTAAGAAACTCATTTGAAACAAGGAGATGTCAGTTTTTAGGTCAGGGGGTGGGATGTGGCAATCAATACTGGCTCCACATGGTCTCAGACTGGACACTGTGAAGACAACAATAAAGAAGGCAAGGACAGAGAGATGGAGGTGAGCAAAAATGGCGGAGCTAAAAGGCAGGGAAAGGTATATGTGGAGGTTTAAAAGGGTGGGGCTGGTAGAAAGAAAAGTGGTAGAAGAGAGCAGAGAGGAGGAAGAGAGAGCAAACAGGAGCAAAAAAAAGAGAGACAGAAAGAAAGAACAGCAGTGGAGAGGTCAGGAGAGAGGTGGTGTAAGAGGAACTCCAGGGAGGGGCGGAGTGAATGCATCCTCAAGGGGAGCCTAATATCCAGAGCCTTGACTTCTGCACTAGGAAGGCATCACCCTCATGAAACCCTGGAGCAGAACAGGACACTTTAACACAAAACTCCATAATATCTTCGCACAACAATAACCTGTAAGAGGCAACAGACTCAATACAATATTTAGTGCAATATTCAGTATAAAATCCTTGCAACCTCTGAACTGCTTCATGACACCTTCCAGAAAGGAACTGATGTCCCATAAATCCCAGATCTTCCACTTCTGAATCGGAGGAAAAGCCACTGGAGTCTCAAACTTCTCTTTCCCCTCAAACCTACAAAGAAATAACGTTAGTCTACTATTCAGCCATTCCAAAATTCCCAAGTGGAGCAAAATAAAGGAATGGCGAGGAAAGAAATGATATATTCTAGTGCAGAACGGCAGAGAGGGACAACAAGACGATTGTCTCTCACTGGGGTCCCTAAAATCCCAAAGCCAAGTATGTGAGTGGGAAAATACACCTCGATGCCTTGTCAGCTTCTTCCAAAAGCACTTGTAATATAGGCAGAAGAGACAGACAGTGATATAGTGGTCAAAATATTGAGCTTAGACTGTGCAAAACCTAGTTAAATTCCCACTCAATGAATTGGGTGATCCTAGGCCAGCTTTTCTCCCCCAGCCTAACCTACCTGAGGGTTGTTGTGAGGAATAAATGAAGTGAGAACTATTGTACAGTGTTGGTTTGCCCCACTGTTAATGGCCTCTGCCTCCCAGGTCTGTGACAGCCCAGGTGGGGCTCTCCATTTTGGACTGAGGTCATAAACCCTGACCTTCACTGTCGTGTATTGGTGAATATTTTTAAACCAAACATGACACTTTAACATCCTATAACATAATTGTCTTAGCGGGTTTCGACGACTCACATTGATTCCACTGAGCAGGTGCGGAAGTGCGCCCCTAGAGGGGATACGGAGTCGCTCTGTGCCAGCAGCCCCATTGGGGTGACTGCAGGATGGAGGAGCCTTGAACCTTCGACCCTCCCCGTGTGCCACCCGCCCACAGCGCCCCGATCGGGGTGGCTGCCGGGCAGAGCAGCCTCGAACTGCTGGCCCCCATGCGCCTGCCGCCCGCAGTGACCCGATTGGGGTGGCTACCAGGCGGAGGAGCCTGGAGCGCCGCCTCCTCATACTCCCCCGGCACGGGGTGGCTGCCAGGTGGAGCAGCTTCAAACCGCGAGCCCCTGTGCATCTCCCGCCCACAGCGCCCCAATCCCCAGCCCCTCACGCTCCCGGCTGCAATGCCCTGACGAGCCTGGAACCACAGCCCCGCGCCCCCCCCCATGCGTCTCCTGCCGGCAGCCACCCGATCGGGGTGGCTACCGGGCAGAGCAGCTTCAAACCGCCGGTCCCCCTGCCCCTCCTGCCCCCAGCAACCCGATTGGGGTGGCTGCCAGGCGGAGGAGCCTGGAGCGCCGCCCCCTCGTGCTCCCCGGCCGCTACCGGGCGGAGAAGCCTGCAGGGGCTGCCCCAATGCGCCTCCCACCCACAGCACCCTGATGGGGTGGCTGCCGGCCAGAGCAGCCTCAAACCGCCAGCCCCCATGCGCCTCCCACCCACAGCTCCCCGATCGGAGTGGCTGCCTGGTGGAGGAGCCTGGAGGAGGAGCCTGGAGCCGTCCCCCTCATGCTCCTTGCCAGCAGCGCCCCAATCGCTGGCCTCCTCTCCCCACCAAAGCCACGATCCTGGGGGGGTGGGGCGGGTCAGTGGCATGGAAGCTTCCCTGACCTCCTCTCCCCGCCAGAGCCATGATTCTGGGGGGAGGGGCAGTGGGGCACAGAGGTGGACAAGCCGGGCTCTCCTGCTCCCTCCCCAAAGCTGTGATTGTGTGTGTTTGGGGGGGGGGATTCTGGAGAGGCTGGGGCTGGGGGAGAGGAGGGGCCTCAGCAGCTTATGATCGAGTCCACCCTCTCTGAAAGGGCTATTTTTCTCCAGGAGAACTAATCTCTGTGGCCTGGAGATAGGGTTGCCAGCCTCCAGGTAGTGGCTGGAGATCTCCCGGAATTACAACTGGTCTCCAGGCCACAGAGATCAGTTCACCTGGAGAAAATAGCTAATTTTGGGGGTGGACTCTATAGAATTATGCCATGCCAAGGTCCTTTCCCTCCCCAACCCCCACTTTCTCCAGGTTTCACCCCCCAGATCTCCAGGAATTTCCTAACTTGGAACTGGCAACCGTACCTGGAGATCAGCTGTAATTCTGAGAGATTTCCAGCTACCACCTGGACACTGGCAACCCTAGGGGCATGCGGCAGCGGGCAAACCTTGCCCGCCTGCACTCCCCACAAAGCCACAATCTTTAAGGGGGGGGTGGCAGGCTTGCCTGCCTTGCCCCCCAAAGCCTAGAGTTGCCAGTCTCCAGGTGGTGGCTGGAGATCTCTCAGGATTACAACATATCTCCAGGTGACAGAACTTAGTTCCCCTGGAGAAAATGGCTGCCTTGGAAGGTAGGTTCAACGGGCATTATATCCACCTGAGGTCCCTCCCCTCTCAAAGCCCACCTTCTCCAGGCTTCACTCCCCCCTCCATATCCAGGAATGTCCCAGGCTGGAGCTGGCAACCCTACAAGTCCCAATGGGGAGGTGAGGAGGCCACGCAGGGGCAAAGGGGGGCATGGCAGCGGGCATACCTTGCTCACCTCCCCCCAAGTTACAATGGGGGCAAGGGCAGGGGGCCCGGAGGTGGGCATGCCCCCCTGCCCCCCTTCCCCTGCCCCAGATCCGGGTGCTGGGGAGGGGGCAATGGCCAGCCAGGCTCCCCTGCCCTTTCTAGAGCCTGTTGTATTTTTTGCTACAACGGGCTTTGTTTCTAGTTTTATATATATAACCAGTTGGAGGAGACTCTTCTATCGGTCTTCTCCCCTTCCCTGCCTCCCCAACATCCACCTTCTTCAGCATCTCTTTCCGACCTGTGCCTCCCACAGCTACCAGGCTACCTTCCTGCCCCCCTGGCCTCCAACCCTACCTGAGCAATTCCGTCCCTGCCTTTCTAGAGCTCCATCAGCCAGTCTGCTTTGCTCGACTGATATCTGGCTTCTGTTAGCTGTGGGTAATGCTACTGACAATGGCAGCCCCCACTCAAGGTGCTTCTGCATTCCAGAGACATGCTGGTGAGTGCGGCAGAATGGGGAGACCCACTGCAGAGGAGGCCTCTGTGTTTTCCTCACCCAGTTACCCCACTCCGGCCTCTGTACTTATACAGACTAGGGTTGTGAACTCTGGCTTGGGGAAATTCCTGGAGATCTGGGGGCAGAAACTGGAGGAGGTGGAGTTTGGAGAGGAAAGGGAGCTTAGCAGAGATTTAATGCCTTAAGGTCTTCCTCAAAGGAACCATTTTCTCTAGGGGAATTGTTCTCTGTAGTCTAGAGATCAATTGTAATCCCAGGAGAACTGCAGTCCTCACCTGGAGGCTGACAACCCTATGCAAGGCCTCTACTTTGCCTCTCCCTTTGCCACCTCTGACTCAACTGGGCCGTCCCAGGCTCTGGAGCTGCTGCTGCTTCTGGGAAAAAGGGAAGAGCATTTTCTGCTCATACGCAGCAATACTTTTGTTGGGAGGGGATTTAACCTCCCCCCAAGTTTCTTAGGGTTTCAGATTTTTATCCCTCAAGGTTGCAGTACCATCTGTTTTATTTCCCAGTGCCCCCAATGTGCTGATTTAAGGAGCTGCATATTGGGGGCATTTTGGCATTAGACATATGATGGAGATTGTGCAAAAGCTACTGTGGTGTTGTGGTCAGAGTGCCAAACTAGCATCTGGAATATCCAAGTTTGAATCTCACACTCTGGCATGGAAGTTTCCTACGTGGTCTTGAGTCAGTCACTCTCTCAGGCTCAGCTACAATGTTGTGGTGAGGCTAAAATGGAGGAGGAGAATGACATAAAACCGCTGTGGGTCTCCACTGAGGAGAAAGGCACGACATAAATGTATATAAATTGGGTAACAGTCTGCCTGCAAGTAGAAATTGCAGGCACATGCAGCCTTGAGTTGGATTGGAATCACATGGGAAGGGGAGAGGAGTTTCTGTTACTCCATAGCCCCATCCTGAATTTTGGGGGAGGGGATTATGACATTTTTACTCCTCAGCTTCTCCTCATATACAGGGGAATTGTTTCCATTTTCTTTCCCGAATGTAGTCGCCCAACAGTTTAGTGTGTCAAGCCCTGTTTGGTTTACCTAAGCAAAACCAAGTTCACAGTTCTTCACATCCTACATCCAGACCCTTTCCAGCACTGTGAAGAGAAATGAGTGGGGTCTGTCTTACCTCTGCAAAGTGCTTCTGACATCCTGGAGGGAAAAGAGAGAAAGAAGAGGGAACTCAGTGCCTATCATAGGACACACAATGAAAATCTTAATCCTGAAGAGCGAGGCACTGTGAGCTTTGTATCCAGCTAGCACACTCCACTCAAAGACCAGAATTGTGATGTTTTCCACATGGAGACAGGACTGTATGATATCCCCTTTTCTGCTGTTGCCGCTGATACAGTGGCGACAGAGACTTTATAATTTTGGAGGTTTTAAAACAGAGGCTAGATGGCCATCTGAAAGCAATGCTGATTCTGTGAACCTAGGAAGATCATGAGAGGGAGGTCAGGAAAGGTTACATCAGTGCTTGTTCCTCGTGGCTCTTTCTTATACACCGATCGCCACTTTGGGGTCAGGAAGCAATTTCCTCCAGCCCAGTTTGGCCAGGGATCCTGGAGGTTTTTTACCATCTTGTGAGCATGGAGAGGGGTCAGTGGGGGTGTTTGTGTGAATTTCCTGCATTGTGGGTTGGGTTGAACTAGATGACTCTGGAGGTCCCTTCCAACTCTATGATTCTAACTGCGACTTCACATAGCACACAGTATACCCACTATTATTGTCCTGCAGTGCTCATCTCTGTGACACAAGCAGAAGTATGAACTGTGTATTACTACACTAGCCAAAGGTACACTATCCATAAAAGACAAGCAATGCAAAATGGTGGGGTGTCACCAGCTACCCCGTGGACACCACTTCTGCCAATGGCATCATTAGCTCTTGGCAAGTTCACAATTTCTGCAAACCATGTCTTTTTAAAAAAATGGAGGGATAACAGAAAACACTGGAACACAATTATCAGGAACAACATTGTCTTGATTCTCTAAAATGAGCAAAGTTATACTGATTCAGGGCTGTCTGGGCTAGTCTCGAAGAAGCAAGAGCCTCCACTTCTCCCTGTGGTGATGGAAGTCCTAGGGGTGAAAGAGACCTTCGCTTATGTCTCAGTTTTTCACAAGAGTCCCTGCTCCCGATAAAACAAGCCCTTTATAGGGTCCTAATCTGTTTCTTACTTAAGTTCTTCGTGTTGATTATCACTAGATAGCATCTCATTTGTAAGATGCAGAAAAGGGACATTTCTACACACAACAGTCCTGTCTAGCAACATACTAATCTGGGTCCCTTCATGTCTTGTGAAGGTGAAGCAGCCAGAGGAATGATTGGAAATGGGCCTCTTCTGGAGGGGCGCTTGGCATAATCTTGTCAGACTCTTACCTGGAGAGTCCAGGCAAGCCCCATCTCATCAGATCTCAGAAGCTCAGCAGGGTTAGCTTTGGTTAGTAATTGGATGGGAGATCTCCAAGGAAGACCAGGATCTCTATGCAGAGGCAGGCAATGGCAAACCACCTGTTAGTAATTTGCCTTGAAAACCTCACCAGGGGTTGCCATAAATCAGCTAGGACTTGATGGCACTCTCCACCACTTACTTGCAGGAGTTCATTGGCTGGCTGCTGAATCTTCTCCTCCGCCTCCTGGATGAGACTTTCAAGAGAGGAAAGTTCCTTGCAGACTCTGGCCATGTGCTTGTCTCTTTCTCCTGTAATCTCTTTCTCCATTTCCCCCATCTGAGCAAGCAGATGTTTCTCTTGTACTTCCAAAAACTGGTGGAGTTGTCTGAACTCAGCTATTGTTTTTTGCTTGGCAGCTTTTGTTTGTTTCTAAAACAAGTAGGTGAAAAGCAGGCCGAAATCACAAATGCAGAGAGCAATCCTAAGAGGTCTACTCAGATGTAACTCCTATTTTATTCAGTGGGACTTTCATTCAAGAGAGTTTTCTTGAGAATGCTTACCCTGAGAGTCTATCATTGCAGCATGAAGAAGTTATGAGACTCTTATAATAAGGATGCTTCTGACTTCTCAGAGATCACATCAACAATCAGCATGAAAACAATTTCTGAAAGATTCACGTAGGTCTATCCTGTGCAACCCTGAGTAGAGTTAAATTTTTTCTATTGAAGTCAATGGACTGAGAAGGCTGTAACTCGGCTTAAGACTCCATTGCAAGTCATGCTAAATACAGCAGGGGAGCCTTGTGGCCTCTATAGTTCTATTTTTTTCCCAAATACTAGTCAATTCTCAGCAACAGTGACACTTACCAGCAGGACCTGGCTTTCCTTTATAACATCCGATTTAAACTCCAGAAATTTTGTTCTCTCCTTCTTCAAAACCTCCAGAAAACTACAGATGTCATTCTGAACAGGAAAACAAAATTCAAGCTTTTGTTTGTGCACACATGGAGTGTGTATCTTACATTAAGACTTGTCTTCCTTTTGGCCAGATTTGGTATATGAACATCAAAATATTGAGAGTCAAACTGGATATAAATACAGGATTCCATGTTTTTAAAATGTCACACACAATGGCAAAGAAGGGGATACAGATTAGGCCATAGTGATGGGGAGGGGGTTTAATTTCATCTCCCAATTTTTTAAAACCGCTCCCTCCCGGCTGTTATTGCAGAGGAAACTTCTAAGTATCATATAAATGTTTCTTCCCACCACCTCATGAGAAAAAATGCTGGGCCAAAGGAGTGATTCAAAGTGGGAAGAGAGTTAAATTTCTGACAAGTGACTTTATGCAACACCTGATAGCTCAGTGGCCCAGCTCCTCCAGCCAAAAATCATCACAGCCAGACTATAAGGTTTTCACTCCCTATTTGGGCCTGAAATCTGGAATGGAACATGTGAGGAGCTTCCCCACAAAGGGTGTCATGGGAAACCCAGTGAAGAAGATTAAATAGTTCTTCCCTCATCGAGACCTGCAGGTTGTGTACCTTATACTCCTGGGCAGCCTCCTCCAGAGGAACCACCTCGTGATATTTGTGCTCCTTAGATCTGTCACAGGACACACAGATGAGGGCATCATCATCTTTACAGAAGAGCTTTAGGGGCTTCTGGTGTTTCTCGCACACCTTTCCAGCTGCTATAATTGTCTGATGCAAAAAATAAACAATTTTGTTTGCTTAATTTTACTTCTTGGTTTCTATGCCTTTGTTGTGCTTTTTTATATATCAAGCCGAGTAGCCAAAGTTACTGCAAAGCTGACTAAACAGCACAATCCTAAGCAGAGCTACACCCAGGGCGTAACTCCGCTGCAGACTGTGCGATTTATCCCCGTTCATCATCAAGCTGCTGGATCCTAAAATGAATTTGCTTGTGCGTTTATTAATGCACAGAAACAAAGACTCTCTCTTGCTAGAATGGATATACAGCTTTCCCCAAGAAGGGTCTAGCAATTTCCTACCCCAACATGACCCACAGAGATTTTCTGTTTACCTTCTCTTTTCCTGAAGCCTCCTCCAGAGGAATCACCTGGTGATCTTTGTGCTCCTTGGTTCTGCAGCAGACCACGCAGATAGAGGCGTCGTCATCCTTGCAAAAGAGTTCCAGCGGCTCCTGGTGCTTCTCGCAGACGCCCTCCTTTCCTTCCGCTCCCTCCACGTCTGCTTCTTTTTCCTCCTGAACAGCGAATTTCTTGGCTATTTCGACAAAGTTTGCCAGCTGCAAGTTCGGCCTGAGGTTCCTCGGCTGAGCTGGTCCCCTGCATAGGGGGCAGGAAGCCTCTGCCCCCGATTCCCCCCAGCTCTGGGGCAGGCAGGCTCGGCAGAAGTTGTGGCCGCACTCTGCAATCATGAGTGGATCCTTGAAATACTCCAAGCAGATGGAGCAAGTCGCTTCCAAACAGAGATCGCTCACCGGCCCCCCGACAGCCATGGCTGCGTCAACATACGGGAGACAGGACAGCCGCGTTAGTTTCGTTTCCTCGGTTTTTAAGCTAGTTCTTTTCTGGAAATGACGCAACATCTCTACTGGAATGAAATCAAACAGCCAGGCGAATATTCTGTTTAAAGAAAACCCATTTGTTAAAAAAAAGAGAAGTAATGCAGAAATCCCATCTTGTTAATAAAAATATTTATATGTAAAAGCTGGATGTCAGTTGGTTTTCCCTGCTGTATCTCAAAGCACACGTTGAACTTCCCTCACAGGGTTGTTGTGAGGATAAAATAGGAGGGCTTTTGTACATTGATCTGAGCTGCTTAGACCCGCGGTACTCATTCAGTGGCTCGCAGAGATCCACATGTGCAATTACCAGCAACCAAAAGAGCCACACAGCTACAGTATACCCTGTGCACTGCCCCACCAAACATCCGTATGTTTGCAAGGTTATGCAAGGATAACTTTTTAAATTTTCAGAGTACAACTAAGCATGTACGTTGTCTCTCCCCATCACTGTTGAAGCTTAGCCAGTCCTTATGTATCTGGCTTCCCTCTCTGCCTTATCACTCACTTCTCAGCATGAGGTAGGATTGTCAATTCCAATTTAAGGAATTCCGGATTTGGGGATAGAGCCTAGGGAAGTGGAGTTTGGAGAGGGGACAGAACTCAGTGGGGATGTGATTCCATAGACCTCTCTCCAAAATCACCATTTCCCCCAGGGGAACAGATCTATGTAGTCTGGAGATCGGTTGTACTTCTAGGAAAATTCCAGGCTCCACCTGGAGGTTGGCAACCCTAGCTTGAGGCCCAGCCCCTGCAAGTATCCAGATGCAGAACTCTAGTGGTCGCTTCTTCTTTGTTTTCAGCCTGGAATATTACTCTTCTTTGAGGATAAAATGGAGGAGAGGAGAAGATTGCCACTGGGGAGAAAGCAGGGGTATAAATGAAGAGAATTAAAATCAAATCTAATTGATCCTGTAGGAAACAAATCCGCTCCTTATGCACCTGAAACGGGTGGGGGTGGGGTCTCACTAGAGAAGGAAGCTGCTGCGAACCTGTTGAGCAGGGGTCTGCTCTCAGCACTGAAAAGGGCCACTTGCACCCCCACCCCCACAGCAGCGTATGACTTTTCAGCTCTCCATTCACTGGCAGAAGAGCATCAGAGTGGTGGCTGCCTGCCTGCCAGGTATCAACAGCTTAAATCTCTTCCTTTAAAGATGGGCGATCCCTTTCTCCTCACAGACTTTCTGTCAACCCCACACCTCATTTTCCTTCACATCCCACAGTGACCTTTGAGTAATGTTGGCCAGCTGTGAATCCCTCACATCACAGCACAGAAGCAAAGTACTTGAATCTCTCAGAATTGTCAAGCGGCAAGGTGGGGAAGGGCTGTGCTGTTGGGTATGAGGAAGAAGAGGAAAGAGAAGCTTCCTCGGCTGGCACATTGACAGAATCACTTTATGTAACCACCTGGCACACTGGTTAGTATCCCACATTTACCACTTCCCTGTGAATCTCTAGCCACAAGTTACAGGGAACACATGTACAATCTGTGTACAGGGTACATTTGATTTTTGGGGTTACATTCAACGCACCTACAGCTGAATGTGTGATAAAAACAAGCAGTATTCAGGCACTGGTCTAGGCTTGCCAACCTCCAGATAGGGACTGGAGATCCCCCAGAATTACAGCTGATGTTGTGTCTGAAGAAGGGAGCTCTGATTTTTGAAAGCTTACACTCTGAAAATCTTGTTGGTCACCAAGGTGCCACTGGACTAAAATCCTCCAGACTACAGGTTTCTTCCCTTGAAGAAAATGGCAATTCTGGAGGGTAGACTTTGTGGAAATTATACCTCACTGAGATCCCCCCCTCTTATCTAACCTTGCCCTCCCCAGACACCACCCCCAAATCCCTAGCCAGAGTTGGCTACCCCTGGTGCCTGTTTCATTAGCAGAGTGAATGCAGGTGTCTCATTCTTATAGAAGTATGCACTACATTTATGGTTAACATGCGAACAGAGCTTTTGTGATGTGGCTATTTGTTCAGACCCCCTCTCACAACACACTTCTATCCCTGCGACGTCTTTGTTTTTCCTTCCCCCTCTCCTGTCAGCCATTCTCTATTTGCATGTTTTCTTTGTAGTTTTAACCCTTTCTGTAACTACAAGCTCTCGTTTCTTTCTCCCCTTCAAATATGGAAGCAGCTTTAGCACTCCAGCCCCACAAATGGCTATTTTTCAATAAATCTGAAACTCTAGGTTCCCTCTGTTTCTCATAGTCTTTTTGCTCTATGGTGACAACTCCAAAATGTGTTCTCAAAAGAAAGGTTGAAAGCAAACTCTGCAAGGGGAGGTGGGCATTCCAGGAGCTGCTGATTGGCTGCTCTTAGGAGTTGGTACCGCCCCTCTCCAGGTAGGTGGAGGTGCAACAACCTGAACTACTCTATATATGCTCCCTGTTTTAATTGCAGAGGGTGTTTGTAATTAACTCGGAGAAGCCCCTTTTCAGGTTAGCTGATACCAGTTAGAATAGCTGCAAATTGCTCCTTTGGCAGGATTTGGGTAAAGTAAAGAAAAGCGAGGTGGTTTGTAGTCCGGGGTTTGTTTTATAATTTAGTTTGGCTGAGTTCAATGTTGTTTAAACCTGGTCTAGGTATGCAGCAGAAATGAGGATGCAAAGAGCTGAAATGGTAGAGATCTCTATCAATCCAGAGGAAAGATTACATTTTGCAAAGTTCTCCTTCATTGCAAGTTCTCTAACGATGGCAAAATAGGACAGCTGGTAAAGGGATAAACTAAAACCTTTTCCCTTGGTGTGCTAACTCTTTAGTTTCTGGGAGTCTTTATATGGGGCTAAATCAAAAAGAGTCCAGTAGCACCTTTAAGACTAACCAATTTTATTTTATTGTAGCATAAGCTTTCGAGAATCAAGTTCTCTTCATCAGATGCCTGATCCGAACTGTATTTAAAAATGTGGCTCATCATACTTGCGCTCATGTTGCTGTGAATAGGCTAGGCCTTCTTTCCAAATGTGGTTCTAGATCCCTTTTATTTGATCTCTGAGTGTTAATTTGTGGTAGACATGAGTATGTAAAATGTTTTTATCTTGTTCTTCTTCCAGGGGCTCTCTCTTCCCCAATTAATTACAAGGATGACTTTGTAGTTTCCTGCCTTTTTCTAGGACAGAATAAAATGTCCATAAATAGTTAATAAACTTTAAAGCTATGTAAGTCTGTGAAGGCATATCTAGTTCTGTTGTACCCTAAAAACTTACTGTGGCAGAAGTAAGGGCTAGAGCCCACTTCATGAAATGTTTGGTGTGAAGTAACAACACAAACTTGATACTGAAATGACAGAGTTTAAAAACCAGAGTGTAAGCATTTCAGTCTTACCAAGAATCTCTGACCAGAAAATCTCCACTTCTTAATAAAAGAGTTTGGAGGAGATAAAATGAAGCTTAATTTTATTAATTAAGCCATAAGCAGAGGTAAACCCTTTCTCTCTCACTATGAAGTTAACTTGACTTAATTAGGGAGGCTGTGTTACTTCCCACTACAGGTGCTGTGAAAGTACACTGATTGTCTTGTTGTTGTTGTCTTGGGATTCTGTCTTGAGTGTTGCATAGGAATGCCACAAAGTGTGCCTTGGATCCAACCAAGCACTTTTTTGTGTATGGAACGATGCAGAGCATGGCTTTCTAGCTGCCCCCCTCCCTCCAGCACAAAATGCAGCATCTCAGGCGTCATTTTGAGGCTGGGGGTGTGAAATGTTGGGTGGAAATGATTCCATGGATCTACTTCCTTGGATCTCTGTCTGCAGCTTTTGCATTTCCTAAAGTGTTTTAGCTTAATGTGTTGATAGATAAAATCTGTCTGAGGTTTCAGTTCATGCCTCTGATAAAGTGAGCTGTAACCCATGAAAGAGGATGCTGCAATAAATCTGTTGATTTTTAAGGGACCACAATCCTGGTTTTGTGGAACTCAAAAGATTGTTCAGTACCTGGTGACCTTTCAGTTTATTTCATGTAGACTGCTGTTGTGCTCAGATTGTTTTTCTAAATAGGCCAGGTTTTTTTGTGTGTGTGTGTCACATTTATCCCAAGGAGGCCTGGATCTCCCTTCCATTTTATCCTCTAGGCTCAGCCAAGAGTGAGTGACTAGCCAAAAGGCATCCAGTAAGTTTTATAGCAAGCCAGAGTTTGCACCCAGGGGTTCCTGGTCATAGTCGGTCACATTAATTACTGTGCTTCATAAAGACTCTAACTAACTACCTTCTTCTACCTATGAAGATAGTTTTAGGTAGGTAGCTGTGTTGGTCTGCAGTAGAATAGCAGGATTTGAGTCTGGTGACACCTTAGAGACCAACAGGATTTTGAGTTAATATTTCAAGAGTCAGAACTCTGAAGAAGGGAGCTCTGGCTCTTGAAAGCTTATACTCTGAAAATCTTGTTGGTCTCTAAGGTGCCACTGGACTCAAATCCTGCTTCCATCTGTCTTTCTCTACCCTGAATTTTTCAGATTGCCATATATTCTACAAGGGACTTTTAAACAAAATCCACATATAATTGTGGGTTTTTTAAACTTGCAGGGTCTTGAGGGTGGGCTCTGTGTCACAGCAATCTGTGTGAAACAAGCTTTCTACATTCAAAGTATAACAGCTGTGTAAAGAGAAAAGAGGTGGGGGGGAGTAGGAAAGGAACTTGTCAGTTTTGTGCCTCATTACATATATAGAAAGAGATGTATGGAGATGAAGGTTAGCCCCAAATGCACCATTGCCCTTGCTTCTGGGTACATGTGCCTCTCTCTTCCAACTTCCTAGCAAAAGAGTTGATCTGCACATCTGATGAGGTGGGGGGCGGGAATCCCATTTTAAAGGTGAAAGTGGGAAAGCGATTTCAGGAAAACGTGTCCCTCCGTTTCTGGGGGAGATGATACCTCTCTTGTTAATTTTTCTTCCCAGATTGGAAAAGTGTTCTCTTTTTTTGCTTCCAGGGAGCCTGATCCTGCTTCAGGTGGGGCAGTTCTGAACACCGAATAAAGGACATTTGGTCCTTCCTTTTGCTCTGCTAGAGGGAAGTGATGGCTGCTCAGAGTCCCAAAAAGAGGCTTCGGTACGAAGCGACTTGCCCTGTCTGCCTTGGCTATTTTGCTGAGCCAGTGACTCTGGACTGTGGGCATAATTTCTGCCAATCCTGTATCACCAGAAGCTGGGAGGAACCTGGCAAGGATGCCACCTGCCCTCAGTGCAGGAAGGGTGTGGTGAGAGACTTCAAGCCAAATAGATCTCTGGCGAGCGTGGTGGAAATATCCAAACAACTGGGTTTGCCAGCAGCAAGGGGGGCAGAGATAAGCGAGGGAGAATGTGTGAGGCACCAGGAGCCCCTGAAACTCTTCTGCAAGGAAGATGAAATCTCCATCTGTGTGGTATGTGGCCTGTCCAGGGAGCACAGAAACCATGGTGTAGTCCCTGTGGAAGAGGCTGCTCAAGAATACAAGGTAAATATTGTTAATATTTAACAATTTGGTGTAGTGGTTAAGAGAGGTGGGACTCTAATCTGGAGAACTGGGTTTGATTCCAGCTTGAAGCCAGCTGTGTGACCTTGAAGCCAGTCACAGCTCTTCCAGAGCTCTCTTAACCCCAGGGTGATTGTTGTGGAGATAATAATGACATACTTTGTAAACCACTCTGAGTGGATGTTAAGTTGTCCTGGAGGGTGGTATATAAATAGAATGTTGATTATGGTGATGATAAATGCCATCAAGTTGCAACTGTCTTATGGGGACGCCTCAAGGGGTTTTGAAGGCAAGAGATGAGCAGAGGTGATTTGCCATAGCCTTCCTCTGCATAACAACCCTGGTCTTCCCTGCTAGTCTCCCATCCAAATACTGCCCATGGGTGGCCTTGCTTAGCTTCAATGTTCCAAAGCTCAGGCTAGTCAGGGCTGTTCAGACAGGGGGTCAATATTTAGACTTCACAAATCAACCAGAATGTATTTTGACAAATGTCTGACATTGCAGTCTGGGCTGCCCAGAATGCACTCCTTTTCTGGGATGTTTTCTCTCTAACCCTGGGTGCATGTCACTTGTGTTCACTACAGCAAGAAATTATCTGCTCTGATGAATGAAACTCTCCAGAGATTCACTTGAAGAAAGGTCTGGTCACTAGCAGGAGGGGAAGGGATGTCACCCAATCTTGAGGAGTAATCCAACTAGATATAAAGTCCTCTTAGGTCTGTTTGTAGACCACAATCAGAAAGATTTAGAGCATCTCCAAACACACAAACAAAATAAAAGGAGCTGGACATAAGCAATTAAACTAGAACCTTGATTTTCTCTCAGGATGAGATGTGTTCCTGCCTGGATGGCCTGAGAAAGAAGAGAGAAAATATTCTGGAGTGTAAAGTGGGCAAAGAAAAGGAAGGACAAGACCTGCTTGTAAGTTTTGCTTAAGTGAAGTAATATAGGACAACAGTTAAAGCTAAGTATAAATATATTTCAAAAATCAGGTGACCTTGCTTTTTAGCTTGCATATTTTCTAGAACAGTTTCTTCTCCAATGTGAAAATCTTTGTAAAAGATAATTCTGAGTGGTGTAAAGTTTCACAAGGTTCTTTTCCTTGCAGAATGTTGATGTGACCCCTTGGAAAAGTCAGATGTGCCCTTCCTACAGGATCCTACTTGATAGAACAAAGGCTGACCGTAGCACGCTTTGCCTGCTTCTCTCCTCTTTCTGTTTGTTTCCTGCAGAAACACATGGAACAAGAGAGGGAGAAGATGGTGGCTGAATTCAGAGGCTTGTGTCAGTTTCTGGAACAACAAGAGAAACGTCTCCTGGGTCAGATGAAAGAGCTGCAGAAGGAGGTTGAAAGAGAAAGGGATGAGCACCTGGCCGAACTCTCCACAAATCTCTCCTCTCTTGATAGTCTCATCCAAGAGATGGGGGAGAAGATTCAGCAGCCAGCCAGTGGACTCCTGCAGGTGAGATGGTGGTGGGGACGGCTTAGGCTTTCCCTTCACCCATACAAGGAGCAAAGGGACTCCATCTGTCCAAGATGCTTCTAGCCTCTCCAGATATCCACATACAAAGGAAATGTCAGCGTAGTCCCCATAGTGTAGCCTGGGCCGATTCCAGACGGCCCCCTGCCTCGCGAAACGTCGTGCGTCGTCGCGCAGAAAACGCGAAATATCGCGTTTTCTCGCACAAGTTTTGCGTGATGTCGCTCAAAACTCGCGCGAGGAAAACGCTATATTTCGCGTTTTCTGCGCGACGACGCGCGACGTTTCGCGAGGCAGGGGGCCGTCTGGAATCGGCCCTGGTGTTTCCCAAGCAGGATTCTGCAGGACATTGTTTGGAGAAATTCACCTAGAACTCAACATTTGTGCAAAAATAAACAAGCCCAAATATCACACTGAAAGTAAACCTTATATTGACTTTAGATGTGAGCTTTGTTTTGATGTGTAAGTAAACTTTATTTTGATCTGATATTTTGATATTTGAAAAAGCTTAATTTCTCTCTCTCTCTCCTCTATTGCTCTCAAATCATAGTAGACCCCAGCAGGGGTCACCATATACATATACATGTACATACACACACACACATCTGTATGAAGCGAGTTACAAAATACATTTTCTTTATAGTAATTTAGCAGTAATTGAATTGCACTCTTCTCCATCAACTTTATCTGGCCTATAAATGTTTCCATAGGTAAGGGTTCCTCAGGATTTCAAAAATTAATTTAGAGGATTTTCTGTGGAAAAAAGGTTGGGAAACACTGGTGTAGACTTTGGAACTTGGGATTCCTGTACAATGTTGGCTGACTATCATTTTTTATCATCTGATAATGGTTAGATACTTTTTTTATACTCCATACCCTGCTTGCAATCTTACCAGAGGCAATTGGTTGGCTACTGTTAGAGGACAAGTTGTTTACAGCCATGCTAATCCAAAGAGCCCAACATTACATCTATATAGTACCTTTATTAGGACCAGTCCACACTGATATGTATCATTGGATGGGTTTTAATAAAGGTATTACATGGATCATGTTTTTTGCTGTTATGGGATGCTAGTTTAGACACCCAGGTTGAGAGTGTGTGACTGGCTGAATGTCACTCAGCAAGCTTCTGTGGCAAGATTGGGGATTTGGACCTGGGATTTCCACAACATAGTTCATCTCTCTAACCACTACCCATATTGTAGATTGCCCTTCACAGTACTGAAATAGCTGCATCTTGTTTGCTATTCCATAACTTTATGAAGATACTGTGACCCCCTCCCCTGTCCTTGAGGCAGACCACCATCAGCTGGTCTCATTGAACAGCCACAGTGCGTCACTCCCTGAGGAGTCTTCAGAATGTGGTCACTGCAAGGCACTGAGAGCCAAGCTACAAGTGACGTGTTACCCAGGTTGGACACTTGTCAGCTTCCCTCAAGTTTTGATGGGAAATGTAGGCATCCTGGTCTTGCAGCTATAATGGAGAGCCAAGCTGTAAAACCAGGACGCCTACATTTCCCATCAAAACTTGAGGGAAGCTGACAAGTGTCCAACCTGGGTCAGGCGTCACTTGTAGCTTGGCTCTGAGTTCTTTCACTTTTCTCTAGGGTGTTAGAAGCTTCTTGGAGAGGTAAGCAGACTCCACCCTTCCTTTCCTGAAACTGGAAAAGATTGGTAAAGTATGAAGGAAGCAAGACCACCCATTTCCTGGGGGATGACTGGTGTAAGGGGAAAGGGGTATATTAAATCCTTTTCTTGTTCTGCTTTTCAGCTGACAATTCCCTCACACAAATTACTTTCACAACTCCTGGGGAAAATGTATTGGCATGTCTGGCTTGTGGGTCTTGGAAGCGATGATAAAGGACAACTTCTGCACCAAAGTAATCCCATCACTTTCTGGGTTGGGGCACTTACCTCCGTGTCTCTGAGGGGGAGTTCTTTCCTCTGTGTTATTTCTTAGGCTGTTAAGAATTCTGGATTAACTTTGGTTTAATGTTCTCCTCAGGTGTGAGGGGGTGTTTGAGATCCCAGCAGGCTTCCCCCCTGATCTGAAATGGAGGATTATGAAATTCTGTGACATAAATCCCTTTTTGACAAATGTTGTGCAACGCCTCAAAGGTAATGCCTTCCTGCAAGGGTGTTAATTTAGATACTTTTGGACCAGCACAAAGACTCTTAAATAACTTGTAACATTAAAACAGCCAGTGTAGTAGTAAGCAGAGACCATAACTTGGACGGAGTACCAGCTAGGAATACCATGTTAATTCATGATGGAAAACATTTTGGTCAGAATTACACTTAAAATCAGAATTGTATTTTCTCGTTCCTTTAAAAAGTCTTCATTTTCACCTCCAGTCATTTGTGTACACCTTTTCACCTCAAGACCCCTTAGGTTTGAAAGAAAGCAAAGGGAAGAAAAAGCATCCAGAATTAAAAAGGGAGGATCCCACTACCAGTTCAGGAAATATTGTTAAGATTTTTCAGATAGCCGCCTCCTTTCTACTGCCTTCATAACATGGTGGTTGCCAAAGTTGATCTATCATAATTAGCTAGTGTGAACAGTTCCTCTTGCTTGAGGATATTGGGCGTAGTAGGTAATGGGTCCTTTCGTAGAAAAAGAGCTAGAGGAACTCATTAGCATAGCTCATTAGCATAGCTGATTTGCATGTGCCACGCCCCTTGATAGCATCAGAAGTGTCACTAGCATGACTGATTTGCATATGCCACACCTCCTGACATCACCTATCCTGGCTGTTTTGGACCCAATCCTGGCCATTCAGGACCAAAATTGGGCCCCAAATGGCAAAAACGGGCTGAAAATGACCGAAAAGGGGCCCAAAATGGTCAAGATTGGGCCACTGCTGAGTGGGAGAGTGATCCACCACCCATCAGAGGCCCTATCTGGGCCATTTCGGGCCCAATCCAGGCTGAAATGGGCCCCAAATGGCCAAGAGTCAGGTGGGTGGGGCCACGTCATGTGACCTCTTTGGGGAACTGCGTTCCTGCGCGTTCCCCCTCGAAATGAGCCCTGAGCTTGACAGAGAGACCTCAATTTCTGAAGCAAAGCATATCTAGGCCTAAAAATCCCTGAACAAGAGACCTCTGGCGACACTGTGTCAGTTCTCTCAGTGGCATGAAATAAGGTCCTTTCTTGCACAGCAATTTTTAGCCACTTTTGGCCCCATACCTCCTTGGGTTTTCTTCTGAATTCCATACGCTTAACTTCCCTTTCAGTTTTCAATGCAGTGTTTCAAGGGTTCTCTTCCGAATTTTTCTGCCTGTGGAATTGGGAAGAAAACCCAAAGAGGTATGGGCCCAAAAGTAGCAAAAATCGCCCATGCCAAAAAAAGGTCTTAGTCAGAAGATTGCCATGATCACCCAAACAAGTAGGGTTCATTTTGAGGGGGAACATGCAGGAATGCAGTTCCAGCAGTTCCCCCAAAGAGGTCACGTCAGGTGGCCCCCCCACCTGACTCTCGGCCATTTTGGGTCCGTTTCAGCCTGGATTGGTCACAAAACAGCCAGGATTGGGCCTCTGATGGGTGGTGGATCACTCTCCCGCTCAGCAGCAGCCTGATCCTGACCATTTTGGGTCCTTTTTTGGCCATTTTCAGCCCCCCTTTGCCATTTTGGGCCCAATTTTGGCCAGGATTGGGTCCAAAAGAGTCAGGATAGGTGATGTCAGGAGGTGTGGCATATGCAAATCAGTTATGCTAATGAGTTATGCTAATGAGTTCCTCCAGCTCTTTTTCTACAAAATGACCCCTGCAAACAAGTAACTTGATATTCTCAGCCTTCTCCATTCAAAGTTAATTCATGATCTAAATGGTGACCAATGTAGTTGAGCAAAGGTCTGCATGACATGAGGAGAAATGTCTTTCCCATAATTCCTACAGTAATGCTCGGTCCCTCCCATTCACTCTGCAGTCTCATTTACCTTTCTTGCATCTACATCCTATCTGAGTTGCAATGGCAAAGTTCCCAATAACTTTCAAGTGCTCTAAATTGTACTTGAACTTTGAGAAATAGACTCAGGTGTTCAAGAATTGACAGCCAACTTCAGTGGCAAAAAAAGAAGGGCATTGGAACATTCTGGCTCAGATCATCTCTTTCTGGGAGACCTTGGGCCAGTCATAGACTCTTAGCCTTACCTAACTCACAGGGGGTTTTGTGAGGGTAACATGGCAGAGAGGAGAAACGGCTTTGGATTCCCATTGTGGAGGAAAGATGGGATATAACATTATAAATTTTGCAAAAAATTATCACTCTGGCTGTTGCTTCATTGCTGCTGCTCTTTTAGCAAGAGGGATGAACTGCCCATTCAATATTATAACTACTCTTAAATATGGAAAATGCAGCCAGTAGTGATCGAGCCCGTCTCGCTTAGGACAATATTCCACATTATTGCTTTCCCAATCTGATACATTTTCTCTTTGTTACTAGAGCCAAAAGCCACCACGACTGAGATTGGTGGTGGGGAATTATTTTCAGAGACTACTAATATGCATATTTACAAATGAATTAGGGTTGGGGAGGTAATCCACATCCTCCTCTTTCCTCCCATTTTTTTCAGCTTCCACTTCACACATTACTCACCATAAAGTGGGAAAGGCATACTGAGATGTTCTACAGTTTTGTTACAGAATTTTTAGTATTGAGGTATGGTGCTTTAATCTTTTCTCCTTTTGCATTCACAGACAGTTTATCTGGATATGAGCTGCAGAAAGCTACTGGAAGGCCAAGTTTGTAGGAGGGTTGGAGGACTTGTCCAAACTGTCTCCTTGGGTTTCCTGGGAGTTTTAAAAGTTCTGTCCTGTATGTGAAAACTGTAGATGTGTTGACTGAATAAAGGTGAACAAGAAAAAGTTTCCCTACGAGTCGCTGTCATTTCATTCTGTGCTGTTTCCATAAGAACTGCCTCAATGGATCAGACCAAGGTTCTTTTGCAAAAGGTGGCTAGCCAGATACTTCTGGAAGTTCACTAGCAGGGCAACAAACGTTCTCTTTGAATTCATTGACTGGTACTTGGGGCCAAACTATACGTTACGATGGCCACAGGTGCAACTTGTGGCTGCCAACATCATTTTAGAGGAAAATTTAGATGTTTAAAAATTGCCTTGGCGGTACCATATAATCTTGTTTCCCACCACCTCCTTTTCAAGTGCCTAAACAGCTCCTCCAACAATTATTTTCGTCAGTTGAAAAGCTTGAAAGGGACTTAGCAAGTGAGCATGCAGACCCCTTTTTAATTTATTTCATTTATATTTACTGTATTTGTAGTCAGGCTTTCTCAGTGAGACTCAAAGCAGATTACAACATGTAAGATGATAACTTTCCATACAAATAGACCGCTAATAAGCCCAGTGTAAATTGATACAATTGTTAGCAGTCAGACCCCTCTCCCCACGCTGAAAGGGCAGTTTATAGATATGGAATGTCATAAACCCCTTGCCATAAGTCTTAGGTGCAGCCTGGCATAAGGCAGAGTGGATGCCAGCCAGCCTGGAGAATGGAAATTTACCAAGACATGAGTCAGAGGAGGAGATGACAGATTGACGCCCCCATGCCCAGAGAGAAGCAGAGATAATGAAGCTTCCTGAGAAAACTCGCTGTCTAATCTCACCAACACCCTCCTTTACCTCCCCTCACCTACTTATCCTAATCAAAGCTATTCTGCACAGCTGATAGCCTTCCCATCTGGTACTTACCAGGTCATCAAGCAATATTTTCACCTATAATCCATCCCAGATAGTCATAGCAAACCTTTCCCAATTTATTGTCTTACCTCTTGACAAACCATTAAGTTATTGTTTTTGGCAGCAAGACATGAGCGTTGACCCAGGGAACGTTTTGCCCTATAAATGGACTTCCCAGCCATGTGCTCTCTCTCTCTCTCTCTCTCTCTCTCTCTCTCTCTCTCTCTGTGTCCCTCTGTATCCGAACACTCCCCCCCAAAAACCTGCAGAGCTCACTCCACAATTATCAAAGTAAACTTGTACATAGGGCAGTAAAGGCCACTTTTAAGCTGTCTCTGCCATATTTAAAATGTAATATTTGTCTTAATGCCTGCATCATTCTTTGGTTTTGTAAATCTGGAAGCCACACTTTCAAGGAATGCATGTTGAAAGCTTTTTAATCCAAAGGGTTTGGGGGGGGGGCGGTTGTCAGGTTCAGAATGCTTCTCTATATGTTGTAACCAAAGAGACTCCATTTTAATTCTTTTAGTGTTCTGAGTGCTTTCTTCACAGGTGCCAAGATGTTCCCTAGCAGCTATCTCTCAGAAGAGGAATGTTTTGGCTGCAGCTTTTCCAGTCCTGGGAAACTTTCACTGTCTCAGCTTCAAAAGGATTGTTTTGAGAACTGTGGGGGGAGGCTGGGCCTACTAAGTCTTGATACTTTGTACTGTATTCTTTGCCTCTCATTCGTAACAATACATGTGTACCAGTCCAGATATTGCAACTGGGCCAGTGGACTATAATGGTTGCTTTTTTCAGTAAATCTTTTGAAAACAACGGACTCTTGTCTGATTGCAGAAGGTAGTCTGGATACAACTATTATTTAGCCACAGATCTGACAGCGGTAAACTGTTGTTTATATAAGCTTTCTTATTAGCATTTAGCAGAACCTCTTTTTGTGCAACTTATGTGAACATTAAATGCATTGAGTTGTGTATTTGTATTAAAGATTTATCTTATCTTTGCTTTGGTATCTCCGACTCAAATGCACCCGCCTCTTACACCCCCCCCCCCCAGCAGCAATCTCGGTGCTATTTGTTTTGTTCTTTTCCCCATTGGTGGTGGGGGAGTGGGGCTTACGAAGGCAGTTGCCTCACCAGTGACTGACAAAAATGGCATACCGTTATGTGTGATTGTGACTCTTGGAGCTGTATGCCGCCCCCCATTAGGAAAGCACACTAGAGTAGAAGGGTGGGGTGCTGTGGTTTTGGTTTTGTTTCTTGCTCATTAGGACCTGCAGCGATCTATCCATGCCTTGTCTTTAAAAGCAGCTATAGGCTTGGGTGGTAAATGTCACGTTAAGATGCTTTTCTAATGGAGGCCCTGATCCTGCCCAATCTTCTCACCAAGCTGGAAACTCCCAGCGCCTTCCACTTCTTTGCAGACTGTTGATTTCAGGCCAGTTGAGACGCCGAGCCATTTCCCAGACAGTATGCAGCCAACGAACCGCCGCTTGGAAACGGAGAAAACGAAACTTATCTTTGCAATTCAGTCTTTATTGGGAGGCAGCCATGGCGGCTGGAGGGCCAGTCCAAGATCTCTGCGAGGAAGCCACTTGCTCCATCTGCCTGGAGTATTTCAGGGATCCGGTCACCATCGCCGAGTGCGGCCACAACTTCTGCCGAGCCTGCCTGGCTCGGAGCTGGGGGGAGTCGGGGGCGGAGGCTTCCTGCCCCCAATGCAGGGGAACTGCTCAGCCAGGGGACCTCCGCCCGAATCTGCAGCTGGCAAATGTTGTCGAAATAGCCAAGAAACTTAGGGACGAGGAGGCGGGAGAAGCGGAGGGAGCAGAACGAACGGGGGGCGTCTGCGAGAAGCACCGGGAGCCCCTGGAACTCTTCTGCAAGGACGATGAAGCCCCCTTGTGTGTGGTCTGCGGCAGATCCAAAGAGCACAGAGATCACGAGGTGATTCCTCTGGAGGAGGCTTCCCAAGAAAATAAGGCAAGTAAGAGATCTGTGTGCGTCAGGATGGGTTGTGAGTTGTGAGTTCTCTGTAGGTTAGGTAGAGATTGGGAAGTAATAAATACGAAATCAAAATAATTTTTGTACCCAGCAGCTTGATGAAGTACTGCAGTTTATTTAACCATGAACTTAGTTCAACAGCCCACTTAATACCAGGGGGAAAGCACCACAAAAAGATAAAGTCAAGCAGAATTGAAGAGATTGAAGTGCGTTTCTAGCGAGGAACAGAAAAGCTAAAGAATATAATTGGGAATGGAGGCACCGGAGGGGGGAGACAAAACAGAAGGATTTAAAAGTGGTGGTGTGGGGAAAGAAGGCGGAGTGCCCCCCTCCTGTTTCTTTCCCATAGTATCAATTCTCCAGGTTGCCTAGAGAAATTGAATGGTGGTAGATTTAGAACTGAAAAATATCTGGAGGAAGACTACAGAGGGGCATCCATCCCTTCCCAACGCCTTTACACCCTTCTCCCTTCACAGTCTTCCTCCTCTGACAACTGATCTGGGTGGGGAGGTGTCAGATTACACTTCTCGGCTTAGTTTCTCAAATAACTGTGCTGCTGAGATTTCAGTGTTGTGAGGAGTTACCTAGACAACCCAAAATGGCTACTGAAATGAGATATTATCTTAAGAAGGAAAAAAACTCCAGATGTGATTTTGCTGGGGGGGGGGGAGTAATAGCTGTACAATCTCAGCTTGGATCTACTGGACAATTTCCATGTATGTAAGTGCTGAGCAATTCTGGGTGATTCTCCCCTCCCATAGCAGACCTCCCTGCTGTCCCTCAGGAGCTGAATTTCAGGGCAAGGCAGGGAAGCCAAATGAAACTAATGTTGATTCTCTGCCTTTGGAATTAGACAATGGTGGCAGCTGAAAAGGAGGGCATTTGCAAGAAACATCAGGAGCCTTTGAAACTCTTCTGCAAGAACGATGAATCCCTCATCTGTGTGGAGTGTGACAGATCCATGGAGCACAAATATCATGAAGTGATTCCTACCGAGGAGGCTTCCCAGGAGTATAAGGTAGGAAATATCTGTGGATGTTGGTGGGAAAGAACTGTGGTTTCTTCCCTGTGGAGTGTCTTGTGACACTTCTTGTAGGAAAACCTGATCTGGCGGTGCTGGTGTGCCTACATTCAATCCCAAACTCTACCCAAAGAGAGAGTGAGATTTGGCTGCCCATCTGCTTCTCTGTTTGTCCTCTCTACTCAGGCCAGCTTGGTCTTACAGACAATCTGGGATGCTGCTTGGGACATTGGTACACCCACCAGTCTGGCTGTGTTCATTTCTGGCTCAGCCGATTGTCCTGCTTATCTGTCAATACTCCGTCACATCCAAGCAAGTCAATCTCTAACAAGGAACAAACTTGAACTTTGGTTTCTCTTCAGGAGGAGATGACTAGCTACTTGGAGATTCTGAGGAAGGAGAAGAAAAAAATGATGGGGTATAAAGCAGATGTCATGAAGGAAAGCCAAGACCTCTTCGTAAGTTTTGCTAATGCTGTGCAAAGCAAGCAAATACTAGAGAATCAGTATTTGGCATGGCCTGATTTTTCACAGAAAGTGTTAATGAAGGACTGTCCTAAATAATGATGTTGCTGAAATTTGTAATTTGTTTTGTTTGGTAGATGAATTTGCCTAGCTCTTTTTCTGTTTGGGCCAATCAGCTCTCTTGATTCTTACAAAGGTTTTGTGTCATCTGAATTCTATCAGAATCTAGAACCCAGTCTTGTTCCCATGTTCAGAATTTCCAAACAACATGAGTGTGCTGCATAAGGCAGATGGACCCAAAATAATTTTCTGGAGGCAGTGCAATAATACGCTTGTCTGCATTCCCATCTGCATGCAAGCATCAGCACAACAAACTGGGAGAACTTTCAGGAAACAGGCGAGCCGCTTCCCCCTGCAAAAAAAAAAAATGCTTGATGAAACATCTCTGACACCAAGTTAATTCCAGACTGAGCCAAGTGGTGTTCATCCATCAGAGAGAAAAGTGCAGGGAATGCCTAATCATCTGTATTTTCCTGGGAATGTTCGTTCTTTTATAAATGTAGCAAGGGAACCTGCATTCTATATGGGGAGGCCAGGCAATGGAAAGTAGGGGGAGCATAGCCCTTAGGCAGTTTTTCTGCCCCAAACATTCTGGTGGAATTTTGCATAGAGGAAACACAGTGCAAGGAGAAAGTAATTACAACTGAGATTTAAGTGTGGCCCAGCCTTCATGACTCACTCAAATTTTAGTCCTGCTGAACGTTCGTGTGATGTCTGTTAAGAGTCAGAAGTGTCCTTCCTGTAAGATTCTCTTTACTTGCAACGACTGGCTGACTTCTTCACAACGACCAGCTTGTCTTCTCTCTCCATGTCAGAAGCAAACCAAAGCAGAGAGGCAAAAGACTGTGGCCAAGTTCAAGCAACTACACAAGTTTCTTGAAGAACAAGAGAAACTTCTGCTGGCCCAGATGGATGAGGTAGAGAAGGAGGTGGCAAGGAAAAGGGATGAGCTCGTGGTCCAGCTGTCGGAGGAAATAGCCTCATTTGAGAGCATCATCCAGGAGATGGAGAGGAAGTGTCAGCAGCTGGACAGTGAATTCCTGCAGGTAAGACTCAAGGCAGAAATGGCCCAGGGTTCACTGTAGGGAAAGGCTGGCTCAGCACCTCTGTTGCTGCTGGGTCCAACTCACTGGTTGCACCTTCTAGAGATGCCTCCTAAAAATAATCAAAATAAACATTAGAGCTTTCCTTAGAGGTGTTCCAGCTTTAAGGTACACGATTTTGAACTACTTGAGAGGAAAACATCTGGAAAAGTACACAAACTAATAGGAGAACCCATGTGGTGTGATGTCATACTAGGATCTGGAGACTCAGGTTGGAATCTCCACCCGGCTGTGGAAGCTTGCTAGATGAATTTGGGCCAGTCACACCGTCTCAGCCTAACTTACCTCACAGGGTTGTTGTGAGGATAAAATGGAAAAGAGGAGAAAGATGTAAGCCGGTTTGGCTATCCATTGGAGAGAAAAGTGGCGGGGGGGGGGGAATGAAGTAAATTCCCCAGATGAGCTGCAGAGCATTACCACAGTACTTTTCCACACCATTTTTGCATAATTGTACCAATACTCATTTCATTTTTCTAGATGTACTGCAGTTTATGCAGATTTTGCATGTAGGAAGAACCCCCTTCAATCTCTGGCATCTCTCGCTGAGAAAGACTCTTCTTTGCATGAGAGCCCAGAGAGCTGCTGCCAGTCCGAGTAGGTAGCACTGAGATTAATAAATAATATGGTCTGACTTTGCATCAGGAAGTTTCATATGTCCAAGGAAGATTGGAAACTGCATGGAAGTGTGAACAGGTGCAGCTATAGAAAACAAACAAACCATGTGCCAAACCCAAGATTTTGTAAAAGTGTTTTTGGTGTTTTGGCCACTAGATCCTCCACTGTGCTAAAATGGCTTGGCTTTGCTTGCTGATGTCATCATTTCATAAAGATTTTCTCTTTTCTTTTTTGCCCAGGATATCAGAAGCACCTTGCAGAGGTAAGTAGATCCCTGTCATTTCTATTCATGATGCTGGGAAGGGTCTGGTAAAAACATGATATTCTCAGGGAAGAGAATGTAGGCACACCACCATCCAGTGTCTTATAGATGAATACAGATTGTTTTGTATTTAAAAGGCTTTATTCTCACTCCAAGAAGCAATGCCTTCTCTACAACTGGACGGTTCTCTTTTCTGTGTCCTGCATGTTATATTCATTTGCCACTGCAGCAGTCCCCCACCCCCCCCACCCCCACCCCCACATACATTCACGCATACACCCCTTAGAAAAGTCTAAGGGCATTTGTAAATATCTTTAATATTTCTCTTGCAATGTCCAGCCTGAGAGTCTCTACAGGACGCCTCTTACATGAGGATGCTCAGGAGAAGGGAGACGCAGTGTTAGCTGGGAAGTGTAGTTTAAAAAGACGGAGCTGAAGGCTTTGTCAATTTCACCTCTCTAGAGCTGGCAGAGATCTTCAGAGAGTTTGTTTATTTCATCTTTGCCTCCCCTAAGGCTCTGTCAGTTTCACCTCCCCTTCTGGGAGGTGAAGATGAAATAAACTCTCTGAGGATAGATCTCTGCCTGCTCTAGAGTAGTGTAATTGACAAAGCCTTTGCTCCTGTTTTTTAGACTATGCTTCTTGGGTAACATTGCATCTCCCTTCACTTGAGCGTTCTCATGTAAGAGGTCTCATGTAGAGACGCTCTGAGTGTCCTTTGGTGAGGATCTCAAAGTTGAGTCCCCAGCCATCTGCCATCATGGCAAACCTTCCCTGGGGGCTCCTTCATGCCTCGGATGAGGAGAGACAGGGCAGGATTGCATCATCCAGAGCTTCCACTGCATTCTGTTGGGGCCTTCTCTTTCTCTGTCTTCAGGATGTCTGCTGCAGCTTCTCTGGTTTCCTCTATGGCCTTAATGGGAGCTTTCCTTTTATCCCCATCTCCCTAACCCCACCCCCAAGGTGCTGGCCAATCCTAGGGCCAGAGAGCGTAGACTTATGTGGGGCCAGACCCACCCCTCCCTTAAGCCGCCCCCGCCTTCCGTGTCCTGCAGTGCAGCATGGCTTTAGCCTGGATGGGACTCAAGGACCAACTTCTCCCACCACAGCATCCCTGTGCCCTGCCTGACAGCAGGAGTGTGGTTGCGTTTGATGTTTTGCAGCTCTGACTAGCTGACCTGTGAGGTGTCCCTCACGCTGCCTTTTGTGCCCTTTGCCAGCCACAAGCGAGCTCCATGCTGCAGCCAGGTGGCTGCCTTGTGCCGAGGGCTTCTGCGGGCAGTGCCAAGGGGAACAGTCAACCCTGGTTGCCTGCTTGCTGGTTGCTCCCCTCCAACCTCAGCTGCGGTGGCAGAAGGACCATATTAACCCATGGCCAGGCTCTAGGCTTTCAGGTGTTTTGGGCCCCCTCCAGCATTCTTGTGTGGATGTGCAATCTTCCTTCTTTCGGCAGATTTTGGGTGTCCCCAGATGTGTTCCCTATTCATCTCTATGTGCGGAGTTGGGTTTATATCTTTTGGAAACTAAGGCTTGGATTATGGCTTTTAAGTATTGGCTAAAAATTCATTTTAGATCTGAATCTGGGAGTTTACTATTTTATTTGATGGAAGATCGGCATAGCATCACTCCGTTTTCTATATTTATCCACAAACTGCAAAAGCTTGACATTGCAGTGGATTCCCTTCTTTTATGTGATGAATTATATATTTTAAGAACAATCAAATCAAGGCTTATGGACCACAAATTTCAAAAGGTGTTCCCCTTGCATCCCCCTGTCTGCTCTCCAGCCAATTTAGGTATACACCAAAGGCATGGAATGATGCCCCATTATTTTTCTGCTTTAGATTCTCCATTTCAGCACTGAACTTTTACTCTGGCTCGCCTAAACGCTTTTGCATGGATAGTTCTCTTTGGCAGATTTAGGCAAATACCTTTTCAAAACAGGCTATGTCCATGGGAATTAGGAGCTCTTGATTTGTTGTCTCGTATTATTCTAGAGTGTTCTCTCCTTGTCTTGCAACGTAAACAATTCCTGACTGAATATCTCCAGCATAGTGCTCTTACCAAAGGGAAAATCTTAATTTACCTTTTAGATGTCAATCCTTGAATTACTACGTGTCGCAAAATTTTTAGCAGAAGCTTACAAAATTAAGTCCAAGCACATCATTGTATCTTAACTGTCGGACGCCTATTTATCCTGTTACTGATTACTTTTTAATTGATTGTTTTATGTTCTCGTTTTTATTATTTATCAGACTTTTGTGTCTATTTCTGACAGTAGATTATCACTACTTTTATGTACTGATTGATTAATTGAATAATTGAACTTTTAAGAGCTTGTAGGGGCTCAGAACAAGTTGGACACATAACAATTTGAACAAGTTGAATATAACAAGTTGACTATAAAATGTTGAGTACAATGTATTTGTATATACATAAGAATGAGGATGGAGAGGAGAAATATTCTGTAACTTTAATACTTTATTATATATTCTGTTTATGATACAATGTTCACTATCTAATGTTACTTTCTGTCATATATTTTGTTTCTGATACTTTGTTCAGAGTCTAATACTATTTTCTGATTTAAAAAAAATTAAATTTTCAAAAAAAGTCAAGTTGGACATTTGAACATTTAAAAATATTGCCACACGTTTTTGTGACCATTCATTCCCCCCGTACATGCACACTTTGTGTGTGTGTGTGTGTGGCTTAGGTCCTCCTGTACTTTTATATTGCAATAGTTATTCTATCCTCCTCTAGCTTTTGGGACAGGCTTTGTGAGTAATAGTATCTTTTAAAAAGATGTTTGATAGAATGCTTAATCTCATGGATAGATTATAAAATAGCTAATAGAATGTGCCTACAGAATAGCTGCAAGTGGAGCATATTCAGCATGATGGACTTGGGTAGACAATTGTGGAATGGAAAAAATCCGGGGCAATAGGATTAACTTTCTTTCTTTTCAGGTACGAGGAGAAGGAAAAATCTGAGGAGCCAGTGGTTTTGCCTCCTGCGCTAAAGTGGATTGTCTGGGACTTCTGTGATATAAACCCTTTTCTTGAGGGTGTCATTAAGAAATTCAAAGGTAGTGAAAAATGGCTGCAAAGATTTTTATCATGGGTATTAAATTTGGCCAGATGTGGAAGGTTCTGGATATCTGATGTCATTAAGGAGGGCCAGGGAAATAGGGGCTTTGAATATTAACCATGAGGGGGAAAAGGTGAGGGGAATATGTTCAGTGCATCTAATGGAAATTTACCTGAATTTTCTACTTGTACCACCTCACTGGAAGTTCCTCAGGTTCTTATACCAGCAGAGGCAGGCAGTTCCATCTCAGGGCCCTGCTATCTGGTATTGCCTCTCCACTGAGGGTGTTTGAACAAAACAATGATTGTTGTGGGGATAATAATAACATAGTTTGTAAACCATTCTGAGCGGGTGTTACGTTGTTCTGAAGGGTGGTATATAAATCAAATGTCATCATTATTAATGTTATTATGTTTATGGTCAATCTCACCTTTCAGGAGATCAGCCTTCCATCCTTCTGCCCCAAGGCATTGCCATCAAAAAGAGTCGGTCTAGCATACATAAGACTTGCACAGGCCAATGCTAAACTCTGGGACTTGCTAGTTTAGAAAAAAGGTGACTAAAGTGGGGAAATGATAGACAGTTATGAAATTATGTATGGGAGGGGGGAAGAAAACGGATACAGCTTTTTCTCCCTCTCTCATAATACTAGAACTCAGGGGCATCCATTTAAATTGATGGGTAATGGTTTCAGGACAAACTCACGAAATCATTAGATCATGGAACTCACTGCTAGTGGCTATGCTGATAACCAGAGCACAGATGGCTTTCAGAGGGAATCAGACCCATTCATGGAGGACGGGCCCATCAGTGATGCTAACCATAGTGACTGAAAGGAACTTCCAGTGGCATTGCAACTCTGAAATAAGAGGCAGCATCAGGGGAATTATGCCCGGTTTGTTGGCCCTCCAGAGGAACTGGTTGACAAATGTGTGAAACAGGATGTTGGATTAGATGGACTGCTGGTCTGGTCTAGCAAGGTCCTGAAGTTTTTAATGCTTTTATGCATCAACATATATTGGACTGCCAGATACAGGAAATCTGATCCTTTGTTCATAGCATTTCACCCACCCATAAAGAAGAGGAATGTGTCAAAGGCAACTCGTTCAGGAAGTATCTCTGGAAATGCCCTTGATTCTTCTGCATATAGTGAAGATTTGGCTGGCCTTCAGCTGCTGAAGCATCAAGGGTGAAGGCATTCAGTTTTTTTCTAGATTTTCCACAAGTCCCTTTGTTTTTAGTCTAGATACCAGTAGTTCCTGTACTGCTGCAGGGGAGGAGATAACCTCCCATTGCTGGTCACTGGAAACTGTATTGGGGAGTGGCATGGCTTAATGGTAAAGGATCTGCTTGGCATGACGAAGGTCCTAGATTCAGTCCTTAGCATATTCAGTTATGTATTAGGTGATGTGAAAGACCCCTACCAGAGACCCTGGACAGCCACTCTCAGTCTGAGTAGACAATACTGACCCTGATGGAACGATTATGTGATTCAGTATAAGGCAGCTTCATGTGTCCATTCCTTCTGTTCTGATGAATCTCATGTGAGTTGAGATGGCTGTCAGACTTCTGAGTTGAAGGAACACCCAAGTCCAGAGTTCGACTGTCACTATGGGCCAAACTGCAAGTGACGCCTGACACAGGTTGGACACTTGTCAGCTTCCCTCAAGTTTTGATGGGAAATGTAGGCAGCTTGGCGGAATGTTGGACAAGTGACAGTTGAAAAGTCCATTGGACAGCAGTCAGAGAGCCAAGCTGCAAGACCAGGATGCCTACATTTCCCATCAAAACTTGAGGGAAGCAGACAAGTGTCCAACCTGTGTCATTCGTCACTTGTAGCTTGGCCCATATGTCATTTAATGTATTAAGTTGTGGTTTTGAAATTAGACTCTTAAGAAGTAGTTGCAAAGATTTCTGCTGCATTCCACTTAGTATTAATTAAGCACCACTGAAACTGGTGGAACAAAATTTTGTTGTGACTACACTATTTTTATGGCTAAGGTGATAGTTTGAAAGGCACCTAAACACATTAGGCCCTTAAAGAATACAGGTCAACATATTTCAAGTGTTTGATAACCCAGAGGAAATTATATCTGGTTAACCATGCTCAGGATAATTCTTTAACCCTTTTAATAGCGTTGAGCATTGTTTTGCCAAATGTGATACTTTTCTCTTTGTATTCTAAATCCAACAGCAACCATAAGTAGAATGATGAAAAAGATAACATTAAGCAAAGAGAAATTTGAATAGTTGCAAGTAAATAAAATGAGAGTGGGGGGGGGGGGGGTGCTCCGACAGGCTTTTTTTTAGTTTAATCCTTCCATTGGAAAATAAAAATTTATAAAGGTGATACAAAGTGATATTGTTGCTGGAGCTGTGAGGAGCAAACTGATCTGCTGATTAATCTTTTTCTCTTTGGTTCTGTAGACACTGTGACCATCGGACTTCAGCAGCAGAAAGGTAAATTTCTCTTTAGCCAAAAGTAACTTTTTCCCCTTCCAAAAAAGCTGCCACTGCAGTTCCTATATTTCTCGTCGAACATTTTCCTGTTCTTAAGACTTGCTAGATGCTCACGTTGTGTCTCTGTTACATTTTTTGTTCTACCCTAAAAATCTTAACCTTCCTGCTCCAGAGTATCTTTCCATGTGCGCTAATTTTGAGTTTGATTGAGGGGGACCCCCATTCAACTTGTGTTTAATGTGTGACCTGAAGCTTACCTTTAAAACAGTGTGTGTGTGTGTGTGGGAGGGGGGTACTGTGAAGTCTTCCAAGTTGCCTTCTCTTTAAAGCAGTCCATAGAGACCTTTGTCTTGGACTCAAATGGTTTTGTATTTGGAGAGCAGGAAAAAAATCATCTAACCAGCCCCCCCACCAAGAAATCACAGGCAATTGATACATACATATACTATCCATGTTGCAAGGTGAATATATAAAGCAACTATCAGTCTCCCAGCTGATACTGCATCTTTGTCTCCTCCTACAGCAAACATCACTCTGGATCCAGACACAGCTTATCCACAGCTCATCGTGTCGGAGGATCATAAAAGCGTGAAATGGGGAAACAAGTACCAAGATCTGCCTAACAGTCCCAAGAGGTTTCGGGAGTTGTTTTTTGTGCTGGGATGGGAGGGGTTCACAGCAGGCCGACACTTCTGGGAGGTGAGTGTGAGGAACGATGGTGAAGAGAAGTGGGCTGTGGGAGTTGCCAGAAAGTCCGTGAACAGAAAGGCCAACATAACCGTTACTCCTGAGGAAGGGATATGGGCTATGAGGAACACCCCCGATTACTACAGGGCTCTTGACTTTTCATCCACACGTATCTATTATAGTACACTCAAAAGGATTCGAGTCTGTCTGAACTACGAAGGGGGTCGAGTGGCTTTTTTCGATGCGGAAACAGCAACTCCTCTCTATGCTTTCTCAGCTGCCTCCTTCTCTGGAGAGACCCTCCACCCCTTTTTTTGGGTTTGCAAAAGTTCCCACCTTGTACTCTCTTCTTACTGCGATTGAATCTAATCCCCCTCCCAGGCCTTGCTGATGTTCCTCTGAACGTCAGGATGATTAGAAAAAGAAACCAAACCTTGAATTGCTCAAGAGCTCCTCCTACATCTCTGTAAAGGCCTCTGTGGGGCTTCACTTCAGTCACCGAAACATTAACAAACTAACAAAAAATGGCATGTACTTTTACCCCAAAGCTGAAAGGGACAGTAACATAGAGCAGCCTGGGCAAAGGGGGGAGGATAACGGGTTTCAGTGTTTTTGTGTCTGTTGTTTTAATGTTTGTTTTATCAAACTATGTTGTCGTTACCTGTATTAGATTTGAGATGCTCAGAAGGCATGCATACTGATAATTTAAATAAAGTAACTATTGATTAAAACAGTATCTTTTCTTTTAAAAAGACATTTATAAATAGAGGCTGTATTGATAGAGCTCCAGCCTTCGTGATTCCCCCATCTTGTTTTCATTTTTCCTTTAATTTATTCCCCTTAGTCCTTCAACAGATGTGGTGATACAGAAACTTATTCTTTTTTCACTGCTCCAGGGACAAGCTTGGCAAGATGGTTCTTCTCTCAGGTTTTATTTTTGTAGCTAATGTGAGATGATGTTGGGAATGGAGGAGCAAGTACTAACAGAAAAGGAGTTTTAACCCTATGCCCTTTTCTGATCTAAAATAATTCCCCTCAGCTGCTGTTTGTAACCTGAGGAAAAACTTAATAACTGTGCTTATATATCATGCTTTTAGACAGATTACTGCCCCACTCAAAGCAGTGAACAAAGTCAGTGTTATTATTCCCACAATATAGCTGGGAAGCTGGGGCTGAAAGGAGAGGCTGATGCAGGGCCACCTGTGAAGCTCAAGGCAGTAGTGGGAGTAGAACTAGCAGAATGCTGATTTACAACCCGACCACTTACTCTACAGCAGCTCTCATACAGGAGGGTGTTTCTGTTGTGTTGAGAAATGACTTCTGTTAAAGGTTTCCTGTTGTTTCTGCAGCTACCTTCAAGGTCAAGTGGGTGGAGGGGGGGGGAGACAACCTAGCCCTTTTCAGGTGCACAGGCATCTCTTCTGTTTTTAAATTCTGTTTCTAAGGAACTTGGTGGTGTCACACTTTATCCTTGCCATAATCTGTGAGGTAAGTTAAAGCAAGAACTAGTGAAGGAACAGGAGATTTTGGATGGCAGAGGATAGGGAAGCTTGAAGCATGAAGGTTACTCTGAGGAGTTCATTGCTATATGAGAGTTATGGGACTAGGCAATGGAAGGGTATGGATAAAAAATTGTGCTGGATATGGAAATTGGACTCTGACTTAGACGGCCCAGACTAGCTTCATCTTGTCAGATCTTGGAAGCTAAAAAACAAAAAGAGGCACTCGGGGGTAACTGCTAAACAAAACACATCCACCCCAAGTAACAATAAGTCACACAAATTCCTATATTGATTACTGCAAATAAAGTGCTCAGTTCTATTCACATATTACAAGTACAATAACCTACTGTCTAATAAATCCTCTACAAGGTATGCGGCACGTCCACCCAGTCTCAATGCTAATCACCATGTAAGAAACCTATTACAGTTAAAGTTACAGTGGTACTATCATATTCCTTATTTAAAGATGCATTACCCTTATAAATAGCTAGAATAATCTTATCATTTGATTTAAGCCTCCAGGGGCCACTGTATTGAGCTGATCTGCCCAAAAGGTTCCCCTTAACAATTCACAATGTGGGTACTGGCCATCATTCAAGACATGTAAAACAGAGAATCTAGACTGTCTGGAATCATCATGGAACTCCACAAAGTGCTGCACCAGGGGTGCTTCCATCACCCTTTTTCTGATATGTGAAATGTGCTCTTGTATATGTATCTTAATTGACCGACGTGTGCTACCTATATAAAGCAGAGGGCACGAACACTCAATAATGTACATCATGTTAGTTGTACTACAGTTTGAAAACTGTCTCAGTTGTATCTCCCTGCCCGTACTGGCAACTTTAAACACCTCTTCAGCTGACAACTCACACACATTGCACCTCCCACATTTGTGATGTCCTGATAACTCTTATCATGTTCTGTCTGGTTGTTTTAAACTCTGCATATACCAACATATCCCAAATTGCTGGCATATTGTTGCAACCTGGAATGTTATCAACCAGATGCCAGTGTCTTCTAATTATATTACTAATCCCTATACTGGTTCCCTCTTTTTAAACAACTCTTGACTCTACCTGTCTTATTAATAGCTTTCTGAATAATATTCTCAGGATAGCCACGTTGGCGAAAGCCATGGCTAACTTGGTCCCTCTCTCTCACGTAGTCATGTTCCAGGGTTGAGTTCCTATGTAAATGTAAGTATTGAGAGCCAGTTTGGTGTAGTGGTTGAGAGTGCAGGATATTCTGGAGAGCCAGGTTTGATTTCCCACTCCGCTTGAAGCCAGCTGGGTGACCTTGGGCTAGTCACAGCTCTCTGGAGCTCTCTCAGCCCCACCCACCTCACAGGGTGTTTTGTTGTGGGGATAATAGTAACATACTTTGTAAACTGCTCTGAGTGGGTGTTAAGTCATCCTGAAGGGTGGTATATAAATCAAATGTTGTTATTATTATTGCCCATCGGGAGTGTTGTTCCTTAAATGGTGGGGGTGGTCAGGTGAAAAAAGCAGATAGGAATTTCTATCTTTCTGTTTTTTGTATGGTCTAATTCCAACTGTATTCTGTGGTGTCCCGAAGGTAATAACATCTAAATAATTGATGCATTGACTACTGTACTGCCAAGTGAATGCAATATTAGGATCTAAAGTATTCATCCACTGTGCAAACTCCTCTACAGATTCCTTATCATAAATCAAGTACAGGTTGTCTATGTACCTCCTAAAAAAACTAACCCATCTGCAAAATGGGTTGAAGGTGTCACTAAGCACTGTTCTTTGTTCTAATGCCGACATACATAAATTAGCTATTGCAAGTGTGGCAGCGCAGCTCATTGCTACTCCTCTGGTTTGGAAGAAGAACTCATCATTTAAAGCAGCTCTTCTCCATAACGATGTCCAGCAAACTTAAAATAAATTGTACAGAAGGTTCAACCTGTTTGGAATTGATTAATGCTGTTTCAGCGGTCCTTCTGGCATCATCTTGCAGTATTGAGGTTTATAAAGATGTAACGTCCATAGTCAACATAACCACATCAGGAGATACTGATTTCTATTTTTTCAATGAAATCACAGGTGTCAAATATATAAGTGGACATGTTTTTAACTAGAGGATGCGGAAAGTAATCCATGAACTGTGCAAGTGTCTCCAAAACCGAATTGGGGCCCGAAACTATAGGTCTCCCCGGGGGGAGGGGGCGCTTTATGTATTTTGGATAGGATGGAAGCTTGGAAGCTAAGCAGGGTCAACCTGGGTTAGTACTTGGATGGGAGACCATCACACAATTCCAGGGTCACTATTCAGAAGTAGGCAATGGCAAAGCACCTTGGAGCATCTCTTGCCTTGAAAACTGTACAGTGTCAGCATAAATTGGCAGTTGCTTGATGGCACCTTACACACATGGGAGTGGGCAGGAAGCCAATGTAGGCAGTGAAAGAGAAACATCAAAATGTATACACTTGCACAGAGAGCCAAGAGAGTACATACGGTAGTCCAGTATAGAACATAGGTGTAAAATAAATGGAGAAAGAATTCTTTTTTAAAAAAAATATAATGATTGGACTCTACTAGCAACTGCTAGTAGAGGAGAGGAATTGCATGACTTCCTGAAACAGATATTTGAAGGAAGCAAGGGAACATATGATCTGTCTGTCTGGTAGGCGTAGTTCATTGGTAAGTAAAGCTAGGAGCCTCAAAACTGGCCAACCTCAGGATGATCGTGGTGGGAGCTGCAGTGCCGAAAATGAGGGCACTCGGAACGTTCCAGTCCAGGTTATCTCTAGAGATTCCAACCCCCCTCCCACTACTGATATTTGCAGTTGTTGGTGGCTGGCATAACTCATCAGAAAGGAGTAAAAAAAACAGCCCACCAGCTTCTGAATGATGGTAGGAGTTGCTGTGCCTACAGTGAGGGGAAAGGGAACGTGCTGGCCCAAGTTACTGCCAGAACTGCTCAGGGGGGGATTGCATAGTTATAAAATAATGCAAATAAAGACCATACAATACTACAATAAATAATACAGGAAAACAAAGAAACATTGAAATAAAAAGGGTATAATGCATCCAATATCTAATGCAATATGAGTATAATTCATCCAATAAATAATACAATATGAGGGGCAGAATGAATGAATGGGGTCTGCTTGGCACTATGACGAGCAGCTTTTTGCTACCTCCATAGGCTTCCAGATTCTTCCTGTGTGGCAGTGATTCCGAAATAACTATTTGTACTGTAACCACAGCTTAGAAAGCCTCAGTATCTGTGTAGTCAGAACTATGTGCTGTCCCTTTAACAATTGGTTCTCATGGGAATTGTAGTCCCCCTCCAATATAGAAGTTTATTGTAGATTTCCTGTGAAGGTGTTAAAAGTCTATGGTCCTCTTCCTCCCTTTGTTCGGCATCTTACCCCCTCAAGCAAGGATGCAACAGCTATCATGAATTTACCGCTAGTCTACGAATAAATCTGGACCAATAAAGATGTATCTTGCTTCTGATTGAACCATGTCTCGTTCACTGGCTCTAACTGTAAGTAAGGATTCCTTTAAATCTGGGTTGAAAGAGGCTGCGTGTTAGAGCTATCTGGAAGCCAGCATCTTTCCCAGCTGCTTCCAGAATACTATTCTATGTTTGGCATGGATAAAAGAATGGATGACGCTGAAGAATCGCAAATTACTGGCTTGGGAGGGATATAAAAAAATATTTGGATGGCATGCATATTTGTGGTATGATAAAGTAAAAGCAGACTCTATGTTTTTACACCACTATATTCGGAGAAGCCTCTTCACGATTTGGAAGAAGTATAAAAATTACCTACAAGACGGAATTCCTTCCTGGGTGGTTCCGTATGAAGTAATAGATCTGAGAACTGTCGATAATGAGCAGCAGTGTTTAACTTACAAGGAGATAACACGAGTAGAATTTTCAAAATTGAGAATAAAAACAGAGGAGGAGTTGTCTCCATGTTATGGATGGTTTCAATATAGACAGATCAGAGATCTTTATAATTCGGATTGTTTGAAAGGAGGAATAAGAATGGAGAACTCAGAATTAGAAGATGTAATTTTTCAAGAAGGTAAAAAGGAAATTTCAAGGATTTATAAAGTACTTTTAAAATGGTTTACAGAGGATGAGACAGTAAAAGTCCAGATGCTGAAGTGGGCTATAAATTTTCACAAAGAAATAACAATGGAGGCGTGGGAATACCTGTGGAAAACGACTTTGAAGATTACGACATGTACAAGTATTAAAGAGAATGTCTACAAAATTATTTATCGTTGGTACTTGACAACAAAGAAAATTGCGCTAGGAAATATTAACATGTCAAATAAATGCTGGAAATGTAAAAAACATGAAGGATCATTATACCACATGTGGTGGACTTGTGAGGTAGCGAAGCAATACTGGGGAGATATAATTGAAGTAATTAATGAGGTTTTGCAAACCCAAATAAATAAGAACCCAGAATTGCTGCTACTGAACTTGGGAATGGAAGATGTTCCAATGCAGTATAGAACATTGTTATTTTATATGATCACAGCAGCAAGACTTTTATATGCGCAGAAATGGAAAGTACAAGAAATACCAACTACAGAAGATTGGATTTACAAATTGCTGTACATGGCTGAGATGGACAAAATGACAAGAAAACTTAAAGATCTTGATCCAGGACAATTTAATGCAGATTGGGAGAAATTGAAACAATATCTAGAAAAAAATGGGACATGAAAGGGGAACTGTGGCAGTTCGAGAATTACTGAAATGTAATAGAAGAAGAGAGAAGTGACTTTACTGGGAAAGGGGGAATTTAATTATTAAAATCTAAGCTACCATTGGGGTTATGATAAAATTAAAAATTATAGAGTATGAAATAATAGATGTTTTACTATGGATATATAAGATTAAGCTAGTTAGATATTATTTACAATATATAGCTTAAGTAAAGAGTATATAATGGATATTTGAGTATAACAGTTACCTTATAGACTTAAAGTATGCTTAGAATAAGAAATAGTAAAAGATGGGTGTGTAATAGAATATTAGAGTCTAAGCTAATATCAGAATCAGGATGATTGTGGAAAGTAAAGAGTTAAAGTAAACGGAAAGTAAACGGATACTATGTTATATTTTTAATATCTTGATTGCTAATATATATTATTATGCTAGCATTATCTTATGTAGAACATATGGTTTAAATGAGGTATTTAAAGGGAAACTTCTATTATAGAGATATTCCTAGTAGAGATTTAACAAGCTTAGAGAAAAGAGTATTAAGTGTGTTTAATAGAATATATGAGATACTAAGTAATTAAGTAATAAGATAGACTAAGGGTTGGAAAACTGTTGGAAGTCAACTAAAAAGGGGGGAGGAAAGGGAGGGGGTTAGAAATAGACTTACAAGGGGGTAATGTATGTGTTGAATGATATTATAATCTAATCCAATAAATTTTTTAATAAAAAAACAGAATACTATTCTTTGATTGAATTGTCCTGACCATGATAACCATTTTCCTTTCGTGGGGCAGGTTTGATTGCGGGCTGTGGTTTTACTATCTACTGCAGATGCATCACCATGGGAAGCATTTTGGCTTTGTGGTTTAAATTGCAGCTGTGGTCTGTGGGTCACATTTTGCAGTATGTCCGTCATCTCGGCTATCCCTCTTCCTTTGGTTAAGGGGCTTAATTGATTGGTGGTGGCTTTATCCTTTTCTGTAGACCATCAGTCATAGTGTATGTAACGTCTTCTTGCGGCTGCCCTGTTCTGGATCCAGGTCTTTTATGAGTTAATTTTCACTGTGGCTAGGGGATGAGGGGACATGTGTGTCCACATTTTTGGATGCTTTGTTAGTTTATCTTATGGACAGGGGAGGATAGACTCCCAAGAGTGATTTGAACAAGCATCTTAAGCAATCAATTTTAAGCTGATCAACAGTAAAATACCAACAGCAGCATATGAAAAGCAATTCAAGACTTTTTTTTTCGGTGCACAACCCTACATACTGGTGCTAAAAAGAGGAGCTTCTCAATTTAATACTGATAATTTTGGAGCCTCAATAGTCCAGACATCATCTAGACTAGATTAACCATGAGCTCCATAGATGTACCAAATCTGTAATGTAGTTAAAATTCAAAGAGCAGGAGATTTATTTAGGGGAAAGGTACCCTTAAAACCCACTCCAAGCCCCAACTATGTTCCAGTGTATAAGCCCATCAAACAAACAGTCACCTATGGCATTAATATCCCCCATTCACAGTATAAACACAACCTTCCCAATGGAGAAAAAAATCAGAGCTTTAATAATGGGAATAGGTATGAGAAAAAAAACAGATGATGGTCACGAAACCTGAAAGTTCCTCTGCAGCAAATTAAAAAGGGGAGGGAAAGCTCAGCAGCCCACTGTCATTCTAGCTAGAGTGCCCGTGGACACCCTGGTCACAACAGGCCAGGAAATTCCAGTGATCCCCATTAGTAGAGATGGATTACTATGCCTCTGTTCTCCCCCCACTTTTGGATCCAAGCTAGGATCAATACTAGAGAGAACTCCATGTTTATTGGACCCCTGAACCTCAATTTACGGAGAGGCTCAAAGTCCAAACTACTCTGAACTTCCCAGTTGGGCTTGGAATGCTGCCATGGAGGGGGGAATGCCTCCTCCCCGCTCCCAACTGTTTTCCACACTGCAAGAGTGGCTGGAGAGAAGTCATTTCCGTTTTTGCCACTTCATGTCATGTATTCTAAGGAAATAGGGAAATAACTTCTTCCTCCCAGTGCTGTTTCAGCAAGGAAAATGGCTGAAGGGAGGTAGGAGCCCTTCTTCTCCCTGCAGCTGTGTTCCAGGCCCAAATTAGCTCTGTTTTATTTTTTTTAATAGCTAATAGCTGCTGTGAGGCTGGGGGAACTCAAGTTGGGTTCAGTGAACAAAGCTGTTATTAAAAAGACCCAGCTCTTACTGAACATCTAACTTGGCTCAGAGGAGCACCATAACTCAGAGGGCATAGCCATGCTTCTCTATTCCAACACATTGACTTTTACTTCTAACAGGAACAAGAACCCACATTGGCTGTACAACAACCTACTAGTATCTGAAGAAGGGAGCTCTGACTCTTGAAAGCTTACACTCTGAAAATCTTATTGGTCTCTAAGATGCCACTGGACAAAAAATAAACCTACTGCAACACTAGTCCCTTCTTCCATTAAAAAAGAACTAAGCCTGTAGTCTTTTTCATTATGGAGTTATAGGGTGAAATGTGTACCTTCCCTCTAATAGCTATCTAGATATTATGAATTTTTAAAAACAGCTCCCCAAAACAATGTAAATGATGAGACCCGCAAACATGCACACCTTTTTACCCACACTGTTCTTCAACTGCAATCTTCTGAAAAGAGCATCACAAACTATATTTGGGAACGACTGCAAGTAGGTAAAGGTAAAGGTAGTCCCCTGTGCAAGCACCGAGTCATTAGTGGCCCATGGGGGCCGTCGCATCACCACGTTTTCTTGGCAGACTTTTTACGGGGTGGTTTGCCGTTGCCTTCCCAGTCATCTACACTTTGCCCCCAGGAAACTGGGGAAAGTGGAGGAAACCCAGAAACAGGACAAAGAGTGGATGATGGCTTGTGAATGCGCCTATAAACAGTGTTGCTGTAAAGAAGCCAAGGCGTTCTGATATTTGGTAATATTATGTATGCTTTGTTTAAAAGTTATTGTAATGTTCATATTCTTCAAAACTTGTAAACTATTGTTGATTAGTTGTTGTGTTACAGTTGATGTTCATTGTTGATTTCTATTTGTTGTATGTTATAAAGCTTAATTTAAAAAAAAAATTTAAAAAAAGCCAAGGCGGAGCAAGACATCCGTGTGGAAACTGCCCGTCGTCCATTAGCTGTCTTTTTCCTTGTTGCGCCTAAAGGAGGAGCTCTTTTCATCACAGGGGCTGGGAGAATTTCCTCCGTGCCTTGCGACTACCAGCCCGAAAGCCTCGGCACGGAGTTCTTGGGGGCTCGTTCACAGCTAGGAGTCCGTCTCAGACTGGTCGTTGGCTCTTACAGGGAGGGTTTGATCAAAATATGCTCACTTGCTTGATTTTATACCAAAAGATTTTTTCTCCTTTTATGAATCAGTTAATCGTTTAAAAATCTGTCTTATCGAGAAAGTTGTTCAGTTCATTGCAGTTTTCATATTTAGGCATTTGAAGGAAGCGAAACTCCCAGGGGCCGCTTTGCAGACGGAGAAAACCGAAAGTAGCTCTCTCCCGCCGAGGCAGCCATGGACGCTGGGGGTCCCGTGGCGGAGCTGTGCGAGGAGGCGACGTGCCCCATCTGCCTGGAGTTTTTCCAGGATCCCGTCACGATCGCCGAGTGCGGCCACAACTTCTGCCGAGCCTGCCTGGCCCGGAGCTGGGGGGAGTCGCCGGCCGAGGCTTCCTGCCCCCAATGCAGGGGAACAGCTCAGCCAGGGGACCTCCGCCCGAACAGGCAACTGGCCAACGTTGTCGAAATAGTGAAGAGAATGAGTCTTCCGGGGGGAAACAGAAGAGCCACGGAGAGGGTATGCAAGAAACACCGGGAGTGCCTGAACCTTTTCTGCCAAGACGACGAGACCCTCTTGTGCGTCGCCTGCGGCAGGTCCAAGGAGCACAAAGAGCACGAGGTGATGCTGGCTGTGGACGCTGCCGAGGAGTATAAGGTAGGAAACGCTTGCAGGTCCCGACGCTGATGGGCAAAGGCGAGAGCTCTGGCTTCCGATTTGGAATTTCTCTGTAGAATCACATTTAGAAATTTGGAAAGACGCAAACCGACATATGGCCGCACAATGCCCCTGACTCCATTTCCTGCGCTTTCTCCCGCGCCGAGCCCAGGCACGCAGTCAGGACGGCGCGCCCGCAGTGCCTCTCCCGGAACACTCGACGGCACTGATTGAGTCCGGCTTGCCCCCGCGCCAGGATCCCCTGACAGGATTCTCCCGCATGTGGAGTGCATCTCCTGGCTGCAAATACGCAGGCAAATTGGAAAGCATTATACGTTTGTCAGGGCGAGAGCAGGAGACGACAGAAAAGGAAAGGCCCGCAGGCTCTCATTCACAGCAGTCCTGCCGAGGCGCACACTGTTGTTCTCGGGACCTCATAGATTAACCACCAGTTCACCTGGGGAAGCATTTGCGCTGGGAACCGGAAAATGCTGCAGGGAGACCTGTGAGTGGGGCTCCTGAGGTGTTTGTTAGTTAGTCGCAGCTATGTTTGGGTAAGGGAGGCTGATTCAGACTGGGGGTGCCACATGAAGTCAAGGGGCACCTGCTTCATTTTTCTGACCTCCAGAGTGGCTGTGGGCCCACTTGGGCCAGCGTAAAGCAACCCATAAGCAGATTTGCCATCTTTGGTTTGGGAAATTCCTGGAGCTTTGGGGGTGGAGCCTAGGAATTTGGACAGGGGAGAGAGGCCTATGGAGATGTGATGTCATAGAGTCAGCTCTTTGAAGAGCAAGATTCGGGCCCAGTAGCACCTTAAAGACCAACTAGATTTCCAATATCTGATAAAACTCATACCCTCGAAATCTAGCTGGTCTTTAAATTGCTACTGGACCCAAATCTTGCTCTTCTAGTGCAGACCAACGCTGCTAACCACTTGAAGTTTTCATTTCCTCCAGGGGACCCGTTCTCTCTAGCCTGGATATCAGGTTTAATTTGAGAATTACAGCCCCTCTCCCACTTGAGGCTGGTAATTCTACCAGCAGGGCACAGTGTCATATAGGTTCCAGGGAAGGCCCTTAGCCTTGAGCCCTATAGCAGGAGAAGGCTGTGTTGTCTTCACCATATGACTCATCCAGAAGCCATTCAATCTGAAGCAGGGTTTGAAGGCTAAGGATGGCAGGTTGGAGGTCAGGAGTAATTTCCCCCAAACTTTCAGAATTCGATGAATCCATAGTCCAAACTTTTCCATCTACTCCAGCCAATGCACTGCTCAGCATGGCTCGCTCTGCCACTCTTGGAATTAATAAAAAAATCAACAAACCTTTTGCTTTCTTTTCAGGATAAATTCTGTAGCTGCCTAGAAACTCTGAAGAAGACGAGAGAAAGAATACTGGAATATAAAGCAGATGTAGAAAAGGAAAGCCGAGAGCTGCTTGTAAGTGTCTGTATTACTGAGGAAATTTGAACAGAGGGACTCCAGAGAGGAGGAATTATTTGTCCTATCTGGCATTGCCAACCTCCATGTAGGGCCAGTGCCGGATCTAGTGTTCAAAGCGCCGGGGACAAGTGCAGTTTGGCCACCCTCGCGCGCACCCCTGGTGCTGCATGATGATGTCACTTCGTGATGTCATCACAAGGGGCAGGCGTGCCGCCAGCTGAGCAATGGCAGCAACAGCGGCTGGGAGGCTGCCTGCATCACTCACCTGCTCCACTGAGGGGGCGGCCAGCTTGCTGTGCACACTTCCTGTCCTGCAGGGCAGGCAAATGGCACGGGTGGCCTCCCTGCCCTCCCTGCCATTTGCTTGCCCAGCAGGACACAGGGAGCGCGTGGCAAGCTGGCCGCCCCCTCAGCCGGGTAGGTGAGTGGCGTGGGCGGCCTCCCAGCTGTCTGTGCCATTCGCCTGCCTGGCTGAGGGGGCAGCCAGCTTGCCACATGCTCCCTGTGTCCTACTGGGCAAGCAAATGGCACAGGCGGCCACTCAGCTGCCCGTGCTGCCACTGGCACGCTCCCAGCAGCTGGCAGCTGTGCCCGGCGCCCCCTCTTTGGTGGTGCTGGGGACAGACTACCCCCCTGCCCCCCCTCAATCAGGCCCTGTGTAGGGCTTGGAGATATCTCTGATTTACAACTAATTTCTACACTACAGAGAACAGAGTGCAGGCAGGGGGTTAGGACCTGCCTCAGAAAAGAGGGCAGACAATTTCATGGGTAGCTGTGCCTGGTCGTGGGGCAGAAGAGATTATCTCCACCTCTGGAAGAAGATAGAGTTGTTGTGAGGCCTGTCTCTGGTGATGAGCAGACCTTTTAACTTCAAGTTTTAAAGAGAATTCACTACAGCCCCCCTCCCCCCTTTCCACCCGTGTGCTGCAGGAGCAAACAGGAACGGAGAGGCAAGAGATGGTGGCTGAGTGCAGACAATTACGCCAGTTTCTGGAGGAAAGAGAGAGACTTCTGCTGGCCCAGATGGAAGAGGTGGAGGAGGAGATTGCAAGAGAAAGGGATGAGCGTCTGGAAAGGCTCTCCAGGAAACTCTTCTGCCTTGAGTGCCTCATCCGGGAGATGGAGGAGAAGATTCAGCAGCCGCCCAGTGAACTTTTGCAGGTAAAACTGTGGCAGAAACAGGCCAGACTTCCCTCTGGAAGAGTCCGAATCTTTGTATGTTGCCTTCAGCCGCACTACAAGAGAAGAGTCTTATCTTATAGAGCTGATAATTGGATCTATTATGCACAAGAGCACCCAAGATAAACAGAATTGTGTATTTGCCATAGTTTTTCTATTATTTTCCCCCTCTCTACAGAGCCTGGGGAGATGCTTCTCAGAGGGTTTGTTAATTTCCTCTTCACCTCCTAGAAGGGAAGGTGAAACTAACAGAGCCTTTGGGTGGCAAAGAGGAAATTAACAAACCAGCTCCGTAAAGGGGAAATTGACAAAGCCTTCAGATCTCTTTTAAAATAAAGCTTCCCGGCTAACATTATGACTCCCTTCACGTGTTATTTGTCTTTTGTAGCTTAGCTCTCAGTGAGAAAAATCCAAGTGAGTAGCCATGTTGGTCTGCAGTAGAAGAGCAAGTTTCGCGTCCAGTAGCACGTCAAAGATAAACTAGATTTCCAGGGTATGAACTTTCAAGAGTCAAAGCTCCCTTCTTTAGATACCTTTGGAAGTGGAACTATAGGTTTATATCCAGCTAGAAGGTGGGAGGGGTATTTAAAGTAAGGATGTAAGGTATAACAATACTGTGATTAGCTTGAAAGAGCAGGGGTGTGAAAAGCAGAAATTCAACATCTGTAGTGAGAAAAGAATCCAATGTCTCTTACAAGCCCAGGGTGGCAGCGGCGGCGGCGGTTCATTGTTCCAAATTTGAAAAGAAACTCAACTTCAGCAATCTTGCATTGTAATTTTCCTTTGAAGTTTCTCTGCTTGAGGATTGCTACTCTTAGGTCAGTGGTGGAATATCCTGGAAGATTAAAATGTTCTTCCAGTGGTTTTTGAATGTTGTGATTTTTGATATCAGATTTATGTCCATTTTTTCATTTGCAAAGGGACTGACCTGTTTGTCCAATATAGAGAGAGGAAGAGCATTCCTGACACTTGATAGCATATATCACATTGGAAGATAAACAATAAACCTGAGATGGTATCATTGGTGTTGTTAGGGCCAGTGGTTATTTTGTTAGAGTGAATAGAGGGTCAGAGTTGGCATCTTGCTTTACTGTCAGTCCTGGTCCCCACGTTCATGTCCACGTTAGGACATGCATTGTTGTGAGTAAGGAATTGTTTAAGGTTGGGGGGCTGTCTGTAGGCAAGAAAAGGTTGGTCTCCCAATGCCTGTGAGAGAGCAGTATCATTGTCCAGCACAGGTGGCAGGTCATTAATGATGCATTGAACTAATTTGAGCTGGGATCTGCAAGCGACCCCACTCCCCAGTAGTGTTTTGATGTTGTTATGTTTGGGCTTATCTTGTAGTAGGTCATCCCTTGGTATAATTCTGGCATTGTTGATCTGTTTTCTTACTACATCTGGTGGGTATTTTAATTCCAGAAATCTCTCTCTGTCAGAGATTCTCCTCTGTGGGACTTACAACAGAGACTTAGAGAATTACAATACTGTCCTGCACTTAGTTATCTGGACTCCTCAGGGGTCACTCATGTCTCCTGGTGAGCTGGCCTTTGGGGCAAGAGCAAGTGGCATTGGAACACAGGGTTTGCACCTAGTGGACCGGTTGATCCAGCAATGCAGCCCTTTGAACCTCAGCTTAAATAGGCTGAGGGGTGATCTGGCTGAGCTGCATTTGCTGGCAGGTGTAGGATTTCAGGAGGCTAGGCATTGCTCTGTCATGATCCTGCAAGGAAGTATCCCACTCAGTGTTCTGTTCCAGGTCTGCAGAGAAGTGGCGCACTGCCAGCCTTGCATTGCGCCTCTTTTGCGCCGCCTCTGCCTGGGCCCTTTGCCATAGCTGTTCCTGCAGCGTGGGAGGTGATCAGGAGGCGCTATGAGCCCTAGTTCATGTCCTGCCTGGTGGTGGCCCAATTGCAGCCCAGGCAGCCAGGACTTGCTTGTAGGGTGGTCTCTGGTGCTGTTGGGGCATGGTCGGCCAGTGCCTCTGCAGCACTAGACCTATCCTGACCATGTTGGTCCTCAGGCTCTTCATATGACCCCTCCAGGTCTGAGTCACTGGCCTGGGCAGAGAGCTGATCAGAGGAGGTCATGACAAATACCCACCAAATCTTCAGGCCACCCAGAAAAAAAGCACAGCATGAATGATCATTTATTGCTCATTTTAAAGGTAGGGTATTGGGGTTGGGGCATCCCCGATACGTATGTAATTTCCCTTCGGTTTTAAAGCAGGCTTCCTTGTACTGCATTTCAGTGGTGCTGCTTTTAACCAAACACCTTTTAATTTTACCTCATGGAGATTTCTCCTGCACTTTACAAATATACATCCCACAGGTAGACACGCACAATGGCCAGAGTGCATCGCCCTGAAGGGTCGGAGGCATTTTCCCAGTGTAGTCTGTGGCAGGCACTCATTTTCCTCTTCTTTTTCTCTCTTTTCCTTCCAGGATGTCAGGAGCATCTTGCAGAGGTAAGTAGATCTCAGGCATTTCCCTTCAGGATCCTAGGGAGGATCAGGAGAACACATGGTCTTCCAAGGAGGAAATCTAGGATCCCAGCGCCTCCAGCATTTCATAGCTAAAAACATTGCGTATTTGCCATGCCTTCTTATTCTCTCCACTGTTTGAGCATGGCTTGATTTCTGCAAATGGTTCAGTGGCGATTCAAAAGGGTTGCTGAGATCTTGCGAGGAAATCTTGTGAGAACTGGGCCTTTAAAAAAATCTTTTAAAAAATCTTTCCTTTGTTTTACAATAAGATTTTTCTGCAACCCCCAAGTTTGTAAAAAGACTGTCCTTCTGTCAGGATAGCCCATATCCATAGATATAATTATCTGCATTGGGCCATGGCCAGAATTAGATAGAGATGTTTTAGCCTAATCAAGTTATCAAAGCTGTAGGATTCGGTTTCGTTTTCCCGGCCATGTCGGATGCTCCTCTCCGCAGGTCCGGGAGGAAGTGGCCGAGCAGCCTGACCGGGAGGTTGACCTGCGAGGGTTAACCCCCAAGACTCCCAGTTAGGGGGCCAGGGTCCGGAGCGCTGCGGGAAGAGCCCCCTGAAGCTGATCCAGGGGGTAAATTGCCCGTTTGCTCCTATGGAGGCCGGCAGACTTGCACAGCGCATCGCTTGCTGCCAGGCCATGGAGAACGGCAACAAGCAGATTTAAGGTGAAAGCCTGTAAGTAAGCGGATCCCTTCTGTTATTCTAAGCGTATGCGAAGGATTGGTGGGAGTTGAAGCTAAAGAAGGTTCGGAAATCTTCCCCTTCATTGAGTTTTGGAATCTAGTTGGCGGACTCCCCCCCCTCCCCTAAGATGGCGACGAAAAAGCAGAGCCCTGTGGAGGGCAAATCGGTTTCGGCTGCATTGCTGGGGAAGGGAGAGACTCTTGAAGAGGTGGTTAAACGGTCGGTCGTTGAAGCTATGAAGCCCTTTGTTGACAAGCTAAATGAAATTGGACAAAGGATTGGCTCAGTTGAAAATGAAGTGAAAACCATTAAAGAGGTAGCGCTCGAAGCAGAGAAATCTGCCCGGGAAAATGCAACACTCATGAGAGCTACAAATAAAGAAGTAAAGCTTCTGGAGAATCAATTGATAGGACTACAAGTGGATCGTGCTCAGACAGTATTGCGTTTACAGAATGTGAAGGAGGGGGGAAATGAAAATTGAAAGGATTTGGTGTCGGAACTTTTGGCGTCATTCGCAAAGCCAACTAAAGAAGAGGTAAAAAGCGATATTCTGGAAGTCCGTCGGACATCTTCAAAATATGCAACGAAGCGTCAGCTGCCTCGTGAGATTATTATTGATTTTTCATCTAAGAAGACTCGGGACACCATCTTATACAATTCGATTAATGTGGACTTGGACTTTCTGGGCAACAAGGTTAAGATACTGAAGGATGTTCCATTTTTAGCTCGGAAAAGAAGATCTAAATACAAAAGGTTTGCAGGTCTTCTGAGAAAGCGTGACATAAAATATAAATGGTTATTTCCGGAAGGTATCTGGTTCAGATATAAAGACCAAGCCTACAAGATAACATCGGAAGTACAGCTGAGGGATTTTGTGCTTAATCATCAAGAGTTCCAGCAAGAAGAAGATTCAGAATCTGGAGGGGGGAGTGGGGAGGAGGGAGTGAGCGCAGCTAGTGCAGCTGTTCAGAGGGAATTGAGACCGAGACGCGGGTGGGGGGGGGAGAAGACCTGATCCTGACTGTAGTTTGTATTTTATAAGATCTGCCAATCTAATCGCATATGAGAAAGTTTAACTTTAAAGAATTGTATTATGAAGGGAATTCAATACTTGTAGTTGTAGTTTATGTTCTTATGTTGTTTTTTACCTTTCTCCTTGTTTCCTTTTTCCTTTTTCTGTTTGTAGTTTGGTTGTAGTCTGGATTTTAGTAATTAAAAATAAAAAATATTATAAAAAAAAACAAGTTATCAAAGCTGTAGACTAGGTTTGCCAGGGGCCACAGGGGCCCAAGCAGGGTACTGACCTCCCATGTATCCGCAATCCTGCTCCCTCCTGTCCCACTGAACTGGCTTCAGTGTGCCCAGAGTTTCTTCCCGTGTGCTGGAAAATGATGTCATTTTCCAGCGTGAAGGAAGAGCCACCAGGTGTGCTGAAGGCAGTTCAGCGGGATGGGGGAGTGCTGAAGCCTCCAAATGAGCAATTTTTGGCTTCAGTGTACCATGTGGCTCTTCCTTTGTGCTGTAAAAGATAGTAAAGAGTCCAGTAGCACCTTTAAGACTAACCAACTTTACTGTAGCATAAGCTTTCAAGAACCACAGTTCTCTTTGTCAGATGCATCTATTTTGCCACTACAGACTAACACAGCTAACTCCTCTGGAGCTGTAAAAGATGCAGTTTTTCAACACAAGGGAGGAAATGCCGGGTGCACTGAAGCCAGTTTTGTGGGACTGGGGAAGCATGCGCATGGGCTTCTCCCCCTCCCTGGCCAAGTGAGTGGGCCAGGGGTGGCAGGTGGGGGCAGGGAGATAGCAATCCTTCTGTAGGCTAGGCAAGGGCCCCCAACACAATGTCCACGGGCACCATGGCACCATCAAGTGTTTTTAGGAAGTGGGTGGCTTTTGCCCAGCAGGCTTCTGGTTGGTCACTGCAGTTTTGATTGGTTGTGCAGGTTTTTAAAAAAACATTACTCTCAAGTGTCATTGTGCCTTTCCACTTAAATTGTGTGGCCCACTCTGTTCCTAATACCCATGGGGAACCTAACCTGGGTTGCAGTGGATTAACTAAAGTCGGTAAGTTTGTGGATGATCCTGGGATTATCAGAAAGAAGGGAAGCCTCTGGCTTGGGAGCATCGGATGGAAATAACTAAGGGGCTATGGAGGGATGGAGGGGAATTTGCAAAGCTGCAGGTGATGAAGTGGTGTGTAAAGAAAAAGAGAAAGTAGAGGGAGGTTTAAAAAGGGATCAAGAGAGAGTTAAGTCCATACTTTGCCTCATCCTGCAGTCTGTGCAATGCATGGTGGTGGAGTAAAAATCTGGAAGGTGAACCTAACCTAACCTGAATGGCTTGACCTTCAACCTTCCTAATTTCCTGCCCTTTGGGAGGAATATAGGTGTTTTGTCATTGTCTTCCACTGTATAGTGATCTCAGGCTAAGTTGGGCTCTTCAGGCTAATATCTTTTCTTTGTATCTTCTCCCCCGCTTGCTTACTTCAAGTTCTCTGACCTCTTTCTCTTTTTTTTTAAAGAGACATAGCCCTGTTGGGGTAATGATTTGGCCAGACCCAGAATGGGGTACTGATAGTATTTTGTGCAGAGATTTACTGACATATTGCTAGGACTGTAACCCTGATTCTCCTCGATAAGCTATCACTAATGGTTCTTTCTTTTTTCTTCCAAGCCTGCTTTGGAGCTCTATTGCTTTTTATTTCAGTCTCAAACCTTGGGGCAGCCTGTATCCATTCCCCTTCATCTGACCCTGGACCTGAGCCCTGTGTTCATACAGATAAGCACGTTCTCATGTTGCCCTGAATTCACTGAGTAACAAAGATAAGTAGGTTTGAAGATATTTCCACTCACCTTTGGAATGTTCCTGTTTGATTTTTTTTGTATGTTACTCCATAAAAAATTAAGTAGTTCAATGCTCACCAAATCTCACTGACAAAAAAAATCATAGCAGTACTATAAAGTCCTTGAGAATAGAAAGTAAGTTAAGAAACCTCCCCCACCCCTCATAAAAACAAAACAAGCAATTTAATATTAAGACATTACTTCTAGAGAGGTGTTACAATCAGATCTTTACTGAACAAAGGGGGTAGTCTCATTTCTCTAGACTGATAGTCAAAACAGTACTTGAGGTTTCCAGTTCATCTCTGGAAAGTCCAACTGGCATTCTGGTTCAAACATAGAAGTGGTAACTTATCAAACAAGCCTCCCCCTTCTCCAGTAAGACGAAGTTTGAGTTTTCCCAAGTATCAAAGCAATCTCTGCTTGGCTGTTTTGGCCAACAACAGGCAGTACATATTTTCTTCTTTTTTAAAAAAAAAACTAGTATCTTGGCTGGCATCTGCATTGGCTAGCGGTCCTCTAGAGCCAAACACTGATAATTATCCCACACAATTCTGTCTTCCCCTCATCCCACTTAGCACCCCTGAAGGTACTTATCAGGAAGCAGGAATTAATATGGATGTGCTCGGTTTCCATCCTCACTGAGGACTGGGAAAGTGTGAGATGGCAAGTGAAATCTCAAGATCTGCCCAACAATCTTGAAAAAATCTGATTCCTGTCTTGCTGTGCTGGGATGTGAAGGATTCACAACAAGATGACATTTCTTGTAGAACACTGGTTTGTGGGCATTGTCACCACGGAGCATTTAAAGGTGCTCATAGGATGAATTACACTTTCTTTATTTCATTGTGGGATCCAGTTTGATTTCATGGTTTGTTATGGTCATTATATTTGTAATTTATCTTAAGGGGGATATAAATAAATAAAATGTTCAGACTCGACATTATGAGGGATACACGGCTGTTGATGAGAGCAGCAATCCTGCATCTCTTCTTGAAGTCTCCCCAGAAATGCCTAATGGGAAAAGGAGTCTTGTGGGGCATTTTATCACACTCACAGCAAGTAGGAGAGGTTGGAAAGGAGTGAACATAGGGAGCATCTGAGCATGATGATGGCTTGTAATATATCTCCCTTCACTAGACATTACAGGGAAAGAATTCAAGAGAGGTGTGTGGGAATGATATTCTTGGAGGAAGCCACTTTTCCTGTCCAGCGGGGCTTTGGGGTCTTCCCAAACTAGTGAGGTAGGCTTTCCTGTCCAAAGTCCTTCTCAATCTCTTTCTGCATCTATGCCTAGGCAGCCTGCTATTTCCTTCTTTCTTAATCCTTTTCTTTTTGCCACTTGGGAGTTCTGGATCGGAGGGATGGTTGCTTAATCTTGTTTCTCTCCAGGTGCGAGGAAAAGGCGAAGTCTAAGAAGCCACCAGCTTTTCCTCGTGCACTGAAGTGGAGAATTTGGGACATTTCTGACCATAACATCTTACTGAAAGCTGTCACAAATCAGTTCAAAGGTAACAAAGATGTAGGGATTTAAGACTGAACATTATATTGGGTCAGCAGGTTACAGGTTACATATATGATTTGTGAGGCCTTCAGAATGGGGGATTTGAGTGCCAATTCAGAAGACTGCTTAAAATTGTTCCTGCAGCCTTACCTCAGAGTTACACTTTCTGCAATTGTTCATAGCCATCTATAATTTTTTTTCACCTCCAGTATCTCTACCTTGCATAGAGACAAAGATAACAAGAGACATCCAGTAAGAAAAGAAAGGGTGAATGTGACACTTCCCTGCCCCCTCACTTATAGAAAATATCTTCTTTCTTCTTTTCAGGAACACACAGACCTTCTCTTTACTATATCACCGTGACAAAGATAGACCCTTTTAAAGTCAGCCTCTGTGAATAAATCCCCTTTGCTTGTTGCGTATGTCCTAATTGGGCACAGAGAATGGTTTGAAGATGCCAGAGGTATTACCACTTCTCAAGATAAACATGTCTGTGTATCATGAACAGGTGGGTCAGGGAGCTGGCTTGGACCCCCACCGTTGCTGCTCTCACCTTCTTGGAAGAAGAGCAGGAGATAGATACAGCACTTAATTACTTTTTGGCAAGAACAGCTCTGGATTCACCTGAACAAATGTTGCTTATGTCAAATTTTAATTCAGTGAAGGCTGGTAATTTCAGTTGGCTTTCTTAATTGTGGCCAGTACAGTTGGGTTAATCTTTTGATAACACATTCAGGAACAGCTCCCTTCCATCCTTTCTGTAATCCACTCCAGAACATTCTGATTTTTGGTCCTTTTCGGTCCAGTCACTTGCTCCTCTCCATTGCCCTCTTCACTACTCACTTCATTTCAGATCCACATCCTAATGACTCAGTGACAAAGTCTTGAAGATTTTTAATGGTTCTGATTTTCACTTGAAATCCACAAACTTGGTCTGAGAGATTCTCTTATAGTTGCCTCTAAATTCAAATTGTGAGTTTGAAACTGGACTTTGAGGGATAGTTGCAAAAGTTAGGCCTCAGTTCAGCTAATGCTAATTACGAAACCAGTTAAATTAATCTTGAATGTTTTCAGAACTCAGATCATGGATTTGAAAAACACTTAGCTACAACTAAGTTTAGCTGGATTAGGCCCTTAAAGTACAATGCATAGTATACTTCCTCCTAGCATGATCCAGATAATTCAAGGATAACCATGTTCAGAATTACTCTTGATCACTTTTGATAGTGTTAAGTGTCAGGTTGCCAAATATAGCTTTTCCCTCTTTGTTTTCTATATCAAACAGTAGCCATAATTGGGAATGGTGAACAATTTCATACTAACAGATTTGAATTTTTAGAAGCAGATTGGGGATGAGAGACATTTTTGCTACTAGATATTTTTTATCTTTTCCTCAGTCTACTTCAAATAATGAAAAAACAGGAGTATTTATATACTGATTTTTGTTGCAATATTTATTTTAAGCACAAGGATATGCTGCTTAGTTGCTATTCTCTTGTTTCCACAGCTGCTCTGGTCTCTGGTCTTCAGTTACACAAAGGTACATTTCTTTTCATGCATCAGTCATAAGTTGAACACAATTGCAAAAGAAAGAATTTGATAAAAAATATGGGACCATGAGATACCTCCAGATGTGAGGCACAGAACAGGCTTTTGGGAAAGTTGCTGTGATCCTTTTCGCAGATTCCCCTCTTTCATGTTTACTGTCAGGTTCTGGCAGTTAGATCCCTAAGTACTTCACTGCGCACACTCCAGTGTATGAGTTAAAGTTGCTTTATTAGAGATTCATCAGTATCAGTGCACAAAGACAGAGGCATTGGAAGAAGTGATGGTAGGGATGGGAAAGAAGAAAGAAATGATTTTGGTTCCCAGGCTCAGGCCGACATTCAAGGACATTCTTCTGTCGGCTGCAAAACTGAAAGTAAACACCTGTAAGATAAGCAAAGCAGCTACTAGCCTAACTTTAAATGTATATTACCCATACTCTCAGAGGATCAGTACAGTATACAAGGTACCCTTATGACAGATATGTTGGCAGGTATTTCTGACATTTACCTTCCACATTTAAGGTGCTATGAGAGAAGGCTACCTGAGACCCAAGGTAGCTCACACAATTCAAAACAATACAATAGGGACTGAATATTACATACAGTAAAAATGCAATAAAAATGGATTATACAATGAAGGAATGCACTAGAAAATTGTACAACAAATACAATAAAGCAGGATTACAACACTGGATAAGTGAAAAAAATTCGATATAATATATACAAAGAATTAAGATACGAAAGCTCTCTAGTTTTACAGACAATAACTACAACCCTGATCCTTTCATAAAAATGCCCTCCTGAACAATTTCATTTCATGCATTCTGCAAAATAATAGAAGTGTGGAAGACCTTCTGACCTCCTCGGGTAATCAATTCCACAAAGTGGGAGGAGCTACCACAGAATGCTCAGGTAGGGTCAGCTGTCCATCTTACCTCAGGGTGGTATAATTCAGAAGACTGCTGCGATGAGAAGATCTTCTACAGCAGCATAGATCTATTTGGTCACTGTATCTTGAAAGGGAGGGTGACCAAGATGATTAATGAGGAAAGGCTGAAGAGTCTGGGACTTTTTATTTTTGAAAAGAGGTGACAGTGGTGGGGACATGATAAAATTTTATAAAATCACCCATGACATAGAGATGGTGGACTGAGAGAACTTTTTCTCCTTTCAAAATATCAGAACATCAAAGTTGATGGGCAATAGATTTAAGATAGACAAAAGGAACTGATTCTTTACACAATGAGTGATTAAAATGTGGAACTCAGTAGCACAGGCAGCTTTAAAAAGGGATTGGACAGATTCATGGAGGATAGGTCTACTAGCCATGGTGAATAAAGGGAACCTCTGCATTCAGAGGCAGTAAACCTCTGAGTCCCAGTGCCAGGAGGCAACTTTGGGGGAAGGCCTCATCCTCTCTGCCCTGCTGTTGGCCCTCCGTAGTGTCTGGTTGGCCACTTGTGGAACAAGATATTGGACTAGATGGACCACTGGTCTGAGCCAGCAGGGTTCTTATGTTATCAGGACAGGAATAGATATATTCAAGGCTGGGGGAGTCCTAGGCCATGATGGACTTTGCAGATAACAAATAGTACCTTGTCTGAAGACACCTGGAGCTTGTGTGGTGATGTGTTTAGTTGAAGCTCATTAAGTAATTAATTATGATAAAGCTGACCCAGCATTTGTCTCACTATTTCATTCCAACAGCAAATGTGAGTCTGGATCCCGACACAGCCCATCCCTACCTCGCCCTGTCTGGGGACTGGAAAAGCCTACAGTGGGGATGGGCACCCCAAGACCTGCCCAACAGTCCTGAGAGAGTTGACTTCTGGCCTGCTGTGCTGGGACGGGAGGAATTTGCAGGAGGACGACATTTCTGGGAAGTCACTGTGGGAAGTGCGGGAGACTGGTTTGTGGGCATCACCGGGAAGTCTGTGAAGAAGAAGGGAAGAAATACCCCTTTTAGTGTTAACAATGGCTTTTGGAGTATAGGGAAGGCAGGTAAGTTTTATCAGACGTCAAATGATGACTTTCCTCTGTCTGTGAGTTCAGAGCCCAAAAGGATCCGAGTGTCTCTGAACTACGCTGGGAGGCAGGTGGCCTTTTTTGATGCTGACAAAGCAGCCATTCTGTTCGTGTTCTCAGACACCTACTTCGGTAGAGAGGCCCTCCAGCCCTTCTTTGCGGTGTTCAAAAAAGGCTACCTCAGACTCCCTCTTTAAGGTAGTCAAATCACACTCCTGGAAGTGACGTCATTGCGCCATCCAGTGAGCTTCAAGACTCAGTAGGGCTCACTCAATGCCGTGTTCCTTGATTACAGTCTCAGGATTTAAAATCATACATCTATGTCGTGTAGGACTGCTTTCTCCTCCAGAATCCAGTTTTGGCAACAAACACTGACCCAAAGCCAGGATTGAAGGCATCCAAATTTGCACTACATGTAAGAGCAGATGGGAATGATGGAATGTATATGACAGAATTGTTCAAGAAGGCATTTTTATAAAGTGAACAAAGTTATGTAATGCCTGTGGAATTTAAGTTGGTTTTCATTGTATATGTTTGTTGAATTGTTCTATTACTTTGTAATCCAGTTTTATTACATTGTTTGTGGTATGCAATATAATATCTCACTGCACTGTTCCCCAGCCTAACGGTCTGTATTACATTGTGTTTTAGTGCAAAGTTCTTTACTTATATTGATTATACGTATTGTATTGTTCTTACGCTATTGGTTTCAGTTGTAATCCAGCTTGAGTCTCAGTGAGAATGGCGGATTCAAGTAATAATAATAATGATAACATTCGATTTATATACCGCCCTTCAGGACAACTTAATGCCCACTCAGAGCGGTTTACAAAGTATGCTATTATTATCCCCACAACAATCACCCTGTGAGGTGGGTGGAGCAAGATTCAAGATGGCAAGATTCCATTAGCACCTTAAAGACCAACAAGATTTTCAGGGTATAACTTTTTGATCCCTGATCTGGATAGCCCAGGCAAGTCCAATTTCATCAGGTCTTAGAAGCTTAGCAGGGTTGACCTTGGTTAGTAATTGGGTGGGAGACCTCCATCGAAGACCAGGATTGCAGAGGCAGGCAATGGCAAACCACTCCAGTTAGACTCTTGCCTTGAAAACACCATTGGAGTTAAGTCAGTTATGACTGGATAGCACTTTCCACCACACAAGCTTTTGAAAAGCTCCCTTCATCAGATACAAGCCTTTATATTCCAGTCAGAAGGTGGACGTTCTTATCACCACATAAAACTTCATTGACTGCACTTATTCTCCTTTCCTCTCTAAGCTAGCCATCGTTAAAAATATTACAGCATGCCATATGTGCCACATAGGGCCTCCTAAACTCATGTACAACTTCTTCCTCTTGTAAGAGTTCAGCCAACATTTAGATTATCCTGGCAACTCTTCCAGTTCCAGAGATTGCTGAGACAACCAAAATAGTGGTCAAGGTTTTGGAAGAGGAAGGGATTTCATGAGAGTATGGGAATCTTCACAAGTCATTTGAGACTAGCAGTGCTGTTTGGAAAGAGGGCTGAAGGAGAAGAGAGGGAAAGAAGGATTAGTTTATCTAGGAGTAGCGCTAGAGTGTTTTATGTGTATTGATTGTAATGGCCTTTGGCCACAAACAATAAATTCTCTCCCTCTCTCTCTCTCTCTCTCTCTCTGAGTAGAGAGAAAGGTGGGGTTCCAGCAACTGATGTGGATGGACAGAACAGGAAGTTCTTGCTTGTGGTGCACATCTACATCCTTTATTGCCCCATTCAGATAATCCAAATAGCCATCCATCTTCTTGCCCCTTTCTGGCAATTGGGCAAATGGTTATCTCCTTGCAGAAAACTCATCTCCGCTCAGCTGGCAATTTAAGCAGCTTATTACTCCCTTCCCTGGCAAGAGTGTTCTTCCCTGAGATTGGGGTCCCCTGGGTGTAATTCAAAGCATCTTACACTCCCCTGTCTCAACAACATCCTGGGTGTGACAACTCCCTGCCCCCAAACATACACACCGCCCTGCTGAACAGCAGCTGCAGGGATAGTGGGTAGATGGCAGGAACTATCCTGGCTGCAGCAGAGAATTGACAAGTTGAAGTGTCAGGCCTGTTTGCCCCAATGCACATGTACTGACTGCAGCACATGGAGCCCAGAAGGAGGCAAACAACCCCTTGCAGCTGTTTCAGCTCAAGAAAACTGTGTGGCCTTCCCTCTGCATTGGGCTCCAGCATGTGTCCAAAATACCTTCTTTGGCCCTAAGTTAGGCCAATACTTATCATGATTAACCTGTTGACAACAACGGAACAAATTAGTTCACACCATCTTCACGTCTGCTATCATGGGTTTAAATGTATTTTTAGCCACAATGAATTTTAGCCAGATTGACACCTTAGGCTCCAGTCTATAGCATATTTCCTTTGAAGCAAGGGGATTTATTTGGGGATATGAGTTTTCAGTAGGGATGCTAGACCCCTGGCAGGGGTGGGAGATCCCTTGCCCCTGCCCCCACACCCCGCCCCCACTTACCTGGCCAGCGGGAGGGGCGCACGCCTTCTGTGTGTGCTCCCCTGCAGCACTGCGCACTCCTGTGCACAGCAGCTGTCTGGATCGGGCCCGTTTTGACCCGGATTGGGGCCACTGTGGAGCGTGGAAGTGCACCTGCACTCCTCAGTGGCCCAAAATGGGCCCGTTTCAGCCCAAATTGGGCTCATTCGGGCCTGTTTTGGGCTGCTGCAGAGTGCAGGAGTGCTCCAGCACTCTGCAGCAGCCCTGATCTGGGCCAAAATGAGCCCCAAACGAGCCTGATTTGGGCCTCTGCAGAGCACAGGAGCACTCCTGTGCGCCACAGTGGCCCCAATCTGAGCCCCTGCAGAGCATGGGCACGCTCCCAGGGGCTGCGTAATGACGTCACGTGGCCTCTGGGACAGGACAGGATTTTTTTTATCAAGGACTGTCGGCAATCCTAGGTATCAGAATTTAGATACTTTACCATTTTATGCTTTTCATCATCTTAATAAATGAGATTTCGTCATAACTACATTGGGAGTACGTATGGGGTGGAGAGTGAAATGAGATGCTGTGTGGCAGTGACAGATGTGTGTAAGCACACCATATTTGGCTGTTAGATCATTATTTGGATCCTACATCCACATATTGTTGGATATTGTGCTATGGTTGAGCTATAGCAAGCACTTAATTCCTTAAAATAGATCAAGATGGGTAGCCATTTTAGTCTGACTGTAGCAGTAGAAAAGGGCAAGAGTCCAGTAGTACCTATAAGACTAACAACATTTGTGGTACTACAGTATCCCCCTGACATAGTGAGAAAGATGATTGAAAGGCCGAAATGACATCCAAGGGACTGCTTGCTACAAGACAAGTCCAAAGAAAACAACAGAATATTGCTGGTGGTCACCTACAGCTCACAACTCAAGCCAGTCCAATGCATTATTAATGACCTACAACCTGTGCTGGATTGTAACACTTCCCTCACACAGGCACTGGGGGCCCGACCTTTTCTTGCTCACAGACAGCCTGCTAACTTAAAACAACAACTCACCCGCAATGATAAACTACTTAATGCTAACATGAACTCTGGTACCAAGGCCCGCAACAAACCAATATGCCAACTTTGCTCTCATATAGATCCTAGCATCACCATCAGTGAACCCAACAACATCAGCCATAGCATCTTGGGTTCATAATTTGGTGGGGGCTAGGCTGTCCTCTCGCCAGCCATACCACTGAAGACCATCTACCACCCATGCAGGAGCTCATAAGTGTGGTGCAGGACATCATGCAAGAGCCAAGCCCTGCGTCTAAAATGCTGTATTAATATTTATATCCGCCAATTTTAATTGTATAGGGAATAAAGTTTTAATGTTTTTATAATGTTTTTATTCTTTATGTAAAAATCATATGTTGTTACACCGCCCTGAGCCTGTCCGACGGGGAGGGCAGTCTAGAAGTATAATAAAACAAACAAAACAAACAATCCTGCTCATCCCCTAATGTGAATTATGCCATGTGTCAGTAATATCCTTCCACCTCTACATTGGACAAACTGGCCAGTTCTTTCAACAAAGAATTAATGGACATTAAGTCTGACATCAGAAACCAAAACATTCAAAAAACGGGGGTGGGGGAGGAACACACTTTAACCTTCCAGGACGTTCAGTTGCTGACCTAAAAGCAAGTTATCCTGCAGAGGAATTTTAAAGGGAGATTAGAGAGACTGCTGAATTGCAACTGATAACGAAGCTCAAGACAATGCATCCACCTGGACTGAATTGAGACCTCGGCTTCCTTTCTCATTACCAATGTAGATTTCTCCACACCCACTACCCCTTTGCATACCCCCACCCTATCCTATCCCACCTACTATTGTTATTCACCAGCTATTATCATTCGGCTTCTGTAACTACTCCACTCTCCAAGATATAAAGACGGATGGACTCGCATTCTAGCTGTATCTGAAGAAGTAAGCTGTTACAAAAGCTCATGCCCTACCACAAATGTTGTTAGTCTTGTAGGACTCTTGCCCTTTTCTACATTTAATTCCTGGGTTGGCTTGCCTACCCAGGAAAATCTAGTGAATGGCAGCTATAGTGCAAAATCCAATGAGGTGTGGATGCAAGATAATAATTCCAGATGGATAGCCAGGCACGCTCGTAGCAGCAAAGCAAAAGGAGTTCACTAGCATTACTTTGAATAACAAAACTTGCCCTCAAGTCATAGCTGATTTAAGGCAACGGCTGGTGGGGTTTCCAAGAGACTAGCAGAAGTCCATTGCCTTCCTCCTTTGCAGCATTCTGGTCTCCCTCAGAAGGTCTCCCATCCAATGACTAACCAAGGCCAGCCATGCTTAAGCTTTCCGAGATCTAACAAGGTTGGGCTTCCCTGAGCCACTAAAACCTTTGCTGAAATAAATTATTCTAGTCTTTAAAAGTGGCGCTTGACTCCTCTTTTATTTGAAACCAACTTTTCAGCGCCATTCTTTCAAAGTAGTTTGCCCAGGAGTTAATTTTAAACGGATTACTCAGCATTCATGTAAAATATTTTTGTTTACTAAACGAGGCACTGCTTTGGACCAGTCTCTCAGAAAGGGAGTTTCTTTCCTCAGCCAGACTCCGTACTGTGTTGATTTCTCACCAGCGGAGACACCCCCCCACCCCCTTCCGGAAACGCGCAGTCATCATCGCTCGAGAAACTGAAACTAGCTCGGTTGCTTTTCTGAGGTGGGAGGCAGCCATGGCGGCTGGAGGGCCAGTCCAAGATCTGTGCGAGGAAGCCACTTGCTCCATCTGCCTGGAATATTTCAGGGATCCCGTTATGATCGCCGAGTGCGGCCACAACTTCTGCCGAGGCTGCCTGACCCGGAGCTGGGGGGAGTCGGGGGCAGAGGCTTCCTGCCCCCAATGCAGAGGAATTGCTCAGCCAGGGGACCTCCGCCCGAATCTGCAGCTGGCACACGTTGTCGAAATAGCCAAGAAACTCAGTCTTTTTGAAGGGCAGAAGGCAGAAGCGAAGAGGGGAGAAGAAGGGAGGGAGAGAGTCTGCGCAAAGCACCAGGAGCCCCTACAATTTTTCTGCAAGGACGACGAAGCCCCCTTGTGTGTGGTCTGTGGCAGATCCAAAGAACACAAAGATCACCAGGTGACTCCTCTGGAGGAAACTGCTCAAGAGAATAAGGCAAGTAGGAAATCTCTCTGGATCACGCTGGGGACAGGAAGTTGCTCACTCTTCCTCGGTCCCTTAGTTTAGGATTGTGCTTCTTTTCGTCAGCCTTGCAGTAACTTTGGCTACCCTACTTGGTGTATGAAAAAGCCCAACTAAGGAATAGAAACCAGGAAGTAAACTTAAGTAAACAAAATTGTCTATTTTTTGTATCAGACGATCAGAGCAGCTGGAAAGGTGAGTGTCTGTGAGAAACACCAGAGGCCCCTGAAGCTCTTCTGTAAAGACGATGATGCCCCCATCTGTGTGGCCTGCAACGGATCCAAGGAGCACAAATATCATGAGGTGATTCCTATTGAGGAGGCTGCCCAGGAGTATAAGGTAGGAAATCTCTGTGGCTCTTGAGAGAGGAAGAACAGGGGATCTCCCCCCTCCCTGCTCTTCTGGGTGTCTGGTGAGACCCCTTGTGTACAAACTCCCTCTGCTGATCCTATCCTGGGCTAGTCTCTTTCTATACCGAAAGCAGGAATGAAAAACATCTTTGCTCCCCATCTCCTGCTGCCTCCTGGCTAGTCTTTTCTGCCAACAGCTGCATTCTTAAAATATTGCAAGAGATCCAAACCTGGAACTTATTTGGCCATCAATCAGAGATAATGGGTGAAAAAATATTTCCTGAAAATTTCCTAGGTCTTTGCTTTTTTCCATTGGAAAATCCCCATTTCTAAAGATTTGTTGCCTCATAAAATTAATAACAATAGGCTGGATTCTGTGAAAAATCTCAGCTGAGGGAAGGGGTTTCCAGCAACAGAGCCTGACTTCCCTGCCCCTCTCTCCTGCTGAGGCATAAAATGCCCTGAAACACTACTTCTGGGGAACAGTCTGGCATGGACTGTGGGCAAGCCAGACCAAATGGCCCCTGAAATGCTAAACAGAGCTCCTGGGGATTAGCTCTGTTTTCTCCTGGCTGCCTGCAGCCCTCCAGGAGAACTTTCCATGGAAGTTAAATGGTCAGCCCCCCCCCTTGCCATGTTTTGTCAAGTCGCAACTGATGGTGATCCCATTTATGAGATTTATGAGGCAAGACACATTCAGAGTTGTTTTGCCATTGCCTTCCTCTGTGTAGAGACCCTGGCCTTATTTGGTGGTCACCCATCCAAATACTAACCACAGCCAATGCTACTTAGCTTCTGAGGTCTGATGTGACTTGGCTAGTCTAGGCTTTATAGGCTGCCAGGGACAGGAGAACTCCAAGTAATGCAGAAGTAGGAAGTCAGAGGTCGGGCCTAAGGGGGAAATCAGCAAGAAACACCCTCCCTTTCCCTTGAGAGCCAGCTTGATGTAGTGGTTAAGAGCATGGGACTCTAATCTGGAGAGCCGGGTTTGATTCCCCTACTCCTCCACTTGAAGCCAGCTGGGTGACCTTGGGTCAGTCACAGCTCCTAGCTCTCTCAGCCCCACCCACCTCACAGGGTGTTTTGTTGTGGGGATAATAATGACATACTTTGTAAACCGCTCTGAGTGGGTGTTAAGTCATCCTGAAGGGCGGTATATAAATCGAATGTTGTTATTGTTGTTATTGGACCAGATGTGCCAGGTCTCGACCTTATGCATGGATGGCATTGCCAATGTATTATAAAACTAAGCTGGCAGTTTTCAAAGTTGTAATTAATGTTTTTCAGGTAATTATCCCTAGGAATTTTATGGCAGAGTATCTCTCTTGAATAATTCAATTTTGCGTAGCTTTCAGGAAGCCAAGAAAGTGGGAGCCTTCCTGACTTTATTAGGAAGGCCAGTCCATAAGATGGAGGCATAATGGAGAAAGCACATGTATGGGGAGTTGAAGATTTTGCCCATTTTTCAAGTTGGCACCTGCAGAATAACTTCCTTTTAACGTTTTGTTTACTAAATATAAATAGAAACAAGCTGAATCAGATCATGCTTTTATTTAAGGTGCTGGAAAATTGTACAGTGCAAAGAATAACTGGAAAATCTGCCCTTACTGGCATATGTGTTTTTTATGTTTGGTAAATTTCTTTAAAAAACCAACCCTAAATGTTTGTGTTTTCTCTTCAGGATCAGAGCTACAGCAGCATGGAGTTTCTGAGGAAGGAGAGGGAAAAAGTTCTGGCCTGCAAAGCAGATGTAGTGAAGGAAAGCCAAGAACTGTTTGTAAGTGTCACTAAGGGTAGAAAGTGAACAAATGCTCAAACCCATGCCGGGGGGGGGGGGCGGGAGGGGGGAAATGAGTACAATATACAGAAAAGACAGGCCAGGAGACAGACACCCCACCCACCCACTCCATTTAGAATAGCTTGATTTACCACTTAAGGGGTTCATAGAAGAAAACGTTCACGAAATACTCATCTTCAACATTCTAAGATGGAATGTTGCTGCATTTTCTAATTATCATTGTTAGTATGCAGGTTTGTCCAGGTCTTAATGCCCGATAGCATTACAGTTCATTTTCCCAAGATCTTCTCTGGCTCAGATATTAAATGAGATTCTGTTGGTGTGCAGTTAGCATGGATTAGACTACAATCCTTACACCAGCTGCTTTATTAGGCATGTACATACAGAAGAACTTTCAAGTTAGCCACTTCATTCTCAGTGAAAGTTTTGGGTTTGAGGGCCAAACTCGTTTTTTTTCATAAGTCAGGCCTGGAATACTGCATGTGTAGCCCCCAAACAGTACTCGGGGCTTTCAGACTGGGGAAACTATGCAGAGAGGCTGAAGCCCCTCCTCTCCCCACACCATGGTCCTAATCCAAACTGGGGCTCTTCTGCACTTGGGAAATTAGTTCCTTGCAGCTGCCATCTGGCTGTGGGGAAAGTGAGTTGGATCAGGGGAACCCATATCTAACTTACAAAATGAATGGGGCATCTCTTTTGAACCTGAATATCTTCTTGGTTTAGATATTTTCTGTTTCTTACATTTTTTCCCTTGTTTTTCCATCAAAATCCAGAACCATCTCTGCTCTCAGCTGTGCTTCCCTGGGAGCAGAATCAGTTGAATTGCACAACCATTCTGTATCATGGATGGTGCTACAGGGTGGGGTGCAGGACAGATGAAACTCACTTCCAGTTCCCATGAGGCAAGACAATAACATGCGTGTCTGAGAGTCACCTGTGTACATGTGTAAAGTTTAGGAGCCCACAGAACTCATGGAAAATGGATGAACCCCCCCCCATGTGCTTTCTGGAAAAGCTCAGAGATCTCAAGCTTATTTGGAACTGAACTGATTGAAACAGATCTTTCCTCCATCCTGAGGGGCTGTAGATCAGGGACAGAGTATCTGGTTGGCATGCAGAACATTCCTGGTTCAGTTCCCAGCATTTCTAGTTTAAAGGACTGAGCAGCAGGTGATGTGAAAGAGCTCAAGCTCAGACTCTGGAGAGCTGTTGCCAGTCTGAGTCGACAATTCTGACCTTGATGGACCAAAGGTCTGATTCAAGATAAGGCAGTTTCTTTTCTTTTTTTTTAAAATAAAATTTTTTATTAGTGAGTGGTAAAACAAAGAAAATTTTGCAAATTTGACACAAATAATCCCATTTTGCCCCCTGCTCTAACCCCCACCCTTTCCCTCCCCCCTCCCTATTGACTTCCAACAGCTTTCCAACCCCTAACCCTTCTTGTTACTTAAATCTATTTCATTTATATTTCCCTACCAACTCTAATTCAATATCTCTTATTCTAAGCACATTCTTATTTTTACATAACCTCTATCAAACCTACTATCAGTATAGTATATCTCAACTCAATATAACATACTAATATAATATATAACAAAGATCACCCTATCTCTTACTTTAAACTTATTCTATTTCTTTTCTTTTCAACATATACTCCATCAAATACACTATCAGTATAGTATATATCACAGTAATATATTATATATATGTTGTATGCTATGCCACCAATGTAGCACAGCACACATCACCACACAACACAGCCACATATCATATTATATATAGAGTCTGATCTACTAACCCGTTGTTTTATGTCATATATCATGTATAGTATACCTCATCGAGATATCTGTTTCCCCCTTCTCATTATCCCATATATTCAATGTAAAATCCCCTTAAACATTATATAAGCTTAGATTATAATTACATTCCCCCTAAATGGTAAGATCCCTTCTCTCTTGTCATTACAACACTATTCTTTAAAAATTTTCAAACTGCCACAGTTCTCCTTTTACATCCCATTTTTTTTCCAGAAATTGTTTCAATTTTCCCCAATCAACAATATATTGCCCTAGGTCAAGATCTTTAAGTTTCCTTGTCATTTTGTCCATTTCTGCCATGTACAGCAATTTGTAAATCCAGTCTTCTACAGTTGGTATTTCTTGTGTCTTCCATTTCTGCGCATATAAAAGTCTTGCCGCTGCTGTCATGTAAAATAACTGTTCTGTGCTGCATTGGAACTGTCTCCATTCCCAAGTTCAGTAGCAACAGTTCTGGGTTCTTATTTATTTGTATTTGTAAAATCTCATTTATTACTTCAATTATTTCTCCCCAGTACTGTTTAGCTACTTCACATGTCCACCACATGTGATATAATGATCCTTCATGTTTTTTACATTTCCAGCACTTGTCTGACATATTGGTATTTCCTAGCGCAATTTTCTTTGGCATTAAATACCATCTGTATATCATTTTGTACACATTCTCTTTAATGTTCGTACAGGTTGAGAAAGATAAGGCAGTTTCATGTATCCGTGGGATGCCCTACCATATCGATTTTTTCTCCCTATGGAATTTCCTTTAATAAAAGTTACAATCTAGAGTGGGAGACCAAGCAGGAGGGAAGGGGCTTCTTAACCCTTTCCCCTCCAGTGTTTTTTTCCTGGTAAGAATTGCCCATCTCCAGCTTGATTTTTTGCACCACAAAGGGCCAAGCTACACATGACGAATGACACTTGAACAGCAAGTGTATTTCTCCCTGTTCACTTGCCCTCCACTCAATCCACTTGCCGTTCAAGTGTCATTCGTCATGTGTAGCTTGGCCCAAAGAAGGCAGGTAATCCCTAACTTTGCAGCTGTTGGGGAGATGGAAGCAATGTGTGGGTAGGGAGACGCTCCTTCTCCTTGCTGAGTTTTCTGCTTCTAACTGTGTCTTCTAGGAAGAGAAAACCACAAGGAAAAGGGAGAATGACAGAGATTCACATGTACTTTGGACCTAAAGATGGGTATAAATCTAGAAGAAGCTCTTTCCCTGATAAAAGTTGCAATCAATGGGCTTCGACTGGAGTAACTCCATTTAGGATTTCACTGGTAATCTCTGTGAGGTCAGACCTGCGTTTTTCAACTTTGACCTCACAGAGTTGTGAAGAAAAAAAATGGAAGAAAGGAGAACAATATAGGCCACTTTGGGTCCACATTGAGGAGAAAGAATATAAAGGAAATATAAACAAATAAATACAAGATTCTTCTAACATACCGCTTTACACAGCAAAGACTTACTGTATTCCTGACACAGCCCTTCTTTTCTCTTCTCTCTCTGTGTTGCAGAAACGAACAGAGAGTGAGAGGGAAAAGATAGTGACTGGATACAGACAGCTACACCAGTTTTTGGAAGAACAAGAGAAACTTCTCCTGGCTCAGATGGAAGAGGTGCAGAAGGAAATTGCAAGAGAGAGGGATGAACAGCTGGCCAGATTCTCCCGGAAACTCGCCTCTCTTGAAAATATCATCTGGGAGTTGGAGGAAAAGACTCATCATCCAGTGAATGAATTCCTGCAGGTAAGATTCGGGTAGAAAGAGCTAAAGTTTCTCTCCAGGTAAAGGCTGCTTCTTGCATTGATAACCAGGTGGTTACCTGCAGAAACATTCTTGCTTTTCTATCTACGCACTCTAGTTGCATTTTATTATATATTTATTTATGTTATTTCTATTCTCTTTCTCACCAAGACTCAAATGTGAGTCACTGCAATCCACTTCAAAGACATTTCAATAAACATGTAATAGGGTATATACATGCCACATTTGCAAAGATTTAAGTCTCCTAATTGCTTGCTTATGCTCTATTTCAGCATTTCTTCAACTCTGTAAATGCTGAAATAGAGCATAAGCAATTAGGAGACTGACATATTAAACAATGTAGGACCCAACCAGGAGGATTATACTTACAGCAATAGTAGTAAAGTCTATAGTCACTCCCTGTCCCTTTACTGATCCACCTCTTTGAGTTTGCTTCCTTATCTTACAGCCCTCCTATTTGAGTAAAAAGCCCTCTTGAATATTGGTTGTTGTGGATTTTCTGGGCTGTATGGCCATGGTCTTGGCATTGTAGTTCCTGATGTTTCGCCAGCAGCTGTGACTGGCCACTTCAGAGGTGTAGCACCGAAAGACAGAGATCTCTCCATGTCAGCAGATTGACACTGAGAGATCTCTGTCTTTCAGTGCTATGCTTCTGAAGATGCCAGTCACAGCTGCTGGCGAAAGGTCAGGAACTACAATGCCAAGACCACGGCCATACAGCCCGGAAAAACCGCAACAACCAACGTCCTCCAGCCGTGAAAGCCTTCGACAATATATCCCTCTTGAATAATTCAGCCAAGAGAATAGGAGAGGTTCCATTCTTAACCTCTTCAGGTAGGCCATTCCATAAAGTGGGGACTGCCACACACAATGCACATGTATGGTGGCACTTGCAGAAGGCCCTGTTCAGATGAGTGCCATGGTGGAACATAGGGAGAGAGATGGTCCTGTACATATGATGGGCCAAGGCCATGAAGAACTTTCTATGTGATAGCCAATATCTTGAACTGAGCCCGATAACTGATAGTTATCCATTGGAATGATTGCAGAATGGGAGTAATATTCATGCTCCTCCTGACTCCCAGTAATAGCCAAGCAGCTGTGTTCTGCACCAGCTGGACTCTCCAAATTAACTTAAAGGGGAGAACTACATACAGTGCATTATAGTAGTCAAGTCACGATGCTACCATGGCATGGATCCAAGTGGCCAGATCAGCTGTGTCGAGAAGGGGGCTATCTTCCAGGCTAGACTGCATTTGTGGAAAGCAAGTCGTTTGGCTCCTAACATAGCCCACAATCCCAAAAGATGTACTAGAGGGCCTATCTCACTCTCCAAGGTCTGAGAAATCTTCATAGTATGGCTTGTGGCAAGCACTGAGGTCTTTCTTTTTCATTCTATTCCCCCTCCAGGAGATCAGGAGCACCTTACAAAGGTATGTGGATCTCACTCATTTCCCTTCATGAAGCTGGGGAGAATCTGGATAGTATACAAAGAGCATTTCCCTCTAAACCCATGGGGTATTTTATTCTTAAACTGCTGGTGATACGTTCAGATTTGGATGGTTGTGTGGAAGCTGCTTTACACTATTATGTCTGGCCATGAGAGATCTGGGGGAAGGATTGCTAATATTTTTGTAGTGATGGGCAGCAGGAGTAGGATGAAGCAGGTAAGGGAGATCGGCCACACCTCTGACCGATCAGGAAACACCTGCTGAGTTCACCTGAATTCTTCATCCCTTTTCAATCTTGGGAAAATCAAATCCTTTGTTTTCTATTCTTTCTCATCCCTTACGTCTGAAGTTGCTACCAACACCAGGTGTTTGGCCAGGGACATAATTCTGTGCTGCATTGCCCTGAGGTTCAACTCTTTGCTGTGCTCAGGTGTTGCCTTGCAAGGACAATTCCATGTGCTTTTATCCTGGACATTTTACCTGAATGTTTGCTTGAGTCCTTGCTGTGACCAAGGCAAGCACTCCTCTGGGTACTCTGACCCTCCCAACTTTTGCAAGCCCAAAGGCTTGCAAACTGCCTAGACACTTGAGAATCTGACCAGATGTCTTTCCCAACTCAGTATCCTAATAGGATACAGAGAATAAACTTTGGCTTTCTTTACTGCTTGCACCCCCCCCCCAAAAACCCCAACTCTCTCTGCACCTTGAGTAAACATGTTGCACAGTATGTGTGGACATCTGGAATATTTAGATTTATTGTGGGAATTCCAGTATTTGTTGCTATCCTATAACATAATTCTCTTAGCGGGTTTCCAACAACGCGCATTTATCCTGGTGCGCCTCCGCAGGTGCACTAGGATAAAATGTTCACCGTCAAACCTGGCCTCCGGAGGGCGCCACTGGCGGCGGACGTCCAGGTGAGCCTGCCTGTCCGTCTGCTGGCAAAGCCGGGGCGATGGGGCCAGAGCGAGGCGCCCGCTACCCTGCGAGCTCCGCTGGAGCCGGGGCGTGCTGAGCTTGGTGGAATCGGAGCGACAGGCTGGGGGGGGGGGGGGGAGCAACAGGCTGGGGGGAGACAGGCCAGGGGGGCAATACGCCCACCACCCTGTTAGCCCCGCTGGAGGCTCTGCTGAGAGTGGCACACCTCAGCTCCAGGAGGGCTCACAGGGCGGTGGGTGCGTTGCCCTCTGCATCTCAGCCCTCTCCAGACCCCCCCTTGCCCCCTACTTGCCAACCCTCCCCAGACCCCTCCTACCTCTCAGCCCTCCCCAGACCCCACTTGCCCTCTACCTGCCAACCCTCCCAGGCCCCTCCTGTGTCTCAGCCCTCCCCAAACCCGCCTTGCCCCTCCACCTGCCAGCCCTTCCCAGTCCCCTCCTGCGTTTCAGCCCTCCCCAGACCTCACTTGCCCCCCTACCTGCCAACCCTCCCCTGACCCCTCCTGCCTCTCAGCTCTCCGCAGACCCCCCTTGCCCAACTACCTGCCAACCCTCCCAAGATCCCTCCTGCCTCTCAGCCCTTCCCAGACTCCCCACCCACGCCAGCCCTCCCCAGTCCCAGCTTTCTAGAGCCCATTGTATTTATTTGCACAACGGGCTTTGTTTCTAGTCTATTAATATTATTCTGACTGCGTGAGTATATCTCACTCTGCCAAAATTAATTCTGTTTTCCCCCTTGGTTTCCCCCCCATAAATTCTGATTCCCATACTGCTTTGATTAATCCCCTGATTTCCACATGCATTTTTTGCCTTTAGTTTTCATTTTGGTTTTCCCTCTGTTCTTTTGAAACCACTTTTACCCTGAACTTTTCCTGGAAGCTGATTTTGAGTCTTTTTTTCCCTCTTTCAGTTTTGCTTGTCCTGCCTACTCCCACCCACCTCCAAACCACTTTTCAGTTATTGGATGTTGGTGATTGTCGAACCACTCCTCCCGCCACCTTCCTTCTCCCCTCCTGGTTTTGTTTTCTTTTTTAATCATCATTTTTTCATAGTATTATATCAACCTACCATTGTAACAATACGTGCACCAGATCCTCTGAATTCTGAGCTTTCATTTTTTTAATAGTCTCTAATCCATTCCATTTCAGAGAGAGATACCTTTTCTCTTATATCTGCAAGGGAAGGGATTTGAGAATTTTTTAAAATGAAAACTAGGAATCCAGAGTATCAGTTGCATGTATTATTACAACGGTAGGTCAATATAGACCTCAGTTGGACAGCCCAGGAAAGCTTGATCTTGTCAGATTTTGGCTGCTAAGCAGGGCTGATCTTGGTTAGTAATTGGATGGGAGGCCTCCAAGAGGCAGGCAATGGCAAACCACCTCTGTTATGCTCTTGAAAACCCCACTAGCGCATTCTCCACCACTAGGTCAATGTAACAATATGAAAATGACTATTTTTTTTAAAAAATGCAAAAGTCCTGGTGCCCCAGGAGAAGGGGGGTAGCAACGTCTGGTGCCAGAAAAAACCAGGACAGTTTAAAAAGCGACTATCCACGGCTGCTCCTGGCTCCATCCCCGACCGGTTTGCCCTGCCGGTGCAGACCTCCTCCTCATAGCTCTGTATCAGCCCGGGAAGGCCTCTCTGGTTTGGACTGCAGAGGAGGAGACTTAGGTACGGGTGGTGGTGTTCCCTCTTTAGGCTTCCCCGTGTATTAATTTTTGATGTTTTTAAAAAATCCAGCCCTTATACTGATATGACATTATAGGTATGCACAAAAGATAAGAAGGGAGGGTGCTGTGACACTACTGAAGATGCTACCAATGGTGAGAGCACCCTCACTTGAAAATCTTGATGATCTAAGACAACTACAGAACAAAATAAACCATCTCCACAAATGTGAAAATGCAAAGAGAGGGCAGATGTGCAGAAGAAATACACCCAAACCGATTCCGAAGCTTGGGGATTGACTGCTAAGAAAATCACGAATAAGCTGGCTTATTTTCCCCCACTGCTAATGGCTTAGTGCTGGGGTCCTCTGTCATCATAATGTCATAACATAATAATGTAATAATGCAATTGGGCATATGCAAAAATTAAAGCATGGGATGGGGGGTGGGGTGGAATAAGAAGTGTATTAAATGCAGCATTGGTGCATCAGATGGGCACAGTTATTGAGGTTTTTGTTTTATGATTGGCAATGCTCTACCATTCCTGGTTGCACAACCCTCTTTAAAATGCCCTGCCAGCTCCATGAGGCAGCATCAGGGGAAGGCCTTGGCATCTATGCCCTTTGTTAGCCTTCCAGGGTTACTGGTTAGCTACTGTTTAGGTGGGTAGATGTGTTGGCCTGCAGTAGAACAGTGGGATTTGAGTCCCTTGGCACCTTAGAGACCAACAAGATTTTCAGGGTGTAAGCTTTTGAGAGTCAGAGCTCCCTTCTTCAGAACTGGTTGACTCCTGCGTAAGACAAGATCCTGGATTAAATGGACCACCGCTCTGATCAGCAAGGCTCTTCTTACGTTCTCTCTACTGCCTTTGCTGCAGCATGGGAGTGCTCCAGGTCCCTGATTTGCCGAATCCTCAGCTGTACCTGGTCTGTACCTCGATAACTAAGACCTTACCACCATTATCTATTTGCTAGCGACCTCTAGGTTAAACTATTGCAATGAGCTCTACATTGGTTCAGGACCTTCAGCTGCCAAAAAACGTTTGTCTCCATCAGGTGTGAGAATAAGAGCAGAACCACAAGTGACAAAAGGCACAGATTGGACACTTGTCAGCTTCCCTCAAGTTTTGATGGGAAATGTAGGCATCCTGGTCTCGCAGCTTCACTCTCTGACTGCTGCCCAATCGCCTTTTCAACTGTCACTTGTCCAACATTCCGCCAAGCTGCCTACATTTCCCATCAAAACTTGAGGGAAGCTGACAAGTGTCCAACCTGTGCCTTTTGTCACTTGTGGTTCTGCTCTGAGACACTTGAAAATCCGGTGGCTTTTCCTGCAGCACTGAAATGGCGGATCTGGGAATTCTGTGATCTGAATCCCTTTCTGGAGAGGGCCATGGAACAATTCAAAGGTAATGTGAAAAAGAGAGCTGGAGCATTTTGATACTGGATGTCACACTAGTCTAGATGGAGGTATGACTATGAAAGAATCCAGACATTATCCCATAGGAATGGAATTTGAGACCCAGTTGAGTTCAGTTCACTGTGGAAAGAGGTCTGATCAAAATAGCTCCCACAACCTGATTCACAGCAGTGTGGAACTCCTCCTGAATATGTTTGGATTGTTGAATCCAAACACTGAAGAATTCATTTGGATCCATGGCTTGGAATGCCACTGCCCCCCCCCCCACTACCGTTTTGTTGGGCTGGAGCCTTAGGCTGAAGTCCTTAGCTACTACTAGAAGTATATTTCAAGTTTGCCCAGGAGATACATGGAATGGGCAGTAAGAGAAAGTGCCTGCCCCCCCCCCCAACGGCTCTTTTCTATCTGTGAAAGCACGCTGGGTGAAAACAGGGACAGATGAAGCCTCTTTTGCCTTCACACGCACACACAGGAGCCTCTTCCTATCCCCCAACCATTTTGACGGTGAATGTGGTCACACATTAAACTAAAGTTCACACATGAGTTTTGTGCATGTTTAATAAGACCCTATGAGGAAGAGATGAAGGCAACCGGAACGAAGAAGTTCCAGACAGCAGTAGTCTTAATAAGCAAAAAGACAGCCGCAGAACAGTCAGAAGGAAAAGTCGAGGAGCTTGACCTATTTGCCTTGCTAACTCTGCTCCCCCACTGACCTGCACTGCACATTCTTCACTTCCAACAGTGGCTTTGTTACTTTGTGTGATGTGTGGTCCTTCTGAGGACAAGAGTGAAGCTAGGGTTGCCAGGTCCCCTTACTCTCCCGGCAGGAGGTGGGGGACCCAACACTTACCTTCTGCCTTGCCCATGACCATGTTTGTGCGCATGTGCTCCCAGAGCTTACGTGATGACATCACTTCCAGAAAGAGACATCATCTGTGGCCATGCTTCATGTGAGGCTAATTCTGGCCCATTTGGGGCCAAAATTGGCCCCAGCAAAGCATGTGGCTGGCACAATGACATAACTTCAGGAAGTGACATCGTCATGCCCCCCCGCCCCCCGGGAACGTGTGCACTGCATGCATTCCCAGAATGCCTGCTAGTGGTGGATGATCTCTGGGGGACTTGCCACCTCCCACCGATCACTGGCAGATCAGCAGGCAATGGGGCAACCCACCTGGGAACCCTCGGTGAAACAGATGCTGTTGTGGAATTTGTGATGTGAACTGGCATTTTTAAAAAACTAGAATGACTTAAGCAGAGTGGATTAATGCTCGGTGTCTGCTCTTTGCTTTCCCAGGTACCTTGCTATCTGGACTTCAGCAGCAAAAAGGTAAATTTCAAGAACTGATGGAGGGAGAAGATGGGGGCGGGGTTATCAAAATTTTCCCTGCTTGTGTTTCATTAGAACTCAAAAGTTCTATTCTGGGAGCCCAGAAATCATGAGCATGTTAATGTATTGTGGGAAAGACGAATGAAGAAGAATTATGTATTTTTGTTCCTGGATCAAAACACATCGTTTTTACAAAAACTTTTTCTTAAGAAAGTTAAAACTGCCTTGCTGGTTCCCCACTTTCCAATAGTGGCTAGTTAGATGCCTTTGAGGAGGCCACAGGCAAGACAGGAAGGGAATGTCTCCTCTGATGGCTTTAAACTCTGGTACTCAGAAGTATAAATAGCATTGCACCTTGTGATGTGAGATGCTTCGCATGCATTGTATTACAACTGGACTTTATTTCTGCTTGCTAATGTGGGGTTTTAAAATATTTGTTAGTGTAAGTTTAAATGCGCCCTGACCTGGATAGCCCAGGTGAGCCTGATCTCATCAGGTCTCAGAAGCTAAACAGGGTTGGCCTTGGTTAGTAATTGGATGGGAGACTTCCTGTGAAGATCAGGGCTGCAGAGGCAGGCAATGGCAAACCACTTCTGATAGTCACTTTCCATGAAAACCCCGCCAGGGTTCATCATAAGTCAGCTATGACTTGAAAGCACCACCCCCCACACACACAACCACACACACACACCCCACGTTTAGATGCAGGCCTCAGAGGAAATGAGGGGGGGCTAGATGAGTGATTGGGTGGTAGCTGCACCCTGGAGGGAGGGGGAGTAAACTATAGTTTTGATTAAGAGCTGAGAGAAGAGGTTTGCAGTCTTCCGGTGTCTCAGAGAAAGGATTCTGGCTAAATCAGGCAAAATGTGTGGAAACTTGATGGCCTAATTCTCTCTAAATCTGGCAAACTGTGCTCCTGAGTTGGTCTGTGTATATTCCATCTAGGTCAGACAAGCTGTGTGAATGAGATGAGATGTTATTCTGTTAGTGAAGATCTTTATGGAAAATTAGTCTGTGTGACTGGGTCTGTGAGTATACCTTTAAGAAGATAGAATTATTTTTTAAACTACCAAGCTTAAGAACTATGTGGGGTGGACAGAAGCAGCACAGTACTGGGAAGAGATGGGGAAAAGAACCCCCCTCCCCAATAACATTCAAACAGCACTTGTGCAAGTGACCATCTCTCAGTTGATGCTGCTTATTTTTTTCCCCTCATCACTCCCAACAGTAAATGTAAGCTTGGATCCTGATACTGCTTTTAAAAATCTCGTCCTGTCAGAAGACCATAAAAGTGTGAAATGGGAAAACACAGTTCAAGATCTGCCTGACAATCCAGAGAGGTTTGACCAACGTGCTGCTGTGCTTGGACGTGAGGAATTCACAGCAGGACGACATTTCTGGGAAGTCATTGTAGGAAGGGAGAAAGAATGGGCTGTGGGGATGACCAGAAAGTCTGTGAGGAGAAAGGGCAAGTTTCACATAAAAACTAAAGAAGACCTCTGTGTTGTGGGGCACTGGAAAGATGGCTATGAAGCTTCTATAAAGCCTCATCATACTCCCCTGTCCCTGAAGGGAGAGCTCAAGAAGGTAAGAGTTTCTGTGAACTGTGATGGCGGACGGGTAGCCTTCTTTAATGCTGATACAGCAGCCTGCCTTTACACATTCTCTGCAGGGGCCTTCTCTGGAGAGACCCTTCAGCCCTTCTTTTATGTGTACGGAAAAGGCCACCTCACACTTTCTTCTTGACAGAGTCAGATTTACCCCGCTAATTCTGCTGAAATTGGTCTCTAAACAAGGATATATGCATTGGGATTTTAACAAATCAAAATCTGAACTGAATATGTTACATTCTTTATTACAGTGATTATTGCTAATCTGTATTATAAAATTAATGATGATAATATTGAGAAATATATGAAGGTGGTTATCCATTCTTCTTTGCAAGGACTGTGGTGATAGGCCTGTCTTTCCAAAGTGAGATGTCCACCAATTACATTGCTGGATTTTTCATTTGTAAAGAGGGTTTTGGCTTCATTCTGTATAAATGGCTCCTTTTCCCTTGATATTCTTGTTGGCAGAGTCCCTATGCAGCAGTCAGGACATTGAACTGATTAAAGAATAACAAAAGCTTTATTAACAGAACGAATAAACTGGATTTGAAAGAGAAGAAATAAAACCAGCCGCCTTGCTAATTGAGTTCTCTAGAGTACTGAAAGAAAAGCCTAAAATAGCATTCCACAGATAGACAAGGAAAAGCCCTTCTAAAAAGAAGTTACTCACCCTACAGTCCTGTCCAGCTAGAGCTTGCTGCCCCCTGCAGGATTTTCTTCTCTTCCTCTTTGTACACAAGGTATTGCTATACTCTTAACTAGGGGTGTGCAAGCCAAAAATTTTCGGCTATAGCCGAAAGTAGAAAGCCGAAAGAAAATTCTCTATCGTTAAAGCTGAAAGCCGAAACAAGAATCTCTTTCGGGATTCGGGATTCTTTCGGCATTATTTCGGCATTCTTTCGGCATTCTTTCGGCTTTTTTCTATGGGAAAATGCCTCCGTCTTCCAGGACGCCTGGAGGAGGCATTTTCCCACCGAATAAGCCCAAAATTGGTGGGGACCTTCCTCTAACCCTTCTCTAACAACCACCCAAGTTTCAGACAGATTGGACTTTGGGGGGCCATGTTATGGCCCCCCAAAGCAGGTCCCCCCATCCTCCCATAAAGGAGCATCTTCTTCATTATTTCCTATGGGGAAAAAATGAAGAAGCAGGCTTCCTTTGCCAGGGGTGGCATTTTGCATGCAAAATGCCCCCTTACCCTCAGGGGCCCTTCTCCCACCCCTCCTCCCACCCCCCACCAAGGCTCAGCCTGCTCCCACTTGGGGGGGCCATTTCATGGCCTCCCCAAGTAGGTGCTCTAATCTCTACCACTGACAGCTGGGGGAGGCTTGTGTTGCCAGGGGTGGCATTTTGCATGCAAAATGCCCCCCAACCCTCTGGGGCCCTTCTCCCACCCCTCCTCCCACCCCCCACCAAGGCTCAGCCTGCTCCCACTTGGGGGGGCCATTTCATGGCCTCCCCAAGTAGGTGCTCTAATCTCTACCACTGACAGCTGGGGGAGGCTTGTGTTGCCAGGGGTGGCATTTTGCATGCAAAATGCCCCCCAGCCCTCTGGGGCCCTTCTCCCACCCTTCCTCCCACCCCACACCAAGGCTCAGACTGCTCCCACTTGGGGGGGCCATTTCATGGCCTCCCCAAATAGGTCCTCTCAGCCCCTAAAGTCCACCCCTTACAGCCCCACACAAACCCAATTCCCCCCCAGCTGCCACACAGAGACCCAAATCCCCACATTAGCCCCTCACAGACCCAAATCCACCCCCACCTGCCCCACACCCATAACCCCAGGAACAGGCTGGCAAAGGCCAGCCCTCTCCTGTTACCAGAACTGCTCTATTATTATAATGGGGAATTAGCTGTAGCAGTCTGTAACTTAAAATTAGCGCGGATCTTAACCTATGTATACGGAGGTCCTGATCCCAGACACTCTAGTGAAAAAGAGGCAGACAACGAGTCAGGTTCAAACACGTGTATTGAGTGTAGCGTAAGCCTAGCTTGCACAATCATACAAAGAACATACAAGGTCTAAGAAATACAGAGTAGGAAATACAGAGACGTTCGCATTAGCTGGTTCCCAACGATGGTAAGGGAAATACTCACTTATCCTGGAGCGAAGCAGAGACACAACAGCGAGGTGGCCCAATGCCAGCACTGGGACCACAGACGGACAGCAAGGAGGTCTGGATAGGAATGGCCGAGGCACCGAGTGGTCTGGGAGACCAGCTTAAATACCCCAAAACGTACCCTGGGGCTGGTGCTGTACTTGGTGGTTCTCACAGATTAAAACAAAGGGTCTAATGGGTCACTGAATGGCTTGGATGGGCCACTTTGGTAATCAGATTGTGATAAGTGACACCTCAGGAAGAGGGGACAAAAGAGGGAGGGGGAAATCCAAGTGGGCTGAAAGGATGTTCCAGCGGACAGGGCTTGTCCTGATGTCATCAGCTTCTGGAATGCGGAGGTTTCTTTGAGATGCATTCTTTAAGTGCTTGGGATGGTCGGCACTTAGTTCCTTCTCCGGGGCGGCTCCTAAGATATGCAGAGCGGGGCGAGGGGCTCTCGCTGCGGACGTGGTGTGCCCGCTTCGCCGAAATGGCTTCTCAAAGCAGTCTTCTTCCCAGGGTCTTCTGGCTGCCTGAGAACATGGATGCCGGCTGGGCATAGCTGGGGCTGGATAGCAGGCTGCCCGGTAGCGAGGGCAAGCTCGGCGACCGGCCCGCGGGAGGCTCCAGGCGGGGACTGACTAGGGAGCGCCTAGCCAGGCTCGCTGGAGGTTTCCCCGGCTGGCGCCCGGCTGCTAGCAGCGGCTTGGGCCCATATGAGGCAGGCTTCCATGGAGGCAGCGGGAACAACACTTTAAAACACAGTCCAAGGCAGGAAACAGGCACGGTCCGTGGCAGATGGCAATGCAGGCACGGGGCACACTTGTAACAGAGTCCAAACGCACACAGGGAATTCCAGATATAGGTCAGGGCAGGGCTGCCCAGAAAGAGAATCCTTTGTGCAGTTAACCAAACATGGAGTCAGTAAACTACACAGTCTATAACAGCAGCAAGGTAATTGACACGCAGGCAGGAAACTGACACGTGTATCAGAGCACACACGTGCAAAGCAGTCTTTGGTGCAGCAGTGAAACAGTAACGCAGGAAACTTTAACACAGTTCATAGCAGGCTTCAAAGCAGGGGAGGGGAGCCTACTTGGCAACAATTCCCCCCCTCGGAGACCCCGGGACGTCAGGCGCGCGGGTCTCCGAACTTGGCTTCAAAGGCGAGGTGGTCGGCAATGTCCGGTGGTCGAGCTTCGAGCGAAGAAGGAGTGGGAAGGGAAGGGGGAGGAGGCGTCACTCAAAAATTTAGTTTGGAGAACCACCTAACCGAATAAGTGCAATTTAGATCAGCCAATGGGCTGCAGGTCTCTGGGTTCACACCAGGGGGTGTGCTAAGTGCAACCGTCAGAATAAATAGCAATAATTCATAGCAATAGCAATTCATAGTAATAGGCAGCAATGATCAATTCATGCATATAAACAACAACAATTCATGTTTGGGTACATTGATCAATTCATGGCGGGAGGTAATTTATACGGAATTCATGGTGGGTTAACACTTAAAACCAGGGGCAATTCATATACATGGATTAATTCATAAGCATAAGTTTAAAAGCAAAGGCAATTCATGGTTCAATTCATGAATGTAGGATTAAAAGCAATTCATAGAGGATAAAAGTGAAGGGTGCAAGCAAGGCATAGATCAATTCATAGAGGGTAGAGCAATTCATAGATTGAACAATTCATAGATAATTAAAACCATAAATACATAAATACATAGGATTAAAAGCAATGATTCGGGAGGTTAAAACCAATAAAGCAGCAAGAGTAAAAGCAAGTGCGTGGAAACAATTCATGAGGGGTGAGCGGCGGAAGGGCTCATAGGGGGGGTCAGAAAAATAAACTCTGCAATTAAAAGACCAATTCATACAGTCAAATTAAAACCAAATTCAGACAGTCTAAAACCAATGTTTAAATACCCAGTAAAAGAGACCGTTCAGGAGGGGTCCCGGTTAAAACCAAATTCATAAAATAATAGATATGCTAGAATTACCTCGGCGGAGGGAGTCGGGTTAAAAAGGCAATTCCTAAGGTTAAAATCAAATTCATAGGGATAAAGTTCATGGGCGCACTTGCAATAGATAGAGAGAGGGACTAGTTCGGGGCTAAATTCATGGGAGTTAAAATTCATAAAAGCAATGGAAGGAAATTCATAAAACCATAGAGTAACAAAGATCACAGACGGCTCAGTCCGCAGTACAGCTGCTGGACTGGGTTGCATATTTACAGGAACAAGCAAGCTTAGTTCATGTGCTCCAAAACACACTTCCACCCCCCCTTGCTGTCTGTGTCAATCCGCAGAGCAGGGTCGGCAGGCGGCGAGAAGGGCTTCGGACACACAGTTCTAGTCCTCATGGCGGTGGCGTTGCTGGCGGTCGTTTGGAGACGGGCCGTGGGCTGGGAGGCAGAGTAATAGGTCCCCCCCTAGTCCACAAGAGGGCCTCGGAGCGGTGTCCGGCAGCAAAGCGTCCATGGGGCTGGTTCAGGATCCATACACATAATAAAATACAAGCATAGTTCATACCAGCACAAGCAATAAAACAAACAAGGGTTAAAGGAGGGCGCCAAGAATCACCATTAGGGCAAGAGTGGGTCTGGATTGTAATGATCCAGACGGTAGGACAGCTGGAGTTGCTGGAGCTGTCGGCGGCTCCAACAGCCCAAATAAAGTAATGAGGCACATAATAAAACTTGAAAGGCCAAGATAACAATAATCGGGTGCAGAGCCAAATTGTAAATTCCAGTGGCAGTGGGGCTCCAGCCAAAGAGGGTTTCCCACCACGAGTGCTCACCGGTGGTCTTAATTCGCTGGACCAGATCCAAAATCTCCTTTCCGTTGTGGGACACAACCAAAGCAGTAGTGTCCCCGTCCCTCTGGATGCTCTGGAGGGTGCGGTGGAGCTGCGGGTGGGCCAGGAGCTCGTGGATTAGCTCCAGACCGATGCCAAGGGAAACTGGCTTCACATAACGATAGATGGAGGGTGCCACCAGGATCTCTTCTTGGGTCCAGACCGGTACCGTGTAGGTGAAGTCGCAGGCTGCCACCGAAGACAGGTTGCAAAAGCAGCGGTTGACTCCCGGGATCACAGGCTTGAGCTGGAACGAGTTCAGGATCACAAAGTCGCAGGCCGTTCGCACACAGGCACATCCTTTCCCAAGGTAGACCACAGCGGAGCTGTTCTCCCGGACGACCTCGAAAGGGCATTCGTTGAGGGCGTCGACTTGCGGGGCTACACAGGGGTGATGCGGTGCAAAGGCTTGGTCTTGGCAAATGAAGCCGGTCAGGTCTCGATGCTGGCACCCTTGGAGGCTGACGAGCTGCCATCCGGTCGGGGTGAGGCGGGCCCAATGGTCGGGGTGGCGGGCGTAGAGGACCTCGGTGTCGCTGACTTGGAGTCCCAGAGGCACGACTGGATACACGTGGAATGACTCGTGCGCACTGGCCGTTAATAAAAATAATTTAAGCTCCTGGGTGGTCGGCGAGAATGAGGAATTTACAAGAGACCACCAGGATTCAAGCTCCAGTTCTATGGGTGACAATTTGGGCATAATCAATCTTTTAATTTCCAGGGGCAAATGCCCGTCCGTGGCTTGCCGAATTAGCCCCATGGCCACAGCCTGATTTAATTGTTGGGCTTGCATACATGCCATGGCTATGGACATGTTGCGTTCCAAAGACTGTGTCCCTTTTAGCAGCAGAGAAAAATCTCTTTCAATTTGACTCTCCCAGTTAACTAAAATGGAGCTGATCTCGTGTTGCCCATTCGAAATGGAATTTAGGGACTGCACCACCGGTTTACCTAAGTCGGAGATGCTAGTCGTGACATGGGCAAACTTATTAGCGAGAGTCTCTATGTTGACCGAATCCATGATTGCTAAGCCTCCGGCTGCAGGAGCAGTCCAGTCGGCAATGCTTCGTCTGGCACGCGAGAGAGAGGGGGAGGGATCGATCCACAGTTGTAGCCATGCATTCCAACCCTTGCTACCGGCCTCCAGATAGGGAGCGCACTGCGGCAGCCTCTGGGTTATATTTAGCTCAGCTAAGTCGATGCGGATCTCTTTTAAAGACATTTGCGGGCGGACTAGAACTCTCTCTCGAATGTCAGTTTTCAAAACATGGGAGCCCACTATATGCGTGCCGCCTTGGCTTAATTGTTCATTGCTAGCAATCAAAGGGTCAATTTGGATGGTGTGGGTCTCCTGGGTCCGGATCAGCAGGGAATAATTGCCTGGTTCGTGAGTCAAATTTACAAAGAGCAGCCCAAGCCGGTGAAATTTCTCTACTAGGGGCTTGGTTTGGCATTCGGGCGTCTGTTGAACCAGAATCCAATCGGGTGGGCCATGTTTGGCTAGGTCTTCCTCTTTTACAATCCAGGTCAGGTTCTCCCAGCGCTCTATAGCAAAGGAGAGAACTGCGCCTGAAGGGGGCGTGATAATGACTGATGCAGACTCAGTGGTAGTGGTGCCTAGTAGGATGGTCATTCTAAAGGGGTCTCCTGCCTTCCATACTGCGGCCGACACTAGAATAACTTCACAGTATGGTCCGAGAGCCTCAGTGACAAATGGCGAGGTTTCGAAGTTGGCAGGGGTGGTATATCTGTCTACCACCGGGACTGCGGTGGGGGCTGGCCTGATACGGGGAAGAAACATACATGGAATTGGAGCAAGTGGTGACACTGTGTCAGTAGGCGAGTAACATATTAATTCTTGGGACATGGTTTTGACTCCCACACATAAAATAACAAGCTCTGGGGGTCGGATCCACTGCTCTTCGCAACTGCGGAAGTTAGTGCGGTCCGTGGGGGTGGTCATATTGCTCTGCTGCACAACCTTGCAGACCATCATTTCATTCCCTGCCAGTGTATTAATACATCTCCAGTGGGGGTAGGGCATTAATTTGGACGGGCGTCCCTCTGTTAGGGTGCCTGCCAGCATGAGCAAACACAGAGTAGCCAGGTGCCTCATCTCCTGGCCTTCTTTTTCTTTTCTGGTGAAAATATCCTGGGGAGACCTGCGGATATAAGTACAGGCTCCCTGAGTTTATTGCAGCAAAAATAAAATAAAGTAAAGCGGGGAAAAAGGAGGGCGTATTTCTGCCAGCACTGTATGTTAAGCAGGGTTCGAACGAGAAGTCCCAGAGCACTAAGCGAGCCTTCCAGCTTGTTGCTCTGGGGGACTCCTATGCGGAGGCTCCTTCCTATAGCATGTATATTTCAGGGGGGACGTTTTTACGTCGAGCGAGGGTCGGCTGTGCGTTAGGCGGGATTATGCAAACTTGCCCCAGGGGTCCCTGGGTGCCTAGACTATGTGGCCTTCAGGTGTCCCTTGCTCGGCGGCGGGCTATTTTTATTTTGCGGGCTGTGCGCTATCGGTCCGGCTCGGCCTGGCCTTGCCGTTTTAAAAGGGAAAGAAAACTAGAGAGCGGTTTCCATTAACTATAAGGGTTGCTGCAGACGGGGGCCCTCGCTTTAATTTCCTAAAAATGGGCTTTCGTCGTATGTTTGCAGGACTAGCAATTTTTGGAGGGACTCCCTCGGGAGGCCCCATCTTCTGGTAAAAAAAAAGGTACACCGGGCAAAAAGAAAAATATACTGAGCAAAAGAAAAATGCACTGAGCAAAAAAGAAAAACACATGGAGCAAGAGGCATACGGGTGTGGGGTACTTTTGGGTTGCCCTCACTTGGAAGGCCTGGCAGGGCTTCATTAAAACTTCAATATGTCTCCCCCCCCTTCTTTTCCCTTATACGGTACGGGCAAGGGAAAAGATTACGTGGGGCGGGCGGCTGCTGGCGGAAAGGGCCGAAGTGGGGCCGAAGGCGCTCGGCGGCGTTTATCGAAAAGCGGCGGAGGCGGCCGAGATCTGTCGGCGCCACCGGGTCTGGGTGAATCGGGGGTCATCTTGGCGCGGGGGATCCTGGCTATGTAAATGAGGTACGCTGCCCCTTGTGCGTGGCGAACGCACCCCAATAACATATTCCAGAGGGCACATATTTACAAAATACTGGCGGGTCTTTTACCTTTGCACTAAAGCGTACTGGATGGTGGCGCCGTATAGCAACTCACCATGACGAATATGAACATTAGTAAAAGAGGGATGTTGGGCTATCTGGGGGACCTTTTCCAGGGGAGGCACGGCCCTCAAAGCCAAAGCCGACCATCATGCGAAAGCGTGGGTCTGGCAGGTGAGATCCCGAATCTACGTAGATGCGGGATCTTCACCAGCACGGCGGGTGATATATTTTCGAATACAGGGATCACCTTATTTGGTGGTTCCACCATGTTCGAAAGAATACAGTCACCTCTGGGCTCAAGCCTCTCCGACCACTTTCACACACAGCAAATCTCTTTTGCCTGTGCAATTTTTTTCCGAACATGCGGCTTACAATCCAATCAAGAATCACTTTCGGTGGTGGTCCTATTTGGCTTTGGTTGCCGTGTTTCCCCCAAGGGTCCCAACTGTGGGGCCCGCCTAATGAAGTTAAAGAATAGAACTGGAAAAACTCTTGACCCTCACACTTTCATCTACATATTCTACTGTTTCTTTTATACTAAAGCTACAAAGGTCTGGTCTAAGGGGACACAGGGTATCTCTGGCCCAGGGTGAAGGGATATCTGGCGAATCACTGGGCAGAGGGGGGCTGGGCTGGTGGTGGCTCCCCCAGGGTCGTACACAGGAGGGGCGGTTTGGAGCGGCTTCCCTTTCCATTCTTTTAATTGAGAGGCGTGAAAGTATTTTAGCCAGGTTCCTCCTGTTTTTCTCTGGATGGCTACCTGATAGACGGCTGGGGAGACTCTTTTTGTGATAGGGACTGGGCCTTGCCATTTGGCTGCTAGCGAATGCGCCTTTTGCGAAAACTTCCTGTACAGAACGAGCTGTCCTTCTTCCCACTGCCTGGGGTTCCTGACCCATCCTAGTTTGCGGTCCATATCTTTCTGAGCTGTGCCCAACCTCTGGGCCACTTGCATGTGGACGGCGTGTATGGATGAGAGCAGATCCTGGACCCAAGCGTCATTAATCACTACGGGCTGCATATCGGAAGGGAGCTGCGTATCTAGCCAGAAGGCTTCCGGGAGCTGCATTCTTCGCCCTGTCATAACCATATGGGGTGTTAGCCCGTGAACTGCGGTAGTGCCTCTAATGGCCATTAGGATTATGGGGAGTTTTTCATCCCAGTCTCTCCCGGAGGAGCGAACCATCTTGCGGAGAGCCTCCTTGAGGGTCCGGTTGGTTCTTTCTATTGCGCCTGAAGCTTGAGGGTGGCCTGCTATGTGGAAGCGTTGCTGGATGCCCAGTGCTTTACAAAGCTCCTGTGTTACTTCTCCGATGAAGTGTGAGCCTAAATCAGAGTCCATGACTCTCACAATGCCCCATCTTGAAAAAACATTATTAAACAGTAGTTTGGCTGTGGTGGCTGCATTGTTGCGCTTGCACGGAAACGCTTCGATCCATTTGCTAAAGGGGTCTATGACAGTGAGGCAGTAGCGATTGCCGCGAGCAGTGGGGGGAAGGGGGCCGATAAAGTCAATCTGTATGCGAGCCCAGGGTCCATCAATTCTCTGATGCTGGAGGGGAGCTCTAGGTCCGGTGGGGTCTGCATTGACCATCGCGCAGGACAGACAGTTGTCTACCCATTGCGCTACTTCGGTGCGCATGCCAGGCCACCAACCAACCTCTTTTACCCTTTCCAGAGTCAGATCCTTGCCTCGGTGTCCCTGCTCGTGGACAAACTGAATTAAGTCAGCCCTAACTTCCAATGGCACTACCCAATGGCGTTCGCCGGCTGCATCTACTGCCCAGACTATGCCTTCCTCTTCTCTGATCATGAGTCTCCCTGTCTGATCCCTTCCTGCGGCTAGGAGGTCAGTTATTTCTGGGTCAGATAGTTGCAGTTGTGCTAGGTCTAGTGTTCCTGCGGTTCCCTGAGCTTGGCTGCGGGCTTGTGCCCGAGTGGTGATAGGGCGGAGGGGACAATCGGTGGCCGATTCCGGTAGGGGAGCATTTTCAGTGGCGGCTGCCTTGGCTGCGAGGTCTGCCTGGTCATTCCAGTAAGCGGTCTCTGAGTTCGTCTTCTGGTGTCCCTTGACATGGGTCACCTGCGTTGGGCCTGAGCGAGACTGGAGGAGTGCTGCTACTTGCTGCCATAGCTGTAGGTGGGCTACGGGTTTCCCATCGCTGGCTCTCCACCCCTGATTCTGCCATACCGGGAGCCAGACTGTGGCGGCTTTGGCCGTCCAATCTGAGTCTGTATAAATGGCAAGTGGGCTTTCTGGGGCCTCAAACTCAAGCACTGCCAGAAGCGCTTGCACCTCAGCCGCTTGGCTGGAATGGGGGCGGGCTGGACCTTTGAGAGTATGGGCGTCGCTCACTCGCACGGCGCCGTAGCCTGTCCGAGGGGAGCCCCCAACGTGAAAGGAGGAGCCGTCACAGAACCAGCATGTGAAGCCGTTCTGTCGGGCTTCCTCTAGCGGGACTCCCCAAGTAACTGGCCAGACAACCTGTGGTGGCGGGTCCAGGGGGCACTCGTGCTCGGTCCCGGTTACCAATAAGCCATAGGGGGCTGGTGGCTCAGTGGTTTCCTTTTTGAATTCTACTCCGCGGTTGACCAGGGCCAGGGTCCACTGTGCTATGCGGGCGTTTGAAACTTGTCCGTCTTGTATTTTTCCCGACAGGATATATTTGAGGGGCGTGTGAGTGGTTTGAACTATTGTACGTGAACCTCCTATGATAAATTCCCAATGGGTCAGACTCCAAACTAGAGCAAGGCATGTCTTCTCGCATGGGCTAAACTTAGCTTCTACTGCGGTTAGGTTGCGAGAGGCATAGGCTACTACTCTAGCGGTTCCCGCTTGCTGCTGGGTGAGCGTGGCTCCTATGCTCTTGTCTGATACTGCTAACTGGATAAAGAACGGCTGGGTGACATCTGGATGGGCTAGGGCCGGGGCTGCGGCCAGGCTGCGCTTTAGCTCGGCTAAGGCTGTCTGTTGCTCCGGTCCCCACTCCCAGGGGGTGTTCTTCTTGAGGAGAGCATAAAGGGGGCGAGCTTTGTCTGCAAAGGACTCAATGAAGTCTCGGGAAAAGTTAAAAGTTCCTAGAAGGGCTCTGAGGGAGGGGACATCGGTGGGTGCAGGCAGCTTGGAAATGACCTCCATTCGCTGGGCGTCCGGGGTGCGACCCTCGGGTCCCAGGGTCAGACCCAGGTACTTGACGCTGGTCTGAACCAGTTGGGCCTTTTCCCTGCTTGCCTTGAACCCAGTCTCGCGGAGGAGTCCCAGGACTTCCCTGGTGATTTGGCGGGCTAATTCTTCCGTGGGGGCGTGGACTAAAATGTCATCCACGTAGCTCAGTACGTGGGGCCTCGAGGAGGGTTGGAGGCGTTCCCACATCTGAACTACATGGGCATGACAAATGCTGGGGCTGGAGTGGAATCCCTGGGGTGTCCGCTTGAATGCGTATTGCTGGCCGCGGAAAGTGAACGCGAACTTGTACCAGCAAGACTCATGCAACCGGATAGAATGGAAAGCGTTGGCCAGGTCTATGACCGAGTAGAACCGGGACCCAGCGGCAATGGCCGTCAGGATCTCATTGTACTTGGCCACAACCGGGGCAACTGGAGGGGTGGTGGCATTCAGGGCACGGAAGTCGACCGTCATTCTCCAGGTTACTCCATCTGCTTTCAGAACTGGCCACAATGGGGCGTTGCAGATGGACTGCATCGGGAGTATGACGTCCCACTCAAGGAGTCCTTCTATAGTCTTGGCTATCCCTGCCTCAGCTTCTGCTGGGTACTTGTACTGTCTTTGGGGAGGGGGATCCTTTCCTTCAATCAGGACGCAGGCGCCCTTCACTATCCCACACTCGGCTTTATCTGTCACCCACACTTCGGGAAAGCCCTGAACCCAGGGGTCTCCTGTGATGGGGGCGAGAGGAAGGGGGGCCTTGAGGGCTGCGCATCGATGGACTGCATTAACAAAGTCTGGGCCTCCCGGGATGCGCCACAGGAGCCCGTTCGCTAAGTCAATGGTCAGTCCCTCGGCACGGAAAAATGGCATGCCCAAAAGTCCATCATCTTCTCCCCGGTTTGCGCATGCCGAAATCCGGGTGGCCAGGCTCCCAACGGAGAGGGGGATATTCTGCCAGACCGGGGATTCCTGCGTGCCGCCTCCAAAACCGGCGAGCTGCATGGTTGTGGGGGTCTGAGTTCCCTTTGTGACTAAGGTGGGCCGGAGTATATTAAGTGAAGCTCCGGTATCTATGAGGAGAGTGGCAGGCTTCTTCTTTTCCCCGGGAGTCCCGATCCCTGCCTTCACTGTCGGTCTCCCCCATGTGTCCGGCTTTAGTTTGGCAACTATGCCCACGGAAGGAGACTGGGACTCGGGGCAACCCTATGCTGATCCTGCACTCTGGTCGGTGGAAGCGGCGCTTCCTCTAAAGGGGTTGTTGGGGCTCGGGCGCTCCCGGACTGCAGCTATCGGGGGACTCGAGAAGGGAGGGTCTGGCGGTAAAGGGGGCGCTGACGGGGGTACTGGGGGCTGCTGCTGGTCTTCCCACTCCATGATCGCCTTCATTAGAACGGACGTGGGCTTTCCGTCGAAGAGCTCCATGTTCGCTCCAATGTTTTTGAGGCGCATCCAAAGTTCCCAACGGAGGGAGTCCCTGGACTGGGGCGTGCTGCCTCGGTCCCGGTAGCCCTCGTGGTCGCCCTGCGGTGCTCCCCAAGCATTAGACTGATCTGGAGGCGGGTAGACCTGGTGGTGGTACGGGTGCGATGCTCGCGAGTGAGAAGGGGCTATGGGTGCATCCTGCAGTCGGGGCTCGTGGGGTCCTTGCTGGGAGGAGGAACTGTAACTCGGGGCGGGTGCAAAGGAGACTCCCGGGCGGTAGTCCCTTGGTCCTCTTCCCCGGTTAAAGCTATTGCTCCGTCCCCTCAGGATTCCTCCCCTTGCCTCCAGATACGGGCTGCGTCCCTGTGGTCGGTATTGAGAGTGGGGGCCATGATTGGCATAGGTGACTGCACTTATCGGCTCGCTCTCCTTCCTACGAGAGGCCGGGGGCTTCACATGGCGGATGGCGCCGGTTTCTCGCAACAGGCCAGCAATGCTTCTGATGCGAGCCTCCAGGTCTCCCCATGAGATGCTCCCGGGCTCCACTCCTGCTAGTGCTAGGCGGGTGGTACTATTGAGTCCATCTAAGACTGCTCTCCTGAATTCTAATTCGTCAAAGTCGGGTACATCGCTTGCATCTAAATCTACTTCGTCTGCTAGCTCAGCAAGAAGCTGTTTCCTAGCTAAATATGCCTCTGGGTCCTCCCCAGGTTTTTGAGACTCTGCAATATACAGGGCTTTCAAGCTTTTGGTGGGCCACAGGAATGCACAAATTTCTTTAATTGCTCCGTACTGACTGCGGGTGGCTAACCTTCGGTTTGAGATATAGGCATTCAGGGCCGAGACTATTTCAGGGGCAGCGCATTGGCGGGCCAGCTGGGCCACATCGGAACCACTAGCGGAGGGCTGGGAGGTGGTCACATGGGTGAACCACTGGATGGCTGTGTCTCGGTTTAGGGGTCCCATACGATCTGCTATGGCTTTGAGCTCATCGGGCCTCCAATTGCGGGTTTCCTTAACGACCCGGTCTGTTTTCCTGCCATCCTCGTCCATGGATACAATTTCCTTAGTAGCTATTGGATGGAGGGGCTGTGGGGCTTCCTCGGGCTGGGGCGATTGAGATGCCCAGCTATCCTTACTATCTTCTGGGAGGGCCAAGAGGGCTGAGGGGTGCACGGCGGAAATTACGGCCTGTTGCATCCCCAAGTGTCGCTTTAGGGCCTCTAGCTCCCTCTTACAAGCTGAATGGTCCGCGGCTGCGGTTTTAGACTGGTTGTGGTCCGCCATGAACCGGGCGGCATGGGTGAGCTTAATAATCTCTTCTTGTCCCTCCGTTAATGCGTGCTCAGCCATATCGGCACGAGCGGTGGCCGCTTCAGCCTTGTGCTGGGCATCCTGGAGGGCGGTAGTTAATCCTTGCTTCTCTAATATGAAATTGACGCGTTCGGCGCGCCACTCAACTGCTTTCTCCTCATGGTCTCTTTCCTGTTCGGCTAGTCTGGCCCTGAGACTCTGGATTTCTAGATGCAGGGCGTCCTGTTCTCGTTTGGCTTTCTCCTCTAGCTCCTTCCTCTCTCTGTCCTGGGCTGTTCTAAGCCTCTCTATCTCCTGCTCACTATCTTCCTGCGCTATCTGTAATTTATTTATCAGGGACACGCTGTCCTGTAGGGCGGTGAAAAGTGCCCAGGCCCCGTATCTGTCCTTCTTACTTGACCTAGGTTTCTCCTTCTCACAAAAATCTTGGAAGGCGCTTCTGACTATCTGGAGCGGGTCGGGTCCCTTGAAGGAACCGGCTTCCCAGGGGCAATCTCCCTTCTTCACTAGCCACTTCTCCAGGCGGGGCACGGTGGGGTTTGCCCGGTACATTTTTTTTCTTTTCGTTTAGGGCTGATCTCGGGGGAGGTTAAAGAGTAGATCAGCGACACCAGGGGTGGGGCGATTAAAGCTGCTCAAGGGTTTTAACAACTTCTTCCTCTCTATGTTCCTTTTGGGAGGTTTATCCTTCCCTCAGGTCCTCAAGGGTTTTTACCAGGGGGTTTTAAGGTTCTACTTTTAGGGTTTACAGGGTATTTTTAGGGTCCTACACTCGGCTCTTCTCCACCGGGGGAGAAGGAAGATTCCTATTCCCGTTTCAAGCTTGCCTACAAGCCACGGGACCAGGAAAAGTTTACTGGCTCAGAGGGTGCTCTCAAGCTCTCTAAGCCCAAGAACCAAAAACGCTCAGTGCTTCCAAGCCTCTGCTCAGAAGCCAAAGCTCAGGGGTCTCCCAAGCCTCTACTCGGAAAACCAAAGCTCAGGGGTCTCCCAAGCCTATGCGCTCAGAAAACCAGAAAGGGTTCCCAAGCCTCTGCCCGGAAACTGCAACTAAGGGGTCTCCCAAGCCTCTGCTCAGGCAACCAGAAATGCTCCCAAGCCTCTGCTCAGAAGCCAAAATGCTCTCAAGCTCTCTGCCCAAGAACTAAACTCCAAAAAGTCCCCAGGCCTCGTGCTCAGAGACAAACGGTTAAACTGTCTCCAAGCCTCGACCAAAAGACTGAATGCGCTCAAGGACTGCCTCTGCACGTCCCCAAGCAAAATTGCTCAGGAGTAAAACCACGGTACTCCCAAGCGGAAAAGCGCTCAAGAGTTCTAACAACTCCCAAGCAGGGTGCGCTCAAGAGTCCCACTGACTCCCAAGCGAGGTGCGCCCACGAGTCTGACTTAAAACTCGCAAGCGGAAAAGCGCCCAAGAGTCTAACTTAAAACTCTTAAGCACGGTGCGGCAGGCTGCCGCGGGGCTTCAGGAACCTGGCTTTAGATTCCCAAAGCTAACTAACCAAACGGACTATCGATCCCTTCACGTTTCCTCCGGAGCGGGGATTGAAGCCTAAGTGCTGGCAGGAACGGGGTTTGGACGGACTTAGGAGAGACGGGGGAGGGCGGAAGAGAATTTTATATGTGCTGCTTCAGGAGGTATATAAATCTATAGAGCCTACTTCTGGGATCCCACCCACATAGACGCGTTTAGGCGGCCCGGAAGGTGGCCAGGAACTTCACCAGTTCAGAGGTCCTCACCCACAGTACACCGGTTATAACGGCTGGAGGGCCTCGCGGTGCACCACAAAAGGCAAGTAGTCCAAAGCTGGCTGAAGGAGGAAATGGGGAAAAGCCAACCCACAAGATAGAAATGCTCGCTAGAGCCACACACACTCACACTTTTAATTCCCTGAGCTAAATTGCGCTCTTTACACTGAGGTCTGGAAAATTTTCCTCTAAGTCAGTTCGCTGAAGACACGCGTGTCGACTCACGTGTATTCACACGAACTGGGTAGTGCCCGCATCCTCCACCAGTAAACTGTTACCAGAACTGCTCTATTATTATAATGGGGAATTAGCTGTAGCAGTCTGTAACTTAAAATTAGCGCGGATCTTAACCTATGTATACGGAGGTCCTGATCCCAGACACTCTAGTGAAAAAGAGGCAGACAACGAGTCAGGTTCAAACACGTGTATTGAGTGTAGCGTAAGCCTAGCTTGCACAATCATACAAAGAACATACAAGGTCTAAGAAATACAGAGTAGGAAATACAGAGACGTTCGCATTAGCTGGTTCCCAACGATGGTAAGGGAAATACTCACTTATCCTGGAGCGAAGCAGAGACACAACAGCGAGGTGGCCCAATGCCAGCACTGGGACCACAGACGGACAGCAAGGAGGTCTGGATAGGAATGGCCGAGGCACCGAGTGGTCTGGGAGACCAGCTTAAATACCCCAAAACGTACCCTGGGGCTGGTGCTGTACTTGGTGGTTCTCACAGATTAAAACAAAGGGTCTAATGGGTCACTGAATGGCTTGGATGGGCCACTTTGGTAATCAGATTGTGATAAGTGACACCTCAGGAAGAGGGGACAAAAGAGGGAGGGGGAAATCCAAGTGGGCTGAAAGGATGTTCCAGCGGACAGGGCTTGTCCTGATGTCATCAGCTTCTGGAATGCGGAGGTTTCTTTGAGATGCATTCTTTAAGTGCTTGGGATGGTCGGCACTTAGTTCCTTCTCCGGGGCGGCTCCTAAGATATGCAGAGCGGGGCGAGGGGCTCTCGCTGCGGACGTGGTGTGCCCGCTTCGCCGAAATGGCTTCTCAAAGCAGTCTTCTTCCCAGGGTCTTCTGGCTGCCTGAGAACATGGATGCCGGCTGGGCATAGCTGGGGCTGGATAGCAGGCTGCCCGGTAGCGAGGGCAAGCTCGGCGACCGGCCCGCGGGAGGCTCCAGGCGGGGACTGACTAGGGAGCGCCTAGCCAGGCTCGCTGGAGGTTTCCCCGGCTGGCGCCCGGCTGCTAGCAGCGGCTTGGGCCCATATGAGGCAGGCTTCCATGGAGGCAGCGGGAACAACACTTTAAAACACAGTCCAAGGCAGGAAACAGGCACGGTCCGTGGCAGATGGCAATGCAGGCACGGGGCACACTTGTAACAGAGTCCAAACGCACACAGGGAATTCCAGATATAGGTCAGGGCAGGGCTGCCCAGAAAGAGAATCCTTTGTGCAGTTAACCAAACATGGAGTCAGTAAACTACACAGTCTATAACAGCAGCAAGGTAATTGACACGCAGGCAGGAAACTGACACGTGTATCAGAGCACACACGTGCAAAGCAGTCTTTGGTGCAGCAGTGAAACAGTAACGCAGGAAACTTTAACACAGTTCATAGCAGGCTTCAAAGCAGGGGAGGGGAGCCTACTTGGCAACACTCCCTTTGTTCCCTATGCTGGGAACTTCTAAACTCTCTTTCCCTGGGCAATTCTGCACAGCCCAGGGGTGCCACAATGGTGGGCACACTTCTGAGTGCCAGCTGGTCCCTGTGAAAGAACACCTGAACCACAGACACCCTCCCTCAAATTCCCCCACCACCTACAGAGATAGCTGGCCAGCCAGCCCCATTGTTCCCTATGATGGGAACCAACTGCACAACAAAGAATAAAACAAGAACAACACAAAATAAAGTTTTTAAAAAATTATTTTCTCCCTTCCAAAGTACAAGTAGGCAAAGCATTATGACACATTACACCAGCAGTCCCCCACACAGAAAAATAACACAACTCACTTAACATCAGAGAATCACAAAGCACGATTCCTGTCAAAAACACTTTATTTCTTGAACAGCTTTAGGTTACACAGCAGGGGGGAACACCAAAGGGCTTGGCAGCAGTATCTTACACAAAAATAACACAACTCACTTAACATCAGAGAATCACAAAAGCACAATTCCTGTCAAAAACACTTTATTTCTTGAACAGCTTTAGGCTACACAGCAGGGGGGGGACACCAAAGGGCATGGAAGCAGTATCTTACACAAAAATAACACAACTCACTTCACATTAAAGAATCACCCCAAAAAATTGCTGTCAAAAGCACTTTATTTCTGTAACTGCTTTAGGTTACACAGTAGGAAGGCACCACAGAGCAGGAAAGCAGTGTACTACACAAAAATAACACAACTCACTTCACATCAGAGAATCACACAAACACAATTGCTGTCAAAAACGGTGAAGTGGGTTGTATTATTTTTTGTAGTACATTGCTATCATGCCCTTTTGTGCCCTCCTACTGTGTAACCTAAAGCTGTTCAAGAAATAAAGTGTTTTTGCCAGGAATTGTGTTTTTGTGATTCTCTGATGTTAAGTGAGTTGTGTTATTTTTGTGTAAGATACTGCTTCCATGCCCTTTGGTGTTCCCCCCCTGCTGTGTAGCCTAAAGCTGTTCAAGAAATAAAGTGTTTTTGCCAGGAATTGTGTTTTTGTGATTCTCTGATGTTAAGTGAGTTGTGTTATTTTTGTGTAAGATACTGCTTCCATGCCCTTTGGTGTTCCCCCCCTGCTGTGTAGCCTAAAGCTGTTCAAGAAATAAAGTGTTTTTGACAGGAATTGTGCTTTTGTGATTCTCTGATGTTAAGTGAGTTGTGTTATTTTTGTGTAAGATACTGCTGCCATGCCCTTTGGTGTTCCCCCCCTGCTGTGTAGCCTAAAGCTGTTCAAGAAATAAAGTGTTTTTGACAGGAATCGTGCTTTGTGATTCTCTGATGTTAAGTGAGTTGTGTTATTTTTCTGTGTGGGGGACTGCTGGTGTTATGTGTCATAATGCTTTGCCTACTTGTACTTTGGAAGGGAGAAAATAATTTTTAAAAAACTTTATTTTGTGTTGTTCTTGTTTTATTCTTTGTTGTGCAGTTGGTTCCCATCATAGGGAACAATGGGGCTGGCTGGCCAGCCATCTCTGTAGGTGGTGGGGGAATTTGAGGGAGGGTGTCTGTGGTTCAGGTGCTCTTTCACAGGGACCAGCTGGCACTCAGAAGTGTGCCCACCATTGTGGCACCCCTGGGCTGTGCAGAATTGCCCAGGGAAAGAGAGTTTAGAAGTTCCCAGCATAGGGAACAAAGGGAGAGGGCTGGCCTTTGCCAGCCTGTTCCTGGGGTTATGGGTGTGGGGCAGGTGGGGGTGGATTTGGGTCTGTGAGGGGCTAATGTGGGGATTTGGGTCTGTGTGTGGCAGCTGGGGGGAATTGGGTTTGTGTGGAGCTGTAAGGGGTGGAATTTAGGGGCTGAGAGGACCTACTTGGGGAGGCCATGAAATGGCCCCCCCAAGTGGGAGCAGGCTGAGCCTTGGTGGGGGGTGGGAGGAGGGGTGGGAGAAGGGCCCCAGAGGGTTGGGGGGCATTTTGCATGCAAAATGCCACCCCTGGCAACACAAGCCTCCCCCAGCTGTCAGTGGTAGAGATTAGAGCACCTACTTGGGGAGGCCATGAAATGGCCCCCCCAAGTGGGAGCAGGCTGAGCCTTGGTGGGGGGTGGGAGGAGGGGTGGGAGAAGGGCCCCTGAGGGTAAGGGGGCATTTTGCATGCAAAATGCCACCCCTGGCAAAGGAAGCCTGCTTCTTCATTTTTTCCCCATAGGAAATAATGAAGAAGATGCTCCTTTATGGGAGGATGGGGGGACCTGCTTTGGGGGGCCATAACATGGCCCCCCAAAGTCCAATCTGTCTGAAACTTGGGTGGTTGTTAGAGAAGGGTTAGAGGAAGGTCCCCACCAATTTTGGGCTTATTCGGTGGGAAGATGCCTCCCCCAGACGTCCGGGAAGACGGAGGCATTTTCCCATTGAAAAGCCGAATGAAAGACGAAAGAATCCCGAAACGTTTCGGCTTTTTTCTTTCGGCTACCCGAAACGTTTCGGGATTCCCCGAAACGTTTCGGCATTCCCTGAAAGAAGCCGAAACACTTTTGTTTCGGCATTCTTTCGGCATTCTGAATGCCGAAACGCACATCCCTACTCTTAACAATTCTGTCATCTCGCCTCTCCTACTGCTCTTTGCACACATAAATGGGTAGATGCACACCACTCAGCTCTGCATCACAGGCCTTTCTTCATCTTTCCTCAACAGCAGATGCAAAATTGACCACTACCAGAAGCAGGGCTTTTTCAATTGTGGTACCCTAACTGTGGGATCATGACTTTCCCCAGCCAGCCATCAGATACTGGGCTTTGTGAGTGTTTGATGCTGGGCTTTCTATTAAATGTGGTCCATTCTTTTGGCATCTTTGATTATTATTTGGAATATTTATACACTCCAGATTAAGAGCAGGACTCTTAATCTGGAGAACTGGGTTTGATTCCTCACTCGTCCACTTGAAGCCAGCTGGGTGACCTTAGGTCCGTCACAGCTTCTGGGAGCTCTCTCAGCCCCACCCACCTCACAGGGTGTTTTGTTGTGGCGATAATAATGACATACTTTGTAAACCGCTCTGAGTGGGTGTTAAGTCATCCTGAAGGGTGGTATATAAATTGAATAATGTTGTTGTTGTTGTTGCATTTCTGTTGGGTTTAAATCTTTGCAAATTTGCATTTATATTTCCTAATCACATTGTTCATCGAAATATCCTTGAAATTGACTGTAGTAACTCACACTGGGTAATCCTCCTTGAGTCTCAGTGAGAAAGGTAGAGTATAAATAATGTAAATAAATAAACTGATAATATAATTATTGATAATTGTATATAATTTCATGTGGGTTTGAGTATGGTTTTCATGTTTTTTTATTATGTTGCGAGCTGTCTCAAGAGCCTTCAGGCAGAGGGATAGGGCTAAAGTTGCTAAAAGGCCTTGGGAAAATATACTGTCCCTTTAACAGAGGATTAATATATGAAAATGAGCAGCTGAATCTGGCATAAAAGTAAATAACTTGGTAAATTAAAAAAAAGTAAAGGTAGTCCCCTGTGCAAGCACCGAGTCCTTACTGACCCATGGGGGACGTCACATCATGACATTTTCTTGTCAGACTTCTGTTATATGTGGTGGTTTGCCATTGCCTTCCCCAGTCATCTACCACTTTACCCCTGGGAAACTGGGTACTCATTTTACTGATCTCGGAAGGATGATAAAAAGCATATTTATTATAAAAAGCATATTATAAAGCATTATTAAGATGATGAAAAGCATAAGATGGTAAAGTATCTAAATTCTGATACCTAGAATTACCAACAGTCCTGGATAAAAAATGATGTTTTGTTGACAGACTTTTTGTTACGGGTTTGCCATTGCCTTCCCCAGTCATCTACACTTTACCTGCAGGAAACTGGGCACTCATTTTACCGACCTCGGAAGGATGGAAGGCTGAGTCAACCCTGAGCCAGCTACTTGAACCCGGCTTCTGCCGGGATCAAACTCAGGTCGTGAGCAGAGCTTGGGCTGCTGTACTGCAGCTTACCACTCTGTACCACAGGGGTCTTTAACTTGGTAAATAACTGAGTGGGAAATTGAATTTGAATCACTTCTTCCTAGTCTGAAACTCTAACCACTGCTCCACACAGGTTTGTAATTCATGTCTTTGAAAATCAGGGACTTGCTATAGAAAAGTGAGTTAAAATAGAATACATGATGGTTTTGATTACTTTTGCTAAGTCCTTCCCTAGCGACATTATCACCACTCACCAATGATAGCATTGCTTCTCTGATCATGCTCCAAATTTCCTGTCAATGATAAACAGCAGTGAATATATGGCAATGGTGGGAATGCCTTAATAATTCCACTTAATCCTCATCATACACACAAGACACAAATACTCAGCCAGGAAGAGCCCACAGAGCCCCTTTAGTAAACAGAAGCCTGATCACAGGACAGCACCCCACGTTCATTAAATGAGCAGGGAGGAGAGAGGAAGCCAGCATGCTGCCCCTGCCTCCCTGTGACCATGTGGAAGAACTGGCCTCTCAATCTCTCCCTTCCATCAGCGCTGCTGTTCCTCCCCACAACACAGGAGGCTGTCTTGTGCACCAGGATATTATTGAGAGAGCTTGGTAGGGAGGAGGGGGGGTGATTTAGGTAGATATTAGCTGACTAGAAACAAAGCCCGTTGTGTAAATAAATACAATGGGCTCTAGAAAGCTGGGGCTGGGGAGGGCTGGCATGGGGGGGGCGTGTCTGGGGAGGGTTGGCAGGGAGAGGGGTAAGGGGGTCTGGGGAGAGCTGAGAGGCAGGAGGGGTCTGGGGAGGATTGGCAGGGGGGTCTGGGGAGGATTAGCAGGTAGAGGGACAAGGGGAGGTCTGGGGAGGGCTGAGAGATAGGAGGGGTCTGGGGAGGATTGGCAGGTAGAGGGGCAAGGGCGGGTCTGGGGAGGGCTGAGAGGCAGGAGGGGTCTGGGGAGGGTTGAGATGCAGGGGAGCGACGCGCCTGTAGCCCTGAGAACGCCCGTGAAGCCGGGGCACAACACATCTTGGCTCCACTGAGAGCAGCACGGCGTGGCTCTATTGGGGCTGAGAGGGCGCAGGGCGCTTCGCCTCCGTCCCGTCGCTCTGGCCCCACCGAGAGTGGCATGACACGGCTCCGGTGGGGCTGAGGGGACGCTGCGTGCTTTGCCTCCGCCCAGTTGCCCCAGCCCCGTCGAGAGCGGCACGTGCAACTCCGGTGGGGCTGAGAGGGCGCCGGGTGCTTTGCACCATTGCCCGGGCCCCACTGGGGCTTGCAGGTGCGCCAGTTTTCCTGCGCCGCCCTCCTCCAGGTGGGCTACATAGCCTGGCTGCAGAGGGTCGGCAGACAGCACAGATATACCACCACAGACATTTTCATCTTGCCTCATGTCACCTCAGATGTAGTACTTTCTCATACTGAATGACAAATACAAAGAAGTCAAGCAAGCCAGGCCTACAATAGCCTAACAGGGCACTCCTAAGCAGAGTTACATCCTTCAAAGCCCAGTGACCTCAAAGGACATAGAGGGAAGGTAACTCTGCTTAGGACTCCATTGCGGAAGAAGCAAGGGAGGGTGGTGAAGGAGTTAATAGAGAAATGTTCTTTTTATACAATATAATCACGGACGTTGGAAGAGGAAGAATGTGGTTTTTACAAAACGAGAATAGCTGCGCTCAGGCATATGATGAAGTAGATGGGTTCAGTGTGAAATGTTCCAAGAATTGTGCTTTGTGGTTAAACTTGCAGACAAGTGGGTGCTAAAACCAAAAGTTCAACAATATACGCATGCTTAATAAAGGCTTATGAATATTATCACACACCCTGTATAGATAATAGATTCATTTAAATACACATACGATGTATGGGGACGTATGTAAAGGGGGGGATACCATGTAATATGTTGAAGGCGGCTTGGAAAGGCTGTACCTTCTGAGTACCCAGACCAATGGGGGAAAGGGAGAGGGTATGTGACAGTCGGGGACAGGGTTTGCTTGCTTTTAATATGTATGGGAAACTGCTATAAAAAGAGTGTTTCTGCTTTCATAAGGCAGACTTGTTGGCAGCAGCTGACTTGTCTCCTTTATTGTACAATAAAAGTTATCTTAGAGCAGAACTACAAGTGACAAAAGGCACAGGTTGGACACTTGTCAGCTTCCCTCAGGTTTTGATGGGAAATGTAGGCATCCTGGTCTTGCAGCTTGGCTGTCTGACTGCTGTCCAATGGACTTTTCAACTGTCACTTGTCCAACATTCCACCAAGCTGCCTACATTTCCCATCAAAACTTGAGGGAAGCTGACAAGTGTCCAACCTGTGCCTTTTGTCACTTGCAGTTCCGCTCTTAGAGGATATTTTGGTCTCGGCATTCTTATGCTTTAGGACAACTATACTTCCAACAATGGGACCACAGAATCAAATAAATTGGAACACAGGCCTCACAAGCCCCAAATCTCTAGCACTCAGGCAGCAGCTGTTTTCTTCCTCTTAAGAGATGTCCTTTCGAATGTCTGCTGTGAAGCATTTTCAGCTGCAGAGAGAGAAAGAAGTGCTTCTCTTTGCTTCCCCTCCTTGATCTGCAGTGTTTGTGTCTTTTGGGGGCTGGGTTCCTCAGAGAACGAGGCAAGTCATGCCGCCAGACTTCTCTAAACTTTCCTTCCGCATTGTCAATTTGGGCACAATGGAAGTGAATCACTGCACGTTTGGCAAACATAACAACCTTCTCACTTGCATTGCACAACAACAGGTCAAAGTGATGTGCTGCTACTTGCTCAGCTCCACCACTGGCCCTCCAGAGTGAAGATTTTTAAAAAAATTTAAAGAACTTGGCCATAGTGTACGTCACCACTGAGTGTTAAGTCACCTCTCCCTCTTTCGTTTCTGAAACTCATCCTCAGTCAGAGGAACACCCAGTCCTCCCTGTCTTCAGCATATAAGTTGTCTGTGTGAGGAGAGGCAGACAGGAAACTCACATTCTTCCACTCTTACATGGCTGCTGAGAACCCCAGGAAGAGGCTTGGGGACAAAATGCCTTGCTCCACTTGTGCAGACTGTGGGACCGTAACTCTATATTGTGGCCATCGTTTCTGCCAGTCCTGCATTCTCAAGTGCTGGAAGGATTTCCCTGCGGCCACAGCTTGTCCTCAGTGCCAAGAAGGACTTCAGCCAAAGAACTCAAAGCTAAGCCGGCTGATAAACGAGTTCTCTTTGATAGCCAGAAAGCTGAACGATCAGGCAAAGGAGGAAGCTGGGTGGAAGAAGCTCTGCGAGAAGCACCAGAATCCCCTGGCACTCTTCTGCAAGGATGACGAAACGCCCGTCTGCGAGGCATGCAGCAGATCCCATAATCACAAAGAACATTGCATGGTTCCCCTAGAGGAGGCTGCTGCAGAATATAAGGTAGGGGACTTCATGCTGAAGAATAACTGGTAAATATTTTAAGAGGTATCAGGGCAGGAGAGGTGGGGAAAGGGATTAATCACAATGAGTGATTAAAATGTGGAGTTTACTGCCAGAGAATGTAGTGGTGGCCACAGGCACAGAGAGCTTTAAAAGGGGGTTAGATGGAGTCAAGGAGGAAAGGTCTATCAGTGACTAAAGGGAACCTCCACATTCAGAGGCAGTGAATCTGTGAATACCAGTGCCAGGAGGCAGCATCAGTGGAAGGCCTCAGCCTCTGTGCCCTGCTGTAGGATCTCCATAGCAACTGTTTGGCCACTGCATGAGACAGGATGCTGAACTAGACGGACTGCTGGTCTGATCCAGCAGGGTTCTTCTTATGTGTAGGAGTGTAAGAGGGGACTGGACTGACCACCAAGCAGATTCACACACCAAGGAGGAGATTTGAGAAGGGAAAATGGAGAAAAGCTTCTGGCTTTGAGCCCCACAGCAGGAGAAGAGTTTTGTCTGCTTCAACATGTGATAGTTCTCTAGAAGCAGAGTATAGACCAGGGAGGCAATGCAGTATTTGCCTGTGAAGATGTTATTCTGCTGGAAAACAAAACAAAGGGGGGGGTTGTACTTGGCTAAGTCAAACTGGGAGCAAACCAAAGTCCGGTGGTACTGTCAGCCCCTAAGGGGATACGAGGAGCTGACAGATATGAGCCACATTCACTGCCACACCTCCTGCACTGTGGTCTCCTCTCCCTCCTCCCCTTCTCAAGGAATATTAAACTCAGACTCCAGTGGGATCAACAAAGCTCTTCTGAAATAGAGTCAGGGGACCCTGTCTCTCCTGAGAGGCACTCAAATGCAGGGCAGGAAGCAAGATAAGACTTCTACTTGTGTACCTCTTCCCCTGTCCCTTCGGGGCCATTTCCCTTCATCCATCAAAATGTTATGCTAAATTGCATCTGGCATATTTTGTTTGATAAAATTTTCTTCTGACTGTTTAATATAATGACATCACATGTCTCCAGGTGCTAATTTGGGGATCGTTTCCACTGCTGTCAAAGGGAAATGTTCCCACTTGCAATTCCCCTCCCTACTTTGGATAAAATTTGCAGGGATGGTGCTATTCATCTAAGGTACCCACCCTTTCAAATTGCAGCCAGATAGGAGAAAGCATCCAGAGGCACTTTTCAGGCTGTAACTACTACACTCACTTGTACAACTGGGATGAAATTCTCAGGATTTGTACCCCTCACCCAACAGATTTTCCCTTTCAAATTGCAGACACACACAGAGAAAGGGTCCCCGTTTTAGACAGCAATGACATTCTCCCTTGCCAAAATGGGCACCTGCAGATGTAGTAATGGGTTTTTGCACCCCTCTGTTTTCCCCTGCTACCAGGTTTCTGGCAAGGGCAAGAGCTGAGGCTAGATTTTAAATAGTAAAGAGCATGAACTCTTGCAGACTGTCTGCTATCTGTTGATGAGCTGGCAGGCTTTGTTTGAGACAATGAAACACTTCTTATGATGGGACAAGGGATGAAAATATGGTCGGTTTCTCTAAAAGAAAGAATCCATAATCCCCAGATGAGGTGAGTCAGCTGACCACTATTGTCTAACTCTTGGGAGCGGAGTCAGAGTCACAGCTACAAATTGGAGTTCATTAGAAGTCAGAAGGCACACAGGTTTCCTGGGAGCAGGGCTTTTTTTCAGCTGGAACTTGGGGGAACGGAGTTCCGGAACCTCTCGAAAATGGTCACATGGCTGGTGGCCCCGCCCCCTGATCTCCAGACAGAGGGGAGTTTAGATTGCCCTCCACGCTGCCGAGCAGTGCGGAGGGCAATCTAAGCTCCCCTCTGTCTGGAGATCAGGGGGCAGGGCCACCAGCCGTGTGACCATTTTCTCCGAGGGCAACCCACTGAATTCCACCACCTCTTTTCCCAGAAAAAAAGCCCTGCCTAGGAGCTTGCATCTAGTAGTTTTGGACAGGGACTTCTAACATGGGAGTTGAGTTTGGGAGTTCAGTGAGGGAGGTTGAGGGGGAGCAGGAGAGAACCCTGTTGTCTGAGTTTCCTGAAAAAAGTCATACAAGCCTGGAATAAGTAAGGAGGGCGCCGTACTGTATTGTCCATCCTCCATTGGAAATGTGAATAGGTTCAGGTAAGCACCCCATTTCAACTCGAAAACACCGTTAAATGACCAAACTGACTATGAAGGTAGAAAGGCAGCAGGGCAGTATGAACCAGCCAGTGTTCTACAGAGAGTGCCACATGTATGATTATCTGCCCACTGGGCAGAAATTGTGGGGGCGTGCTCGATGTATGGAGCTCTTGGCTCTCAGGCTTGTTCCACTGAGGCTATGGTTGCCAACCTGGAGAAAGTGAGGGAGAGAGAAAGGTTTGTGGAGGAGACCTTTAGAGGAATACTAGAACAGCCCCCCTTTTGTGCTGACAACTCTTCTGCTGTCATGCCGAATGAGGGTCTTATGGTTGGAGGGCATCAGCCTGAGGGGAAAGGATATGATCCTTTGGATGGGAACCCCTTCCTCGGATGATGTACTGAGGATACCCCTCTGTGGTTGGGATGATGAGGTGGGCTTTTGGTAGTGAGTGATTTGTTTATTAGGAACATAGAGGGTGTGGTCTATCACAGATATTTTGACTGCTTGGTGAAGTTACAAAGCTATATCCCACCTGTGGGGAAACATTAATGCTTCACATGGAAACGGAGAGTCAACTAGTCCAAAGCAGTGAATTAACTACTAAACCGCAAGGCTGTATTAAGATGATTATTCTCTCTAATAATCATTCTCTGACAGGCGGTCAGTCCTCTGAATGAAAGAGGTCAGAAGTTTATTTGGTCCTGGCATCAGGTGAAAACCTTGTATCTTAGCCCAAAAATCACTCAATGATTTTTAAGACCTTTATTTAAAATCAGTCTAATCACTCATGAAACAATTAAATAAAAATAACCTATTGATACAAAAAAATACTAGTGTATGTCAACAAAATTTGAAATAAAAGGAGTAGAAATAGGCTTGAACTCTGCACGTATTGCTTATTTGGAAAAATATCCACTAAATAGGCTTAATTATTATTCTAATATCTATAAAGGTCATGACTTTTGCACTCTGTATTTTAATAATCATTGTAGCACACTGCTTTATATTTGCTTTGCTTGTCCCCTTTTTCTGTATTCCCTTATCTTTTTGTTTTAATAAATGTTTAAAAAGAAATTAGAAATAAATCCCTTATCCTATCAATTTTATATTTAAAAGATAAAAAATGCAATTTCTAAGATTCCTACCAAAGAATTTTCAGAAGATAAAAGAATTTCTCTGCAACTCAAATCTGAGAGATTCCGGGGTTGTTAGGGTATGGCTATCTTATATAGGCCCGATTAGATGAACCTCACATGAGTGTTGTCTGTCATAGCCCAGGCTAGTCCGATCTCATCAGCTCTCGGAGGCTAAGCAGGATCAGCCCTAGTTAGCAATTGGATGGGAGGCCACCAAGGAAGTCCATGGATGCTACACACAGGCAGGCAAACCGCCTCTGTTCATCTCTTGCCTTGAAAACCCTGTAGGGTTGCTAAAAGTTGGCAGTGACTTTGCACACACAAAAATTTATTAAACCATCTAATTTGTTTCCTCTGAAGGCGTGATGTAAGACACCTCTGAGCACAGAATGACACTTTCCCAAAGAATACTTTTTCCAAATTGTGTTCTGTTTGCTCTATATTTATTCTGGAAATAAAGCCATTCATTCATAAACTATCTCTCAAGGTTAGGATAGTGAGAACAATGCTGCAACTGTAAAGAACAATACATACTTGCACATTTGTAAAAAAGGAAATTCTCAGATGAACCTTTTTCAACATTTGTGACAGTGACTTGCCCGCTGGATGTGAAAGTTACAAACATCACATGGTGTCTAGATAGGTTGATAGATAGTGCAGGGGAGGAATTGGCACTTGTGGTGCCCACTGGCAACAATGGCATTGGGAAAAGTGGTCATATGGTCCTGGAGGAAAAATTATTAGGCAAAAAGTTAAAGGCCAGGACCTCAAAGGTAGCATACTGGGAGCTAAGCTACAAGTGACGCCTGACATAGGTTGGACACTTGTCAGCTTTCCCCCAAGTTTTGATGGGAAATATAGGCATCCTGGTCTTGCAGCTGTAATGGAGAGCCAAGTTGTAAAACCAGGACGCCAACATTTTCCATCAAAACTTGAGAGGCTGACAAGTGTCCAACTTGTGTAAGGCATCACTTGTAGCTTGGCTCTCAGAATTGCTACTGGTTCATGCAAGGCAAGCTAGACAGGCACAGATTAAGGGTCTCAACACGTGAATAATGAAGTGGTTCTGGGAGGGTTTCCAGAACTTTCTGGACAAGCCAAACCTGTACAAAAAGAAATGGGTTACACTTGAAGTTCCCACACTTTTGGTGCTTAATATTAAAATCGTGGCAAAGCAGCTTTTAAACTAATCCCAGGGGGAAAGCCAAAAGGAGCTGGGGGGACTCCAGTCCAGGACCAGTCAATCCAAAGAGAAAATAGTGTAAACGCTCAAGGTAATATTGGTAGGAGCACAATAGAACTTGAGAGTCAAGGTAGGATGGCAAAGGAGGGCCGTGCATAGAGACAAAGGGGACAAGGGAGGTAAGCGTTTCAAATCTAACTTTCTAAAAAATAACCAAATGGGAACTTCTGTTTTTGTCAGGATCAGATTTACAGGTACCTGAAGATTCTGAAGAAAGAGAGAGAACATAATTTGGCATGTAAACTGAACCTGGAAAAAGAAAGCCACGATCTGCTTGTAAGTGTTATCATTTGCTGTGTAAATAATTATTTGAATGAACATATTAGCAAACTGAATATCTGCTGAAAATATGAGGCAATCCTGCCCCATAGAATGTCTCCCTTAGAAAACAATCAAGAAAAGCCATTCTAAGGATGTGCTCTTATAGAACTTTCAGAACCTCACAGTGAGTTCTATGAAAAGACTGAAGTTCTCTTTCTATAGAATTGCCATGACCTGCCTTTTCATGCTGTTCCTGACATTGGCCTCCTTTCCTTCTCTTTCTATCTGCTTGTTGCAGAAACAAACAATAGGAGATAGGCAAAACATAGTGACTGCATTCAAGCAACTATGCCAGTTCCTGGAAGAGCAAGAGAAATTTTTCCTGTCCCAAATGGAAGAGGTAGAGAAGGAGATTGTAAGAAAAAAGGAGAAGCACCTGGCCACACTCTCCCGGGATCTCTCCTCTCTTGAAAGTCTCATCTGGGAAATGGAGGAGAAGATTCAACAGCCATCCAGTAAACTCCTGCAGGGAAGAATGTGGCTGAAATAGGCTCTATTTCCTCGCAGGGAGAAAGTTAGCTTCAAAACAAGTATCTCCTTCACCTGTACATAAAGAGAAGGAACAGCACCCAAGATGGCAGGATTTGAATCCAGTGGCACCTTAAAGACCAACAAGATTTTTAGAGTGTAAGCTTTTGAGAGTCAGAGCTCTCCAGACATAAGTGATAAAACCACCTAAGATGATGAACATAAAGTTGGATGTTGAGGAGCATCCAAAGAAAATGTCAGCATTAGTTTATTTCTGTTTTAAAATAGGGCCAAGCTACAAGTGATAAATGACACAGGTTGAACACTTGTCAGCTTCCCTCAAGTTTTGATGGGAAATGTAGGCATCCTGGTCTTGCAGTTTGGCTCTCCGATTGCTGTCCAATGGACTTTTCAACCTTCACTTGTCCAACATTCTGCCAAGCTGTCTACATTTCCTATCAAAACTTGAGGGAAGCTGACAAGTGTCCAACCTATGTCATTCGTCTCTTGTAGTTTGGCCCTCAGTTGCACTTCCCTTAAGGCACAGACCTGCTATGTATACTGTGCACTGATTTTTTTTATTTTTAGTCTTAAGATGACTGTGCTATGCATGTAGCTTCAAAGCAACCTCCCAAACCTCTGCTGTAGATGCTGGTCGGAAAAGAAACAGAGAGGAAAGTGTTATGAAATTTGGAATACAACAAAGCTTGAAATTCTAACAAATTACCACCATGTTAAAGTGACACAAACATAATTTTGTACAAGCACATGGAAATTTTCTTCCCTCTTTATGAATATATAACCATCAGCTGGACACACTAGAGGGTGAGAGTACACTGTCTTGCAGGCCTTTATGAGGCTTCCCAAAGTGGTTTGTGGCAAACACTGAGTTCCTCCTCCTTTCTTCTCCCTCTAGGGTATCAGAAGCACCTTGCAAAGGTAAGTAGATGCCTTCATGACACTGGGAGGTGTCTGGACAGCAGGTGAAGTGTGGTCCTCTAGACTCCTGGAAAGAGGACTCTAGATCAACCTTCCAGCATTTCATAGATGTAAATGATCACTCTCTTGTCCTACTAGCAGCACCCCGTCCTCACCCCAAGGAGGGCTGCCCGAGTGCTCTCTCTGCTCTATTTTTTGCATGTTTGGGGCTCTTCTGTGTCTCCTCTATCTTGTATTCATTAACTCTGCCGTAGTTACAAGAGAAAAGGAACATCCTAAGGATGCCAATACATTCTTTTCTTTCCCCCAGAATATTCTATATCGTACATTGGCTTTTAGACAAAAACTAAAAATAAAAAATTAAAAGACAAAGGAACAAAATGTTATTCCTGAATTTAAAAGAAGAAAAAATGTATTCATTCTAAAATAGCATAAAGTAAAATACACTGAGAAATCAGCAGGCTTGCTTCTTGATTATCCTAACACTGACTTAATGGTGATGATTTACATTCCAGTTATCCAAATCAGTTTATTCAGATCACCTTAAAAGTCACTTTGGATCCCTAATCAGGAAGAATAGTGGGATTTTTTTTAAAAAAAATCAGGATGTAATGGGTGGTGGCTTAACATAATTTCTTTCCAGGTATGAAGAGAGGGAGAAGTTTGAGAATCTTCTGGCTTTTCCCTCTGAACTGAAGTGGAGGATTTGGAACTTCTGTGATATAAACCCTTTTCTAGAGGGTATCATGAAGCAGTTCAGAGGTAATTCATAATGGCTGCAAGGATTTTATATGGGGCATTACATTGGGTCAGATAGCAGGTTCGAGGTCACCGATGTCATAAGCAGGGCCAGGAAAATGAGGGATTTGATTACCAGTTCCGAAGATCATTTTAGCTCACTGGTCAAAAGTGAAGCAAGCAAAATGAGAAGGTACTGGGAAGGGTTGACTCTTGAGGACTTTCTCATTTAGTGGAAACACTGTCACGATCCCTCTCAAGTACTCCCTTCTCTTTGCTGTGTAATTGTGACCAAAATGTGGTTTTCACATTGCAAGCCACCTTGAGTAGAAAAAGTAGCTAATAAATATTTTAATTAATAAAATGGACTTATTTATGCTGGCCAATGAATAAACTCATTTTGCTCAAGTGTATCATAGTTAGGCCCAAAGAATAACCAGAAGACAACTGAAGTAATTCCATTTCTGAAGCTAACCATGTCTGGGTGTTGCAACAGTACCTGGGACTTTGGGGAGGGGGAGGCATCTAGGCTTGCCATGTTTGTTGTCCTTGGAGACACAGATACAGCAAGTCACTCACCTCTGGTAATAAGAGCTGTGGAGTGTGCAGCAGACCAAATGATTTTTATGTTAAATTTGAATTGAGAGGGCTAAGAATATTAATTGTCATTTTTAACTGTGCCAGATGTCATTGAATTCAGGTCTTCTTTTCTTCATTTCTGTAATTCATATAAGATCGTAGTGATTTCGGACCCCTTCCCTCCACTCACTCTCCAGTCTCTTTCACTCTTCTCCCTACACTCTCCATTTAAGGTGCCACCTATATCCCACTGAAAGTCTCTCTACACAAGACACGGGGATGCTTGAGTGACTTTCTGTGTGGTCTTATATTCAAGTGTACTCTGTCTCCCTAGAAATGCATGTGTATCCACAGCGGGAGAACAAGTGTACAATCTTTCACTTGAGAATCCCTGTGTAAGATGTCTTGTGTAGAGAGACTCTAAGTCAATGATAAACTTTACTTGCAATCTCCAGGTGTGATCTGCAAGATCACTGTCTAAAGTCAAACTGTGGTTTTGAAACTGAAATGATAGATGCAAAGATTTAAGACTAAATGAGCCAATGTTTATCACGATTCAGCTCTATTGAAACCAGAAGGATATGCTAGTTGGGACTGCCAATGGGTATGCTCATGCTTTCAAAAGTGCTTAGCCACGATTACCTTTTTCTGAATAAAGCTCTATAAAAAGACTTCAGAGGGATTATTTTCTTGATAAACAAGCTCACCTTTGCTCCTGGCCATTTTCAACTATATCGTTTTGCAAAATGTGATACCTTTTTGTCCTTTTCCCTCTATATCCAACAATACCTTCAATTAGGGACAGTGGACAAATTCATATTACTTGAAAACAAATTTTAATATCTGTAAATGGGTAAGCCTTGGAGAGGAATATTTCGAAGCAGATTTTTTTTCAAGCTAACCATGTTAGCTTTTTCAAGCTAACTAACCATTTTTTTTTTCAAACTAACCATTCCTTCTGTTGAAATAAAGGGAAAAATAGGTACTAATATTTTTGTTAAGCGCAAGGGCCTGCTGCTAACGTTCTGTTCTTTCTGTTTCCCCCAGACAATCTGGTCTCTGGAATTCTGCTACAGAAAGGTACATTTATTTTCATGCACTAGTCATTTTCTCAACTAAGAAGTTTCACCTATACTTCCTGAACTTTGGTTTGAGCAGTCTGGGATTATCAGGATGCTCATTTTATCCCTCAAAATCTTAACCTCACTTCCCCCAGTTAGTTTGTCTATAATTTTTTCTAAATAGGGTTGCCAAGCTCCAGATGGTAGCTAGAGATTTTCTGGAATTACAAGTGGTCTCCAGACTACAACGATGAGTTCCTCTGTAGAAAATGGCTGCTTTCGAGAGTGGACTCTATTCAATTTTAGAACAGAACAGAACAGAACAGAACAGAACAGAACAGAACAGAACAGAACAGAATAGAATAGAATAGAATAGAATAGAATAGAATAGAATAGAATAGAATAGAATAGAATAGAATAGAATAGAATAGAATAGAATCCACTGAGGTTCCTCCTCTCCCCAAATCCTGCCATCTCCAGGTTCCATCTCCCAGACCTCCAAGGAATTTCCCAACATGGAGCTGGTAACCCTACTTCTGAGGAGGCTTGTAAGTCTTTGGCAGAGAAGGTGAATTCTGAGGGGATAAGCTCTGAAGTTCTCCCGGTCCAAAGGAGGTGACTGAGGCAAACATTTTCTTAACCGGTTAGATTGAGCCTGAAATATAATAGCTCCATGTTGGTGGTTTGGGGTGAGAAGAAGTTCCAGCTGGCAATGTTACCGCTTTCCTTGAATTCTACTGATTCTACATTCTACACATAACAGTAGGCCCATGTCTTGTATGAGAGGAAAGGAAGGCCAAATGCTCGCAGCACATCTTTGGCAGGGCTATGAATGCATTCTAACTAGGGGTGAGTGGGACGACACACAAAAGAAACATGATAGGAATAAATATAATGGCTGATTCTACCAGTTTTTGTTTCGTACCAAAGCATCTGATTCTCACTGGAACAGAAAGAAGGAACAGAACAAAGAAGATTCAAGGAAATGTAAAACCTCCTGCACTTCTCCTCCTGACCCCATTTTTCTCAATGTAGCAAAGTATATAATCTGTTTTGGAGTGGTTTTGGCTTTTCTTTCCTGAATGTCATGTAAGGAGAAGGGTTGCCAACTCCAGGTAGGGAAATTTCTGGGGATTCTACCTTGGGGTATCTTCTCTGGAACAGAATTAGCCTTATCATTTGCCCACTGGCAGTGACAATCTTCCACCCTCAATTTTATTGACTTCCAACAGCTTTCCCACCCTTTGTCCCTTTTCCCTTACTTCTATTAATTTCCTCTATCTAAAACAGATATACATTCTCCATTATATTAAGCAGTACATCCTTAACTACTTTTCTTGTTATATACCCAAACTGTAAGTCTTTGTTTCCATCTTGGATAAACAATTTATCCCATTTTCCATTTTTAAATATTTCTATATATCATAAACCTATATATCATAAACCATAAAAATCTTACATTTAAATCAAACAATTTGACTTATTCTCTATATATTACTCATTCTATCTTTTTATGGTAATTCTATATAGCTCATCACATAGTCAATCAATTTGACTCTTCTGTATATTCAGTTTGGTGCATTATATAGATCTTATCAAAGAAAGAAAATACTGTTGATTACTCAATCCTTATATTTAAACCTTATCATTAATTATTTTCTATCAATGTTCTATCTATTAGCCTATATATATCAATCTGTTAATCTAACTGCTTATAAATTCACATTTATCTCTTCCTCCCCCGGTAAAGTCACCCCCCTCTACATTTTATTATACTTCAGTAGTTCTCAAACTGCCACAGTTTTCCTCCCACCTCCCATTTCTTCTCCAAATATTGTTTCAGCTTCTCCCAGTCTGTGTTAAACTGCCCTGAGTCCAGATTTCTCAGTTTTCTTGTCATCTTGTCCATTTCGGCCATGTACAGCAATTTGTAGATCCAATCTTCAATAGTTGGCACTTCTCGTACTTTCCATTTTTGCGCATACAAAAGTCTAGCTGCTGCTGTCATATAAAATATTAACGTCCTATGATGGGCTGGAATTCCCTCCATTCCCAAGTTTAGTAGCAGGAGTTCTGGGTTCTTATTTATTTGAAACTGTAAAATTTCACTCATTTCTCTTATTATTTCCCCCCAGTACTGCCTAGCTACCTCACATGACCACCACATGTGATAGAGGGAGCCCTCATGCTTCTTACATTTCCAGCATTTATTAGAAGTGTTCAAATTCCCTAGCGCAATCTTCTTTGGTGTCATGTACCAACGATAGATCATTTTGTAAATGTTCTCTTTAATATTAGTACATGTCGTTGTCTTCATTGTAGTTTTCCACAAGTATTCCCATACCTCTGCAGGAGTATACCGTATACCCTGCAGCTGTGGACAAGTTTACATCGGGACCACAAAGCGTAGCATCCAGACAAGAATAAAAGAACATGAAAGACACTGCAGACTTGGACAGCCTGAAAAATCAGCAGTGGCTGAACATAGCCTAACTCAAACAGGGCACAGTATCTTATTCCAGGACACCAAAATACTGGACAACACTTCCAACTACTTTGTCAGACTGCACAGGGAAGCCATTGAAATTCACAAGCATAAGCAAAACTTCAACAGGAAAGAAGAAACCTTAAGAATGAACAGAGCATGGGCTCCAGTTCTGAAAAACACCAGGCCAACAAAACACTCCACACCCGACAATAGCCCTGCAGAGAAGATTAGCACATCAAGCACCAATCCATATGCAAAAGAACCTCCTCAGGTTACAGTGAAGCCTCCCGCCATTAGCATTCCACACCCTGGGAAACTCTTACAGAATGACTCAGCTCAACCCCACCCCTCCTGAGTAGATACAAATGACCTACATCTTTTCCACACTGTGACACTGAGAGATCTCTGTCTTTTGGTGCTACACCTCTGAAGATGCCAGCCACAGCTGCTGGCGAAACGTCAGGAACTACAATGCCAAGACCACGGCAATACAGCCCGGAAAACCCCCAACAACCATCGTTCTCCGGCCGTGAAAGCCTTCGACAATACATATTCCCATGCCTCCATTGTTATTTCTTTATTAAAATTTATAGCCCATTTCACCATCTGTGTTTTAACTGTCTCGTCCTCGGTATACCATTTCAACAGTACTTGGTATACCTTGGATATTCTTTTCTTGTCTTCTTTAAGAAGGGTCTGCTCTAGTTCCGAGTTCTCTATTCGTATACCCCCCTTTACAGAGTCCGAATTATATAAGTCTCTGATCTGTCTATACTGGAACCAGTCGTAATTAGGTGATAGTTCCTCTTGCGTCTTTATTCTAAGTTTAGATGCTTCAATTTTAGTTATTTCTTTGTACGTTAAACATTGTTGTTCATTATCAACAGCTCTCGGATCTATCACCTCATATGGAACCACCCACAAGGGGGTTCCTTCTTGTAAGTAAATTCTGTACTTCTTCCAGATTATATATAGACTTCTCCGTACAAAATGGTGCAGGAACATCGAGTTGACCTTTACTTTGTCATGCCATAGATATGCGTGCCATCCAAAATTTTTTTTATATCCCTCTAGGGCTAGTAGTTTCTTGTTCTTTAGTGTCATCCACTCTTTCAACCAAACTAGGCAGATTGCATCATGGTAAAGTCTCAGATTGGGCAGTTGCATTCCGCCTCTTTCCTTTGCATCTTGTAAAACTTTTACTTTCACTCGAGGCTTCTTGCCTGCCCAAACAAAATCTGATATTTTCCTCTGCCATTTTTCAAATTGTTTAGAGTCTCTGATGATTGGTATTGTCTGTAGCAAAAACATTACTCTTGGTAACACATTCATCTTAACTGCTGCAATCCTGCCCAACCATGACAAATTCAGTCTATTCCATTTGATCAAGTCTCTCTCTATCTGAGTCCATAGTTTTTCATAGTTGTTTTTGAATAAGTCTATATTCTTTGCAGTCAGTTCAACTCCCAAATATTTCACTTTGCTTGTTACTTCACAATCCGTTGTTTCCGTTAACAATTGTTGTTTCTGCTTGGTCATATTTTTACATAATATCTTTGACTTCTTTTTGTTGATATAAAAACCTGCCAAGTCTCCAAACTCCTTGATCTTATCTATCACTTTTGGCATGTTCTCCAATGGGTCCTCTACAATTAACATTATGTCATCCGCGAATGCTCTGACCTTATATGAATAGTCATTTTTATTCCACGAATTTCCTCATCTTGACGTATTTGTATCATCAGAATCTCCAATACTAAAATGAACAACAATGGAGATAACGGGCAACCTTGTCTTGTTCCTTTACTAATCGTCAATTTCTTAGTCAGTTCATCATTCACTACAATTGCTGCAGTCTGGTCTCTGTAAATTTCCTTAATTGCTCTGATGAATCTTTCTCCCAATTGTAGCTTTTCCATAGTGGCAAACATAAAGTCCCAGTTTAAATTGTCAAACGCTTTTTCAGCGTCTACAAAGAAGAAACCAACCTCTTTGTCACAATGCTTATCATAATATTCAATAGCATTGATCACTGTCCTTAAATTGTCTCTTATTTGTCTGTCTGGCAAAAAACCTGCTTGTTCCTCCTCTATGACTTCCGAGAGCCACCCCTTCAATCTCTCCGCCAATATCTTCGCAAAAATTTTATAGTCATTATTGAGTAGTGATATAGGTCTATAATTTTTCACGTTAGTCAGGTCTTGGCCCTCTTTTGGGATCAATAAAAGGGGGGGGGGAAAGGGAGGGGGTTAGAAACGAAAAATTTGGGAAAAACTGAATGTAAATGTAAAAATAACGGATTCTAACCCAATAAAAATTTTTTTCAAAAAAAAAAAATCTTCCACCCTCAATAATGTGGGAAGCAGGGAAAAAAAAGGGGAGGGAGTGGTATTGTTGGTGAAGTTACAGGAACTCCCTCTAGTCTACATGGTCTTTTCCACATAGATTAGTGGAAATAAAGCATCACTCAGAGATGACATCACATCCTGCTGAATCTCTGCCCTTCTAAGGCACCACCCCCAAAATCTCCTGGCATTTGCTGGCAGTGGGCTTGGAACCTTATGCAGGAATCATGTGAGAGATTGGATCCACACAAGAGGGCTTATTGTGCAGTCTCTGCCTACCCCCTCTTGAAATATGGGAAGATTCCTCTTCCTTTAAGGTGATATAGATCTCAGATGAGAGAGAGAGAGTTACATAAGAGACATTCTGAATCTAGGAAAGACATAAAACCCCAAAGCACAGGTCGGAACAGCAAGTTCATGGTTGACAGATAGTGAGGAAGCAAAAGAGCAACACAACAAAAGGGAAAAGACTAAACAACCAGCTACATACAAGAAAATCCACAGGGAAGTGATAAACATGTAACACTAACCTCAGTGTCAAGGGGACATATCATATAATTCCGGTTGCTTCTATGTGGGGACAATGGTTGCAGAGGCTTTCACAATAAAGTGGGATTCTCTGTTTCCCCTCCGCTATTTTCCCTTATGTCCACCATGTTCCTTACTGGAGTGATTTTAAAAAAACGGCAGTATGTATATGGCTATGGTGTAATGCTGCTACAGCAATATACCTTCTACCTATTTAAAAATCAAAAATCCCACTGGTGGTGATGTGGGCATGGTATGCATGAAGAAAATTCAAAGAACTCAATTCAAAGAACAAAAAGAGTCCAGTAGCACCTTTAAGACTAACCAATTTTATTGTAGCATAAGCTTTCGAGATGCTACAATAAAATTGGTTAGTCTTAAAGGTGCTACTGGACTCTTTTTGATTTTGCTACCACAGACTAACACGGCTAACTCCTATTGTAGCACTCAATGAAATTGCTGAGCAGTTGGGTTAGAACAGATAAAAGGAAGTACTTCTTCACCCAAAGGGTGATGAACACATGGAATTCACTGCCTCAGGAGGAGGTGGCAGCTTCAAGCATAGACAGCTTCAAGAGGGGATTGGATAAACATATGGAGCAGGGGTCCATCAGTGGCTATTAGCCACAAGGTATAGCTGGAACTCTCTGTCTAGGGCAGTGATGCTCGGTATTCTTGGGGGGGGGAAATCAATGGGAGGGCTTCTAGTGTCCCTTCCCCATTGGCAGAGCTCCTGAGAACACCTGGTTTTTGGCCACTGTGTGACGCAGAATGTTGGACTGGATGGGCTATTGGCCTGATCCAACATGGCTTCTCTTATGTTCTTAAAAATGAAAGAGGAATGGTGCTGGAAGAGGATAAGAATGCAGATGGAAATGCACACTTTCCCATTCATGCTATCTCCAAACCAGCTTTGAGTATTCAGGAAAGATTGTAACAAAGAAGGGAAAGGTTTAGGAAATGCTGGGGGGAAATGTTATGTGGAAATCCCACCTCTGCCACAAAAGAAATGTGAATCAAAAGTCTTCCAGCTGATGTTGCTTCTCTTTCCTTTATTTGCCAACAGCAGAAGTGACTCTGGACCCAGACACAGCCCATCCCCAACTCGTTCTGTCTGAGGATCGGAAAAGTGTGAACCACGGAGAAGAATCTCAAGATCTACCCACCAGTCTTGAAAGATTTGTCAAATATTTCATTGTACTTGGACAAGAGGGATTCACAGCAGGCCGACATTTCTGGGAAGTCAACGTGGGAAGCGAGGAAGGATGGGCTGTGGGGGTGGCTAGAAAGTCTGTGAGGAGAAAGGAAGCAATCACCCTTAGTCCTGAGGAAGGGGTCTGCGCTGTGTGGATGGTGGCAGGTGGTTATGTGGCTATCAACCCTCCTCATAATCTTCCCCTCACCCTGAGTGGGGAACTCAAAAGGATCCAAATCTGTCTGAACTATTATGAAGGCAGAGTGGCCTTTTTCGATGCTGACACAGCAACTCATCTCTACACATTCTCGGAAACCTCTTTCTCTGGAGAGACCATTTTCCCATTCTTTTGTGTGTTTAATAAGGGCCACCTCAGCCTTCCTTCTTAAAGCAGTCACATCACACCAGGAGAGGTGAGCAACTTCCTATGTTGGACTGCCATGCAGCAAAGGGAACAAAATTGGTGTGTGGGGGCAGGGGAGTAGGTCAGTGACACTGTGATGTCTCTTCTGATTTCGGACCAAGAAAATCAGCATGGCTTCTACAAAGGAAAGTCCTGCCTCATTAACCTTTTTTTTGTCTTTTGAGACAATGAAGAAACAATAATGGTGACCATATAATGGTAACGTTATATACATGGACTTTCAAAGACAAGGTTCCTTACTAAACACTCCTAAGTTGAGTACCGGGTCCGGTTCAAGGATCTGGTGTTGACCTATAAAGCCCTATGCGGACTGGGTCCAGCATACCTTTGGGATCACCACTCCCCATATATTCCCCAGAGGTCACTTCGATCAGCTAATAAGCAGTTGCTGATGGTCCCTGGGCCCAGGGAGGTCCGTCTGGCATCTACCAGAGCCAGGGCCTTTTCGGTCCTGGCTCCGACCTGGTGGAACTCTCTGTCTGAGGAGACTAGGGCCCAGCGGGATTTGTTATCTTTCTGCCGGGCCTGCAAGATGGAGATGTTCCACCAGGGATTTGGTGGGGGCTAGGCTGTCCTCTTGCCGGCCATACCACTGAAGACCATCCACCACCCATGCAGGAGCTCATAAAGTGTGACGCAGGTCATTAGGAACTAACAACAGAACACCACTGGTTGTCACCTATAGCTCCCAGCTCAAACCCATCCAACGTATCATCAGTGAGCTACAACCCATCCTGGAAAATGATACCTCTCTCTCAGAAGCCCTGGGTGGAAGACCTTTCCTTGCCTACAGACAGCCCCCCAATCTTAAACGACTTCTCACTTACAATCATGAATCGGCCAGCAGAGTCACCAGCACAGGGACCAGGCCCTGCAACAGACCCAGATGCCAGCTCTGCCCCTATATCTACCCAGGGAATACAATTACAGGACCCAATGGCATCAACTACACTGTCTCTGGCTCTTACAGCTGCTCATCCTCCAATCTGATATATGCCCTCATGTGCCAACAATGTCCTTCTGCTCTGTACATTGGACAAACCAGCCAACCTCTACGCAAAAGAATAAATGGACACAAATCTGACATTAGAAATGGAAACGTCCAAAAACCAGTGGGAGAACACTTCAATCTACCAGGACATTCCATCAAAGACTTAAAGGTCACTGTAGTTCAACAGAAACCTTTCAAAAACAAAATCCAACGGGAGGCTGCTGAACTGGAATTCATATGCAAATTTGACTCTGTCAAGCTGGGACTGAATAGGGACTATGAATGGTTATCACATTACCACAGGTAACAGATTTCCTTTACAGAGGTGGGGTCTGGGGGAGCTCAGTGGTACCTGGCGTGGGCTTTCGGGAACCACAGATCTCTTTGTCAGATGCATCTGGCAGGGAGAGCTGTGGTTATCGAAGGCCCATACTGCATTGGAATTGGATGGTCTAGCTGTTTGGCTTCTACAAACTAACAGGGCAAACTCCTTTGAAGCCAACTGATACACACACCAAAAGGAGATGTTTACATATACTAGCAAAGGAATGTTTTGATTGCTCCCTCCCCCTCCCCCCCTAATTGCCTCTTCCCTCTGCTCTTCTGTGTTTGACCAGTCTCTGTATCATGCATCTGACGAAGAGAATTTGATTCTCAAAAGCTTATGCTAAAATAAAATTGGTTAGTCTTAAAGGTGCTACTGGACTCTTTTTGATTTTGCAGGTCATTATGTAAGAGCTAAGCCCTGCACCTAAAATGCTGAATTTTAATATTTATACCCGCCATTTGAGAAATTTTATTGCACATGGAATAATGTTTTAAATGTTTATTTATAATGTTTTAATTGTTTTAAATTGTATGTTATAAATTGTATGTTGTTACACGCCCTGAGCCTGTGTGACGGGGAGGGCGGTCTAGAAATGTAATAAATAAATAAATAAGCTTAGCAGTCATGGGATAAAATGTTGTGTCTTCTTATGGATTAAAATTTGTTTAAATGACAGGAAGCAAAGAGTTGGAATAAACGGACAGTTGTAGCTATATTGCTATGTGTGAGGTTGGTGCTATGGGCAATAAAGACACATACACATAAGACTGGGAGAAAATTTGCCACAACTTTATTGATTACAGTTATTGGAGAATTGATGCAAATGAACCACCTGTTGTTTGATGGCATGCCCTCCCAAGCCTGCCTGCTGGGCACCAAATGCAAGATGGTAGGATGGGTAGCAACCCACAATGGGCATGGCCCTGGCAGTTCTTTGCTATCCAGGGAGAAGCCTGCTAATGCCCCCTGAGGCAAGTGCATCCCCTTTGACTTCTCCCAAGTTCCCTTAAGGGGATCCCAAAAAGGGGTTGAGCCAAACAGTGGATCTGGCCCAATGCCTGAAAACTGCCAAGCTGTGACAAGCATTCCCCAGCCAAAGCTGGTAAGAGCGGGAACAAGGGAGACTGTTATGTCATGCTGCCTTGCCACACATGCAATAGCAGTGGGGCCCAGGCAGGCTGCTGGCTCACTCAGCCAGGATCCACGTCCTCCTACAAATCACACACCTTGATGGGGTGCCCAGCTAAGTGCCCGGTAAAATGCAGGACGGCGGGCTCCCCCCTGCTCTGCCTAGTGGTGGAGGCCACCACAGAGGGGCCTCCAACCAGCCCCTTAGTTGCAGCAAAACCCACCAGGTAAGTCAGAACAAGCCTCCTGTCTTGCAATGGAGGGAGGTTAGTAATGGGATCCCACAAGGATCAGTACTGAAACAGAGCTGTTTATAAACGCTATTTATAAATAAATTTATAAATTGTAAATGATCTGGAACTTGGGGATGAGCAGTGCAGTGGCCAAGTTTGCAGATGACACAAAATCACACAAGTTGGTGAAAACCAAGTCCATCTGTGAACAGCACCTGCAAGATCTCCGCAGATTGTGTGAGTGGACAACAACGTGGCAGATACACACTAGAACAAAAAATCACAGCGTCAAGTATTTGCTAATGGGGCCTGAACTTCCTGAGACCTAGAGGTTGTAGTGGATCGCTCGATGAAAATGTCAGCCTGGTGTGCCTCTGCAATGAAAAACAAAAACTCTTTTTGGGGTATTATTAGGGAAGGGATTGAAAATAAAGTGGTCAATATTATAATGCCACTGTATAGATCTATGGTGTGGCTTCATTTGGAATACAGTCTAGTTCTTGCTACTCTATCTGAAAAAGGACATTGCAGAGCTGGAAAAAGTACAGAAGACAGCAACCAAGATGATTAAAGGACTGGAGCTCCTGTCCTATGATGAAAAGCTGAATAGTCTGGGCCTTTTCAGTTTAGAAAAGAGACAACTGGCAGGGTAGGGGGGACACAACAGAGGGTTATAAAATTATTCCAGGTGTAGAGCCAGTGGGGAGAGAGAACTTTTATTCGCTCCAAAATTCTAGAATTCAGAGGCACTCAATGGATGTATTGTCGAAGGCTTTCACGGCCAGAGAATGATGGTTGTTGTGGGTTTTCCGGGCTGTATTGCCGTGGTCTTGGCATTGTAGTTCCTGACGTTTCGCCAGCAGCTGTGGCTGGCATCTTCAGAGGTGCAGCACCAAAAGACAGAGTCACAGTCACTGTGACACTGAGAGATCTCTGTCTTTTGGTGCTACACCTCTGAAGATGCCAGCCACAGCTGCTGGCGAAACGTCAGGAACTACAATGCCAAGACCACGGCAATACAGCCCGGAAAACCCACAACAACCATAGCACTCAATGGAGTTGAAGGGCAAAAAGAAATATTTACTCAACCAGTGATTAAAATGTGAAATTTACTGTTCATGGGTGTAGTTATGGCCACAAGCACAGATGGATTTAAAAGGGGATTAGACAGATTCATGTGGCATGGGCCTATCTGGCTACTAGCCATGGTGGCTAAAAGGAACCTCCATATTCAGCGGCAGTAAAATCTGAACACCAGTGCCAGGAGGAGTTCTTGTCCTCTGTGCCCTGTTACTGGCCATCCATCATTGGTTGGCCACTGTATGAGACAGAGTGCTGGACTAGATGGACCACTAGCTTGATCCAGCAATGCCTTTTTGTTCTTATAAAGCTAAGTAATTAACATGACATTTTCAGCAACGTCGAACTGCCCACTAGGAGCGTATCTTCATCAGCAGACAGTACCCAATAGCCGTGGGAAGGTTTGATGAAAACATCTTCACTTCTTCAGTTTTATACCCAAATCATTCTTCTTCCTGAATCAATCGTTTTAAAAATCTGTGCGCCTCATCTAGAAGCTGTTCAGTTCGGTTGCAGTGTACATATTAAGCTGCATGCAAGTCAGAGATCTCAAGGCTTTTGAAAGAAGGGGAACTCCCAGCGACTGCTTTACAGGCTGAAACCGAAACGAACTCTTTCCCGTGAGTCAAGGCAGCCATGGCCGCTGGGGGTCCCGTGGCGGAGCTGTGCGAGGAGGCGACCTGCCCCATCTGCCTGGAGTTTTTCCAGGATCCCGTCACGATCGCCAAGTGCGGCCACAACTTCTGCCGAGCCTGCCTCGCGCGGAGCTGGGGGGAGTCGCCGGCCGAGGCTTCCTGCCCCCAATGCAGAGGAATTGCTCAGCCAGGGGACCTCCGCCCGAACAGGCAACTGGCCAACGTTGTCGAAATAGTGAAGAGAATGAGTCTTCCGGGGGGGAATGAGGAAGAAGCAAAGAATGGGAGGATTTGCAAGAAACACCAGGAGAGCCTGAACCTTTTTTGCCAAGACGACGCGACCCTCTTGTGCGTGGTCTGCGAAAGGTCCAAGGAGCACAAAGAGCACGAGGTGATTCCGGCTCAGGAGGCTGCCGAGAAGTATAAGGTAGGAAATGCTCGCAGGTCCCGGCGATCCGGAGTTTCTCTGTAGATTCCACATTTAGAGAAACATTTGTGAAAGACAACCCGCCGTATGATCGCGCAGTGCTTCTGAAGGCATTCCCTAACTCTTCCACTCTCTCAAAGCCCAAGGTCGCAGCAGGGGGCGGCCGCAGCGCCTCGCCCTGAACACCAGGTGGCGCTGCTCCCGGGTTTTCAGGGCACTGATTGAGGCCGGCTTCCCTTCGCGCCTGGAAGGATCCCTCGACAGGGGATTCCTCGGGCACGGAGTGGATCCCCTGGCTGCAAATACGCAGGCACGTTGGAAAGCATTGCACGTTTGTCAGGGTTAGGAGACGACAGAAAAGGAAAGGCCCGTAGTCTGATTCACAGCAGTCCTCCCGAGGCACAACCCGTTCTTCTGCTGGACATCCACAGATCAACCGCCCAGCTCACCCGGAGAAGCATTGAAGCTGGGAACCGGGCAAAATGCTGCGGGGAGATCTGTGAATGGAGCTCCTGAGGTGTTTGTTAGTCAAATAGCTGTTATGGTTGGGTGGGGACACGACATGAAGTCACGGGGCAACATAAGGCAACCCGTAGGCTTCCTCAGGGTGGCAGGGTTGCCATCTCTGGTTTGGCAAATTCCTGGAGATTTGGGGGTTGGAGCCTAGGGAGGATGGAGTGTGGGGAGGGAGGCCTATGGGGATCTGATGCCTCTGCCCTCTGAAGCTGCTATTTCCTCCAAGGGAACTGATCTCGACTCCAGCTATTGCTCAGTTGTAATTCCAGGAGAACTCCAGCCCTCCTGCCCTTGAGGTTGATAACTCTGTCAGCAGGACAAAGAGTCCTGTGGGCTCTAGGGAAGGCTGCTAGCCTTGAGCCCCATGGCAGGAAAAGGCTGTGCTGTTTTCAACTTGTGACTCACTCAGAAGTGGTTCAACCTAAAGCAGGGTTTGGGGACAGGGGCCGTTTCCAGATGGCTTACCTGCAACCGGAACGTCGTGCCACGTTGTGGGGAAAACGCAAAATATCACATTTTGGTTGTTGTGGGTTTTCCGGGCTGTATTGCCGTGGTCTTGGCATTGTAGTTCCTGACGTTTCGCCAGCAGCTGTGGCTGGCATCTTCAGAGGTGTAGCACCAAAAGCATCTCTTTTGGTGCTACACCTCTGAAGATGCCAGCCACAGCTGCTGGCGAAACATCAGGAACTACAATGCCAAGACCACGGCAGTACAGCCCGGAAAACCCACAACAACCATCGTTCTCCGGCCGTGAAAGCCTTTGACAATACATATCACATTTTCTCGCGCGAGTTTTGCACGACATCACGCAAAACTAGCGCGAGAAAATGCAATATTTCACATTTTCCCCGCAATGTGGCGCAACATTCCGGGTGCAGGTAAGCCATCTGGAAACGGCCAGGGCGGCAGGTCCTGGCGTGATTGTTGAATCGAGACGCTAACATTTTCCATCTGCTCAAGCCAACAGACTGTTCAGCATGGCTCTCTCTGCCACTTTTGGAATTTATAATAAAAATCTGAAAGGGAACCCAAACTGAACTTTTGCTTTCATTTCAGGATAAATTCTGTAGCTGCCTGGAAACTCTGAAGAAGAAGAAAGAAAGAATTCTGGCATGTAAAGCAGAAATAGAAAAGGAAAGCCGAGAGCTGTTTGTAAGTGTCTGTATTACTGAGAAGCAGAGGGGAGATTATTTGCCCCATCGATGGTTGCCAACCTCCACGTGGGGCCTGGGGATCTCCCAGAATTACAGCAGATCTCCAGATTACTGAGACCAGTTCTCTTGGAGAAAATGGCTGCTTTGGAGGGTTATAAGTAGAAGGGGGGGTGGATTTAGTATTGATAAGGACCAAGATCAATACAAAAAAGCAAAAAAAATTAATACAAAATTCTATAATAAAATTCCAAAAAATAACACTGGTTAAAATGTAAAATGACCAAAGAATAAATTATTGAATCATTGTAAGCAGGCAGCTTGCAAATGACCAGGAATATACATGTCACCAAATTCACTTTGGCCGTGAGACCTTCCTCCGTGGTCTTAATTTGTTTAATACCTGCCAAACGATATGTTCTTAAAATACAGAATGTCCGACAAAGCACAGAATAAAGATAAAAAGGATGTAAATTATCATGGGGTGAGTAGATCCCACTTCACCATTCAAAGAGAATAGAATTCTTAAAGGCACCCTGGTATGAATAATGGTATTTCGATCATCCAGGTATATCTATAAATCATCTCCAAAATGATGTGTATAACCACAGCAAGGAATCCAGAAGTATGACGTTGGTTATGATTTGCCCTGGCCTGGCGTATAGAGGCACCTGGGCTATTCAAATACCGTCTCTCTTGAATGTTGATACGATCCCTCTAGAGGAAAAAAAAAATCAGAAGTACTCTTCCAATGAAATTGTCATGATTTTGTGTATATTCTTGGTATATCTCCCTCCCCTTTCCACCTGTGTGCTGCAGGAGCAAACAGGAACGGAGAGGCAAGAGATGGTGGCTGAGTGCAGACAATTACGCCAGTTTCTGGAGGAAAGAGAGAGACTTCTGCTGGCCCAGATGGAAGAGGTGGAGGAGGAGATTGCAAGAGAAAGGGATGAGCGTCTGGAAAGGCTCTCTGTGGAACTCTCCTCTCTTGAAAGTCTCACTAGAGAGATGGAGGAGAAGATTCAGCAGCCACCCGGTGAACTTTTGCAGGTAAAACTGTGGCAGAAACAAGCCAAGTTTCCTTCTGGGACGCGCCAGATCTTTTGTATTTTGCCTTCACCTATACAATAGGCGATGCCCTAGCTTAAAGGTAAAGGTAGTCCCCTGTGCAAGCACTGAGTCCTTACTGACCCATGGGGGACGTCGCATCATGACATTTTCTTGGCAGACTGTTATGGGGTGGTTTGCCATTGCCTTCCCCAATCATCTACACTTTATCCCCTGGAAACTGAGTACTTATTTTACTGACCTCGGTCTTGATATTGTCTGTCACCTTTTTAACTTCTCTGTTAATGAGTTCCCTTCCTAAATTGCTGCTGCTGTTCAAAACGTTGTATGCAATGCTTTTTTAAAAAAAGGTTCTGGTACTCATATATAAGGTTACACCAATTCCACTAATTCCCCTATCTGGATTTGAGAGAGCCCTCCCCCCCACCCAAGGTGCTGGCTCTCAGTACCAATGAGTACCACCACAAAGCAAGTGCTAGTTTTATGTTTCTTGGAAGCCTCTTGATGGGAACAAAATGTTGGATGCCGTGGACTCCAGGGCCTATCTACACCGTATACTTATCTCAGGTTCACCCTCGGTCCTGTCAAACTAAATGTTGCCTGAGAGTTCCATCTTCAGAGCACCTTGTGGCTTTTGAAATGTAACTTACAGATTTGTGGCTTTTGAATTCAGAATACGACCATGGTACATTTCACATCCTGAAAAGGCCCTAGGCTTCTGATATTTGCCCTGTGGAGGAAACGTATGTATTGTTAGAAGGCTACATGTACATTTCCATTTGTATACCTAAGATTCCCCTATTGGGCAAGTATTTCTCATTTATTGTGCAGTGAATATTAACCACATGGGGTCCCCTTGACTCCTGGTATTTTGGGAGAGGGAGAAAAATGTCTTTCTGTTACTTTCTTCACATCCTCCATAATTATAAATCTCTGTCATGCCAACCCTTTGTCTTTTTCTAAACCTCAGCTTCCATAGTTTTTCCTTGTTGGAACGGTGTTCCACTTCTTAATCATGTTGGTTACCCTTTTCTTTACCATTTCAACTCTGCTATACCCATTCTAAAGCGGAGTGATCAAGGCTGTACACAGTATTCCAAAGGCAGCTGCACAACACATTTTGTAAACAAGGGTGATACTGCTATTTTATTTTCAGTCCCTAGCACAAATTGACCCTGTTCAGCTGTGCCTCATACCAATTCTTCACTGAGCTATTCGCCTTCCTTTCCCTGTGGAGATCTCCTTCCTGGTCAGTCACCAGTGTTAGGGGTAAGGCGAGAGGCGGAAATAACATGGTGTGATGTCATTTCTGCCTCCAGGCATTTCTCCCACCCGTCCCAAAGAGCAGGGGCAGGAGGGTGGGCCCACCAGCAGAGGCCTCCTACCAGAAGCAGGAAAATGTTAAGCCTAGTTGCTGACCATTCAGACTCCGTCAGCTTATATGTCAAGTGAGAAGTCTTTTTGCCTCAACATACCCCCTGAATCTGAAACACATTATGGCATCCTCTTTATTCCAGTGGTAGTTTTCCTAATCTGTGGTATCTGAGCTTCAGTTACTGCAGATTTAGGTAACTTCCAAGGTTCTCCTGGACGTCTAGGGAAAAGGGTAGTAGGAAATATAATTTACTGCTCATTTTAAAGGGGCAGTGCAGGAGTGGAGTGTCCTCAAATTATACATCATATGACTCAGGTTTTAAAACAGATGTTTCCATGGTGCTGCTTTTGCCCGAACACTTACTACCTTATGGAGATTTCTCCTGTACTTTAGAAATATACATCCCTCAGAGGGACACACCCAATGGCCAGAGTGCATCGCCCTGAAGGGTTGGAGGCATTTTCCCAGTGCGGTGGGTGGCAGGCTCTAATTTCCCCCATCTTTCTCTTTTCCCTCTAGGATGTCAGAAGCACCTTGCAGAGGTAAGTGGATCGCAGGCATTTCCCGTCAAGAACCTGGGGAGGGTCAGAAGAGCACATGGTCCTCTAGAGGGGGGAATCTAGGATCCCAGCCCCTCCAGCCCCTCCAGCCCCTCCATAGCTGAAAATTGAGAGCCTGTTTCATATTTGCCATGCCTTTCTGTTCTCGCACGGAGGGCTACTGTCTGAGCAGTGCTTGTTGCACACAGTTCAGTGCTTTTCTTTTCTTTGCCAGATTTTAGAGAAATCTCTAGGCAAAAATGGAGATGGGGTGGTAAAAGGAATGGGAGGCTGGGACACAGCTAAACCTCCACAGATGATTCTCGAAGGCAGAAAAGGATAGCTAATGTCCCTTCTCTGTCTGTTTCCTCTGTTCTGCTTACTTCTGACCCCATCTCTTATTCTTTAAGATATGTGCATTGCCCTGTTAGGATAACAGCTGGGTCAGTCCCAGAATGGGGTACTGATGGGCTGGTTAGGGGTATTTTTGTGCTGAAATGTACTGAAGTATTGCTGTGACTGCTTGCCTGTAACCCTGATTCTCCTCAATAAACTATCTCTGATCTTTTCCTCCACTCCTTTCTAAGCCTGCTTTGGAGCTCCATCACTTTTTATCTCAGTCTCAAACCTTGTGATATGCCGCATCCATTTCTCTCTGTCTGACCCAGGTCATGATGACTCCTGTGTTTGCACAAACAAGGAAGTTTATTCATGTGTGCATTAGGTAACAAGGGACTCAAAGCATGTTGGATGTTTGAAGATGGAGGAGGTTTAAAGATATTTCCATTCTTCTTTGGGATGACTCTGTTTGACTTTTTGTATGTCATTTCATAAAGAATAAGTAGTTTAATATTTTCCCAATCTCACTAAGGCCGGGGGTGGGGGAGAGCAATTTTTGTTCTGGGCAATAAAGCAGTGCTATAAAATTCCAGAGGACAGAAAGTAAGTTAAGAAATGGTGGTAGAAAGTACCATCAAGTCACAGATGACTTAGGGTGATCCCCATAGGTTTTTCAAGGCAAGATATGAACAGAGGCAATTTGCCATTGCCTGTTTCTGCATAGCAATCCTGGAGGTCTGCCATCCAAGGACTAACCAGGCAGGGCCTGGGCCATCCAGATCGGGGCTTAAGAAATATCTCCTCCTTCCATATGAAAACAAAATCATCCTACTATATAATCCCCTTAGCGTCTTTCAAACAACGCACATTGATCCTGGTGCGCCTGCGTGGGGCGCACCAGGATAAAAGTGCACCATGGAACACTGCCTCTGGAGGGTGCTGGTGGTGGTGGATGGCCCGGCGAGTCTGCCTGGCCCTCTGCAGCTGGGCTACGTAGCCCACCTAGAGGAGGGCAGCGGAGGAAAACTGACACGCCTGCAAGCCCTGGCGCCCTCTCAGCCCCACCGGAGCCATGCCGCGCCACTCTCGATGGGGCTGGGGCAGAGGTGAAGCACCCAGCACCCTCTCAGCCCCATGGGAGCTGCGCCGCTCTTGATGGGGCCAGGGTGATGGGGCGGAGGCGAAGCAGCCAGTGCCCTCTCAGCCCCTCCAGAGCTGTGCCGCGCCACTCTCAACGGGGCTGGGGCGACGGGGTGGAGGCGAAGCACCCAGCACCCTCTCAGCCCCACTGGAGCCGCACCATGCTGCTCTCGATGGAGCCGAGATGATTTGTGCCCCAGCTGCAGGGGGGTTCAGAGGGTACAGGCACATCACTCCCCTGTGTCTCAGCCCTCCCCAGACCCCCCCTTGCCCATCTACCTGCCAGTCCTCCCCAGACCCCCCTTGCCCTTCTACCTGCCAATCCTCCCCAGACCCCTCCTGCCTCTCAGCCCTCCTCAGACCCCCCTTGCCCATCTACCTGCCAGTCCTCCCCAGACCCCCCTTGCCCTTCTACCTGCCAATCCTCCCCAGACCCCTCCTGCCTCTCAGCCCTCCTCAGACTCCCCCTTGCCCATCTACCTGCCAGTCCTCCCCAGACCCCCCTTGCCCTTCTACCTGCCAATCCTCCCCAGACCCCTCCTGCCTCTCAGCCCTCCTCAGACCCCCCCTTGCCCATCTACCTGCCAGTCCTCCCCAGACCCCCCTTGCCCTTCTACCTGCCAATCCTCCCCAGACCCCTCCTGCCTCTCAGCCCTCCTCAGACCCCCCTTGCCCCTCCCAATCCTCATCAGACCCCTCCTGCCTCTCAGCCCTCCCCAGACCTCCCTTGCCCCTCTATCTGCCAACCCTCCCCAGACCCCCACCCCCATGCCAGCCCTCCCCAGCTTTCTAGAGCCCGTTGTATTTATTTGCACAATGGGCATTGTTTCTAGTCTGATATAACCAAGAAGGAAGCAGCTGGTAGCTCTTCAATGAGCAAAGATGGATGCTCCCATTTCTCTGGACTGAAGATTATGCAGCAAAATAGCCATTGAGGGTTCCAATGGGTGTGCATCTGTCTAGAAAGTCCAGCTAGTACTCTGGTTCACACGTAGGGGTGATCTCACTTATAAAACAAATCTTGCCCATATCAAATCAAACAAATTTTCAGTTTCTTCAAGAATAAAAGCAATCTCTGCTTGGCTGTTCTAGTTACACAGAAATAGCAGCCAGTTGGTATTATTTTATGACACCAATTCCTTGGCTTGGTGAGAAAGGATTCACGAGAGAGCCACCAGAGCTGAACACTGTTGAGTGTCCCACACAGTTCTGTTTTCCCCTCATTCCACTGAGTATCCCTGAGGGAACTTATTAGGAATCAGGAATTGGTATGGGCGTGTTCAATTTTCATCCTGTTTGAGGATCAGAAGAGTGTCAGATTAAATCCAGAGATCTGCCCAACAATCCTGAAAATTTGACTTCTGCTGTGCTAGAACTTGAGGGATTCATAGCCAGGCGACATTTCTGGAAAATGACTGTAGGGAGGAACAGTGGTTTGTGGGCCTGGTAACCATGGAACATTTAAAGGTGCTCATTGGATGAATCACACTCTTTATTTCATTGTGTGATCTAGTTTCCTTATATGGTTTTTTGTGTGTATTAAGCTGGTCTTTATTACATTTCTAATCTATCCTGAGTCTCAGGGAGACTCAGGGAGAAAGGTGGATGATAAATAAAGAATAGTAAATAAATATATAGAACGTTCAGACGTTCAGCACTAAACATTAGGAGGGATTGTGGCTGCTGATGAAACAGCATCCCTCCTTTTCCTCTGAAAGTGTCCCAGAAAAGCCTAGAGGAAAAAAGAAATTGGTGGGGTATTTCATCACACAGCAAGTGGGAGGTATTGAAAAAGGAACAAAAATGGGGAATGTCTGAACAGGATGTGTGCCATGTGCCTCAAAGCATGTGCCATGTCTTCTTCCACTAGACTTTACAAGGTAAAATTTAGGAGGGGTGGGTGGGGATGCTTCCCTTGGGGGAAGACACTGTTCCTGTTTGATTGGGCCTTGGGGTCTTTAGGAACCACTAAGTAGGCCCTCTTGTCCAAATTCCTCCCTGCTTTTTTGCTTCTATGTATGTCTAGGCAATCTGCCTTTTCCTTCTTTCTTAATCCTGTTCTGTTTGCCCCTCGGAGTTCTGAATTAGAGGAACGGTTGCTTAGCCTTGTTTCCCTCCAGGTGTGAGGAGAAGGATAATTTTGAGACTCTGGAAGCTTTTCCTCCTGCATTGAAGTGGAGAATCTGGGACATCTATGACCTTAATGTCTTACTGAAAGGTGTCACAAAGCAATTCAAAGGTAATGGAGAGGCAGTGATTTTACACTGGACATTATATTAGGTTAGCAGGTTCCAGGTCAAATAGAGGATTTGCAGGGCCATGACAATAGGGAGTTTGAGTGCGAATTCAAAAAATTTACTATGAAAGCATTTAACTTACACTTCTCACAGCCTTACCTCAGAGTTACATTTACCTTGCATAGAGACAAGAATGACAACAAACATCCAGTAAGAAAGGCAAGGGTGACCTTGACTCTTCCAAGCATCCTCATAGGATCATATTATATGTCACCTACTCCCCTCATGCTCCCCCCGCCCATGCTGCATTTTTAAATGGCCAAATTCTTCTCTAAAATGTCTTCAGTGGTCATGGATGGTACCTGTGGGCACTGTAATGTCTAGTCTGGCTCTTAGACAAAATATCCTCACAATTCAGGCACACCCCCCCCTTCTCTTTGTTATACCATGAAGACAAAAATGGACCTTTTTGAAGTCAACCACTGTGAATAAATTGTTTTTGCTTGTTGAGTGTCCCAGTTGGGCCTAGAGAATGGTTTCAGGATGTCTGAGGTATTTCCATTCCTTGAGAGAAACATCTGGGTGTCATGAGTGCCTGTATCAGGTTGCTAGCTGAGACTCCCATGTTTGCTGCCCTCATCTCCTTGGAAGAAGAAAAGGAGACAGATATAGCAACTAATTGATTTTTTAGCAATAACAGTTCCATAATGTTCACCTGAACAAATGCTTCTTGTGTTAAAAATTGAATTAAGGGAGGCTATGATTTTTGACTGGCATTCTCATTTGTGACAAAGACATTTAAAATGATCCCTGGATGTGAGCAGAAATGGCTCCCTTTCTTCTTTTCTGTGATCCTCACAAGAAAATATTGATTTTGGTCACCTTCTATCCAGTTACTCTTTAATCTCCTTTGCCATTTTCACCACACTGTGACTGTTCATTTGAGATTTGCATTCCAAAGAGCCAGTGACAAACTCTCAGTGACTTTTAGTGACTCTGAATTTCATGGGAAATCCCCAGACATGAGCTCTCTGATCCTGTGTCACGGTAGCATTTAAATTCAAACTCTGGGTTTGGAATTGGACTTTAGTCTTTGAGGGATAGTTTGCAAAAACCCCGGCTAATGTTAATTATGAAACCAGAGGAGCAAATTAGTACTGACTTTCTTCCAAGTTAAGATAACGGATTTGAAAAACCACCTATCCACAACTAAGTTTAGGCCGATTCCAGACGGCCCTCCCCATTCCGAAACGTCGCGCGTTGTTGTGCGGAAAACGTGAAATATCGCGTTCTCGCGCGAGTTTTGCGCGACGTCGTGACATCACGCAAAACTCGAGCAAGAAAACGCGATATTTCGTGTTTTCCGCGCAACGACGTGCGACGTTTCGGAATGGGGAGGGCCGTCTGGAATCGGCCTTAGTTGGATTAGGTCCTTCTTAGTATACATCCTCCTAAGCAAGACCCAAGGGAATTTTCTGTGTTCCGTATTACTCTTGATCACTTTTAAAATTTTATTTATATTAGCAGCCTTTCTACTGTTCAGAACTCAAGACAGTTTACCATATAAACAAAACAATCACCCTAAAAATATATAAAAGATCACAATTTAAAATCACCATTTAAGACTGCCACTAAATAGAAAAACTGAATTAATAATCTCAGTCCCAATCTAAATTAATAAATGTTGTCCTAAATAAAACTGTCTTCAAACTGCCTCCAAAAGATCAAAAGTAAGGTGGGGCAGGTGTACCTCTCTGAGGAGGCTGTTCCATAACCGTGGGACTGCCACCGAAAAGGCCTTCTCTCGTGTACCCGCCAGCTATGCTTCTTTATTGGATGGGACGGTCAGGATGGCCTCCCCTGTGATTTTAATTCACAGGCAGGAACGTATGGGAGAGGATGATCTTTCAGGCACCCTGGTCCCAAGCCATGTAGGGCTTTAAAGTAAGAACCAACATCTTGAATTGGGCTTGGGAGCAGATCAATAGCCAATATAATTGCTGTAGTATGAGGATCACACGCTCCCAATATCCTGCCCCAACCAGCGGTCTCGCTGTAGCATTCTGCACTAGCGGCAGCTTCCAAACACTTTTCATTTTTAATAGCGATAAGCATCAGGTCACGAAATATAACATTCCTCCTTTGTTTTCTATACCAAAAAACAACCGTAATTGGAGCTGGTGAACAAATTCACATTAAGAAAAGATAGATGGGGATTTTTAGAAGCAGACTGGGGGAGAGTAATATTTCCCCCCATGAGATACTTTCCCCAGTTTGTACTCAGTCCTTCAGTTGAAATAAAGAAAAAAGGAGGATTTATAGCCTGATTTGTATTGCAATACTTATTTTAAGCACAGGGGATGCTGTTTACTTACAATTTTCTTTTGTTTCCCCAGACACTTTGGTCTCTGGTCTTCAGCCACAAAGAGGTACATTTCTTTTCGTATACTAACCTTTAATGGAAAAATGCCTTAAGCACAAACACAAAAGAGAGAACTTGATAAAAAAATATGGGACCATTATACACCTCCAGATGTGAGGCACAGACATGGATTTCCTTTTTCCATGTCTGCTTTCCAGACTTAATGTGCTACAGAAAAGGGCTTCTGAGACTCAAGATTGCTCACACAATTCAAATGCAATAGGAAACTTCTATTACATGCAACAAGCAATGCAACGAAAAATAGACTGTACAGTTAAAGAATGCATTAGAATGCTATATAAAACATACAGTAAAGCAGGATTACAACACTGGCTAACAATGCAAATACGCCAACATAATATATACAAAGAATAATGAAGTGAAAACTGCCTAAAATTTCACAGACAATAATTACAACCCTGATCACTTCATAAAAATGCCCTCTCCGAACAATTTCACTTTAGACATTCTGTGGAATGATTGAAGTGTGGGAGACCTCCTGAACCCTCAGGTAGGCATTTCAACAAAGTGGGAGCTACCACAAAATGCTCAGGTGTGGTCAACTGTCCATCATATCATTTATCAGAAGTCACAGCAGCGTGTATTAGGACAAGCAGTCCTGCTAATATGTGGATTTGTGGATATATTCAAGGCTGGGGGTGGGGGACAGCATCCTAGCCCATGAAGGGTGTCCTAGCTAACAACTAGTACCAATGGAGTGACTACAACATGGGCATAACATGTATATTCCCCCTTGCTCCTGACAGTAATCAAGCCATGGCATTCTGTACCAGATGGAGTTTCTCTGTTGTTTTCAAGGCCGGACGTGGGTTGCAAGAGCCCAGTCCTGGTCAGGCCCACTGCACTGGGGGACCTGGAGATCTTGTCTCCCCCCTACACCTTTTCAAGTGCCAAAACAGCCACAGGGCCTTGTTTCTACACTTTAAAAGGCACATAGGAGAACAAGATCTCTTGGTCCCTCTGTATCATGAGGCCAATCCAGACCTGATGCTCTAGTTTGGCTCTGAGTCCGTGTGGGTCTGCTGAATCCATAGGGTTGCCAGCCTCCAGGTAGTGGTTGGAGATCTCCCGGAATTACAACTGGTCTCCAGGCCATGGAGATCAGTTCACCTGGAGAAAATGGCTACTTTGGGGGGTGGACTATGGAATTATGCCATGCCAAGGTCCTTTCCCTCCCCAAACCCCACTTTCTCCAGGTTTCACTCCCCAGATCTCCAGGAATTTCCCAACTTGGAGCTGGCACCCCTATGAATCCATCAAATGTAGGAAACACAGTCCCCTTCAAGACCTCAGCTTTCCTGACCAGCATTACCTCTGTCTTGTCAATAATGAGGTTCAAGTTCGTTTTTTAAAAAACATTTTTATTGGATAGGTTGAAAAAACATAATCACTTCAATATCTCTTTCTCCTATAAATTACATATTTCATCCCAACCCGCCCTTCCCCTCCCCTCCCTTCTGACCTCCAACAGCACTTATACCCTTTAATTCACATAATATTCCCTCTAATTCTACTATTTCTCATATTCTCCTAAGGTAAAGTTACAGTCAGTATAGAATTCAACAAATTACATAATGCTCATCAAAAATTGTCCATGGACCATAATCTTTAAATTTTTTCTAATCCATCAAAAAATCATTTAAGTTTTGTTCTTTTAACTTCCTAGTTAGTTTGTCCATTTCCACCATGTGCAGAAGTTTTTGTATCCATTCATCAACTTCTGGTATCTTATCTTGTTTCCAATATTGCGCATACAACAGTCTTGCAGCTATAATCATATACCATAATAGTGTTCTATCCTTCATACTTACAGTTTCCATATTAAGTCCTAACAAAAACATTTCAGGAATAACGAGGTTCAAGTTCAATTTGTTCACTCTTAGTCATTTGATCACAGCTGTAGCTCAATACCTCTTCCACATCACCAGGTGATTTGGATAAAGAAATACGGAGCTGGATGTTGTTAGCATGTTATTTTTACTTCATTTATACCATGCCTTTCTCCCCAGTGAGTACCCAAAGTGGATGTCTCCCCATGGGCAGTGGAATGAAAATACAGAGATTTCTATAAAACATTAGGAGGGAGATTCCTTCTTTTGATTACTGGGGCTTCAACTTTTTTCCATGCTCATAAATAGTACAGAAATAAACAATAAAAACCTTGAAAATTGATCTTTTTGCTTTAAAATCTGGGCTATTCAAGGTTGCAGTTTTCCCAAGACAGCTGATGCATCTGTGGTGATGTATTTAGTTGAGACTCATTAAATAACTAATTATAATTAAAATAAAGCTGATTCTGCTTTTCATAGACAACAAGGAAGAAAAAAGGGGGGTTGTGGGGGAAAGTCCCCACAAACTCAACACAAACAAGCAGGGGAACAAAATAGAGGGGTTAAGTAACAACCTAAAATATATATATTAGAACGTATGTATTATAAATGTGCACAAATGTAGATTAAAAACAAGTTTAAAACAAAAGGCCTAAATGGCAGGCTACATGTATATGCTAAAACATCTCAAGGTACAGATGATGGTACAGTGCAATGACCAACACAAATAGACCAAGGTGCAGTAAAAAAAACCCAACCAGATGCATTTCAGCCCTAAGGCCCTCCTCAGTGGTCAATTGAAAACAATTTATAATCAAACACACCACACATATAGACACCAATCATGAAATACTCCTGGTGTTTTATCTAGAGCTGTAACGAAAGAAAAAGGGGGGAGGAGAATTTTTTTAAAAATATAATATAGTCTATTATTAAGTGCTAGAATTATTTTAGGTAAAATACTAAATCAAAATTTACCTCTAGTATTGTGTGATAAAATACAAATACTGCAGTGGACCCAGGACTGCATTCACACAATGCTCTTCATTTATTGTTGTGCTCTATAGAAAAAATGTACCAAATTAGATACTAATTCCATAACAAGCTCTTAATTATCCCCCAGGTTCTCAGAACCCAATCACAAACCAACCTGAGGCTTGGTTTCCATTGTATAAGGGTGTGTTTTCTTCTGCTTTTCATAGAATCATAGGGTTGGAAGGGACCTCTAGGGTCATCTAGTCCAACCCCCTGCACAGTGCAGGAAGTTCACAACTATGCCCCCCCCGAATACCCCAGTGACCACTGCTCCATGTCCAGAAGATGGCAAAACACCTCCAGGATCCCTAGCCAAACTGGCTTGTGGAAAATTGCTACCTAACCCCAAGGTGGCAATCGGCATTACCCTGGGCATTTAAGAAGGGCCACGAGAACTAAGCACTGATGAAGCACCATTCTTCCCTCCCTCTCATGATCTGCCCAGGTTCACAGAATCAGACAAGAAGAGCTCATAGAGCACTGTGATATACTAACTAGTCACAATGAAACACAAATAAAGAAATTGAATGTTCATTAGTGCAAGCAAAACATCATAATACAGCTACAGCTGCCAATACAAATCAGGCTCAGAAAAATAGTCAATTGAATGACAATGAAGTGCAAAGTGCAAAAATACAATAAATGCAATTCAAAGTGACCATGCCAGGTACAAATGTATGCAATTGTAACCGTCAAACTGGAGATGTTCACAAATGGAGATATACACTAAGTCCACTCAGGATCCAAAGTAAATAAACTTACATGTAGCAGTTATTCAAAGTACACAGCATAACACATCATCTCCAAATAGTAAAGAATGAAAAGACAGCACTGCCAGGCACAAGCCCCAAACATTAATAAAGAGCTTCAGCTGTAGAGCTGATGAGAAAAAGCTCAGCAGTTAAAGTGACAGTGCCAGCTATACAAAACATAAGTAAGGTACATATCATACACATCAAGTACATAGCATAACATACCATCTCCAGATAGTAAAGATTAAAGAGGCAGCTCTGCCGGGTACTAGCCCCAAACATAAATGAAGAACTTGAGCTGAAGAGCTACTCAGAAAAAGCTCAGCAGTTAAAGTGCCAGTGCCAGCTGTACAAATCTTAAGTAAGGTAGCAAGTTAAATCCATATTAAGTCCATATGGGGACACAGTGTTAAGTTTAAATATCCACCTAGCTTCCCTCCTAAGTAAATCTCTTTTTATGAATTCAGGATTTACAGCTCTACTTACATACAAGACAGTAAATATCAAATCCCTTCCATCATGTCCCACTTGAGAAAAATGAGGCACTAAAGGAGCTTCTATAACCCTCTGCCGAATACATGGAGCCTGTTCCACTGAGGGACTGCTCTGACAGGAAGTTCTTCTTAATGTTTAGCCGAAACCTCTTTTGATTTAATTTCAACCCGCTGGTTCTGATTTGAGCTTTTGAGGCAGTGGAAAACAACTCTGCACCATCCTCTATATGGCAGCCCTTCATGTACTTGAAGATGGTTATCATATCACCTCTCAGTCATCTGAGAGGTTTCCTGGTTTCTTTCTTTGATCAAGTGGTGAGCTTACTGGATCGTGGGAACTCTTGTCGATGTGATTTACCTGGATTTCTGTAAAGTTTTTGATAATGTTCCCCATGACATTCTAATGGGTAAACTGGAAGACTGTGGACTGGACTATATAGAACAGTTTGGTGGATAGGGAACTGGTTAGAGGACTGCACCCAAAGAGTGGTGGTCAATGGCATTTCATCAGATTGGAGGGAGGTGTCCAGTGGGGTGCCACAGGGCTCAGTTTTGGGCCTGGTACTTTTCAATATTTTTATCAATGATCTGTATGAAGGGGCAACCGGGCTACTCATTAAATTTGCTGATGATACCAAATTGGGAGGAGTGGCAAACACCCAAGAAAACAGTTAAAATTCAACAAGACTTGAATACTCTGGAGAAGTGGGTGGTTGTGAACAGGATGCAATTCAACATAGATAAGTACACAGTATTACATCTGGGCCACAAAAATGTGAAGCACAAATACAGGACGGGGGATACACTTCTGGGTAGTAGTGTATGCAAAAGAGATCTTGGGGTAAGAGTGGACTGTAAACTAAATATGAGCAACCAGTGTGATGCGGTGGCAAAAAAGGCAAACTCAGTCTTGGGTTGTATCAAAAGGACAATTGCATCGAAATTGCAGGAGGTCATAGTCCCTCTCTATACTGCTGTGGTTAGGCCGTACCTGGAGTACTGTGTGCAGTTCTGGAGGCCTCACTTCAAAAAGGATGTGGACAAAATTGAGAGGGTGCAGAAGAGAGCAATGAGAATTATCAGGAGGCTGAGCCCTACGAGGAAAAGCTAAGGGCCTTGGGAATGTTTAGTTTGGAGGAGATTGTGGGGGGACATGATTGCTCTCTTTAAATATTTGAAAGGCTGTCATTTGGAGGAGGGCAAGGAGCTGTTCCAGTTGGCAGCACAGGATAGGGCTCGAAGTAATGAGCTTAAATTAAATGCAGAAAGGTACCGGCTGGATATTAGGAAAAACTTTTTCACGGTCAGAGTAGTTCAAAGGTAGAATCAGCTGCCTAGGGAGGTGGTGAGCTCCCCTTCACTGGCAGTTTTCAAGAAGAGGCTGGATGAATATTTGTCAGGGATGCTTTAGGCCAGGGGTGGCCAAATTTGCTTAACATAAGAGCCACATAGAATAAACATCAGATGTTTTGAGAGCCACAAGACATGGTGCATTGAAGCGACTTCAGATGACGAGGCGAGTTCGGGGGAGTGTCCTGAAAGTGACATCACAGGAAGGGGTAGGATTTTGGTGCAGTATGCTGGAAGTGACATCATTGGAAGGGGTGGAGCTGGGAAGAGCCATCATCTGACCTTTGACTTGAAAGTGACATCACAAAAGTGATATCACATCCTTGCTAGCCTTCACCCCCAAAGTCCCCAGGTATTTTCTGATTCAGACCTGGCAATCCCAACATTTTTATTTAACATATGACAGACATGGAAGGAAGGAAGGAAGGAAGGAGGAGGGAGGGAGGGAGGGAGGAAGACATGGAAAGGAAGACATGGAAAGAATATAAACTAAAATAAAATGTATGGCCACAGCGATACTCAGAGACCTCTAGGAGCCACACAATATGTCTAGAAGAGCCACATGTGGCTCCTGAGCCGCAGTTTGGCCACCCCTGCTTTAGACTCATCCTGCATTGGGCAGGGGTTGGACTAGAAGGTCTGTATGGCCCTTTCTAACTGTGATTCTGTGATTTTTCTCCAGGCTAAACATACTAAGCTCCTTCAACCTTTCCTCATAGGACTCCAGACCCCTCACCATCTTCTTTGCCCTCCTCTGGACATGTTCTAGCTTGTCTATATTCTTCTTAAATTGTGGTGCCCAAAACTGAACACAATACTCTAGGTGAAGCCTAACTAGAGCAGAGTAGAGCAATACCGTCTCTTCTCATGATCTGGACACTGTGTTTCTGTTGATACAGCCCCAAACCACATTTGCCTTTTTAGCTACCACATCACACTGCTGGCTCATGTTCAGTGTATGGTCTACTAAGACCCCCTAGATACTTTTCGCGCATACTACTGCCAAGACAAGTCTTCCCCATCCTATAATTATGCATTTGATTTTTCCTTCCTAAATGCATTTATCTCTGTTGAAATTAATTGTACTTGTTTTAGCCCAGTTTCCCAGCCTGTCAAGATCATCCTGTATCCTGACTCTGTCTTCTACCGTATTTGCTGCTCCTCTCAATTTAGTATCATCTGCAAATTTAATCAGCATTCCCTCTATTCCTTCATCCAAATCATTTATAAAAAATGTTGAACATTTACCACGCTTCTCCAAGAGGACGAGGAACCATTAACTAGCATTCTTTGATTGTGATCTGTCAACCTGTTACAGATCCACCTAATAGTAATAGGATCCAAACCACATTTTACCAACTTGTCGACAGGGATATTATGTGAAACCTTATCAAAAGCCTTACTGAAATCGAGATAAACTATGTCTACAGCATTCCCCTGATCCAGCAGGTTAGTAACTTTCTCAAAAAAAAGATCAGGTTAGTCTGACATGACTTGTTCTTGAGAAACCCATGCTGGCTCTTAGTAATCACAGCCAACCTTTCTAAATGCTCAAGGACTGACTGTTTGATAATTTGTCCTAAGACTTTTTCAGGTATAGATGTCAAGGTGACGGGTTGGTAGTTATCGGGATCCTTCTTTTAAAGAAACTAGGCATTTATGTACTACCTCTATGCTGATCCTAAGCTGTAACTCCCTTCCCCCATCATGTGTTGTGTTTTTGCCATGTTGAGCACCATGTCCCTCGCATGAGAAGACTGAGGAAAAGTAGGAATTGAGCAGTTCCACCCTCTCTTCATCGCCCGTTACAAATTACAATTTCACTTACCTGTCCCTGCAATGGGCCTACCCTGTCCCTGTTCTTTTTCTTACTTTGAACATAAGCAAAGAACCCATTTTTGTTGTTTTTAGCATCTCTTGCTAGCCTAAGCTCATACTGAGCTTTAGCTTTTCTAACACTCTCCCTACAAGCATTGATTATTTGTTTATATTCATCCTTGGTTATAAGGCCCTCTTTCCATTTCCTAAATGACTCTTTTAAATTTCTCAATTCATTAGCTGTTTATGAAGCCATCTTGGCTTCTTTAAGCTCCTCCTGTTTTTCCTTCTCATAGGAATCATTTGTGATTGTGTTTTCAATATTTCGCTTTTAAGGATCTATCCCTCTTGAACTCCCTTCTCCTTAAGTATTTCTGACCATGTGATTCTACCAGCATAGCTTTGTTTGTCAAAATTTGCTTTCCTGAAGTCCAACCTCTTTGTCTGACTGTGTACAGCTTTTCCCTTCCCCAAGACTGTAAATTCCAAAATTACGTGGTCACTGCTACCCAGGGTGCCCACTACTTCACCTTGTCAACAAGTCCTTCCCTGTTGGTGAGAATTGAGTCCAAGATAGCAGAACCCGTTGTTTCCCTCTCTATTTTCTGAAAAATGAAGTTGTCAGCAAGACAAGTCAAGAATTTATTTAACCTTTCATTTTTAGCAGAGTTAGACTTCCAACAGATATCCAGGTATTTGAAATCTCCCATGTCCACTGTGCCCCATCTCTTTGTGAACTTCGTAATTTGTTCTAAGAGTTTTTCATCCAAGTCCTCTGCCTGGCTTGGTGGTTTACAACAGATCCCCTCCATAGTATCACTATTATTTCTTATTTCTTTTATTTTTACCCAGAGACTCTCAACTGAATTTCCACGTTCAGATACATGTATTTCCTCACAAGCAGGGCTTTTTTTCAGGGGGAACGTGGGGGAACAGAGTTCCAGCACCTCTTGAAAATGGTCACATGGCTGGTGGCCCCGCCCCCTGATCTCCAGACAGAGGGGAGTTGAGATTGCCCTCCATGCTGCTGAGTGGAGCGGAGGGCAATTTCAACCCTCTGTCTGGAGATCAGGGGGCGGGGCCACCGGCCATGTGACCATTTTCTCTGAGGGCAACCCACTGAGTTCCACCACCTCTTTCCCCAGAAAAAAAGCCCTGCTCACAAGTATATACATCCTTAACCTATAATGCTACTCCTCCCCCTTCTCTATTTGTCTATCTCTTTTGTCTCTTTATTTCTCTCCAACAGCAAATGTGAGATTGGATCCCTACACAGCCCATCCTGAACTCATCCTGTCCAACAACACAAAAAGCCTGAGATGGAGAGAAAAAACCCAAGATCTGCCCAGCAACCCTGAGAGATTTGACTACTGGAGTGCTGTGCTGGGATGTGAGGGATTCACAGGAGGGCGACATTTCTGGGATGTCACTGTGGGAATTGAGGGAGACTGGTTTGTGGGTGTTGCCAGGAGGTCTGTGAAGAGGAAGGGAAAGAGCTCCTTAAGGGTTGGTACTTGGAGTATAGGGAAGATAGGTGAGTTGTATCAAACAATTGATGACTTTCCTCTGTTCCTGAGTTCAGAGCCCAAAAGGATCCGAGTGTCTCTGAACTATGCTGGGGGGCAAGTGGCCTTTTTTGATGCTGACAAAGCAGCCATTCTGTTTGTGTTCTCAGACACCTACTTTGGTAGGGAGACCCTTCAGCCCTTCTTTCTCGTGATCAACAAAGGCCGCCTCAGGCTTTCTCCTTAAGTTAATAACATGTCTCTCACAGGATGTCAGTTCTAAGGTCCTTACACTATGGCAGGCAAACCTCTGGACCCTCACATCAAGCACACTGAGGTTCTTGGTTGAAAAGGCTTTATTCCAGAAATAAGCATTGTCCATAGGAAAGACCCTAAGTTGATCAGGAAGTTTGTAGGAATAACCAAAAGACAAAATTACATATGGATATAGGGTTCCTCATTCCCCCCTCCCATCTCCTTAGCATATCTGTGGCGGGAAAAGCTCAGACAGAATTCTCAGGGGAAAGTACAGGTCTAATTATCGGGAAGACATTAAATCAAAACAATTCTGGCATACACAGCTGTGGAGACAAGGTCGCCGCGCTGAGAGAGACATTATCAGAGAAGATAAGATGTTTCACAAGCCTGTGAAAGGAATTTAGGTTAGAACAACTGCAATGTAATATCAAGGCACAGCAAAATAACTTGGCAATCAATGCATAGCTATGACATAGCAACTTAATGGCATGAATGGGGTACAGTCATGACACAGGCCCTGTAGGTGTTGCTCATAAGACCAGAGTGATGAATCAAAAACATATACTGTTTATTTCCCAAGAGCGGCTTTTCTGGACCTTTGAAGTTTTCTGGACGGTTTGGGGCCAAACTAGACAGGATGATCAGCTATCAGATTTTCAGCATAAGGAAAAAAAAGTGCAGCTGGCAGTGGAATAGGGGGAAAGTCTGGGAAGGCAAAGCTATTCTAGAAGTTGTGCTATGGGCCATTATCCTGAATCTCACCTCCTCAAAGGCTGCTCTTTGCTTCTCAGGTGGAACACGTTCAGGCAGTACGGTGCACTCACAATCAGGCGGGTTGTTTAAAAAAAATAAAGGAAAGGTTGAGAGGGAAGAGAAGGACTAGCAAAGAGGGGGCTTATACACTGTGTTATGTAATTTTGGCTAGTCTTAGTATAAGATATGCATAGGTTTTATTTTTGGCTTATCTATGGACTAATGAAGCTACCTGTATCCTTTGTCAACTTTGAAAATACTCACATTTAACTCCTAAAGAAGGGGATTTTTTTAAGATGGAGGATAAAGAAATTGGGAAGACACAGCAGGTAGTACTACTCCTTTTTGGTTCTCATGGAATCTTTCCTGATTGCATTGACACAACTAAAGTAATGCATAGTTTGGTCTGTAATAACTATTCTGAAAGCATAGCCTGGTACCCAGCGTTACTTCTCTGATGGACTGGGGAAGGGAGGGAAAGGGCCCACCCTCGCACTCTTTAGCCTCCCCTTGCTGCTCTCTCGGGCTCTAGGGATAGTAAAGCTATCGGCCACAATCTAGGTGTTGTAGGATGAGTTATGCCTTGGAAATCCTTCCTCCCTGTGTTTTATATTAGAAAGATCCACACTTCCCCAGGCTCCCTGTCTCTATAAAAGAGTTGTGCCACATAAGCATACTCAAAGATCCACAGCAGGTGAGAAAAACTCCACCCAACATTTAGGATGGAAACGTCATATAAAGAAAGGTAGGACATTAAAAAGGACATTAACGACAAAATATAAACACAGCTCAACTGTTAGCTGGAGCGAGCAGGAACATGAACATCACTCCCATCTTACAGTCACTCCATTGGCTGCCAATCAGTTACTGTGCTCAGTTCAAGGTATTGGTTATTACATACAAAGCTCTTCACGGTCTTGGCCCAGCTTTGCTAATGAGTTAGGGACTTCACTACTATGTTGCCTTACGTATCTGTTGCTTTAAATACGTATGCCTATATACTACCTGTGCTTTATGTTGCTTAATGTAAGTCCTAGAATTGATTCTGTTCTGTTTCAGCAGTTCTTCAACTCTGTATTGGATCCTTGCTAAAGCTACTTCTTTGTAAACTTGTATTTATTTATCCTATAGCATTGTTTATGGAAATGTCCTTGACACTGTATGGAAATGTCCTTGCTACTGATTGTACTAATCTCACGCTATATAATCCACCTTGGGTCTCAGTGAGAGAGGCGGACTTTAAATTACATTAAATAAATAAATAAATAAACACCTCTTAATTATCTGTTATGCTTTCTATTGCCTTCTATCTCTTCCTTGAAGTGAATAAGGGATCTCTGTTCTGTCAACTTGTTTCTCTTTTGACCCTGGACAATAGGTGAAGAGAAGAGAGAAGTCACATTATTGTGTCAGGAAAGCACATAGAACAGCTGACAAGTACAGGAAAGCTATCCTCCCTACTGTCTCCTTCCATTGATGAGATTTCTTGCCAAGCTGGTACATCAAACAATTGACTGGATGGTTGGCAGTTTTAGCAGCAAATGTAGATATATACAAATCACAAACAAGATACTTTTAAAATGCCAAATTTGGGTCCAGTCGCTCCTTAAAGACCAACTAGGTTTCTAAGGTATGAGCTTTTGATTCAGAGCTCCCTTCATCAAATACGAGGCATGGGAAAAGAAAGTAGTCCTTATAATCCAGGCAATGGGTGGGAGGGGTTTTTTAAATTAGAGTGTCAGGAAGCTAGCTATAATACATGTTGTAATTAGCTTTATAGGGCTGGGGTGCAAAGTGCAGAAAATTAGTATCCTATGTCCCAATTCAACCCTGGGGAATCCATTGTTCCAAATGTGCAAATAAAGTCAATTTCAGAATTCTCATAATTTTCCTTTGAAGTTTCTCTGCTTGAGAACTGCTACTCTTAGGTCAGTGATGGAATGTCCTGGCAGATTAAAATGTTCTCCCACTGGTTTTTGAATGTTGTGATTTTTTAATATCAGATTTATGTCCATTTATTTTTTGGCAAAGCCAGCCTTTGCATAGGTTATAAAGATTCCTTCCTTTTTTCCACTCCTCATATCTGACGAAGGGAGCTCTGACTCTCGAAAGCTCATACCCTGGAAATCTAGTTGGCCTTCAAGGTGCTGCTGGACCCGAATCTTGCTCTTCTACTATAGACTAATATGGCTACCACTTGAAATTTTTAAGGAAGATGATGTTTTGAGACAGATCCTCAAATGTAAAAGGGCTGATGCCTTTCTTTTGAGGGGGGATATCAAATGCCAACTTCCAGCTACCTAAAAACAATTATACAAAACAATATAGCAGACCTGTGGAATGAGATAATTTTCATTTTTGTATATATTGATAACTTAATCAATACATTAAATAGTAAAAAAGACCCAGTCTCCTTCATTTTCCATCCTCAGCATCAGCTAGGGTTGCCAGGTTGAGGTTGGGAAATTCCTGGAGATTTTGGGGGTGGAGTATGGAAAGAGTGGAGTTTGGGGAGGGGAGGGGCCTCAATGGAGTAGCATACCATAGAGTTCACCCTCCAAAGCAGCCATTTTCTCCAGGTGAACTGATCTCTGTGGCCCGGAGATCAGTGGTAATTCTGGGAGATCTCCAGCCACCACCTGGAGGCTGGCAACCCTAGCATCAGCCCCACTGATTTCCTCAGTGTGTGGGGGTGGTGGGGAGACTAGAAGCAGCCATTATTAAATGCATTTGATTTGCTTTTATCAGGGAGGTTTCAGATAGGGAAAGTTGTTTTGTGGTGAGCCAGTAAATACTATATTTTAAAAAACATTTTGTGCCATTAGAATGTGGTTGGGCCACTCCTCTTTTGGTTCTGAATCTAAACATTTGAAAGTACAGAAAAATGTCTAACAGTTCCTTCCTGTCTTCAGCAGCTGAAGTTCAGCTTGAGTGGGGAGAGGTGGATGCTAAAGCAAAATTTACCCTTTGGTGCTACAGGTTTTGACAACAAAAAAGGAGAGAGAAAAACAACAACCCTGCAGAAGAAAGATAAGAAGTTGGAACAGAAAAAATGACTTCACTATAACTTCAAATGTAATACAAATGAATAAAAACACTGGTATATAATTTAATTCACCAAATTAAAGTGCAAAATGAAAGTTTTTTTTCCTTTTGCCTATAGATCTTTTCCCAGGTCAGAAATATTCAAAACCAAAGATGGAGTGCTAAGGGGGGGTGGAGACCCCTCCTGGTTTTTAGTTATTGTACACAGCCTCTGTGGATCCACTCATTATACAGGACTGTGAAATCTGCTGTCTGTCTTGAATATTGCTGCCAGTTTTAATTGTTTTAGCTGTACCTTTATTATTGCATATTGTATTGTATTTTAATCAGGTTGTGATCTGCTCTGAGCCTGCATCGCAGGGAGAGCGGACTATACAGCCAATAAATAAATAATATTAATTTTTAGTTACATTCACTTCTCCTGCTGTAGGTTTGGAGCTATTGCTGCCCAGAACCCCAGGTCACTTACTAGCAGGGAAAGTGACCTGCTCAGTTAGCCTGGACTTTTTCAAGGGTCCAGTGACTGGTCTGTGGGTGCAGTTTTTGCCAAGCCTGCGTTGTCCACTGTTGGCTGGGATCTTCTGCAACCAAAGCCTGTCCTCAGTGTAAGAAGAGACTTCAGATGACCTGGGAACCAAGCAGGTTGCTGGCCAAGTTACCTGGGATGGTCAAAGACTGTTGATCAGACCTATAGGGAAGCAAGTGGGGGAAAGTCTGTGAGAAGTTCCAGAAACCCCTAAAATTCTCCTGGAGCTCTCATCTGCAAGGCATGTGGCAGAGGCCCAGAATCACAAAGGTCATTGCATGAGTTGTGTGGAGAAAAGTAAAAGGAAGATCCACATGGATCTTCGTGTTTTTTTTTACAGAACAACCTCAAAACAACCTCAAAGTACATATCACAGCGAGACCCACAGATTGAACAATAATAAACATGGATCTGCACTTCCTGACATCACAATGAGTGAGGTGTGAATCCTGAATTCATATGCCTTTTTTCACTGAAACCAAACCACCACGATATTGTGGGATTAGCAAATATTAGTAAAGACTATGGATTAATCATAGCAATAATAGTAAACTAGCAAGAAGCATAAGATGGATTCTTTATGTTTTAAAGTAACTGGTCTCTGTCTTTAGCCACCCCCCCTTCTTCTCCCTAGCTGTACATAGAAAGAAAGAATGTCTATCCTTGAAGATAGATAACTGGACCTTCCTGCCAGTATGTGAACAGGGCAAAGCTAGAAACAAAGGGAGAATTATAAGTTCCACCCCTTCCCCCTTTTTGGAGAAGAGAGTGTGTAGAAAAGTAACCAGTTGTGGAATGAAGGAAGATGCTGCTATGGAGACCAAGAAAGGATGGTACATGATGTTGTCGCGAGACTGAACGGTGGACAATAGTCCAATGTAAAGGTATAAAAGTGATCAGGTGCCTTATTCTGAATGTGACTTTTGTTTCTCCAAAATGATGTCACAAGCCCTTAAAAGAAGCATGTGCTCCTTTGTTCTGTGGTACATTCTAAGCTCATTTTGTAAGCTGGTACCCTATATTTGCAAATATACTCTGTTACAACAGCCCTTGTCTGTCTCATCTCTCTTTTGCTCAGAAGATTGGAAGGGGCAAAGGGAAAGAGCACTTTTTGTGCAACAATATTGTTCCTCATATTGTAGTCAAATAGCAAGCGCCACAAAAATCACGCATCCACTTCTGATGGATTGGAGAAAACTGACTGTTTGGAAAAAAATTGGGATGTAAAAGACCAATTGTGGTCTATGGATAATTTTTGATGAGTACTATGTAATTTGTTGAATTCAGTATTGATTGTAACTTTACCTTTGAACATTATGGAAAATAATAGAATTAGAGGGAACAATGTATGAATTATAGGGTATAAGCACTGTTGGAGGTCTGACGGGGGGGGAAAGGGTGGGTTGGGGATAAATTTGTACTCAATAGGAGAAAGAAATAGTGAGATGTATATTTTTTCTGTTATGTTTGTTCTCAACCTATCCAATAAAATGTTTCTTCAAAAAAAAATAATCACGGTTCCACTGCTTTGTAGCACCATCACAGCATAAAAACACATGGTTCCAAGGCATGGATCCTCAGCATTTTTACAGAGGCCCCCCCACAATACGTTAGCATATCACTCAGCACATCCACAGCTACACGAGTTTGGGGTGCGCGCCTTGCACTGGTGCCTTGGAGTGATTTCACACATGCTGAATAATGCACTTCCAATCCTCTTTATAGATCAATGGATTTTGTTGCGTGCAGAACAAAAAATCCACCTCAAACGATTGATAAAGTGCATTGAAAGTGCATTATCCAACATGTGCAGCATGAGCCCTGGTTTCATGTTTTTGCACTGCACCTGAAGCAGTGGATTGACTGTTGTTAATGATGCTGCCCATAAAGTAGGACATGGTCTACAAAATGCCGGTAGTTTTATTTTGCTTCAGTGTAAAAGTCATATGAATGCATGAAGATCCGTTTAAAATGCTCTTTTACCCAGTTCTGACAAATACACCCTCTCTCTACAGGACCCAGCAACAAGTGGGTCCTTTTTGCTTCCTGGGGCGTCGACCTAAGGGTTAAATAGAAAGAGCCTCAATTACTAGAGAGGCCTGAAGAAACGTCCCCGTGACTTTTTACCTCTCTTCCGGCTAGAGCCTTGGGTGACGGGTAGAAGAAGCCGCTCTGGGGGAGTGATTTTAAACCCGGTAAGGCATAAAAGAGTATTTCCTTTGCAAAATCTGCCCCTGCGTTTGACAACTGGGATAGGCGAGAGGAGTAGCCCTCTGGGGAGCGGGGAGAAGGATCTCAAGATTCCGGAAGTATATAACCAGAGTTTTTAGTTCAGGAATAAATCTTGCCTAAAGAGTTTTTCTTTCTCTCTGGAAGCTCCTCTTCGGAGGTCGAGCTGAGGTGCTCCTCTAATACGATCTGCACGTTCTCCTGTTTTTCTCTGTTTTCTGTTGCTGTCTGCAAACTGTAGAAAATGGCGCCTCTTTGAATATTTGCTGTAATTCTTTCCATAAGCCTAGCATTGCCGTGGAGACACTGCAGGCTTTTCCTTGCTGTTCTGGATGAAAAAAACTTGTGTTAAAGTGTTAATGTCACTGTGCTGTGTATCCAGACGGCCAGACTGGCTGTGTGAAGGTAGGCTGCCGTATTCTGGGCAAGACAGATGTTTGTGGAAGACCTTTTTTACTGCTACATTAACTTGCTTCAGTAGCAGCAGCACGGGATCCAGTACAACCCCCAGACTCTTGACCGAGTCTGGAAGATTGAGCTGATCCCCATTGAAAGGGGGGAGCACAATGTCCTTCAAGATCTCTGCTTTCCAAATCAGCATCACTTCCATCAGGGTCACTTCTGTCTTGGGTTCAGCTTCAATTTATTTGCTTTCAGCCAACTGGCTGCAACAAAATTTTACGATGCCTCTCTAGAGAACCTGACTGAAGTGGCTTAAAAAGCACAACATAATAAAAAGATTAAAAGTTATTAATTAAAGTCGAGCATAAAAAAGCCCATCCAGTTTACAAAGACTTAGATTTTTGAAGGAAAATAAGCAATACTTTCTAGACTAAAAGCACTCTTATCAAGATAGTATTCAAAAATTGACTGAATTAAAAGATACCCTCAAAAGCCTCATTTTTACTCGACATACAGCTCTCTTCAAACTTGTTATCATATTTTAAAGTTCTTTTCTGGACAGTTAACTAAAAACGTGAAACAAATCAGCAGGTTGGGGCCCATCTCTTCTCTGGCTCCTCTATGGCTCTGCTGGCTTTTGTAAGCAATTCTAAGCTGTTTGGCAGCAGGATTGGGGCGATTCACTCCTCTGTAACTCTTAAGTGGCTCCACCCTGCTTCTTAGTTGCTCTTTCCAACTTCCCAACCATTTTGTATATTGGCACCCTTCTCTTGGTATCATGTGGTGTTCTCTAGTTGCTGAATGCTGCAGGCATCTTTAGTTTATAGTATAGTAATACTTTTCTTAAGCTGAATAAAACCATTCTTCTTGTGTGAAAGCTCTTTTCCCCTTGCTCCATCTAGCTTCTTATTTACTAACACTCTTGATTCCCACATGAGCCTTTGTGAGTCAGAACTCAGTTCTTCAGATGCAAATGTCATATTTATATCAGTCCAAAAAAATCATTCTTGGCTTTGCAGGAGGTCATAGATCCAGCACTTTATAGAGGAATCTGGCAGAGGAAGAAGGTGATCTATTGGTCCAGGTGGAGGCTGTTTGGAGAGGAAGGAAGGAAGGATGAAAGGCAAACTGGATTCAGCTGATCCGGAAGCAAGAAAAGGCCCTGATGCCACTGAGGCTAGGAACAGAAGAGGAACTGAGCAGAAGAACCTGGTAGACATCACCCTCCCTTCAGATGTGTATCGCCTGCATTTCAGGCACTTCTGCTACCAGGAGGCCAAGGGGCCCCGAGACGCTTGCAGCCGACTCCACACTCTTTGCGATCAGTGGCTGAAGCCAGAAAAGCACAGCAAGAAGGAGATCCTGGACCTGGTGGTCGTGGAGCAGTTCCTGGCCATCCTGCCCCCGGAGATGAGGAACTGGGTCAAGGAATACAGGCCGGAGAACAGTTCCCAGGTGGTGGTTCTGGCAGAAGGGTTCCTCTTGAGCCAGGCAGAGGCCAGGATACAGAGAGAGCAGGTGAGAGGGTTTCATCTAGGCAGTGTGTGGGGCACAGGATATGATCAAGGGCCCCTTCAAAATCCACATGGATTGCCCAACGTTTTTAGAACCAATAATAGTCTGTATTCTTTTCTTACCAGACTCCCCACTTCTGTTTCAGTTACTGGATCAAATCACGCAGGAGCGTTACTGTGGAGCAGCTTTGGGTAAGACCAAACGTGGTGTCGTTCCCACCAGATGTCCTCCTAGAGTGTAGGGCATCTGCTTTTAAGCCCCCCTGGTCCTAGGTGGGAAGGGTGCTCCACTCCATATTCTCAGGTTAGAACGTTCCGTTTGGGGAAGTAAAAACCTAGAATCAGTTTAAAATAAGTGCACGATAGTTGGAAGAATAGTGGCTGTTTTTTAAAAAAAATTATATTTCAATTTTTATTTACATTACTTATAGCCCGCCTTTCTCACTCTGACTCAAGGCGGATTACGCACCGTAATTCAATCCAATCAACAGCTGGGACATTCAATAAACAGTACAATTGGATATAGATTGCAGAAATCTGATACAAAGTAAAACAATGTTGAAACAATCACAAGCAATGTGACGTACGTATTAAAAGATGTGGAAACAACAGAGTAGGAACACCCTTACAGAAACATACAGTGCACTGTGTTCTACAGTCCCTATCCCTTTATCAAAGCATCTCTTTGAACCATTTCCTTATCCCACAACCCTATTACCGGTGTAAGAACGCCCTTCTGAATAATTTGGTTTTGCACAGTTTGTGGAAAGCTAGGAGAGTGGGAGCTTTCCTGAAGTCTTCAGGCAAGTTCTTCCATAAGGGGGCCACTACAGAGAATGCCTGTGTATGGACAGCTGGTGATTTTGCCCATTTGTAGGGTGGCATGTGCAGAAAGCCCTGTTCAGATGAGGGACGTTGCCATAGCAGAGTATAGGAAGAGTTGTAGTCCTGTAGATACGAGGGACCGCCTTGAAGGGCTTTGTATATGTTATTGAATATCTCATACTGATCATATTGATCAGCTGTGTAATCCACCTTGAGTCTCAGTGAGAAAGATGGACTATAAATAACATGAATGAATGAATGAATGAATGAATGAATGAATGAATGAATGAATGAATGAATGAATGAATGAATGAATGAATGAGTAGCCAAAACCTTGAATTGAGACTAGTTACTGATGGATCGCCAGTGGAGTGTCTGCAGAATGGTAGCAATATGCATGCTTTTCCTGACTAATAATAATTGAGCTGTGCTCTGCAGGATCTGGAGTCTCCAAGTTGACTTTGAGACGAGACCTCTGTTCAATGTGTCACAGTAATCAAGTCTCAGTGTTACCATGCCATTGATCCAGGTGGGCAGTTTGGCTGTGTCAAGGTAGGGGGGAATTTTCCAGGCTAGACTGTGTTGATGCCTTTGTAAAAACGCCAGTAGTTTTGTGGTTGATGAAAACTGAGAGGGATTTATAGCTTACCTGTGATAATATTGTGAGTATCTACTAAACATATGGGAGAAAATACGACATAAACCCCCCTGCCCCCTGGCAGTACGTTAGATGAGCTGGTGGATGATTGGCATGGCCGTCTTTCCGAAGCCATCGACGCTATTGCCCCCTGCCGTCCTCTCCGAGCCCGCAAACGGGTAGCTCCTTGGTTTACCGAGGAGCTTTGCCAGATGAAGCGGTCTCTGAGACGACTAGAGCGAGTGTGGAGGCGGGGGTGCGACGAAGAGGCAAGAACATCTTATAGGACGTTTATGAAAGCCTATGAGGTGGCAGTGAAAGCAGCAAAGAGGGATTTCTTTGCTGCTTCCATTGCATCCGCTAGCTCACGCCCGGCTCAATTATTTCAAACAGTTCGGTCCTTGGTCTCCCTCTCTCAGGGAGACCACCAAATTCTTAATTCAACTATTGGCTGCGAGGCTTTTGCGAGCTATTTTGCGGGTAAAATCTTGTCCCTTCGCCGTGGCCTGCCACCCACTGTTGATACAGTAAGGGAACTGGAGACCCCTTGGCCGTCTTCTGGGTCCGTATTAGACCATTTCAGGCTGCTCTCTCAGGACGATGTTGACAGGATCCTGCAGGGGATGAGGCCAACCACCTGTCCTCTGGACCCCTGCCCATCCTGGCTGGTGAAGGCCAGCTTGGAGGGGCTACGGGACCATCTGGAGGCCATTGTTAACATCTCCCTGAGCTCTGGGGTTTTTCCAGGAGTGTTAAAGGAGGCGGTAGTGCGGCTCCTCCTGAAAAAACCATCTTTAGACCCCACCGACCCGTCCAGTTACCGCCCAGTGTCGAACCTCCCGTTCCTGGGCAAGGTGATTGAGCGGGCGGTGGCGGTACAACTGCAGGAATTCCTGAATGATGCTCTAGTCCTGGACCCATTCCAGTCTGGCTTCCGTCCTGGCCATGGGACGGAGACAGCCTTGGTTGCCCTCACAGACGACCTTCGCAGGCATCTGGATCGAGGCGGGTCAGCGCTGCTTGTGTTACTTGATCTCACAGCAGCGTTTGACACGGTTGACTATGATTTGTTGGCCAGCCGCCTTGCCGATGTGGGGATTAGGGGGACAGTCTTACAGTGGCTGGTCTCCTTTCTCCAGGGTCGGGGACAGAGGGTGGCGCTCGGGGGAGATCTATCGGCCCGTCACCCTTTGGTGTGCGGGGTTCCCCAAGGGGCGATACTCTCCCCAATGTTATTTAACATCTATATGCGCCCCCTCGCCCAGTTGGTGCGGAGGTTTGGGCTGGGTTGTCATCAATACGCGGATGACACCCAACTTTTTCTGTTGATGGACGGCCGGCCAGACACGGCCCCAGACAATCTGGCCAGAGCTTTGGAGGCTGTGACGGCATGGTTGAAACAGAGCAGGCTGAAATTGAACCCAGTGAAGACGGAGGTCCTGCAGCTGGGACGGGGGCTGCCAGATGTTGGGATCCAGCTCCCTGCCCTGGATGGGACACCACTGGCAACTTTGCCAGTGGTAAAGAGTCTGGGTGTGTTCCTGGATGCCTCCCTATCGATGGAGGCCCAGGTCACGGCGGTTGCCAAGTCTGCATTTTTCCATCTTCGTCAGATCAGGCAACTTGCCCCCTACCTGACGCCCCAGGACCTGGCTACAGTGATCCATGCAATGGTCACCTCCAGGCTAGATTACTGTAACTCACTCTACGCTGGGCTACCCCTGGGCCTGATCCGGAAACTACAACTGGTCCAGAATGCGGCGGCACGGGTCCTGACTGGTATACCTTACCAGTCACACATCACACCTGTCCTGCGCCAGCTGCACTGGCTTCCGGTTGAATTCCGAATCAGGTTCAAAGTGTTGGTTCTTACCTTTAAAGCCCTGAGTGGGTTGGGACCGGCATATCTTCGGGACCGCCTCTCCCTGTACGTTCCCCGGAGATCGCTTCGATCAGCGAATAAATATTTACTTGTGGTCCCCGGCCCTAAGGAAGCCCGCCTCGCTTCAACCAGGGCCAGGGCTTTTTCAGTCCTGGCCCCAGCCTGGTGGAACGCTCTGTCAATGGAAACCCGGGCCCAGCGGGACATATTATCGTTCCGCCGGGCCTGTAAGACAGAGCTGTTCCGCCAGGCGTTTGGTGATTGAAGGGGGCGGTGCCATGTCGGCCTCCCACCTTTGGGGTGGGGAAGGTTCTCCCCACCACTGCACCTTGTTAATTTGTTTTATTATTTGTATATTGATTTTAGTTTTTGTTTTTATCAATTTTAACTGTTCACCGCCCAGAGCCCCTGGGATGGGCGGTATATAAATTGAATAAATAAATAAATAAATAAATAAATAAACATTTTTGGCCCATCTCAGCTCTGGCGCCAGCAGTTACGGACTTTCAGACAAAGCTGCCTCTGAACTAAAAACAAATGTTTGATGTCAGTTGATGTCAAAAATTGGGAAGAGAGTTGTGCCAATAAAACAAGGAAGAAAATTATAAACTTTCAGGAGATCTTATGCCATGGTAACTTAGGCTGGTTGTTTTGGGGACTTCAGCATCTATGCCGAGGCTACATTATCAGGAGCAGCTCAGAACGTAATGGCTTCCATGACAACCGTGGGCCTGTCTCAAGTAATAGCAAGCCCCTTGCATCATTTTACTAAGCGCTTTGCGGATAAAATCTCTTGCATCCATTCTGACTTGAACTCTGTGTTAGCAATGGCAGGATCAGATGGTCCCAGGATGCCGACTTGGCCAGTTGTGTAGGGATGCCTTTCTGTTTGTCCAGTCTGAGGATGTGGGCAGGATTCTTAGACGTTGGAGGTCTACCACCTGCTTGTATAACTCTTGCCCCTCTTGATTGCTTCAATCTGCCATCAAGGGGCAGGCAGACTGTGTCCTGGAGACTGTAAATGCCTCCCTGAGAGAGGGAGTGGCCACCCCTGCTTTGAAGCGGGTTGTGGTACTTTACCAATAACAAGGCTGCCTTTTTGCATATGTGCTGGTCTAGCCCACATGCAAAGAGATTCTGAGGTATGGTAGTTGTGGTTCTGTCAGAGTTCCTTCCATTTCAGAGTACTTCCTACTTAATTCTGTAAATTCTGTACCATTGGAGAAACAGGCCATATTTTTCTGTGTGCTAACCGTAGCAAGATTAAGATTCGAGTCCAGTAAAGACCAACAAGATTTTCCAGGGTATAAGCTTTCAAGAGTCAAAGCTCCCGTCATGTGATTGGATGTAGCAAGATTGGGTTTTGCAAACATAAGGAAGCAAAAACGTTATCCTAAATAAGGATGCAAGGATAGTTGTGACTAGACATGGGCACGAACCCAAAAAAATTAATGAACCAGCAGATCATGGTTTGGTGCCGATGATGATCCCGAACTAGCAAACCGCAACGAACATCTCCCGTTGCTGAACCGGATTGTGAATCGTGGTTTGTGGAGGCCAAAGTGGGGCGCGCCGCTGTTTCCAGCGATGCAGGAACGGTGGGTGATGCTGGTGGCCACCGGGCCTGGCGGGCACGGGGAGGAGGCGGGGGTCTGGCCTCTCACTGGCGGCACCCCCCATGTGCCCGCTCACCAGGCCAAAGTGGAGCGCCTTGGTATTCCCAGCGAGGGCAGGAATGTGGTTGAGGCTGGCGGCCGCCAAGCCTGGCGGGCATGGGGACGCAGTGACAAGCCACTTCCCCTTTAGGAGGCGGGGGGTCTGGCCGCTCTCTGGTGGCACCCCCCATGTGCCCGCCCGCCAGGCCAAAGTGGAACGTGCTGGTATTCCGGGGGGGGGGGAGGACGCAACATTCGCACAGGGGAGCCTGATCCCCCAGCTACTGGGTGTCCTCACCTGAGGCTCCAGCTTAGGACATACACGACAGCAGCCAACAGTACACACCTTCCTGCCTCGCCAGAAAGGATGGGAGGGAGAGGACATGTCATGCGGGGGGGGGGGAGTAAGGAGGTCCCCCTGCAACCGCTCGGCCAAAGTGGAGCATGCTGGTATTCCCAGTGGTGGTGGGGGGAGAGGACGCGACATTCGCATGGGGGCAGCCCGATCCCCCTGCTACTGGGTGTCCTCTCCTGAGGCTCCAGCTAAGGACATACGTGACAGCAGCCGACAGCACCCACCTTCCTGCCTCGCCAGAAACGACCCGAGTTGCAGGACACATTCCCACCCAGCTGAAAGAGGTCCTGTCAGTCCTGTTGACGGGAGCCGCCACGTTGTCAACCGACTCTACCCCTATATGGTACAATCGGCTGCACGATCGCAACCAAGATGTGTAACCAAAGTGGGAGCAGTAACAGGATAGTCCCTCATGTTGAAGCAGGGGCAGACCTGATCCACTGTCCTGCCTTTGTGGAATGTAGGTGATGGGCAGGACAGGAGACGTTGCTTGGACGGCTCAGAGTGGTTCCTGCGAGGGGGAGACGGAAACATGACAGCAGCAGTAGCAGCAGGAATCAGCCACATTCCTGCCTTTATGGGACGGACATGAGTCAGGGGGCCGCTTCCCCCCTGCTCAGAGGGCTCAGCGTTGGCGAAGGATAGGGGGACCGTGCAGTTTAACTATATGTGGAACAGTTCCTGAGCTGCTGCGCAAGCACCCAAAGGAGGCTTCCATCAGCATCACCCACCTTCCTGCCTTGCTGGAAAGGAGGGGAGGGAGAGGACATGTCATTAAAAGGGGAAGTGTGAAGGTCCACCCACAGCCACGAGGCCTCCTCCAAGCATCCCACCGAGGAACTCTTCGGCAGCAGCCAGCATCAACCACCTTCTTGCCTTTGCGGAGAGGACGTGACTGGTCGTGGCGGCATTACCCATCCCCCTCTGCCCAGAGGGGACAGCAGGTGCCCATGCAAAGGGGGGGCACCGTGCAGCTCAAACCTGTCAAGCTCAGCGCGAGCTGCTGAGCCACCCCTGGTGGTCCAAAGCGGTAGCAGCAGACAACACCCACCTTGTTGCCCTCATGGAAAGGGTGGGAGAGAGACACTACCCCCTGCTCAGAGGGGACACCAGGTGCCCATGGAAAGGGGAGGTTCCTGTGCAGTGCCATTCTCACATCGGCAACAGCAGCCGAGCTGTTCCTCTTGGCCAGAAGCAGCATCAGCTGGCAGCACTGCACATTCCTGCCCTCGCGGAAAGGACAGGATGGAAAGAAAGGAGAGGTTGGGAGGCATCTGGGCAGATCCGGAGAGGGAGAGGTGTGAAGAGGGAACGGGAACTTGACAGGGAGAGGAGGACAAAGGGTCACCATCCATGGAAGAAGCCCCGAGAACTGAGGGAGGCTTGAGCCCGCTGTGGACGAGCTGGGACAGCCACAACCCCAGGGTGGCTCAGACCCTAGGTAGGTCCAGGTCCAGGGGAGGGTGCCCCTGTAGGTTGAGGTTCACCTTGATGAACATCAACATGTCCACCAGGTCCGGGTGCAGACATGTGCGGCGGGGATGGAGGAGGTCTCCCAGGTGGGAGAACACCTGCTCGCTCTGCACGCTGGTGGGAGGGCAGGAAAGGATGTTGGTGGCGACAATGGATGGTTCCGGCCATCGGTCTGATTTCCTCGCCCAATACTGCAACGGGTTGGCATGGGGGGGCTCGGTGGGCTCTGAAAGGTACTTGCGCACCATGGCCCCTGCCGAGTCTTCCGCTAAGCGGGACGCGCCCGCCGACGAGGCCCACAGATCGAAGGTTCCATTGAGGTGGCTCTTCCCTGGCGTGGCTCTCTTCCCACCTCCTGCCCCTCGCCCTCACCCTCCTCCTCCACCGCCTGCCCCTCGCTGCTGCCCGGTTCGTTCTCTCCTGCCCTCTGTCTCTGGAAACAGAGCACCGCTCTGCGGAGCTCCTTTTTCCAGTGCTGCATCTGACCCTCCTGCGTGGCGATGCTGCCCTTGATGCGGGGGTCACAGAGGGAGGCAAGTTGGTAGGGTGCCTCGCAGCGGAGAGGATGCAGGCATTCGGCAATGCAGGCCTGGATCCTCCGGACAAAGTCCTGGACCCTGGGGAGCAGCTCTTGCCCTTGCTGGAGCTCCTGGACCAGAAACTGGTCAAGGCTGTAGATCAGAGGGAGGACCTGACCCAGGCTGGCCTGGTAGGAGCACAAGAGCTCAGTGGCATCCCTGAAAGGTTTCAGGATCCGGGACATCTGTGCAAGGACTCTCCAGTCCATGGAGCTGAGGCTCAACTCCTCTCCTCAGCACATCCAAAGAGGACAGGATGTCTTGCACCACGCACCTCTGCTCCACCAGACAACAGATCATGTCGTAGGTGGAGTTTCAGCGGGTGGGCAGGTCCTGGAACAGTTGGTGCTCGGGGTCCCCTTCCTCCCCCTGTCTCTGGAGCAGCTCGCGGGATGAGTTGATGCTGCGGGAGAAGTGGGAAGCGATGCGACGGCAGCTGTCCAGCAGACTGCGCGTCCGCAAGGTTCCCTCGTCCCTGCTGTCCCTCGGCTTGCTCCCCAGCCCAAGCACGTCCTGCATGACGAGGTGCAGCTTGTGCACAATGCACACCAGGCCCAGGAGGGATGCCTCTTTCAGGGCTGCCAACATGTTGGCTCCCGCGTCCGTGACCATGAAGCCACGGACAAACCCACCCCGGGCATCCACTCCCTCAGAGCCGCCTTGATGGTGGTGGCGATGTTATTCCCTGTGTGGACCTTGTCCATCCCCCAGGCCTGAAGGAGAACCATCCTGTAGCCCGGGCTCAAGCTGGGCACCTTTTTACGGCTGCCAGATCTTAGCCTGGGGAGGCAGCGGTCCTCTGGTTGCCACCAGTGGACATTGATGGCCAGGTACCCGTGATGGCAGCTGCTCCACAGGTCAGCCGTGAAATGCACTGTTCTGCCTTGGGTGGCCGACAGGTCTCTGCACACCATGTCTCGCACAGCCTCATACAGGTGCACCATGATGGCATGGAGAACCATGGGGCAAAGTGCTTCCCGAACCGCGCCCGAACGCCCCAAACTGGACCTCTCCCGACTGCTGGTTCATTGGCCGTGGCCAATCACGATCCACTAGGTCACGATCGGGCGATCGCCATTTTCGTGGGTTTTTGAGGTTCGTAATGCAGTTCGTGCCCATCTCTAGTGACCATGAGCCAAGACAGGAGAATCTTTTCTTTCCCCATGCGAGGAATTGAAATGCTAAACATGTGCAAAGGAGAGAATACCTTCCAATTATCTTTTGATCCTTCCAGGTGGTGCTGATAAACCAAGGATCAGTTCTTCGCCGTGCGTTTCCGGGCCTCCTGATCGGGTAAGTATGGAAGTACGGATCATGCCTCTGGTGCCCCCCAGCCGTCCTTAGGCCAGAGAGAATCTCTCTTTCCCTTCCCCTTGGCTGCTATTGGTGCTGCTCACTAGTCTGGAAATGGAAACATCTGATGGAGGTTTGAATCCTGAAAGTAAACATCTGATTTATAATCCTTCAGGATTGCCCCCGGAAGGGGAAGAATTGTTAGGTTTTCTGTGAAGACGGATGTTTTTCCCCTCCCCTTTTCAGGGTCTTGTGAGCTCTTCCTCAGAGTCTTCCTCAGAGTCTTCCTCAGAGTCTTCCTCGTCTGAGGACGAGCCTGCGTATTGTCCTGAGGTTGAGTGGGCTTTGCTGGACCGGGATCGAGGAAGCCTTCATAAGGAAGTCATGGAGAGAAACTGTCGGAAGGCGGCCTCTCTGAGTAAGGCTCTACTTTCCCTTTCATTCACAGGTGCTGAAGGCCCAAACCACTCCTTTTGAGGAGGAATTTGGTAGGCCTCCTTCAGTGGAGGCTCAGTAGGGGAGTGGAGCGGGTCGACATGCAGGCATGGGGAGGGGCTTTTGAATATTTAGTGGACTTCTCACGTATTAGTTTGTAAGCTAAAATGGAGGAACAAATCCTCCCACCCCTACCTGGTAGTTGAGGACTCAGCAGGCACAAAATCTTGAGTGCAGGTGAAAATCTATTGCTTCACAGCCACATGAGATGATGTCAGACTAGGATGCTGGATCTTGCTTGCCTTTGGAGGGGGCTAAGATACTGTTTCTTGGAGGTTCTCTCTGGGCTAGGGCTTCCCTTCTCTGTGATGAAGTTCCCTGCTCCCTTTTTCTCCACTTTGGGCTGAGGATGACTCACCAGATAACTTCTGGATCCAAGCAGTAGCCCACCCACCCCCCATGAAGTAATTGGTCTGTTTCTTTTCCCCAAAGAAGGATTTTTGGTTCCCAGACCTGATTATATTTCCATGCAGCAAGGAAACAGAAATAGGTTTTTCCAGGATGTAGAAGAAAAAGAGAGATCAGATATGTAACTTCCTGTGAAGTGATGACCTTTTTCTGGTGTAACCAGATAGGACTTATTTGGCCACCCTTCACCCGCTGGAGAATTAAGAGGGTTCTAATAATCAAATGATTGAAAATAGCTAGGAAAAATTTCTCAAATGCAAAAAGAGAATGAAGTTAGGCTTATTGCTACCTAATCTTGGAGGAAATTTCTATACACTACCCAGTTGCTTTCAACATTTATGTATGTCTCTCCAGATCCCTCTTTGAGGCATCTGACAAATACCATCAATGCCATAAAACCTTAAACACAACATCAATAATCGATATGAAAATTTAAACAGTCATAAGAAGAGCATAAAAAGCCACTAAGATGTCTTCAGCATGGCAGCCTTACAACGGGTTTTCTGGGTTTTTGGCCCGCAAGGATCAGAACCACTTTTGGCCACCACTTGAAGTGGTGTCTGGTTTTTATTTCTGCTACTGTTTCTGCTGCAGGCTTTCTGGGGGAAGATGAACATCAGCAGTTTCACTGGGTTTTTTTTTTTTTACATGCATTTCAAACTGTGATAAGAGTGGTCTATAAAGTACAGGAAACATCCTGTACAAAATGTAATCCAACATGCTGGTCAGAAGACGATTTATTTCATACTGCCAAAGTTAGCATGCTCATATGACAAACGATGATATTTCTGTGTATTGACTGGCTGAGGTGTTCTGGAGCGAAACTGGGATTAAGGACTCTCTGCAGTGTGTTTCTATTAGACACATTGCAATGTCTTCCCCTTCAACTGTTAAAAAGGTTTTTTTTTTTAAACGAACAGTAACGCAACGTAGTTTTAATTTTTTTTTTTTAATCAAGAAAAAACCCTAGATTGGTCACTGTTCACCTAATCTGGATACAGGGTGATAAAGGGGAGTGTGAACGTAGGGCCAGAGTCAGGCTTCACACCAAAGAAAACATTCTGCACTTCAAAAAAGCAGTGATTTGACTTTTACGGGGGGAAGAAATCAGAGTAGGTGCGCAGGGAGAAAAATATGAGAAACCCCAGGGAAGAATTGATTCTGCAGCTTTTTACTGTGCAGAATGCAAAAAGGGCTGGGAAGTAGTCGGGAGGCTGCATTGGGGTATTGTGACCATGCCTGCTGAACTCTGGAGAGAAATCAATGTGATATAGGGCCAGAACTGAAAAAAAAGCCCTGTGCAGAAAAGACCCGAGTAACCTTAAAAATATCTGGAGAACAGTCCTCAGGAGAGATGCAGACCATATAACATCTCTCTGAGGAAGAATCAACAGCCAATTAACATGTGGCAGGATTCGTCTCCGCTTCAAGAGATTCCCATTCTGTTGTTATCAAGAGCAGTTTATGGCCTTCTTTCCTTGATGTCACTTTTAGGTCTTACCTGTCTTTACTCTTTATTCCAGAGGCTGATGGTCCTGAAAACAAGTCCAAAAGAAAACCACAACAGGTCCCACTGGAAGGGGAAAAGCAGAGAAGAAATACTGGGACAAAACAGAAGAGGGGGAATGAATCCTCGGATTCTCGGGGTACTAAATCCCAGGACATCCCCTCAGACCAAGGAAAGATCCTGTGTGTGAAAAAACATTCTTTTCTCTGTCACTATTTGATACCGATTGGAGAGGGAAGAAACCAAAAAAATGTGCAGTGTGTGGAACGAGCCTTGCATGGGAGACAAAGCTTACTGGCCATCAGCAAATCCACACAGCAGAGAAACCATATAAATGTTCCATCGTGTTGTTATCAAGAGCATTTTGTAGCCTTCTTTCCTTGATGTCACTTTTAGGTCTTACCTGTCTTTACTCTTTATTCCAGAGGCTGATGGTCCCCAGAACAAGTTCAAAAAAGGACCACAACAGCTCCCAGTAGAAAGGGAACAGCAGAGAAGAAATATTGGAACAGAAGAGAAGAGGAAGAATGAATCATCTGATTCTTGGGGTACTGAATCCCAGGACATTCCTCCTGACCAAAGAAAGATCAATTGCCCTGCATGTGGAAAAATGTTCTCTTCTCCAATACTATTTGATAAAGATTGGAGAAGGGATATACCATATACTAGTATGAAGTGCGGAATGGGCCTTGCTTGGGGGGTCAAAGCTTACTTGCCCTCAACACCTCCTCACAGGGGAGGAACCGTATAAATGTTCCATTCGGTCACTACCAAGAGCAGTTAATGGCCTCTTTTTCCTTGGTATCATGTTTAGGTCTTACCTGTCTTTACTCTTATTCCAGAGGCTGATGGTCCCCAGAACAAGTCCGAAAGAGAACCACAACTGGTCCCACTGGAAGGAGAACAGCAGACAAGAAATACTGGAACAAAACAAAGGCAGAAGAATGAATCATCTGATTCTCAGGGTACTAGATCCCAGGACATACCTCCAGACCAAGGAACAAGTTGTTCTGTGTGTGGGGAAATGTTCTTTTCTCAGTCATTATTTGATACAGATTGGAGAAGGGAGATACCATATAAATGTTCGAAGTGTGGAAAGGGCTTAACTTGGGGGTCAGAGTTTACTGGCCAGCAACAAACCCGTAAAGGGAACAGAATATATAGATGCAGAGACTGTGGAAAGGCATATATTTCGTTGTTGACACTTAGGATGCATCGATATGTCCACGTAGGAGAGAAACGATTTAAATGCAAGGAATGTGGAATGGTCTTCTCTCAGCAAGATCAATGGGCTAAACATCGACGTACCCACACATATAAATGCTTAGAGTGTGGTAAGACCTTTGTTCAGAAGGCTAGCCTTAGTATCCATCAACTTAAACATGCAAAGGAGTCTCCATATCATTGCTTGGTGTGTGGAAAGAAGTTTAGCTTGTGTAAAGAGATTGTTGAACACTACCTAGATACTCACGCGGTGGAGGAACCACTACCTACACAGCCGTGCAGTGGAGAAACCGTATAAATTCTTGAAGCGCAGAAAGAGTTTTTCTTGGGGTTCAGAGCTTATTGCCCATCAACATACCACACAGGGGAAGAATCAGAAAAATTTGTAGTGTGGAAAGAGCCTCTCTCGGAGTTCAGGCCTTATTGTCCATCAACAAATGCACACAAGAGAGAAACCGTATAAATGGTGGAAGAATAATGTATCTCAGTGTTTGATTCACTCATTCCTATGTTGTTACTCTTATAAATGTTAACTTTTCCCTCCTTTGTCTGTTTAACCTTGGCTGACTGGATTTATGTGGGGTCATGATAAATGATAACACACAAGCCATTCTGATCATGATCAAGATAACCTGATGAACTAAATGATGGCAGCATATAAGGGAAATAAATATTGAGTTCCCTTATTCCAGTAGCCCTGGGCAGTAGCTGGGTGAAGGGTAGTAAATTTAGGGAACTGGCTGCCCTGTCTGGGAAAGTCCCTGAGAGAAGGAAGCCTGAGCACGTGAAAGGGTGAGGGCTCTCTGCATAGTAAAGAGAGACTAGACAGGTAGTGAACTGTGACAGCCCTGAGTCCCTAACTGTAACTGCCTGTGTCTCTAAACCTGAGAAAGGAAGAGTTTTGTATGGGAGGCAGTGTGTCATGGCCTGGGGTCACAACAGTCACCTTGTTTTGTATCAAAGAATTCATACAGGAACTAAGCCATACAAAAGTTTTCATGTGACAAGAGCTTCAGCCACAAGCCCAAACTTTTCAGGCATCATAAAGTCCAAGCAGAGAAGGAATCATGCATCCCAGCAAAGGAGTCAGAAGTAGGGGAGGATCTAGAAAGGTTCACTCAGCATCTAGAGTTTTTGTGCTAAAGCAGGCCCATGTTATATGGCTATTGAATTGGTATTAGCTAAAGCATGTTCAATTCTCAGCTAAAATGATTGTGATCCAGTTTGTTATAAATGATTTGCCCTGCCAAACACATTTTATTTATGGGTATCACAGACCTGAGAGTTACAAAGTTGTGTTATTTAGAACTAGGGGCTCTACACCTGTTCGTTCCGCTTGCCATATTTAATGTTAGTTTGACTACTGAATGAGCAGTTCTGCTTCCTGCAAAAAGAGTGGCAGCTATACCAGATGAAGGAACAGGGACCCAACGCATCTTACATTGTTCTCTTCTCCCAGTTATAATCACAACACCCATGTGAGGAGGTCTGACAGTGTGTGCGCGACTGGCCCAAGGTAAGCCAGCGACCTTCTGTGGCAGAGCGGAGATCCAAACCTTGATCTCTGATCCTCATCTGACATTCCGACAGCTACACTGCACAGGCTCTGATAAGTCTGGGAAATGATTACGCCCTGTTTGTATTGTAAGAAAGAGTCTGTTTTCCTCTCAGCTTGACTGTTCTGTCTGAACTGTCCTGGTTTCTCATGAGTTAACCTTTGCTTCAGTTGCAAATAGAGGGATGTTCTCGAGCTAATCTGTATCAAGATGTTCTAATTCCCCTCATTTTTGGCAGCACAACTTCCACTATCCACTATTGAAGGTGCTGGCAAATTTTTATATTTGTCTCCACCTTCCTTTCTGCCTGCCTCTGTTAGTCACCTGTAGCCATACTCCAGTTCCCTCATTTGCTAGGAAATTATTGGATTATTTAGATAATTTAGATGCCACTTCTTTAGTACAGGTAAAGTTAGGATGGTGTTCACCCCACTTGCAGGCGGCCCTCATTTTGAATTTATGCTGAGTGTTGGGCACAAACGTGAACAAATGAAGTGTCTTGTACACCATTGGCCTATCAGGGACAGTCTTGCCTACTCTGACTGGCAGCAGCCCTCAGCCCAATGCAGGCAGAGGCAGCTTATGTAGGATTCACAGGAGGGATCCCATTCATATACTGAACAAGATCCAGGCTCAAGTCCATATGTCCACAAAATTAGAATGAGATTTCCATTTCTGAGCCTGCATATATCTTTCATTTAAAATCTTGTTCAGTGTCCACACTATATTTCGCCACTGTCTGAGATGGGATTGACTGCTGCTTCCAATTTTGCACTAAAGTCACAGTCCCTCTGTACATTACTTCCTTTATGGGTTCTCCACAAAGTCAACCTATGTGCAGCGTAGACACACATCACCATGGGGATCGGCTTCTACTAAAAACAAAACAAAACACAGCATGCAAATAGCCTCAAAAAGCTGCTACTGGGTTGGGAAGCTCCTGCCTTTCTCCCAAGCTTTCCCCCCGGGCAAACACAGGGCAGGGAAGGAGAGTTTTCCTCTTTCTGCTGCCACACAAGTGCACAGTACCTCCATGTGGTATTTGTGTGTCTACTTCCAAGGTGATGCGTGTCTTCACAGAGCATAGGTTGGCTCTGTGGAGAACTTATAAAAGAAGTAATGTATAGAGCAGCGATGCCGAACCTATGGCACGCGTGCCACAGCTGGCACGCAGAGCCCTCTCTGTGGGCACACGAGCCAAGCTGCCGGATCGCTAGGTCCAAGGCTCATTTGGAGTGGGAACGCCTAAAACGGCGTTCTGGTAGCTCTGAGCAGAGATCACATGGGTTTTGGCCCTGCCCATGTGATTCCTTTTCCTTAAGGCTGCCTCCCTGCTGCCCATCTCTTTATCAGCAGGAAGCGGTGGCAGCAGACCGGCTGCTAGGGCTAGCTTTCTAAAGGAGAGTAAGCTGCTTTTCATTCGTGACTCCTGAGAGAGAGAGTGAGAGTGAGTGAGTGCTTGCAAGCCCGGCTGCTGGTGTAAAGGAGGGCAAACTGCTTTGATTTAACTTGCTTTACTTTCATTCATGACTCTCCTTACCACACTTACCCCTTTCCTCGCCCCTGGCCAATCCCTGCCCAGGATGGCCAGTCCCCTCCTTGCCTCTCACACAGGAGAGCTGTCCCAGCCATCCGTCCCCCAATCGGGCCAGGCCGCCGTGTTCTCCCGCCTCCCCCCTTGCCCTGGCTGCCGGGCCTGCCCTTGCCCCGGTGTGGGCCGCACCCGGCCGCCCACCATTGCCCCGGCGGGCTGCCGGCTCTCCAGTTGCCTCCCCTCCCGCCACCCTCCTGCACAGGCCCCGCTTTTGATAAGGTCCCCCATGACATTCTGTTGGGCAAACTGGAAGACTGTGGAGTAGACTGTAGGACAGTTCGGTGGATAGGGAACTGGTTGGAGGACCGCACTCAAAGAGTGGCGGTCAATGGCATTTCATCAGATTGGAGGGACCAAATTGGGAGGGGTAGCTAACACCCAAGAAGATAGAATTAAAATTCAACAAGACCTGAATACTCTGGAGAAGTGGGCAGCTGTGAATAGGATGCAATTCAACAAAGACAAGTGCACAGTATTACATCTGGGCCACAAAAATGGGAAGCACAAATACTGGATGGGGGATACACTTCTGGGCAGTAGTATATGTGGAAGGGATCTTGGGGTAAGAGTGGACTGTAAACTAAATATGAGCAGTCAGTGTGATGCGGTGGCAAAAAAGGCTAATTCAATCCTGGGTTGTATCAAAGGGGCCATAGCATCGAAATTGCAGGAGGTCATAGCCCCTCTCTATACTGCCTTGGTCAGGCCACACCTGGAGTATTGTGTGCAGTTCTGGAGGCCTCACTTCAAAAAGGATGTGGACAAAATTGAGAGGGTGCAGAGGAGAGCGACAAGAATAATCGGGTCTGGAGACAACCCTACGAGGAAAGGCTAAGGGCCTTGGGAATGTTTAGTTTGGAGAAGAGGAGGTTGAGGGGGGACATGATTGCTCTCTTTAAATATTTGAAAGGCTGTCATTTGGAGGAGGGCAGGGAGCTGTTCCAGTTGGCAGCAGAGGGTAGGACACGAAGCAATGGGCTTAAACTACATGCACAAAGGTACTGGCTGGATATTAGGAAAAACTTTTTCATGGTCAGAGTAGTTCAAAAGTGGAATCAGCTGCCTAGGGAGGTGGTGTGCTCCCCCTCACTGGCAGTTTTCAAGAAGAGGCTGGATGAATACTTGTCAGAGATGCTTTAGGCTGATCCTGCACTGGGCAGGGGGTTGGACTAGATGGTCTGTATGGCCCCTTCCAACTCTGATTCTATGTGACCTCTGCTTATTTTGATTGTGTTTCAGATAATTCGAGTAATAATAGTAATAAAAACATTCGATTTATATACTGCCCTTCAGGATGACTTAATACCCACTCAGAGTGGTTTACAAAGTATGTTGTTATTATTCCCACAACAACAAGCACCCTGTGAGGTGGGTGGGGCTGAGAGAGCTCCTAGAAGCTGTGACTGACCCAAGGTCACCCAGCTGGCTGCAAGCAGAGGAGCAGGGAACCAAACCCATTCTCCAGATTAGAGCCCTGCGCTCTTCACCACTACACCATACTGACTAGGCATCCCACTAGGCATGCTGTTTCCTTGGGGTTCCAGTGGGCCAAGAGAGGTTTGCAATTGTCGAGTTAGCAGCATCAAGCGCACCCCCATCCCTGTACTGCTGCCAAGGTGCATGGGGCCCTTGGTTGTGGGGCAGGTTGGTAGAGACTGCTCATCCCACCTGCCACCCTCCCCCCCACAAAGGAGAGAAGCTGGAAGGGAGTGAGAGGGAGAGCAGAAGGGGGAGCCGCCAGATCCACCGCTATGGCTGGTGCTCGCCAGCTGCCTTCCCCTCCTCAAAGGAGGGAGGCAGGAGGAAGAGGAGCAGGTGGTGTGAACATGCCTTGGTGGAGCTTGCAGTCGCTTAAGGTGCCCGAAGCGCGAGTGCCGGCCCTGCATGCTTCATGTGCCACAGTTATGATGATTTGAGGAAACAATCCCTCATACCTTGTACAGAGTGTCTTCTGGAGAAGGCAGAACTAATTTCACCAGGCTGTATATCAACTACAAAAATGGAGCGGGTAGAAATCAGATTTTTCCTAGAACGACACATTCAATTATTTCAGCGCCTTTCATCATTGGTTTCAGTGCTGTTTTAGCCCTGAATCTGGCGCATCCTTCATGCTTCGGGCACATTACCAGCTTTAAAAAAATTAGTTGAAGATGCTTAATTCGCTTGAATCTTTCTCACAATTTTTTAAAAAGGGAACCCTGTTTTAAAAGTGTGGCAAAATTTTTCCACGAACCATTCCAGCACGTTCTTCCAGCCACCTACCCCCCCCCCCCCCCGTCACTCCGCCCCGGCAGGGACTGGGTCATTTCCTGGAAAGGCACATCTCAGCGCCGGCTTGAAAACCGAGGAAACGAAACTTACCTCCGTCTGCTGCTGCGCCCGCAAGCCGCTGTGCTGCACGGAGGAGCGACGCGGTGCCTCCGCAGAGAGAGGGCCATGGCGGCTGGAGGGCCACTCCAAGATCTCTGCAAGAAAGCCACTTGCTCCATCTGTCTGGAGTTTTTCAAGGATCCCGTCACGATCACCGAGTGCGACCACAACTTCTGCCGAGGCTGCTTGACCGGGAGCTGGGGGGAGTCGGCGACGGAGGCTTCCTGCCCCCAATGCAAGGGAAAAGCTCAGCCAGGGGGCCTCTGTCCGAACCTGCGGCTGGCAAACGTTGTCGAAATAGCCAAGAAGTTTACATGTCAGGGGGGAAAGGAGGCGCTCTGTGTGAAGCACGAGGAGCCCCTGGAACTCTTCTGCAAGGTCGACGAAGCCCCCATCTGCCTGGTCTGTGACAGATCCAAGGAGCACAGATTTCATGTGGCGATTCCTCTCGAGGAGGCTTTCCAAGAAAACAAGGTAAGAAATATCTGCCGTTTTTGCTGGGGAATAGTAGGGGCAGATTCATTCTGGTAAGAGATTCTTAGCTGACAGGAAAGAGTAAATACAAAAGTAAATTAATCTGAGGACACACTATCCTAATAGTGAACAGGGATTTGTCAGCCATGCATCCCAAACCAAACTTTGGCCATCTAAGGGCTTCAAGCCGCCTGCACGAGGAGCCCAGGGTCCTTGGGGCTTCTCAGAGCACGCTAAGACCATCCTCCAAAGAAATCCTGAACACTCCCCTTCCATGAATGACTGGACAGCAGTAAAAAGGGGGGTAATGAGATCTTTAAAGCGGAGGATATTGGCAAAGTTCTAGCATCAGTATTGGCCACTACTTATACTCTAGATCCTTGCCCATCCTGGCTGCTAAAATCTTGTAAAGACCACATAAAGGAGCCCTTGGTGGCTAACATTGCATCTCCCTTCATTGAGCATACAGAGTCCCTACATGAGACCTCTTCCATGAGGACGCTCAAGTGAAGTTCAAAATGGTTCCGAATTGGCTTATCTTGAACACTTGTGATGAATGTGATTTAGTTGTTGCAGTGGCTGCAGAAAAGTAATCTTTCCTTACTGCTGTCGCTGCCGCTTCAGAAGGCTTCCAATGCGCTCAGTCCTTACTGTACTTTGTCTCTTTTGAATCTGACAAGCCACGAACGTTGGGGTATGAATACTGAAATAAATGTACAAAACATTGCTGAACCATTAGGCTCAGTAACTGAAACAAAATTAATGGATTGTTGAGGCACGGGGATCCAATATGCTTAAAAACAAACCCAAATAGTAGTAACTAAATGGATAGAAAAAGAAATAAATATATATATCTTTTTAAAGGCTTGTGTCAACATTGGGGAAATGATGGCTGTTGTGGATTTTCCAGGCTGTATAGCTGTGGTCTTGGCATTGTAGTTCCTGATGTTTTGCCAGCAGCTGTGGCTGGCATCTTCAGAGGTGTAGCACCAAAAGACAGAGACAGAAATCCACAACAACTATTGTTCTCCAGCTGTGAAAGCCTTCGACAATATATTGGGAAAATGAACCGTCAAAAGGCATTACAAACTGATGGTTGGATCCTCCCAGTTTTTCTTGTCAATCTTCCCAACTCCCACCCTCACTGGAACCCAGCCCCATTCTGCGTGGTGGTCTGCCTGCTGCTTTAAAAAAATCCTTAGACAAAAATGATATAGCCAATTATGGCCCAGTCTCTAATTTACCATTTCTGGGGAAAGTGGTTGAGAGAGCCATAGCTGACAAACTCCGGGTCTTCTTGGACAATTTGGGTGCTTTGGATCCTTTTCAGTCTGGTTTTAGGCCAGGCTATGGGACAGAGGCTGACATGTTTGTCCAGTACGGAGAGTTGAAGGCCATTGTTGACATTTGATGGCATATATAATTCTGGAAGTTCAAAGCTGTTCAAAACAGCTTTGACCTGCAACCTATGCTGGACAATGATTCTACTCTCTCTCTGGTGGACTTGTCATAAAGCACTGGAAAATTACAACCTGAGATTGCTGAAATTGAGTTTATTTGCAGATTTAGAAGAATGGATCCCCCCAAGGTTGAACTGGGATGTGGGATTTTTGTCACGTTACAGATGCTATTTTTATGCACTTTACACCTTTGTTCTATCAACCTAATTACAATATGTACTATATAGCATTGTTTGCCAGATACATTCAGTCAGAAAGGAATTCTTAAAATGTAACATATTCAAAACAATGGCTTATTCTGCAGTGTCACACATGCGCAAATGTCATATGAGCTGACTTAACTGTGACATAAACTGTAAACCAACCCTATTGTAATTAGGTACAATTGTATTATGATGATATAATTGCTGTAAAAGCTCTGCTGCTCGAAGTAGGAGCCAGAGTGAACCATTTTTGGTATTTTGTTCTCTCTCCTATAATTGCAATTAAAGTTCTGAAGACCACCTCCTTTGTGGTGGTCCTTTGTGTCTAATTGGGAAGGGCGCAGAGGGTTAGCTGTTTGAGATATAACAATGATGTGGGGAAATATTTCTCTCCCTTTCGCAGTACTGTTCCCCAGGATTATCCAATTAAATGAAGAGGCAGTCGATTTAGGACTGACAGAACAAAATAATGTGTTCACACAATGTGTTCATTGTTAACTGGACTGGGTAGAAGTTGGAACTAGGTGATTTTAAATGGATTCTCATGAAACGGTGGATAAGAATCAATTTAAAAAAAATTAAAAATGGATTTTTAAACATATCAGATTTTTTAATGTTTTTGAAGAAAAAATTATCTAAAGATAGTTTTCTACAGGGTGGATTTGATTTAAATTGAACCACGGCAATACAGCCCAGAAAACCCACAACAACCATCGTTCTCCGGCCGTGAAAGCCTTTGACAATACATGAATCACTTTAGATCACAATTTAAATCATGATTGAATCTCTAGTCAGTAAGAATTGATTTAAATCATGGTTTTCTACATAAAGACTCATTCTTTCTGGTATAATCTTAATATCTACAACCAGATTTCATTTTTAGAATAACAACTTTTCAGATTAGTTTACAGTTATATCAAAACTTACTGCTTTGGTTATACAGGGAAAGAATAATATGATAAACCACAGGCTATACACACAAAGATCCAACGAGTTGGGGAGTATTCTGCTCAAAAGGGTTCACTTTCATTTTTACTGCTTGCCCCTCCCTCCTCACACTTAGCTTCTTTTGCAGATTTATTCCACTTCCAACAATCTTCTATTCATTGCATTTTTTGAAACTTAGCACTTAAGAGGTAAGGGGGTGATTTTGTGTACGTAGATTTACAAAGGAACAATGGGATTAAGATCTTTTTCTCAACTCTGTATGTTTATTTTATAACATTTTTGCTGTGAAGAAGAGGTATGTGATCTCTGTAGACACAAGAACTGTAAAACCAAGCATCTGTGATAATATCTTCTAGACAGAAAAACTGCCCAATAATCTTATAGAAACCTCTGAAAGAGCACAGCATTGTGAATGGATTAATGGAATTCATTTACCAACAAATTTAAACATTGTATGAATATACAGCCTCATGCTATATAATTAAAAACTAATTCTTATTTCATGATGAATAACCTTCGGGCTATAATGTATCTTAAATAGAAAACTATCTTTAGATACATTTATCTTCAAAAAACATTTTATTTAAAAAATCCAATTTTTAATTTTTAATTTTTTTAAAAAAGAAAGCATTGATTTTTATTCACCCTGGGGTAGGGATCCCAGACCTCTGCTCCCCCCACCCAACCCCCACTTACCTAACCAGCTGGGGAGGGCGCGCACCTTCCCTGCGGGCTCCCCTGTGGCTTTGTGTGCTCTCGTGCGCAGCAGCCACCGGGATCGGACCTATTTTGGTCTGGATCAGGGCCGCTGCATAGCATGGGAGTGCTCCTGCACTCCACAGCACCTGAAAACGGGCCCAATCCACAGCAAAATGGGCTCATTTTTGGGAGCTCCTGCACTCCGTAGAGCCCCAAAACAGGCCTATTTCAGTGCGAATTGGGCCCGTTTTGAGGTGCTGCGGAGTGCAGGAGCGCTCCTGCACTCTGTAGGGCCAGAAAACGGGCCCGTTCTGCTGCAAATCAGGCCTGTTTCAGGTGCTGCAGAGCGCAGGAGTGCACTACGCAGCGCCTCAAAAACAGGCCCAATTCACTCCTCAAAAGGGGCCCAATCCATGGCAGAACGGGCCTGTTTTCAGGCATTGTGGAGCGTAGAAGCGGTCTTGCGCTCCACAGTGCCTCAAAAATGGGCCAGTTTTATCATGGATCGGGCCCGTTTTGAGCCCCTGTGGAGCCTGGATGTGCTCCCAGGGGCTGCACGATGATGTCACTTCTGAAGTGATGTCATCATGCCCGGGGGGGGGCACATGCACACTTTGCATGCGCACCCCCCCTCTCCCCCAAGGTAAGTGCCAGACCCTATCTCCTGCCCGGAGGTTGAGGGGGCCTGGCAACCCTACCCTGGGGTGGGGGGGTAGGAGCGGGGAATCCCACTCCCCCAGCGGGGGCATGGTAACCCTACTTAGGTTGGAGGTATTAAAAAAAAAGCAGGGGGAGAGTAGAAGAAAATAAGATCTTTCAGGGTGTGAGTTTGAGGCCATTTTGTCAGTTGTTTGAAGAGTCCTCCAGATTTAGGGTTGCAGAGCAGAGTTCGCATCAGGCGCCTTTGGCTTTTTTGGAAGAAGATGAGAACATCCCAGCTTCCCTAGTGAATATTAAAACTGGTGGTTGATTCAGTGTGTCATAAATACCAAACAGAATGCATAGTAGGTCCTTTAAAAGGCCAAAAGCAGAGGGAAAATGTGGTACCTTATAGTGACAGTAGGTAAAGGTAGTCCCCTGTGCAAGCACCGAGTCATTACTGGCCCATGGGGGGACATCACATCATGACATTTTCTTGTCAGACTTTTTGTTACGTGGTGGTTTGCCATTGCCTTCTCCATACAGTGACAGTATTAGTGATTAATTTTATTTGATGGATCAGTGGGAACCAAATCCTTCAGCTGAAGTCTTCTTTATTCTGATGTTAACGTTGCTTCACAGTTTCTTATTTGCAGTTCCTAGTGTCCCCCCCCCCTTTTTTTTGGCCAACCAAGCCACAAATATTGATGCTACTTAAAAAGCTCTACAGCCCCCAATAACATTTGGACCACAGCAACTCATACATCCCAAACTCAAGATTTGACCCTGCAGTGGATTTGTACGGTTAACTGATCCTAAACCTCGTATTAGTGATAGCCGTTCCAAATGTCTTCCTCTAGAAGAAATTAACAGTGCGATCCTAAAAGTTACTCCAGTCTAAGCCCATTGATTTCAATGGGCTTAGGCCGGAGTAACTCTTGTTAGGATTGCACTGTAAGATTAAGATACTGGTGTCGGCTGCACCCCAAAACAAATGGGATCACCTCAAATTATACACCCCTATACTCTGTGCATTGTGCTCTTCAAGGGACCAGTCCAGTGGCTGATTTTGGGGGCAAGAACTGCCCCCAAGAATCATATAGGATTTCATTGCTAAGGTCTACTGAGTAAGTAACTGGGGCAGCTGAGTTCTATTAGCACCTGAAAATAAGATTGGACTATTCTAAATCAACTTCAGCCTTATGTGTTTATGGGTTAAATTCCTAAAGTAGATAGAAATTCCAGATAGCTACCTGCCTTGGTACAAAGAAAATCTAAACACAAAAACTATGTAATACTTCTTTATTAAACTCAAAATGACACAAAACACCCTGCAAACTTTCACATTGCCTGCAACTGTTCATCAGATTGGATGTTTAAAAAAGGAAGAGGTGAGAGAAAAGAGATGTTTCGGCATGATGAAGAGTTCCGGAGAACTCAAAAGCTTGTACCGTTTTTGTGTCATTTTGGCTAGTCCTAGTAAAGCTTATTATATAGATTTTGTTCTTGGATTTTTCTTTGGAACAAAGCAGCTACCTGGAACTCCTCTCTACTTTGGAGGTTCCAACCACTGAATATTGCTTAGAACTAGGAGAACGGATTATTTCAGTGGCTTTCAAAGTAGTTTGAGGCTTGGTAACTTGAATAAAACCTTGCTTCTATCCAGCTTTCACATAAAAAGGCCTTTTCTAAACGAGGCACTGATTCGCTCCAGGCATTTAGAGAGAGGGATATATTCCCCCAAGGAAACTAATGCCATTTCTCTGTCCTTAGACTGTCATTAAAGCTGAGGAGAGAAGAGTCTGTGAAAAGCACCAGGAGCCTCTGAAGCTCTTCTGTAAGGATGATGGCGCCCTCATGTGTCTAAACTGTGACAGATCTAAGGAGCACAACTATCATGAGGTGATTCCTATTGAAGAGGCTGCCCAGGAGTACAAGGTAGGAAATCTCTGAGTCTTGAGAGGGGGAGAATTATGGATTCTTCTCTGCTGAGTATCTCATGACACTCTTTGCAGGGAAATTCCCTCAGGCGTCTGTCATAGGCTCTGCGCTCAAATGCGGAGTGAAAACCTGCTTGCTGTCTATCAAAGCTCGGTGTCTCTTGGCTCAGCCGCTCCTTCACAAAATACACCCACCCACTCCCCCACATTCAGGACAACCATCAGGAACGAAGTCCTCGGTTTGAGGGAAGATGGTGAGGGCAACTGGGGAAAGAGTAGACCTCGTGAGAATGGGGGAGGGGGCAGAATGCTCAGCCATGTCTTCTTGTTTAAAAAGTTATCCAGCAGCCCAGCGCTTTAAAAGGAAATTCATCCTCTTACATTCCCAATTCCAATCAATTAGCTGGAGCACGCAGGGACAAGTATGCTTTTAGTGCCTATATCTCCCCACTTTGGAAATGGCAGCCATCAGCCGTTGCTTTAAACTGGGGAAACAACATAGGGAGGAGAAAGAACCCTCCACGCACATTGTAGTCCTAATCCTGCCCCCAAACACACATCGCTGTGTTTAAAAATGATGGGAGGCCTCATCTGGGACATCCTGCAGCTTGCCTCAATGGAACTGAAGATCTTTTTCACCTTAAAATATTAGACCTGTATAAAGTTGTTAGGGAATTTTTTCTATTGTTCTGTATATGTGAATCTTTGTGGTCTAAAATGACTAAAGAACTTGTGAATAAAACTCTTCTCTCTGGGTGCTTATAACCCCTCATTCCATCCTGTATTTTGGTTGTAATAACACGAAGACCTTGCTGTGTACAGTCAGAAGACAAATGAAGGCTACGTATATTTCCTTCCTGCCCTGTTCTCAGCCTTGGGTATGTTCTTCCTCAGCAATGTAGAGATAACCGTGGAGTCTTTCTGATAGTTTATGTGACACCAGCAATAAAGCCCGTTGCTTGAAAGAAATGCAATGGGCCCTAGCAAACGGTTGGGAGGGACGTGCTGTGCCGGGCCTCCCTTCCACCTCCACGGCAATATTGTAATGCTTTTCTGTGGCATTAGCGTGCAGCTTCATTTGGAGTACTGTGTACAGTTCTAGTTGCTGTATCTCAAAAAAGTGGTTTTAGTACTGGAAAGGGTGCCAAAAATCATCCAAAGAGATTGGGGCACTTTTCCCAACACTCAAGGCTAAGGAGATCAGCAGTGCACTCCTAAACACACCCTTCTAAGTCCACCGAAGTCTATGGACGTTGAAAGGGATGACCCTCTTTAGGATGGTAGTATAGTTTTGCTAGGCTGAGTAGGCCCATTGCACCAATTGATCAGCTGCTCCATTCATATTCAGGTTCAATTCAAGTTCTTTAGAAGTAAGGAGTCCCTCATAGTCTAGGACTCGTACTTCTCCCAGTATGCTTTGCTGCAGCAGTTTCACTCCTCTGAGCAAAGCCTTCTGCAAGGACCACCCTGCAACGGCAATGCTGCGGTGCACAGTGGGGCTTACATCCAAGCGCATTCCCATGTGCACACTCAAGACCCTAGCGAACTTGGGAGTCTAGCTGAGCCCTAAAGACCAACAGCAGTGACTGCACCACTTCTATCCAGGCACTTTGTGAATACATTTATCTCAGAAAAAGAAGGGTGCGTGCAGGCAAGAAGGGCGCATGATTTGCAAATGTAAACAGCCTCTGCTTGCTGACTTGAGTGGACTTCCCTGCCCGAGGCAGCAATTCCTTCTGCCCCTGAGCAAGCAGGAGAGGCTTGCAACCTCTTCTCCATTAGCAAAGTCTCCATCATCGAAGGCAGGCTGTCAATCTCCGGGTGGTGATGGAGGTCTGGAATGAACTGATCTCCAGGCCACTGAGATCAGTTCCCCTGAATGGCTGCTTAGCAGAGGGGACTCTATGGCATTATATCCAGCTAAGCTTCCATCCTTCCCTGAACGCCACCCTCTCCAGGAATTTTCCAACCTGAAACTGACAACCCTACTTCCCAACCTCTAGGTGGTACCTGGAGATCTCCTGGAGTTACAACTGATCTCCAGCGGACAGAGATCACTTCCACTGGAAGAGAGGGCTGCTTTGGAGGGTAGACTCTATTGCATTATATTGCACTGAGGTCCCCAAAGCTTCACTCCCCCACCCCCCAGAATTTCCCTACCTGGGGCTGGCAACCTGCAAGCTTGCCTCCTGCTGCCTTTTGAACCCCATCTGGGTGGAGGGAGGGGAAGCGCAGCCTCAGGGACTTGGGCCGGGCTCTCCTTCACTGCAGCTCTACTGGCCAGCTGCCCCTTGCTCAGGAGTAGCCCCCAGTGCCAGGAGGGTTAAAGAAGAAGCATCCTTCACCTGTCCACACCCACCACACTGTCCCTTGGTGGGCCAGGCTCCACACACTCTGAGGGGCTCTGCTGGGAGAGGGGGAGACAGTTGCTGCCATGACAAACCTGGCAGCCGGTGGGCATGCACGCAAGTGAGCAGGCCATGTGGCGCCCGCCTGCCTTGAGTGGTAGGGAGGCAGCGGAGCAAGCTGGGCACCTGCCTGGCCAGCAGCTGAGACCTGGAGGCATGGCTTCTTCCCTGCCTGCCTTCTCAGAGGGAAGGGCTGCTGCTAAGTTTAGGGCTGCCTTGGAGAGCTTCTTGGCACGCCTTCGCACCCCTGAGCAGGTGGCTCTCTCTTTCTCTCGTCTCACTCCTCCTGGGACAGCTGACTGCCCAGCTCCGGCTGCAGCCACTGGCCAGGGGCACACATGCAAGCAGCAGGGCATGCAGAGGGCATGTCAGACAGGCTCATGTGCCCAGAAGTGCCCAGTTCCGGTCTCATGGGCACAGATCGAGCAGTGCTAGGGGTGCACTAATGTGCCTGCTCTGTAAAATCCCTGTGAGTCATCTGAAACCCGTTTAGGGGATTATATAGTAGGATTACCTGAAAGCAAACATATTGACCTGTCACTATATCATGTCATGAACATGATGAGATATTCACTTGCTTATTTATGTAATCCTCTGTACTGTAATTGTTGTTTACTTGCATCATGCCTGTGAGATGGTATAAATGTAAGTGCTGCCTGTTTGCTGGCATGATAGTGTGTGCATCAGGCTTATTTGAGAACTCATAATAAACCTTTTCTGCTTCTAAGATCCCCAAATTTGGAGAGAATGGGGACCTCGTACCTGGCAAACAGAGGTAATAAAAATTTTCCCCAGCAAAAAAATATATTAATCTTAACTTTGTTTTGTCCTCAGGACCAAGTCTGTCGTTATCTGGAGATTCTGAAAAAAGAAAGAGAAAATATGTTGGCACATAAAGTGGATGCGATAAAGGAAAGCCAAGACGTGCTTGTAAGTGGACAGATACTAGAACCAATACTTAAATTTGGTTGGTATATGAATTTGTCCAGCTCCTAATGCTTGGTTGCATTACAAATTGAGTTCTACTGGACTCAAAATGTTAAATGAGATTCTGTGGATCATCAGAGTAATTACCCCAAAGCTGTCTAATTTGTCAACAGAAATTCTTAACGTAACGGCTTGCCCTTGGTATGACTACGGGTCTCTTGCTTATTTCTTGCAATAGTGTTCTGTAATTCTCATTTTCCATTCAGATCTAGAATCCTCTATTGCTCCTGGATGTGTCTGTCTGGAGGCAGAATCAATTGAATTTCCAAGCAGCTCTTTGATATGGGTGATTCTATGAGATGGACACAGGGCAGGTGAAACCATACAGCTATTACTGACAAGGCAATACTATGCATGTCCTTAGCCTCATCACTGTGCATGGACCAAAATTATGAGCGAGGAGATGAGTCCCCCCTCAAACACTTGCTGAAAAATCTTACAGATCTTAGGCGAATTCCAAAGTAAGATGAGTGATGTTCGCTCATTGTTAATTCTAAGGGATCAAATACATGGAGTGCTCAGTTGTGAGCTGGCTTTTGGGGGGGCTGGGGTGGGTGGGCTGGGTATTAGTCTTTTCCAACATGCAGCCAGGGAAGCTGCACTTTAAATTGGGAGACCAGAGAGGAAGTCAGCCTTTTATGGAAATGAGATAATCCATATCTTTGTGTCTGGACCCCAGATGGGACCTCACAGTACACGAGTTTCAATTTCACAGGACCACAGTGGAGAACACATTTGAGAAGCTCTTTCCTCTCTCTTGGGGTCTTCTGCTTCAGGCTTACAAAGAAAAGGAACACATCCAGGAGGAAAGAATGCAGCTGAGATTGATGTATACTTTGGCCACTTTAAGCAACTTAAAAAAAATGCTTACTGAATGTCAATGTGATATTTGAGAAAAGTCCGAAGTGCCCTTCCTATGAGAATTCTCACTGCTTTCTTCATGCTGTCATTGGCCTGCTTTTCTCCTCTTTTCACCTGCTTGTTGCAGAGAAAAACAAAAGAAGAGAAGGAAAAGGCAGTGGCTGAGTTCAGACAACTACGCCAGTTTCTGGAACAGCAAGAGAAACTTCTGTTGACCCAGATGGAAGAAGTGGAGGAAGAGATTGCAAGAAGAAGAGAAGAACATCTGGCTGAACTCTCCAAAGAACTCTTCTCTCTCCAAGGTCTCATCCAGGAGATGGAGGAGAAATGTCAGCAGGCAGCCAGTGAACTCTTGCAGGTAACACTGTCCAGATTCTTTTCCATGGGTAGGCTGGCCCCAAATCTTTGGGTGCCCCTTTCACCCACACTAAAAGTAAAGGGGCTCAGATCATGGTGTTGAAACTCTGGTCTGTTATCTGCCAACCTGTCCTTTTCCTTTCCAGACACTGGTTGCATCTTACAGAGTAAGGGAGGCCTTCTGAAAATAATCAAAATTAAGAATGGAAATAAGGTAGAAACAGAGTAAAGTCTTCTGTAGAACATCCCAGGTTTAAGATGTGCAATGGTGGTTCCCAACTTGTGGGCTCAGGGGTCCACAGAGCAAGGAGTCTGAAAATCCATTTATTCACCAAGCATTATCATTTTTATCTTTTGGTCATTATTTATATAGTGCAACTGCTATCCTGTGAAGCTCCAGGAAATTTTTTGGTGTTAAAAAGAGTTTCTTATACTCAAAAATACTGGGAATGGGAAACACTGGTGTACAACACTAACTGTGCAGTCCTATGTGGATTTCTTCCCATCTAAGTCTATTTATGCAAATTTATACAAATGGATTTAGACATTAGTCACTCTGCTGACAATTGCTCTGTTATTCATGTGAAGAGGAAGGTAAACACCCCGAGAAGGATTTGAGAGGGCACAGTCTTGAGTAACAGTCTCCCACAGAGGAGCATGCAAGAGAAATACGACAGTATATAATGTAGCCACAGTTATGCCTACACAGGTTAAGCCATGTGAATTAAACAGCATTCTATTGCTTTGATTTTGTTTTGTGTCTGAGATGCCCACCCCCATAGAACCCTGACTATCCCATGCAAAATACTATAACGTAGCATGCTTTGAAGAAAAATTGCTGTAAAGTGACCAAGTTACAGCCATGTTCACACAATGCTGCCTTGGAAGAACTGATGGGGGCAGGGGGAGCTTCAGAAAGAAACTGCAAAACAAATTCCTGAGCTGCCAAGGTGTGAATTTGTTGCTGCTGGTCATTTGGTTGCTCTTCACAATATGCAGAAGTCGTTACGTTCCCTTCACTCATGTGTTGAGTAGCGTGGCTGTTAACAAATGAACAAAAAAAAGAGCCAGTTGTATACACTAATGTAATTCATTCATTTATTTGTGCCCTGCTGTTCTCTCCAAAGGGGGACCCAAGGCAGCTTACAACAATGATGAAAAAAACACACAAAAATAAAACAACAGTACAACAGCAAACTAGCTCTTGGGCCAGTCCTGGATTCAAATGCTGGCTCTTCATAATATCTGATCTATAGGAGAATGCCCAAGGACTCATATCTTTGGCCATGCCCAGGCTTCATGCATGAACATTCATAGATGCAAATTGACAAAATTTCTATAATTTACATAGAAATGCAACTCCACATAATGCCAGATCTCTCTGCTATCCAGGGACTAACATTTTATGGAAAACTGTTCAGTAACCCAGCTCTCATGCATTATTGTTCATTCTCTTTAATTCGCCTGAAACATCCTCAGTAGCTTGAGAAACATGTTTTCCAACTGCAGGTAACTGTGGGTATTTTATTTCCATTAGTTATTTGTTTCATTTATAGTCCATGTTTCTCACTGAGCCCCAAGGCGGATTACACAGCGTAAGTCAAATACCCTAACCTATGCTACCCTAACTTGAAGACATCTTTTCTTCATTTTCAACTGAGTCTTGGGAACGGCATGCAAGCATAAAGACGTCCAAGTGGAGTTCTGGTGGATGACCAAAAACTAGGATCTTAAGATCTTTTACAGCATCTTCTAAAGGGAAGGGTCTGCTGAAAATAATGACCTGTTTGTTTGCTTTTTGGCTAATATAACCTTTTCTTCCTTCACTGAGTTTTAAAAAGATCGTCCTGCACTGCACACTGAAATGGCTGTACTTTGGTTGCGCTCACTTATTATCTCATGAAGATTTTTTCCTACTTTATGAATGTACAACTACTGATAGTATACACCACAGGGTCAGAATGCATCACCCATCAGGGGCTGAAGGATCCTTCTAGAGTGATCTGTGACAGGCACTGAGTTCCCTCTCTCTCTTTTCCTTCTCTAGGATATTGGAAGCACTTTGCAGAGGTAAGAATCTTTTCATGTTGCTGGGAAGGATGCTGGGCAGCGTGTGAAAACATGATCTTTCCTGACCTTGAGGAGATAGTGTAGGACTCTGGACCTTCCAGCACTTTGCAGATGAAAAATGGACTCTTTCATACCAATGGACTCTTTCATACCTCCTCATACCAAGGAACCCTGACTGAACTATAATCCCGTACCTCCAGTATACATCACTGCAGGGGGACGTGCAGTAGGGGGACTTGGCAACATCTTCAGCACACTTGTCATTGTTTTTAACTCCATGTCATTAACACAGTTTGTCTCAAAATAACCATCACAGTTTGTGGCCCTCCATCATCATCTTCAGAAAATTACAAAATACATAAAACAACAATTAAAAATCTAATCACCCTTATTATTCAGTAGGGGTATGTCCCTGCTCGTTCCACTCACCAACCCAATAGCTTCCCATGCTCGTATATCTTCTGGTGAGTTATGCCTGCAACAGATGGATGAACATGTGGATCTTTTATTATAGACAGCTTGTAGTTTGAAGCTTGGTATTGGGATATAAGGAACTACAGCGAGGCTGATTCTTCTCCCCAAATCCTTTCTATCCTTCTCTGCAGTACTGTTCTTGCCTGTGGCTTCTCTAACCTTTCTATTGTTCCATTGCCTTTCTGCTAATTTTCTGATTCTGTTCTGCTTCTCTCAGGAATTCTGATTTGGATGAATGATGAATGAACGATGTTTCTCATTAGGTATAAGAAGTTTGAGACTCCGGAGGCTTTTCCTTCTGAGCTGAGATGGAGGATCTGGGACTTCTGTGATCTACATCATTTTCTGGAGGGTGTCATGAAACAATTCAAAGGTAATAAAGTATGGCTGCAGGTATTTCATGCAGAACACTACACAAGTCCAGAAATTGTCATGGGCTCCTCGTTTCAAGAATGCTAGCAGAGAAGACGGTTCTACTTCAGCGTGGAAAGAATTGTGTTTGGAATTGCTCCTGGAATTTTAGCTCAAAAATGAAATCTCTAAAAAGATGTGTGTTTTTTAAAAAAATTGATGTCCATATCCACCATTTGGGATGCTGCATTGTTTATTAGGGAGGAAGGGAAAGAAGAGGCCTCCAAAGGGAGATGATGTAACTGGTTTAATGATGCTGGTGAAATTTGCAAATAATACACTACAGATTTTTACTGTTCATAATATCGTTTTAAACTGTATTTTGGGCTTCCATTCCCTTAAAGTTTAACATTTTTCATAATTTATAATGAAACTAATGTCCTGTTCTTGTGCCTGCAGATCTGGCATCTGATGTCAGTACTTGCCCCTGGCTCATGATCAGAACTTCTTTTGCTCAGTCTAGATGAGAAACTGCCCTTTCTTACCGATAACAGAAGCTGACTTCCGAGTTTTTTTCCAACGTCTCCGTAATTCAAAGTATCATGATGAAAGCCCAGGAGACCTGTGTATACTCTGTAGCAGGGCAGGAATTTCCTCATGTTCAGAGGTCCAGTGTATCCTGCCCAACAGGCCGCTTGTTCAGGCCAGTTTTTGGTAACCTTTATCAAGGGTGTATAGAATAACAAATGATGATTGTCCCAAAAAATCAAGGTGCGGATGTCTGCATTGCAAAGCTGGAAAATCTATTGCTGTGAACGGCCTCTGGGCTTTCCTGGAGTTGCTACCTGTAAGGGAGAAAGAACAATATCAATTACATACAGGAGCAATGTTGGACATGTGTATTTACCTCTGTCCGGGACCGTCCTTCCAGCGCCATCAACTGTTGCTATAACAAGAAGAGAGTGTTGTATTATGATGGCCCCATTTTGTATTGAATTGTATTTTGGATGTCACCTTTATAACTATTAATTCTGTATAGTTGTTCCAATATTCTGTCTATAATTGTGTATATTTGGACCTGACACTTTAGAATTGCACTTTAAAATCACTTCGGATACATAGCTATATTGACTGTGTTCATTCTTTCCCACATGAGGGGGTTCCACCTTTTTTTTTGTTCTGAGCCTAGATATTATCACTCTGTAGTGCCTTTATCAACACTCTCCCAATTAAGGATTCAGTCCACATCCCATTCAGTTATTGCCAAATTCACTGTCTTTACTGGCTCCAGATTATACCTTCAACCTCCAGGCTTGAGCAATGCAGAACTGGCACAAAAATCATGTATCAGTTTTCATATTTGATAACTTTTCATCTGTAAGCCCAGCAGAAGCTAGAATTTGAAATATTGAAATAAAATTGCATTGGGGGAAGAGAAATTGAAACATATGTTCATGCCTCCTTACACAATCCATGTGGTTTCTGTCAACTTGTGTCTCTTTTATGGCCCTGTAAGATAGGTGGAGAAAACAGAGTCATACCGTCCTTGCATAAAGAGGCTGGCAAATGCAGGGAGGCTATTCTCCCTATTGTTTCCTTGCTCTGATTGACAAAGAAATTGCTTGCCAAACTGGAGCCAAAAGAGTAATGTATCAAAATAGAAATATTTTGTTTTTCAATTTTTGCATCAAATGTAAATATATATATTTATAGATATAGATCGATTACATACAGATAGTTGTTGTGGGTTTTCCGGGCTGTATTGCCGTGGTCTTGGCATTGTAGTTCCTGACGTTTCGCCAGCAGCTGTGGCGGGCATCTTCAGAGGTGTAGCACTAAAAGACAGAGATCTCTCAGTGACACTGAGAGATCTCTCTTTTGGTGCTACACCTCTGAAGATGCCCGCCACAGCTGCTGGCGAAACGTCAGGAACTACAATGCCAAGACCACGGCAATACAGCCCAGAAAACCCACAACAACCATCGTTCTCCGGCCGTGAAAGCCTTCGACAATACATACAGATATTTTAAAAAAATTTTAAATGGCATTTTTTTTCATGGAAGATGATGTTTTGAGCCCCCAAAGTAAGACCTCTGTCAGACAAACACAGGTCAGTAGCAATAAGTCCTCTATATGGTAACAACACATAATTAGAAAGTAGTTAATATAATGGCACCATCAGCTGGCTCAGTTACATAAAACAAAAGTTCAGTAGCACCTTAAAGACTAACAACAATATTTCAATATTAGTCTTTAAGGTGCTACTGAACTTTTGATTATTTTACTGTAACTGGCTGACTTGGTTACTGCTTTGGAATTAAGATTCCTTTGGAGGCAAACATACAATGCTTATGCTTGATCATTCATCGTTTAGTTCTTTGAAAAAAAGAAAGCCAGATTCAGGCCAAGGGGCAGATACACAGTTACAAAGGATAAGGCAGACACAAGGGTTCTGTAACATGTAATGAGACTCATAAATTAGAATTGGGGGGAAGATTCCCACGCTCTCTAGGTTTGTTTCAGCATTTATAATTTCGTGAATTGCTATTTGTGTTAAAATATTGGGTGTATAGACAATGGTTTGATGCTTAATCTCTCTTCCTTTGCTTTCCCAGCCACACTGATGTCTGGACCTCCAAAGCAGAAAGGTAAGTTTTAATACCTGTTTGTGTTTCATTGCAGTTTAAAAGTTCTGCTCTAGAAATGTGGGGACCAAATATAGTTTACCGCCTTAACACGGTGAGGTGGTTTGATTGTGTCTGTGAAGCTGAGAGCAATAGTGATAGAAGCAGATGGGATCAAGAGTATATTCCTAGCAGAGTGACTTGAGGAAGAATGGTCAGAGCTGAGAAACCAGACGAAGATGCACCCACCCCCTTCAGGAATGAACAGGTGCATCAGCAGAAGAGAACTGGCAGTTCCAGTGGTGATGGGGGTGGAGAAATCCTTGAAGGATAGCTACTGGGCAGCACCAATAGTGGAGAGTGACACTGGAGGAGGATCTTTCACAAACAACAGCAGAGTCACTTTAGCTAACCCTGGTTACTCCTGTGCAGAAGAAGGCAGTGGTAAATCACCTCTGATAATCTCTTACCTATTGATGAGACAACCTGAAACAAAAGAAGATATAGTGCTGGAAGACAAAACCCTCAGGTCAGAAGGTATTCAATTGGCTACTGGGGTAGAACAGAGGACAAGTTCAAATAATGCTGTTCTTTATGATGGGACTGGATTAAACAAATTGCTGATGTGAATAGATGCAAAAGGAATGTCCAAAACTAATAGGCGCATGGAATGTAAGAAGTATGAATCAAGGTAAGCTTGAAATTATAAAGTGAGAAATAAAATTGTTAAACATTGTAATCCTGGGTGTGAGTGAACTGAATTAGGACATTTTCAGATAGGAAATTACGAAGTGTTTTACTCTGGAAATGAGAAATGGTGTTGCTCTAATAGTGAGGCAAGTTGTAGCACAAGCAATCAAGAACTATAATGCAAAGTCTGACCAATTAATATGAGTCTGACTTCATGAAAGGCCTGTCAACATAACCATCATTCAAGTTTTTCCCCAACTGCCGATGCTGAGGAGGAAGAAATGGAAAACTTTTATGCAAGTGTCCAATTGATCATTCACATAAAAAAGATGCACAAATAATCATATGTCCAGGATGCAAAAGTAGGAGACAAAGCAGAATCAAACTTTGTTGGAAAATTTGGACTAGGATTAAGAAATGAAGCAAGAGAACAACTCATAGAATTTTGTGAAACCAGCAATTTGTTAATTGCAAATGCAGGCTTCAGGCAACCAGATGACTTTATATGTGGAAATCACTGGGTGGTGAATGCAAAAATCAAATAGATCACACATTTGGAAGCAGAAGGTGAATACGGTCTATTCTGTCTGTTAAAAAAACACCAGAAGCTGATTGTGGTATACATCTCTACCACTGTTAATATGAAAAATTAGAATAAAGTTGAAGAGAAATACTAATAGAATTATAGTGCCAAAATATAATCTAAATAGCATTCCTGAAGAATTTAAAGACCATGTAAAAACAAATTTGTATTACTAACAGTAAAATCTTTCAGTCGAAGCCCACTGAACCAGAAGAAGTGTGGGCTGAACCCAGAGACATTATCAAGGAAGAATGTGCAAAGACTATTCCTGTAGCTAAAACAAAGGAGAAGCCTAGACGGATGACTGATGAAACTGATGCTAAAGATCAGGGCTTTTTTTCAGCTGGAACACCCTGGAATGATGTTCCGGCAGCTGTTTAAAATTTCTATGTGTGTATTTTTAAAATGGCCTATTTGGGCTATGTTTTGCCCGTATTGGGCCCAAAACAGCCCAGATTGGGCATTGCTGGGTGGGGGATGTTTTGGACTCTAAATAGGCCCAAAATGGCCTAGATCAGGGCCGAAATGGGCTGGATCAGGGTGGAAACGGCCTGGATCGGCCTGGTGCCAGGCAGGGGAGGGTTCTCTGGACTGGCACTGGCCCAATTTTGGCTGTTTAGATCCCAATCTGGGCTGTTTCAGCAATTTTCCAAAGGCCAGATAGTTCTTTTAAATGGCATTGATACCCATGGGTTGGACTAGAGGCTATTATTACATCTAGTTTGCCTCTGACTGTACCTAGTTATTGATTTTCTGTTTTGAAATTATGTAGCTGGGGAACGCATGCACTAGGGCAACAATAAGGTGGATGCTAGGTCCTATCTGGAGGGTAAGGGGACTTGGCAACCCTAGTATGGAGGGAGATACCTTGCTATGGCTACTCTGGGTTTCAGATTTTTCCCCACATACTTCCATATAATGGAAAAATAAAGAAAATAAGCAAATCTGTTGACTTAAAAACAGAACTATTCAAGGATGGCTTTCCCCCCAGGACTGTTGGAGGGTATCCTTTGAAGTATTTCGCTGAGGTTCAGGAATTAATCTCCCTGTCTGTCTTAATCTTCTCTCTTTTCATCTCCCCTCAGCAGTAGATGTGACTCTGGATCCAGACACAGCCAACTCCTTCCTCATCCTGTCTGAGGATAGGAAAAGTGTGAGATGTGGAAACAAAGTTCAGAGTCTGCCTTACAATACTGAGAGATTTGATAAATGCTTAATTGTTCTGGGATGTGAGGGATTCACATCGGGCCGACATTTCTGGGAAGTTGTGGGCAATGGGTATGGCTGGTCTGTGGGAGTTGCCAGAAAGTCTGTAACAAGGAAGGGATATGCCACTGATCTTAAACCTGAGTTTGGGTTCTGGGGTGTGAAGAAGATAGATGGAAACTTCATGCAGATACCGAAGCTCTATGTTGGTCATAGTAGCTCTTTGCCTGTATTACTCAGATTTACTACCAGGAAGATCCGAGTGTGTCTGAACTATGACAAAGGGCAAGTGTCTTTTTTCAATGCTGACACAGCAGCCCATCTGCACACATTCTCAGGAGCCTCCTTTAATGGAGAGACTGTTTTCCCCTTCTTTGAAGTGAATTCAAATGCTCACTTTGATCTCTCTTTTTGAGGCAGTCAAATCTCTTTCAGGCTGTGGTGGTATTGCTCATGAAATTGAGATGATAAATCAAAGTGTGTCTATTCTCTGGTCCCAGGAACATACCCCTGAGCACGTTCAGAGTGCAGACTGGCACTGCTAGGGTTAATCTATATGGGCCTTTCCCTATATATACCAGGATCCCATATGCTACACAGCAAGCATTCAGACTAGAGACTTTTGATATTGGGGAATGACAAACGAAACTTCTGTACAAAGGTTTTATTACTATCAAATAACCAAACAGGAAAATACAACCAAGAAATACACAACAATGAATACATAACAAACCGAGGGAATGTGAGCCCTGGGATATGGTGTGGGAGTAATCTAGGCTTCCAAAACATACACAACACATATTGCTTATAGTGACTAACCCTAATTATCCTACTGTCCTAGTGCATGTATGGGTGGATGTGATAATAAAAACACATGGTCTGACGTAGATAGTGTGTTTCCTAGGTGTCAATGGAAGAAGCTCTTGTTGTGGGGGGATTAGCAGAGGGGCATGCTGACCGATTGATTCAAGCCTTACCTAACTTGACTTCTGGAACGGCAGCAGTGAGAGTCAGTTGTGTCTGGGGAGAATTTCTCAAGACATAATCTGATCCTAATAGTCGGGGGGCGGGTCCAGAGACCCCTACGCCTGGGATGCTATTTGGAGAGGAATTCTTGGATGCAGCCGAGAATAGTCGCTCCAAAACAAAATCCTTTCACTCAAGACGACACGGAACCATTCTGGTAATCAGCTTCTAGCCTCCGGTCTAAGCTTTTCTACTTCAAACTGCAACAACTTTCTGTTTACAACTGCCTTAGATAACCTCCTCTGTGTAAGTGTAAATTTCTCCAGTTCTGAACTGTTTTGGAAACGGACTCTATGGCTTAAGTAGTAGACACTCTAACCTTACTGACTAGAAAAAGAAGACGCTAGGGATTTTGTATCATTAACTAAAAGATTCTTTCGTCTAGAGGTGTCGGAGATAAAGTTAAGTATGGAAATAATTTGGTAAGATGGACTACTTTGCAAGATAACAGCTAATTGAAAATTGCTGGTACATATTATGATTAAAGACATTGTGGCTCTTCTTGTTGGTGTGCGCCTATCTATTTCTGCTACTCCAGTGGTGCTACGTATTGAATATGCAAATGTTGATGCAGGAGAGGGAGTGAAATTAACGTCTTAGACTTATTGGAGATGTGAGCTTCAAATATAGTCTTAAAAGTTACTGGAAAGGGGAACAAAAGAAAAGAGAAAAATCCTTGCTGCCCATTTGTTTTGGAAATAATCCAAATTCCTGCCTCCCCCGTATATTGAAAAACTGGAGAAGGATTGACAATGAAAATGGAAAAGACCCTACAGTGGGCTATATGTTCAGCTATGAGACAGATAAACAGCACTTTGGAGAAAGTTTTAAACCAAGTTTGTAATGTGAAAATGGAAATGATGCAGACAAAAGATATAATGAACAATAAGCAACTGCAATTCAGGGAAATTCAAGAGGCAGAAGACGCGAAACTGGAAACTGATATACAAAGACATGAAATGAAAGCCCCTCAGCAAAAATTTATATGGAATAAAGGACCTGGAAAGCAAGGAAGAGAGATAAAGAAGAGGACAAAGGAACTCTGGGATGACGTGAAGAAAAGCAATGGCAAGATACCCAACTAGACCTCATATCTCATCTTCAAGTTACTTTGTGGCAATATGCATATAATGGAGCTGTATTCACATAAATGCCAGAGCATTTTGATGTCACAGCTGAAAACCTGACTAGAAAAAGATCAATGTACACTGAGCTTCTAAACAAGTGGTTGGATAAGGAATTGAAATAGTATAAATCAAGAATGCAATTTAAAAAACAAAACGGGGGTCTTCCATGACTTATCCCCCGTTCTAACCACTAGAATACAGCATTCAAATTCCAACTCCCTAAGTTTAAAAAATATTTATTTACATTTCTATGCTGTCCCTTCAAAGTCCTGCTTGAGGCAGCTTACAATTAAAACAATGTAATAAAATAAAAAGCCACTGAACCAAAGGAGTATAAAAACTATCCATAACAGAAATAGAAGCAGACTGTAATCATTCCACAAGCACACTGTGTCAGAAGGATTGGAAGTTTATTTGGAACAAAAGCTGGGCCTTCCCTACCCTCTACTTTATAGAGAACAAACAGCCAACTCCTAGAAGGGTACTAAAGTACAACACAGGCTTTTTGGCCTGAAGGGATTAGGGGAAAATAACTAAACAGTTCAATAAGGGAACATCAAATTCACAACTTGCCACAAAAGCTGGTAAAATAAAGCCCTAATTAAAAGTCTAGGCAAAAAGATGTTTTTTGGCCTGGCACCTAAGAAAAGTAAAGCCAAGTAGGTGCCAGGTGAGTCTCAAGGAGAAAGGAGTTCAAGAGATTAAGTGCCACCATAGAAAATTCAGTCTCTAATTGCCACCTGCCTCACCTCTGAAGGCAAGGACACAGAGAGAAGGGCTTGAAAGACAGGTCTTAATCAATGGGCTGGACAGGAAGAAATGTTCCTTCATGTAACCTGACCCCAAACTGTGTTAGGCCTTACAAGTAAGAATCAGAGTTTTCAATTATGCTTGGAAACAGATGGGTGACCAGTGTAGATCTTTCAGCACTAGAGTTGCCAGGTCCCCCTGGCATTCAGCGGGAGGTGGTGACTGTGCCTGTGCTTGCACCTAAGCCCATGAGGTCACTTCTGGGAAATGATGTCATTGTGCGGGCTGTGGCTGCCTCTGGGAGCGCTTCTGTGCTCCGTGGGGGCCAATTCAGGCCTGAATCCGCGGTGGAGCACACCTGCTCTGCAGTGGCCTGATTCAGGCCCAAATTGGCCCTCTGTGGAGCACAGGAGCACTCCGATGGGTGGTCATGGCAGGTGTGATGACATCGCTAATGGAAGCGACTGCACTTACAGAACTGACATCGTTGTGCAGCGTCTGGGCAATTGGCGGACAAGGGGGCACATCCCTGGGAGTTTGCCCAACACCGGCAGGCACCTGGGATCCCTATTTAGCACAGGGATGATACAATTCCTGTAACCAGCCTCTGGCAATATCCTGGCTGCTTCATTTTGGAGCAAACAATGGCAAAGTGGGGGAAAGTGCTGTTTTAGTCAAATATAGTTCCTGTATAAATTTCACTGATGCTTCTTCAGGGGGAATCTATAAGAATATTGTATTTACTGTATATACACACTGTGTAATCCACCTTAAGTCTCAGTCAGAAAGGAAAACTAATTAAAAAAATAATAAAAAACACAAGCAGGTGATTTCTTTTGGATGACAGGGCAAGGGGCAGGGAGGAAGGGGCTGTTAGCCACCAAGGCAAGGGAGAAACTGGTTCTCCAAATGGCCCAAAATGGCACGAATAAAACTGGCATTTTCTGGAGAAGATCCAGAGGAGTTAACCGTGTTAGTCTGTAGTTGCAAAATAGTGGAAGAGTCCAATAGCACCTTTTAAGACTAACCAACTTCATTGTAGCATAAGCTTTCTACAGCCACATCTCTCTTTGTCAGATGACAGTAAGACTTCACCCATAGACTTCACCACTGTGTTGCCTTACATATTATATGCTGCTTTAAATACGTGTACCCACATCAGCCCTAGAATTGCTTATGTTCTGTTTCAGCATTTCTTTAATGCTGTATTGGATTCTTGCTAAACTTGCATTTATTTACCCTACAGCATTGTTTATGAAATTGTCTTTACAATGACTGTACTACTCTCACAATTTGTAATCTGCCTTGAGTCTCAGTGAGAAAGGTGGCCCATAAATAATATAAATAATAATAATAGAAGGAAGAGCCCCGTGGCACAGAGTGGTAAGCTGCAGTACTGCAGTCCAAGCTCTGCTCACAACCTGAGTTCGATCTCGGCGGAAGCCAGGTTCAGGTAGCCAGCTCAGGGTTGACTCAGCCTTCCATCCTTCTGAGGTCAGTAAAATAGGTACCCAGTTTCCTGGGGATAAAGTGTAGATGACTGGGGAAGGCAATGGCAAACCACCTAGTCTGCCAAGAAAACATCGTCCCTCCATGGATCAGTAATGACTTGGTGCTTGCACAGGGGACTACCTTTACCTAATAATAATAGAAATAGTCACACCACTGTACCAGGACTCAAAACTGGTAGTAAGTAGTACTACCTAGTAGTACTAGTACCTAGTAAAACCTACTTCTTGCCTCCCATTGACCTCACAAAGACGGAAAATCATTTTTGCCTTATAGCCACACCCAGACTTCTGCATAGCTACACTCTGGGTTCTTGTCGGTCTTGGTCACACATATCTGTGGCAAAACTGAACTGATTCCCCCAAGTATTATTTACAGGACATATGCACATAAATCAATATCTTCCACAAACAAAAAAATAGTTTATTTTAGACAGCTGCATATGAGAAAAATCAAATGCCCACCCCATACTATAAATCTCAATGGGGGGCATAGTTTGTCACCCCACATTGATGTTCTTCAATAGATTTGTCATCATATTGTAGTTTTTTTGGCTTGAGTTTAATTGGAGACTCAAAACAGGGTGCATTACTTCTCCAATGATAGTTTCAGGTGGGTAGTCAGGTTGGTCAGCAGTCAAAGAGTAAGATCCAATTAGGGTCCAGTAGCACCTTAAAGACCAACGAGATTTCCAAGGTATGAGCTTTCAAGAGTTAGACTTCCCTTCATCAGACTCTCAGAAGTTGTAACTGCGCACTCCCTTTCCCATAATTTTGCCATTCCACAAGCTGTGTGCCATGCTTTAATGAACCTCAGCATTGCAAATTATTTTTCTCATTTTTTTCAGGCTTTCCTTGCCATCTATGCCTTTTTATTCATTTAATCACCTCCTTGGATTATTAGTGCATTCTGTTTGCCTTTTTGACTCAGAGCTGTCTTCTCCAAATCAAAGGAACATACCTAGTCTCAGATGGAAGGTGTGTACTGTGTCAACCATAGTAAAGTCCAGCAATGAGGAACTTCTGTGAATATTTCACACACAAGACGTAATGCTGTTTGTGCAATGTGCCACATTCATAGGGACATGTGGAGAGCAACTGCCAATATCTTAAAAGATGCATGATGCAGCTAGCAAATAGTATATGCAGATGTTTTAGTTTCTAAGTTTTCAGAGTGCGTATTGTTCTTTTGTGTGGTCCCTCACTTAACCTCATGGTTTCCTCCCTTCATCCTTTAGGTGTGTTGATTACACTGTTTAAGGAAGTTTGCTAAAGGTTGGAGTTGTCTAGTAACTTTTCACATACTTTTACAACCTCATGAACCTGCAATAAAGCTGCTTATATTTCCCAGAAGAAGAAAAAAAAAACAGCAATTGGTACTTGCAGGTACAGACACATGAATACAAAGGCAGTATTTATGTTTTATCTGCACAGTCATGAACACTCTCTCGTCAATATTTGAAACATAAACATGTTTTTACATAATAAATAACAAGCACAACCACAAGCCAAAATGGAGAGGACCACCTTCCCCAAAGTCAATAAGGTCCAGAATGATGTTTCCCAATTCAAAAAGCAATTGCACTCCTCTCTTCTCTGAGGGCTGCAACGGTCCGCCAGCAGAAGCGCTCCGAAGCCCACTGCCCAGCCGGGAGGACCCACGGACCAGATGCAATCAGAAGGGGAAGGGGGAAGCTGCTCTGCGCTCAACAGGACGCACGCTGATTTCCTGTTTTGGGACTCTTTCTCAAGAGCGCATAGTAATAATAGCTGTGCCTAAAATACAAATTCATTTGTACACCACATGCCAGACCATACAATAAAGTACAATATATAATAGATCAATGTTACAAAAGTCATTACACTTACTATTCACCATAGCTTAACTCTCTCCTCTTTTTCAATATGAACACCAGATAACAGGTGCAATCAATCTAAATGAGGGCACTTAAAAGCCTTATCTCTTGAGTCAGCAGCTGCCTAATTAAAGGGACCCCAGCCACAAAAAACCAAGCAGCTGTCGCGCACAGGGCTGAACACAACAGGCAGGAGGCTCACTGGTACTGCAGGGCTGAACACAACAGGCAGGAGGCCCACTGGTACTGCCAGGAAGTCAGTAGTCCAGAAGGCAGCAAACAAGAGTCCAGAAGTCAGCCCAAGTGTCACGGCCAATACGTCAGTCAGAGAGAGGAGCAGGCAGAAGGGAAGTCAGAAGGCAGGCCGAGGTCAGAGTCCAATCAAGAAGCAGAGCCGGGGGGGGGGGGGGGGGGCAAGGCAAGGCAAGGCGTAGAGCTCTGGTATCAGGGAGTGGCAAGCTAAGTTGCTTCCACACTTAGTTTCTTCAGCGTCTCTCTTTTATGCTGTCCTAATGAGGAACAGATGTTGCCTCCTTGCCTGAAAGCCCCAATCGGTGCTGTGCCTGCAAAGCACTCCTCTTTCTCTCCAGCAGAGCTGTCTTATCTCTATGTTTCCTCCTCTCAGCTGGCTCCAGGTGCTTGGGTTTCGCTTTTGCCCTGGGGGAGTCTTTGTCTCTTGCAGGCTCTGGGGAGGTTTCTGGCTGTTCCTGCTGAATTCTCTTCAGAGCAGCAGCAGCGGTTTCTGACTGCTCCTCCTCTCCAGTAGCTTCTGCAGGGGCTTCTGGCTCTAGAGGAAATCCTGCTGGCCCTTCCTGCTCATCTTCTGAGGAGGACTCTGGGGCAAGAGGTAAGGTGGCCAGCTGAGGCTGAGGCCGACTCATGACAGCAGCAAACTGGGTGGAATCTGTCCACACTGTCAAGTGTGCACCTACCTCATCTTATAAAAAACAAGCCCAATCTAATGTTATTTATTTATTTGCTTTTACCATAATTGTTGCTGAAATCCTAGAGCATCTGTGCTGTCTTTTTTAGGTTTTAACCAGAAGTGATAACAATGCATCAACTATTCCCTTTTCTACATGCCCCAGCCCTAAAAAGTTTTTCAGAGGTTCCAGTCATGTGCCTGACAATCCTAAGTACAGTCTATTAGTACATACAGAGATATGAAGAAAAACATGTAATAAGATGAGTGAAGAGATCACAAAATGCAAGAAAGTACAGGCTGTCCAATTTCTGTGCCAAGCCCATTTCAAATAGTTGGGAGAGATTTGCTGTCTGTTCAAAGGTTATTGCCAATTAATGTGTTTGTTTGGTGATCCATTTATCAACAGAGGTGTGAACCGAAATGCATTTTTCAGCTTTCATTTTCTGAAGCTGCAAAGGAAGGTAGATGCAACGAGTGTGGTATGTTTGCTGCCAAGGGAATCTCAGATCTGCTCTTTCTTGTGCCCTGCAGAGGTGAACAAAGAGTGAGAAATCACAATCAAGGGGGAGATTGTTTTGTGTGACTAACAGAGCCAAGATACTGGTGTGAGACAACCAGCAGGTAATTCTGACATAAGGGATGGGTAGTTTAGTAGATTCAGGACAGGGGAATTCAGTTACGGCTGTGCTTGGAGCTTTCCACCTCTTATACCCTTTTCCCTTTCTACCCCCTCTCTGCCTTTATATTTAGGCAATGGTAATATAGGAGGCTTCACTAATGTATGTCAGAGATTTTGAGAGGATGAGGGAGAGGGGAGACAATGATTCAGCTAATAAATGGTGCCTTGTGGTATGAAGAAGGCAGAAAGGGCAAAATGGAAATACAGAACAGGAGTGTTGTCTGTGTGCATTGGAGTGGACAGTCTTGGGTGATGTTATAAAGAGAGAACTTAAGAGAATGGTAGAATCAAAAACTATTCGTCACAGCCATGGTATCTGAAGAAGTGATCTTTTACTCTTGAAAGCTTTTACCCTGAAAATCTTGTTGGACTGAAAGGTGCCACTGGACTGCTGTTGTACTGCAGACCAATATGGCTATCTACTTGAAACATAGCCACTCTATACCTGAAGTCCCCTATAGCAAGTTGACAATTTGACACACATCCCTTGAATGAAACAAAGAGCCTATTTCTAAACAGATCTTTTGAAGCATGAGTGTGAGTAACAGCTGAAGACACTAGGCAAGGAAGTTAATGGACTCATCCTTTCATCAAAGCCCCTGAAAAACTTAACTGCTTAAGAGTCATACTTGACAAAATGGAGGTCACGGGTCTTCCAATGTCTTTTAAATAGTGGCAATTCTGACTGAGGGAATGTGTTAAATTTCTTGGAAAATCTACTATTTTGATAAGCTACAATAGAATATAATTATTTCTGCATATATTATTGTATTTAAGTAGTTTATTTGATTGCTGGAATAATTAGAACAAATTTTGTAATTATAAAAGTTTTGGGTTGAGTTTTTATTTATCAAAGTGTAATAAGAAATATTGATTACATATTTTTGTATATTTGATTGCTGGTCAGTTAAAATAAGAATGGCACTGTAATCAATACTTTTCATGGATTGGATCCTGCCAGTATTGCTGCTGGAAAAAGAGGGAGGAGACCTCTGAAAAGGCTACACCGGAAATCATAGGACCCACATAGATGACAGGTGCATAAGATTAAGGCTGCAATTGGGAAGAGAACTGAGAAAAGCTAGTAAGATCCAACACATTATGAGTGTTTATGCATGAGCAGGTTGCTAGGAGAGAAATGATTTAAGGAATGCCGAGGGGGAGGAAGATCTGAAATTTACAGCTGATTGAAAGAATTAATCTTTGTCTATTCTAATGGGGGAGCTGATGCTGCTTTAGGGACCAGAACTTGCTTCCTGCTTGCCTCACTCTGAACAAATTGCACCATAAATCTCATGCATCCCTCCTTCCTGAAAACTCACAAACTGGGCATGAAAGAAATAGTATCCTATTGCCTGTCCTTCCACCAGGTAATATCTAGAGAACTGGGGTTCTATTGAGGTATGGCTAATACCTGTTAAGAGACCTATTTTTCCATGAGTTTGTCTAGTCCCCTTTTTAAAGCCTTCTGTACCACTATCAATCATCACTACCACTTGTGGAAGAATTCTATAAGTAAAGAGAAGCACTTTCTATTGTTTGTCTTAAATCTACTGCTAATCAGTAACATTGACTGATCTCGCTCTATTTTCAAGTCATAATTATATACACTTCTATTATTCCCCTTTTAGTTGTTTTCCTTGAATGAAAAAGCTTCCAGCTTTCACCCTCACAGTAAAGCCCCTTCTATCCTGGGACTCACTGTCATCTGCCCTGTCAACCTGATTTGGATTTGAATTGAAACTAGGAATGTGTTATTCAGTTACAGGGTTTGGTAAAAATACCAAATTTTACCCGATTTAGTAAAATCTGGCATTACCAAACTCATTCTAGTATTGCTGAAGTGATTTGGTAATACTGAGGCGAAATTTACCACTGCAGCCACTCAGGGCTGGTGCGCCCATTGAGACCAGGTAGGCTCTGGCCTTGGGCGCGAGGGCACTGGGGGGGCGCAGGAGGGGGTGTTGGGGGCAGAGGAGCACGCAGTGGAGCTGGTGTGGCTGGCTGCAGCTGCTGCTGCAGCCAGCCAGCCCCGTGCTCCTGCTGCTGCCACCGCCACACACCCCAGCCAGGCACAGCCTCCGCGCACCGCCCCAGCAGCGGCTCGCAGCTTCTGCGCTCGGCTGGGACATGTGGCGGCGGCAGCACAGAGCTGGCTGGCTGGCTGCAACTGCTGCTGCAGCCAGCCACGCCAGCTCTGCTGCGCATTCCTCTGCGCCAGCTGAGCGCAGAAGCCGTGAGCCGCTGCTGGGGCGGCGCACGGAGCAGCCTCCACACGCCGCCCCCGCAGCGGCTCGCAGTTTCTGCGCTCGGCGCTCCTCCACACGCCGCCCAGCCCCCTGCAGCGCGTGATGACATGTCATCACGCAGTCCGTGGTGTGCGCGCGCACAGAGTGCATGCGCACGCCACTGCAGGCGCCAGAACCTCACAAAAAGCAAAAAATGTGTGTAGAAATCGGGGTAAATTGAAGCAGTATGGAGACAGAACCTTCAGGGTACAATTCTGTGGAAAAAATCCTTAGTCTTTGCCTCAGTGTTGACTAACTCTGCTAGGAGTTTAGACTTTTGGTGGACTCTGATCTCATGATGGTATTGCTCTCAGCTTCACTGACACACAAAAAACCCTTACCATGTTAAGGTGTATATATCCAAGAGGAGAAGTCACATCAGAAAGTAGATTAAATTAGAGGTTTTCTAATAGAGAATTATTCCTGCTGTAGGGTTTGTGAAATTCTTACCTATCTGCCATTTGTGTAAAGATATATATGCTATCCCTCAACCACCAGATATATAATATATATAATATATAATACCAACAATAAAATAGATTCAATTTCAAAATAATTTCAACAGTCTACAAACCAATCCTCCTTTTCTACCTCATTCCCATCCTGCTGTCTCTTTTAGATCTTACAATTTGTTTTTTTTCTGTTAAACCTAGGCTTTGAAGCTCCACCATGGCCTCAGCACCCATGAGCCTGGAAAATCAGATCCAGTGCCCCATCTGCAATGACTACTTTAAAGACCCAGTGGTCCTGGACTGTGGACACAGTTTCTGTCAGGGCTGCATTGAGTTCTGTGAGAATATAGACGATATAGTGAGCTTGAAGTGTTCTGTCTGCAATGCCAAGTACCAGAAAGGGGATTTCCGGCGCAACTGGCAGCTGGCAAGTTTGGTAGAACAAATCAAACTCCTGCTGCTGAATCAAAAAAATCCAGAAAAAGAATTTGATTTGTGCCACAAGGAAAAAAACTGCCTCTTCTGCAAAGAGGATGAAAAAATTATTTGTTGGTTTTGTGAGCGATCCCCAGAACATAAAGGGCACTCTATACTTCCCCTGCAAGAGGCTGCTCAGCAATATAAGGTAGGAAGTAATCTGCATCCTCACTAGTAGAATCCTTTTATCTTCTATGAAAGATTAACTTTCTAATATTTATTTACTTTATTTATAAATTGCTTTACTCACTGAGATTCAAGGCGGATTATTCAGTATAAGTCAATGCAATCAAATAGCATGAGATGTTTAATAAGCAATACAGTAGGAATATAATACGGTAGGACTAGGATTACAACAATTAGAAACAATACAAAAAAAATTAGACCTGATATGTCAAACAAAGCAGAAAATGGTATTACAAAAGTAGAAAGCAATTCAGTAAAAGCAGGATAATACATACAATAAATACACAATACATAGTACACACAGTGGTATAGACTACAATCTTGTTCCCTTTATAAAGTGCCCTTCCCAGACCATTTCATTAGACCACAGCCCTACTACCTGTATAAAAATGCCATCCTAGACAATTCTGTTCAACATGTTTTGTGGAATGACAGGAGAGTGGGGGCCTTCCTGAACTTGTCAGTCAGGCAAGTCCATAAGGTAGTCCCCACCTTATGGAAGTTATGGGTAGTTATCAATGGGTTAGCAAATTATCAATGGTTATCATCAATGGTTATCAAGTTACGGGTAGTTATCAAGTAACTTATGGAGAGTCATCAGTCTCACCCATTTGCAAAGTGGTACATTCAAAAGGCTTTGCTCAGATGAGAGAAATTGTTGCAGCAGGAGAGGCAGTCCTGCAAATATGAGAGTTCAAAACCACGGAGGACTTTGTATATGATACCAATATCTTGAATGGAACTTGGTAACTGATAGGTAGTGAATGGAGTGACTGCAAAATGGGTGTAATATGAATACTTTGCCTAGATCCTGATAGTAACTGAGCTGTGACATTCTGCACCAATTGGAGTTTCCAAGTTGACTTCAAGGGCTGACCAATGTAGAGTGAATTACTTTATTCCAGTCTCAAGGTCACCAAGACATAGACCAGATCAGCCAAATCAAAGTAGGGAGCCATCTTCCAGGCTAAATTCATCAGTGGGAAATGTTCGTTTCAGTTCATTAGTTCGGGTTCGTCGGCAGCATCGAACCGTGAACCGTGGGTTCGTTATTTTTTTGGAGAGTTCGTGCCCGTGTCTACTTACCACTGAAGTACAGCATTTCAAATGTTCAAACATATTATCCAATTTATCTTTATAACAGCTCAATAAAATACGCCAGTATTGTATAGAAAGGAATGGGGGCTACAAAAACAGTGGCTTATTGTAAGGCCTCCAAAGAAAGTTGAGGTGGCATTTGAAGTAGGCACTTTTTGGCACACAGTCCATACAGCAGCATTGTTGGTGGAGGGGGGTAGAGTATGCTTGCTTGCCTTTAATGCCTTTGTTTACTTCCCCGCTGGTGCCCAGCAATTTCCCCTTCACCAATTGCAGTCAGCACTCAGCAGCACTCACCCCACTGACCCTGAGGGTCCCTTGCAGGGAGTGAATTCATGAGCAGGGCAACACCAGCCACAGCTCCAAGGATCTTGGCAAGAATGTAGAATGCTCTGTCCTCAGGATTCTGGGTCTGTGGATCTCCTCATGAGCCAGAACTTCTCCTCTAGATATTCACTGAATAAGATCTGAAGTATTGGAGCAGGCAGGGTCTGGAGCCCGTTCTAGCCCTCAAGGTTGTAGCCTTGTGAACTGATTGCACCAGCAAGGATCTTTGCTTATCCCAGAGCTAAAGTATCCTGAAGGGTGAAAAGCTTCAACTGTTCCTGGGCTTCGCCTTCCCAGGCTTTGATTGAGCTCTGATCCTGTGCATTTAAGCAGAGATGTACATGCTTGATCTACATTCACATCGTGATCTGGTTCAGTAGCTGGAACATGAGCTGCCAGCCTGGCACGTCTCCATCTCTGTATTGCCTCTTCATGAGCCCACTATCTCTGTTGCTCTCTCTTGTTGGATGAGAAGTTAGAAGACTGGTAGTCCAGGACCTGGCCCTACAACTGGGGACTGGCTGCTTGGGATTCTGGCATGTTGGCAGCATTGCCAGGATCTGAGCCTTCAGTGATAAGTCTGATGCCCCAGATCTGGAAGAGGCTCTGGGTCTGGATGGGGTCCAGTCATGCTGGATGTTACCTGGGCCACCTAGTCATCCTTCAGGTTCTGGCTCCTCCTGTTCCCAAGTCTGTCTCAGACAGGTTTATGACAGAGAACACCACTTTCCAGAGAGAGAGAGAGGTGTGGAAGCCCAGCAAAAAGGTCCATGGTCACTGCTGGGTTGAAGTGGGAAATCTTGGGTAGGAAGGGACTGCTCCAAGCAGGCACTTTGGTGCATTTCCCCAACTGAAGAGCATGCACTTTGTAATGATTTCAAGAAATGGGTGCATGTGTCTTTAAATGTTTGGTGAGCTAGGTGAAGAGTGGGGGTGATGAGTGAGTGATATGATTGGTTGATGACAGAGAGTGGGCGGAGTGAAGGCAGTTTTCAGTTATTGAGGGAGAGAAAAAGATTCAGTTGGGACAAGAGAGGCGAGCTGTGTGCAGCCTGTGTGTGTTCATGTATTTGTGAGGGAAAGGCAACCTGAGTGGAAGCCTGAACTAAGAGCGGAACCACAAGTGACACCTGACACAGGCTGGACACTTGTCAGCTTCCCTCAAGTTTTGATGGGAAATGTAGGCATTCTGGTCTCGCAGCTTCGCTCTCTGACTGCTGTCCAATGGACTTTTCAACTGTCACTTGTCCAACATTCCGCCAAACTGCCTACATTTCCCATCAAAACTTGAGGGAAGCAGACAAGTGTCCAATCTGTGCCTTTTGTCACTTGTGGTTCTGCTCTGAGTGTGTCTGTGAGACTATATATTCATTCTCTTTGAAGCAGGCAAACTGTGTGTGCGCCTGAGAGAGAAAGAATTGAGAGTGAAAAGAAAACAGGCTAGCTGTGTGCTGTCTGAGGAGTTCTCTGTGAGAGAAATATTGAGTCTAGTGAAGGAGGCTAACTGTGTGTGAAGCCTTAGAAGAGATCTGTGTGAATGAGTTTATAGGAAGTAACTTTAAGAACTAAGAACTACTTTTATGAAACCAATACGCTTCTTGAAAAATAAACATTTATTTTGTTTTGTTATATCCCAGTGTAGCTGTCATTGCTATATCCCATTCCTATCCTCAGGGCCACATAGAACCACGAAGGAGCCTGACGCTTAAACACGTTACCAAAGGGGAAATTTGAATAAAATATTTTGGAATAATATATTCCTGGTGGCAGCAAACTACCCAGAGGGTGTAAGGGGAAGATTAAAAGAAAAATCTACCCCAAAGAAAGTACAGGTCATAACACACTTGCTAGGCACAAACCTCCTCAAATACTGCCATTTCCTCCAGTTCTACCTCTGAGACAACTGCATTGGTGTCTGGTGAAGCATTGTGCCAGGGGTTGCCAAGGATGGGGAGACATTCAGGAGGGACAAAGTACTTGGACAAGGAGCAGCAGGTCAGCCTGGCGGCTCCATCCTTCTCATGCTGAGGGGCAAGAAAGCACTGATGGGGATTATCTGTATGCAACAAGTGTAACTGAGGCTGGCTAACCTTGCTGGGGTGGCATCCTATACTGCAGCCTATACTGCAGCCCAGAGAGGAGCTGCTGCCGCCGTGCCGCCGCCGCCATCCTATGCCGGAACTTCTCCAGGTAGCTCTGAGCCCAAGATGCTCAAGCCCCTCACCCCCCCCAATTATTTTCTTAATGGCAAGGCAGGTACAGAGTTTGGTACCCCAGGCTAGTCATTATGCTTTTAAAGACACAGGGACCTGCCAGGAGAAGGCAGCATCCCTCTGCCATGTGTCCCCTCAGGCTCCTGTGCCTCTTCTGCCACCCCCCAAGTCCTAATGTTCTTCTTACTCCCTGCTAGGGTTGCCAAGAGGGCTGGAGTACATCACATCCCTCTCATAGAGGCTTAATGTCTAGAAATGGGGAGATGAAGCTTTTTCTGACATAGCATCCCCTTGTAAATAACATCCCATTAATTCTCTGTTAAAGGGACAGAGCACTTTTTTCCCTCCAGGCAGTTGGCAATTCTCATTAGTGCTTCTCTTGCTGTGTGGGAGGGCTGTCTCATAACATACACAATGTCAAGTTTGTTGAAGAAAATACAAATTAAGACTCCATTTAGCAGGAGAGACTCTCAGAGCCACTGATGACAGTTAGCAGTTACCCAGTTTGTTTTTGCAAACTCTGAGGCGTGAGGGGAAGGCAGGGCACTTCCAGAAGGAGACTTGGGACAGCTGCAAGATTTTTTAACCTCCCAGAGCGAACAGGAGGTGATTGAAAGTCTGTGTCTTTACTAAGTTCTGTTCCTCTACATTCTGAGAGTTGAACTTAAAGGCCGTGTTTCACCATATTTTTCTCCTGTAATAGTACAATTTTCAATATAATTTGTTTAACAACTATTCTGTAAACAATTAGAGCATCAAACACCATTAAGATTATAATCTACTCATTAAGAATTTAAAACAAATATTACACATTTTTGTATATAATCATTCTTCCTACTCCTTCAGAATTCTACATAAAATTGCCCATGTGCAAACAAGGACAATCATTAAAATGATTAAAATGATAACAAATAAGTAAGTAATAAGATAGACAAAGGGTTGGAAAACTGTTGGAAGTCAAACAAAAGGGGGGAGGAAACGGAGGGGGTTAGAAATAGGAATTTACAAGGGGGAAATATTTGTACTAAATGATCATATGTTCTAATCCAATAAAAAAAAATTTAAGAAAAGACAATCATTAAAATGAGTTGCCCAAGGGCCAACTCTTTTTAATGATTGTTCTTTCATGCTCATTGCAAAACATAGTTGAATGAGAAACTGAAGCCTCTTAAATTGAAATTATAGGTATTACAGGAATTCTTGGAATAAATATAACCTGGCCTGGTGCATAGCCTGTAATTATTGTCCATCTGATAATGTAGTTATAAAAATGTCTTACCTCCAGTCTGGTTCCATTGCATAGTGTTGGTGGACTCAAATTTTGCAAACATATAATAGATGGGTCCCCAAACTTTCTGACCCTATGGGCACCTTTGGAAATCTGACACAGGGTGATGGCCACAAATAACAAAATGGCTGTTATAGAGGGGTGAAGCACACAGAAACACACACAGAGGAAGCTGAATTGCCTGGGTAATTTTTAAAAAATACACTGGAAAAGAGGAGTGAGAGAGAAAATAAAACAAATACTGTGGTGGCAACTGCCACTGAATTTGCACAGCCTATCAGAACTCAATCAGAAGCCCTGCTGGACAAGAGGCACGCCTGGCTCCATTTGGAGCCCAAATTGGTCCGCTGTGAAGCTTGGGAGTGCTCCTGGGCCCTGCACAATGATGTCACTTCCCGGAAGTAATGTCATCATGCAGCCTGGAGACAGCTCCCAGGAGGCCTGTTCCCCCATCTCCCCCCACTGGCCAGGTAAGTGATGACACTGGGTGGAAGGTGGCAGTGGGGGAACCCCCACCCCCACTGGAGGACTTGGGATCCTTACCATTCCCTATTGTATCTGTTTCTGTTAATGTCCTGACTGTTATTCATTATTGTACTTTGCTCAGTGAATGTTTCGTTGCAAGTGTGCATGAACACAAAGGTCAAGATGAGTGCTGGGTCCCCTCTAGGGTTGCCAGGTCATCCTGCCCTCTCAGTGGGAGGGAGGACCTGACGCTTACCTTGTCCTTGCTCCTGGCATGCTCCGTGTATGCACAGTCCTGTACCAGCGCGATGACATCACTTCTGGGAGGTGATGTCATTGTGCAAGGTGGGGAGCCTGCGCACAATTTGCTTTGGGCCATTATGGTCCCCAAATGGGCCATTTGGGGCCCAAATCGGCCCGCTGTGAAGCTCAGGAGTGCTCTCAGGGCAGCATCTGGGAGGCTTGCTTTACACCTTCCCCCACCAGCCAGGTAAGTGGTGCCAGGGGTGAAAGGTGGGAGCAGGGGATTCCCCACCCCTACAGGGGGAATGGGATCCCTATTCTCCCCACTCCCGCTGGGAGGGTAAGAGGAGAGTCAGTTTGGGGTAGTGGTTAAAAGTGTGGGACTCGAATCTGGAGAGCTGGGTTTGATTCCCTACTCCTCCACTTGAAGGTAGCTGGGTGACCTTGGGCTAGTCACAGCTCTCTGGAGCTCTCTCATCCCCACCCACCTCACAGAGTGTTTTGTTGTAGGGATAATAATGACATACTTTGTAAACTGCTTTGAGTGGGCATTAAGTTGTCCTGAAGGGTGGTATATAAATCAAATGTTGTTGTTGTTTTTGTTGTTATCTGGCAACCCTAGGGAATGGTAGCAGAAATTTTTTGGCATGTTTAGCAGCATGGAAAACTCCCTAGTAGGCCCATATCTACATCAGCAGATGGTACTCAAAACTGTAGTGTTTAGTCCCTGTCCCTAACAAGACATCTCTCTGGGCTATTTCTTATGACACAGTCCTGTAATCTGGGTAGAAATCCCTCTTGAATAATTCATTTTTGCATCATTTGTGGAAAGCCAGGAGAGTGGGGGCTCACCTCAGGCAGGCCATTCCGTAAAATGGGGGCTACCACAGAGAAAGCACGTGTGGGCAGCTGTTGATTTTGCCCAGCTGCAGGGTGGAATCTGGAGAAGGCTCTGACCAGATGAGCAAAATTGCCATGACTGAACATAGAGGGAGAGATAGTTGCACAGATAAGAGGGGCCTAGGCCATGAAATGGCTTTGAATGTGATAGTCATCATGACCTTGAATTGGGCCCAGTAACTGATAGGAAGCCAATGGAGTGAAAGCAGAATGTGAGTGATATGCATGCTCCATCTAGCTCCTGAGACTAAACAAGCTGCAGCATTCTGCACCACCTGAACTGAACCTTTTAGCTGATTGGTAACCAATGGAGTGTCAGCTGACTGCAGCTAGCTCGTGATAACCAATTGAGCTGCAGTGTTCTGTACTAGCTAGAGTTTCCAAATTGTCTTTAAGAGTATGCCTATGTAGCGTGCATTACAACGTTCTTCATGCAGGAGCAGCATGTCAAGTAGGGTTGCCAGGTCCCTTTACCCTCCCAGTGGGATGTGGGGCCCAGCAGTCACTTTTGGCTATCTTTGCGCATGTGAACTCGCAGGGGGTGCGATGACATCATGTCTTTGAAGTCAAACATTACCGTGCCATCTCTCTGTACAGTAAACCTCTACAAAATAAGAAAGCCTGACCTTTTGTTTTCATTTCAGGGTAAATTTTGTGACTGCCTTGAGATCCTGAGGAAGGAGAGAGAAGAAATTCTGGCCTACAAAGCAGACACAGAAAATCAATGCCAAGGACTGCTTGTAAGTCTTGTTTTCTCTGAGAAGTCAACAGAAACTTACATCAATATCTGGAAATTGAACATAAAATGAAGAGTCAAAGCACAGGGCACTAACTAGGAATGCCCTGATCTTCCCTAGATGACTTAATAGTGTTAGTTGCCACTTTATGGCAAATGACAGATACTTTTGTTTAGCAGTAACCAGGGCTTTTTTTCAGCCAGAACACAGTGGAACAGAGTTCCGGCACCTCTTGAAAATGGCTGGTGGCCCCGCCCCCTGATCTCCAGACAGAGAGGAGTTTAGATCGCCCTCCGTGCCACAGTGCAGAGGGCGATCTAAACTCTCCTCTGTCTGGAGATCAGGGGGCGGGGCCACTGGCCATGTGACCATTTTCATTGACGGTGATTTAAACTTTAAAAAAACTTCTCCCTTGTTCCAGCTGACCCAAAGTGACATCATTGCATGGTCCCGGAAGCATGTGCACACTTTGTGCATGTGCATGTGGTACCACAGGCACCACCTCCCACCAGGAGTTGCCCCTTGTGGTGGCAACCCACTGAGCTCCACCACCTCTTTTCCCAGAAAAAAGCCCTGGCAGTAACACTAGGCATGCTTCCGTGGGAGCTGGGTCTCTCCTTCTCTGCACATTTCACTTAACATGCAGAGGGGCCATGTGTAGAGGGCTTCTGTATACCCTCTCATGATGATATCCTAATCACAGGAGAACCTGAGGCAGAAGACTGGCAAATCTATATTAAATACTTACAAAATTATCATCTGCAGGCATTCACCATAAGGAGAAGTGTACCTTTCAGGACCTTTGAAATTGTATGCCTGGGACACAAGATTAATGAAGCAGGCTTACATCCAGTAGTGTGTGCCATTACTGAAGCACCATCACCAAAATCAGTGTTGGAACTGAAGTCTTTGCTGGGTTTACTAAATTGTTATGCATCAAGATTTTTACACCTGCATCTCTATAGTTGTCTAAAGCACTGGGGGCGGAACTACAAGTGACAAAAGGCACAGATTGGACACTTGTCAGCTTCCCTCAAGTTTTGATGGGAAATGTAGGCGTCCTGGTCTTGCAGCTTGGCTCTCTGTCTGCTGTCCAATGGACTTTTCAACTCTCACTTGTCCAACATTCCGCCAAGCTGCAAGCTTGAGGGAAGCTGACAAGTGTCCAACCTGTGCTTTCTGTCACTTGTGGTTTCGCTCTGGGCTTGCCCTGAACATAGAAAAGGGGCAGCTAAAGGTGTCCCTCCCACTCACTTTCAGATCTAGAGAACAGAAGTCCAAAAGTACAGGTGGGGGGAGCAGCTCGATCAGATTCATAAGAAATAATTACCAAAATTCATTAAAATGCAAAATAAGGTTCCCAAGCACCCTTTTAAAATAGTTCATCCTAAAAGAAAAACCTTGATTAGGTGAGATCATTTCAGATTCTGGTCACAAAGAGAATGGTGGTCATCCTATTATATAAAAGGCAAGTCATATTCCAGACAACTCACTTCTTATCCTGGTGCACCTCCAGAGGGTGCCACTGTGGCAGAAAGTCCAGGTGAAGAAGCCCATGCCTCTAGAGAGCACACCGTAGTGGGAAGCGTAGGTGAGGCAGCCCATCTCTCCCTCCTGCCCCCCACTTTCTCCTGGCAGAGATTGGGGCAGGGAGAAGGCACCAATGCCCAACTGCTCCCCTGCTTTCACCCTGCAGAGATTGAGATACAGAGCAAGAGGCAATGCCCATCCCTCCTTCACCCGACTGGGATCAGGCGTGGAGCAGGCAGCAATGCCTTCCTCCCATTGCCTAGCTGGGATCAGGAGCAGTGCAGGGGGCAATGCCCACCCCCCTTAACCTGGCGGGAATCAGGTAAGGAGTAGACAGCAATACTCCCCCTTCACCTGGCCGGGATCAGGAATGAAGTAGGTGGCAATGACTGCCCCCTTCACCCGGCAGGAATCAGGTGCAGAGCAGGCAGCAATGCCTTCCCCCCTTCACCTGGCCACGATCAGGCAGTTGCTGCTCTGATTGTAGTACTCCATGTGAAACATGTAAGACTGAGATTGCTGGGTATGACATAAATTGACGTAGGACATATGCCTCTATGCCCTTGATAAAGATCCAATGAAATGCATGGTTTAAACTACTGATCCACCATTGAGCAAAGGCTAGGGAATCAGCAACAGTGTCCCTGGGAGGAGAAGGTCTTCCTCAAGAGAATTTACTTTGTCTTGATTCAGCTCTTCTTCATCAAACATCTTGGTAGAATACTTAACTTGGAGTGCTTTTTGCTCCCCAGAAATACACATGGGAGAATACCTGCAAAGAAAGAAAATAATATTGTTACTTTTTCATCTCTAAATCAAAAAGAGCACACAGCTCACAGGAAGTAAAGCCGTATATACAACAATCAGTGCATGCGATATCACAGTCCCAAAGGGTAGAGAAGGAAACGGAACACCACATGTCTTCTAGACACTTCCAAATCGTAGGCGTTCACTGGTGGTAAATGGTATGAACAGCAAGCAGCAACAATATGAAAATGATGAATTTAATGAGGTGAGTATGACCAGTCCTGGTAAACAGTATAGTAGTTACAAAACGCCACTCACATTCCTCAAAACATCAAGCAGTAACGTTTTCTGCTGGCTGACGCTGTAGATGGCAGCGGAGATTAGCAGCAGCAGTCCTGGTAGACAGTGTAGCAATACAGAACGTCATGCGTCTTCTTAAGAATACCAAGCAGTAACATTTCCTGCTGGCAGACGCCATGGATAGCAGTGGTGACTGGCAATGGCAATGAGCTTTGCCGGCTTATTCGATTTCACTTGTTTCAAACTACTTCCTTCATCAGGCCACTAAACCTATAACAGAACTGCAGCAAATCAGCTACCCGAACCGTTAAAATTACAAAATATATCCAAACTAAAGTTGTCTACTTACAGTCATAGCTAAATCCAATGGAATATCCTCCAGCTCCGTAAAGTCACGGTGGGGTAATTAATTGACCTTTTCCCTTAATTATATAGCAATTCACTCCGAGATCCACTTAAAGGTCCCTTTTCAATATAGGAACGCACAGTCACCCTCTTATATATAACCCTTCCCATGGAAAATAATCCTATATGGCTGTAATAGCACAAAATATTCATATCCTGAATTACATACACCAGTAAGGTACATGAATAAATTACAGTGATAAATATGTATGCATTCCAATAAATATACAATAAATGTTAAAAATTAATAGAAAGTAAAATTCATACCTCGCAGGGACATCGTTAAATCCTAGAATTACAAGAAATATACATGAAGGGTGGAATATACATACAATATCCAATAAATAGTCAATAAATAAACACTGTATTTATAAAAGTTCAATAAATAACACCAAATTCATAAAAAACATTTAAGTGATCATAAGAATGCTGAATAATCTAATTCATTATTAAGTTCATGGGGGGTTAGGGTATTGAGTTTGAAAATCCACCGTGCTTCCGCTTATAATAAGAACCTGTTGGCATAACCTGAGTCTTTTAAAACCTCCAGTACTGAGAATTTCAGCTCCCTTTCACTCTTGTGGTAAGTTTGAAAATGCCGAGAAAGAGGGGCCTCTGGGTTTTGCGTTTTTATTTTAGATATGTGCTCCTGAATCCTAAGACGGATTGGGAGTGATGTACTCCCTATGTATAGTAAAGTGCATGTGCATCTGATAAGCTAGACTACATTTGGAGTGGCACACGTAGAAAAACCTTTAGAAAAAAGGGCACGGCCTAACACTGGATGAGTTATATCTTTCAAATCAATGCTAAGCGGGCAGATACTGCAGTGACCACAGGGGAAATGTCCCCTGGGCAGAGTAGAACTGTCTGCCTGTACCTTTAAATCGGAGTGAACCAGCACTCTTAGACTCCTGGTTCGTCTAAACCCAATCTGTGGTGGAGAGTCGCATCCAGGAATGTCTTGTAAAATATGTCAGTTCCTATGTATAATCTTCGATATTTTCCCAGAAAGGGAAGAAAAGTCCAAAGCCCAAGTGATTCTGTTTTCTTGTATTTTAATAATGCCCTCCGTGAGGTCCTATCAGCCTTATTTCTAGCCAGCTCTATCACGTGTTTAGGGTAACCACGCGCTCTGAATGCTTCACTCATATTTTCAGCTACTCTAAGATAGTCATTTCTTTGTGATGTATTTCTTTTTATCTGCAAAAATTGACTATAGGGTATTTATTTATTTTATTTATTTTTTCAATTTATATACCGCCCATCCCCAGGGACTCTGGGCGGTGAACAGTTAAAATCGATAAAAACAAAAACTAAAATCAATATACAAATAATAAAACAAATTAACAAGGTGAGAAAACAATAGACTGTGCTGAGATGACTAAATTGATGTCTTTGATCAGAGAAAAGACACTAGATGAATATCTGGTTACTTATTAGACTTTTTGTGAGAAACAGAAACAAATGAATGAATGATTTGTGCTTTTGAAGATCAGGGAAAGGAAAGGAATGTTTAGATAGAATGGAGTAATTTTCATTTATGGTAATTTTAGAGTTAGAGCGTAATATCTAATATTTCTATACCTTTTTGTTCTTTTTTCTTTAATTTCTAGAATTATGTTCTTTCTTTTTTGTATGTTTCTTTTAATTAACTTGTTTAAAATTCCAATAAAAATATTACAAAGATGGTCTTTAAAGGCCATTCTAAGGATGAGTCTAAGAATTCTAAGGATTAGGAAAAGCCAGAAGTGCCTATTCTATGCAATCCTCATCCTTCTGATATCACAAGAATTGACTGTTCCTGACCATGGGCTGCTTTCCCCCTTTTTGTCTACTTGCCACAGGAGCAAACAGAAGCAGCAAAGCAGAAAACAGTGGCTGAGTTCAGACAACTCAGCCAGTTTTTGGAGGAAGAGGAGAAACTTCAGCTGGGCAGGATGGAGGAAGTAGAAAAAGAGATTGCAAGAAAAAGGGATGAACAGCTGGCCAAAATCTCCCAGGAATTCTCCTCTCTTGAAAGTCTCATCCAGGACATGGAAGAAAAAGAGCAGCAACCAGCAATTGAATTCCTGCAGGTAAGACTGGCAGGAACAGACCTGGTGCTTTCCCAGGTGAAAGCTGGCTGCATGCCTTTGTGTGCACCTTTCACCTACCTAAGAAGTGGGGTCCCAGCTGATGGTGCTTGAAACTTGGTATATGTACAGGAGCACCCAGAAGAAACAGGACAAAGCATTCAATTTAGTGTGGCCTATTATGAATTAGGCATTTCTATTTCATGTTGATAGAGTCTGTTGTCCCCTTTTCCATGCTGCTAACGACAGCCCCGGTGCCAGGGTTTCTGGCGCTGGAGGCCAGTCTCATGTGCATGCTCTGCATGCGCACACACCCTGGACCACGTGATGACATCATCACATGATGATGTCATCATGCCCCCTTCCATGGCACCTGGTGTCCCCTCTGAGCAGGGGGGAATGTGCCCTTCCCACCCTTTCTGTAAGGGCAAGATGGTGGGTGCTGTTTGCTGCCACTGCTTTGGACCACAAGGGGCAGCTCAGATGCATATTCTGAGCTGACAGGTTTGAGCTGCATGGTGCACCCCTATCCATGGGCACCTGCTGCCCCCCGCTGAGCAGGGGGGAATGGGTCCCTCGCCCTCACACCCTTTCTGTGAAGGCCGGACGGTGGGTGCTGTATGATGCTTCAGCATTTGGCAAGGAGGGACAGATCAACTACTGTTGCACATAAAATTGTACATCACGGTGGCCCCTGCCAACGGCAGACGCTGTCCCCTCTGGGCAGGGGTGAATGGGTAATGCCATGACCAGTCATGTCCTTTCCGCAAAGGCAGGAAGGTGTGGTGCTGCCAGCTGAGGCTGCTTTCTGCCACAAGGAACAGCTCTGCTGCTGTTGCTGGTGTTAGTGTGGCACTGCATGGTACCCCCCCTTTCCATGGGCACCTGCTGCCCCCTCTGAACAGGGGGCAATGGGTCCCTTGCCCTCACACCCTTTCTGTGAAGGCAGGAAGGTGGGTGCTGTATGATGCTTCGACTTTTGGCCCTGAGGGACAGATCAACTGCTGTTGCACATAAAATTGTACATCGTGGTGTCCCCTGCCAACAGCCAAATTCTGGGCAGGGGTGAATGGGTAATGCCACCACAACCAGTCATGTCCTTTCCATGAAGGCAGGAAGGTGGGTGATGCTGGCAACAGCCTCCACTGTGACACAGGGGGAACGGACAAGCCTCTGTCGCAGCAGTCTGCGCACTCCTTCAGGGTGGATGTTGTGTCCCTCTGTCCCAGTCCTGCTGCGCAATGCAGCCAGGAAGCCTCGGGCTCGACCCTCCTCTCCCACCCAAGTACATGGTCCCTCTTCTCACCTTGCCCTCTCCGGAACACTCAGTCCCCTCCCAACAACCTCTCCGGTCCTGTCCTATTCCATCCTTTCCGCAAAGGCAAGAAGGTAGTTGATGCTGGCTGCCACCACAGAGTTCCTCAGTAGGATCCTGGGAGGCAGCCTCGCGGCTGTTGGGATCTTCTGACTTCACGACCCTCTTTTGACCTGTCCCTCTCTGGAGCACTCTGACCCCTCCAAATGACATCTCCTCTCCCTCCTGTCCTTTCCGTGAAGACAGGAAGGTGGGTGCTGTTGGCTGCTGCAACAGAGTAGCTCAGTGGGAGCTTAGGAGGAGGCCTCGTGGCTGTTGGTGGATCTTCCCACTTCCCCTCCAAATGACATCTCCTCTCCCTCCCGTCCTTTCTGGCGAGGCAGGGAGGTGGGTGCTGTCGGTTGCTGCTGCACTGTTCCTCAGTGGGACCCTCGGGTGAGGACCTGTGGTTGCTAGGGGATCAGGCCCCCATTCGAATGACACGTCCTCTCTCATCCACGCCGGGAATGCCAGCATGCTCCTCTTTGACCTGGTGGGTGGACACATGGGAAGTACCACCGGCAAGCAGCCAGACCCCCTGCCCCCTTTATTGTTGTTTATTGCTTTTCTGGCCGAAGCCATAAGCCATACAAACACCAACAAAATATGAACTGTACACTTGAACAGACCCAATTCACACAGACATAACTCGTCATTATCACTTTAAACTATCTAAGCTCATGAAGATTTTGTTTCTTTATCACCGTGGCTAAAAAGGAAGCCACTATAGCAGAGGTTTGATTGTCAGGAAAGTTATCAGACAGTAGCACTGAGATTGCCCAAGGAAGGAAGGGAAGCTTTTCTTTTAACATAATAGGAATAATAAATCTCTCTCTTTCCTTACTCCACTTAGGGCAAAAAACTATTATATGATCCAAGGTCTCTAACTTTCCTTGTCCACAGTCACAAACTCGTTCAGAATAAGGGAGTCCAGAGAAACGACCAGAAAGCACTTTAGAGGGGAAGGAGTTAAGTCTAGCCAATGTGAAGGCTCTGCGTTGAGCTGGAATCTTTAAAGAATAGCAATAAGATGGAATAGCCTCTGGGGGTGAAAGTCCCAGGGATAAGCCCGAACATGTACGTCTGGCTCTCTGGAGAGTACTGCTGTAATCGAGATCCTTTAGTTTTAATTTTATAACTCTTAGGGCCTCATTTGACTGTAAAGATGTTATATCAATATCCAGAATTTTTAGTTTCTGGTTAATTAAATTAGTTCAGCTACTCTTATAGGTATCCTGCGGGATCAAGTGTGCAAAACCTACTTTCCCTGAATTGTCCTTGTAAATTTCCTTGTTCAAGAACAACTTAAAGGCTGTAATCCATGCTCTCTTCTCAATTGAGGGTTGGGCGAATTCGATTCTAAGTGCAGTACCTGCTACGCATCTCGGGACTGCCGCTATCTCCCTCAAAAATGTGTGTAGAGGGGTGTCAAGGTTGTCGGATACACCTTCAATCCACACTCCACACCCATAAAGTATCTGTGGGATAACCTTAGCATTAAAAATCCTAATGGCTGCTGGTATATGTTTTGCTCCTTTGGAGTAAAAGAATTTTTTAATTGCCATTGATGAAATGTTTGCAGCCTTCAGAGCAGCCTGAATATGTGGTTTCCATGATAGATTGTAGTTAAAAGTGATACCAAGATAACTAAAGGAGGGGACTCTCTCCAAAGCCCCTCCCAGTACTCTTATCGATTTGGGGCCGTTATGGAAGGACCTGGAAAATCTCAGGACTTTTGATTTAGCATAATTAACTTTAAGTTCCTCATTATTACAATATGTAATAAATGCGTTAATTAGTGATTTTAAACCTAGTTCTGTTTTGGAGATAAGGAGAGCATCGTCTGCGTATAAAAGAATCGAAATTGGAGTATTTGCTAGATAAGGGGGGTGTCTGGTATGTGATTTCACAAATGGAATCATGTCATTAATGAATAGATTAAATAAGGATGGAGCCAGCAAACAACCTTGTTTCACACCTTTATCGGTTTGAAAACTTGGAGTTAATTGACCCTGCCGGTTGTACCTAATTTGGGCGGAAGTGTCAGTATATAAGTTCGTTATTAAATATAAAAGTCTTTTATCTATTGTAGATTCTGACAATTTACGCCACAATCTACAACGATTAATAGAGTCAAATGCGGTCTTCAAATCCATGAAGGCCGCATAGAGTTTACCGCCGGGGGGTGCCAAATATTTGCTTGCTAGATGGTGTAAAACCAAACAATGATCCATAGTCGAGGCCCCTGTACGGAAGCCTGTTTGTTCAGGGTAGAGTACTGCTTCTTGATCCATCCAATCCGTTAACCTATCAAGAAGTTGTGCCGCAAAGATTTTCCCTGGAATAGAAAGTAGGCTTATAGGACGATAGTTATGAGGGTCGGACCTATTACCTTTCTTATAAATTGGGATTATAATTGAACGCTTCCAGTCAGATGGCATGGAACCTGAACTATTTATTGATGAAAATATGGGAGCTAAACAAGCCCCCCACCAATCAGGGTTCATTAGGAACAATTCAGGAGGGATAAAATCCGGTCCGGGTGCTTTGCCCCGTTTCAGACGTTTTATTATATTAGTTATTTGGCTTGGAGAGACCATTGGCCAAGTTCCAGTGTTCTCATTTGAAAAGCAAGGTACTGTGATAGTGGTTTGTATAGGTTCTTTTGTACTCTGAAAAAGGGCACTAAAATGAGAAATCCACTGGTGTGTGGTAATATCTAAGTTTTCATGTGAGTAAGTAGATGAATTTTTGACTAGCTTCCAGAAAAGCTTATGATCATTTTTTACTGTCGCTAGATGAAGGGATTCCCAGTCTTTCAAGGCTGCCAACTCTTTCTTCCTTTTAATGGTCTTCCTGTATTGTTGTTTAAGAAGTCTGATCTTTACAACTTCCTTCTGAAGACCTGTGATTTTAGCGACTCTAAACTGTGTTCTGATTAATCTCTTCAGCTTTCTACATTCCTCATCATACCAATTATTACCCCTTAAATTAGGTGCAACATTTTCTTGCTTAATAACCCTCTTATCTACAGAGAAGAAAGATGACAAACTCCTCATCAACATTCTATAATATTCCAAGCCTCCTTGCGTTTCATCTGAATGGCAGTGTTGTGCCCAGCATATATCAGGCTTTCCTTGATTAAGCAATTCAGCTATCTGGGACTTGATCTCATGGGACCATTTGATAGATTTCTTGAAAAGGGTCCGATCTTGGGGGGCCATAGTGATATAGGTGGGCATATCCATCTGCTGAGGTGTGAATTCAAGAATCAAAGGGAGGTGATCTCCCCCAAGATATTCACCTACTTCCACATTGGTGGTTAAGGAATGTAAGCTTGGGGATGCCAATAAATGGTCAACTACACTTAGACCATTAGAGGTAATGCAGGTGAAACAACCTGATCGCTTAGGGTTGACAGTGCCATTCAAAAGCACCAGATTTAACGTGACCGCCAGTGAGGCCAGATGCTTGCCGGCTGAGTTAATTTTGGGATCTCTAGAACATCTGGAAAACCAGGGAGATGGAAGAACTAAATCAGATGAGCCCAGCACCTTTGAAAGCAAGGCCTCATCATTACCTCCTATTCGTGCGTTAAAGTCTCCTGACAATATAACCAACGCTTTAGGGTATTCCTGCCCCCTAAAGGGGAGGTGGCTTGTTGCCGCCTTCCCGTGCCTGCCAGGCCCGGCGGCTGCCGTAATCACCCTACTTCCAGCCTGCGCTGGGAATACCAGTGCGCTCCACTTTGGACTGGCGGTTACAGGGGGATCTTCCCACGTACCCCTCCAAATGTCATCTCCTCTCCCTCCCATCCTTTCTGGCAAGGCAGGGTGGGTACTGTTGGCTGCCGCCACAGAGTAGCTCAGTGGGAGCTTCGGAGAAGGCCTCGTGGCTGTTGGTGGATCTTCCCACTTCCCCTCCAAATGACATCTCCTCTCCCTCCTGTCCTTTCCAGCAAGGCAGGGAGGTGGGTGCTATCAGCTGCTGCTGCACTGTTCCTCAGTGGGACCCTCGGGTGAGGACCCACAGTTGCTGGGGGATCAGGCCCCTGTCCGAATGACATATCCTCTCCCTCTCACGCCGAATACCAGTGTGCTCCTCTTTGGCCTGGTGGGTGGGCATATGGGGGGTGTCGCCGGCAAGTGGCCAGACCCCCCACCCCCTAAAGGGGAGGTGGCTAATCACCGCGTTCCTGTGCCCACCAGGCCTGGCAGCTGCCCTCAAAACCCACCTTCTCTACATTGGGCCAACATCAACCGGTGGCTCTAATTGTATCAAGTGGGAGTTTCCTGGGGGCCTCAGATTGGAGAGGGTATCACTCCAAGATCCCTTTTGCAATCTTGTCCAAACTTGGGTGATGGCTGTAGGAGAGCCTGCAAAACACTCCCCGGGAATATGGGCTCTCTACGTGCAACAGGGGCCATTCTGCTCCCCACAAACTGCGAACCGTGAACTGGTTCAGCAACAGAAAATGTTCGTTGTGGTTCGTGACCTCGGGATCATCGTCAGCACCGAACCACAAACCACACAGTCATTAAATTTTTTTGGTTCGTGCCCATGTAGAATGTACTATTATATCCCTAATATTGTTGGTTCATCTGAAACCTACACGTGGTCTGTCACTGCACCCTGGAATACCAGCTACCAAATGGCAATGTTTAAAAAAATGTTCATAATCACACTTGCTATAGGCATGCATTCAAATGCATATGTAATAGGGTCTTGTGTAAATTTCTCTTTAAAAAATGAGCCTCTACTGATTGAAAAGGCTCTTTGTCTTTCTGATTCAACCACTGTTATAGCTGAATCATTTTTCAAACTTTAATACCTAAGTAGTGTGTATGTTGTCATTGACCCATGCTACAGACTGTATGTGAGAAGTAACATGTGGGCTGTTAAGACCCAAATTCTTGAACACAGATCTAGCATAAAAAATAAGGTTCTTGAAGCTCCACTGGTTTTTTGTATTTGAGACTGTTTTGATGTATTTTGTTACCGTATGGCAGGGGTGGCCAAACTCTGGCTCGGCAGCCACATGTGGCTCTTCTAGACATATTGTGTGGCTCCTGGTGGTCTCTATCACCATGGCCATACATTTTATTTTGTTTTATTTCCCTCCATTCCCTCCTTTCTTTTCATGTCTTTCCCTCCCTTTCCTTCCTTCCTTCCTTCGTTCTTTCTATGCCTTTCATATTTTCAGTAAAAATGTTGGGGTTGCCATGTTTGACTTAGAAATACCTGGGGAATTTGGGGTGAAGCCTAGCAAGGATGTGACATCACTTTTGTGTTTCTCTTCCAAGTCAAAGGTAGGGTGATGGCTCTTCCCAAGCTCCACCCCTTCTGATGATGTCATTTCCAGCATACTGCATCAAAACCCTACCCCTTCCTGTGATGTCACTTACAGGACACTCCCCAAATCCACTTCTTCATCTGAAGTCACTTCAATGCATCATGTCTTGTGGCTCTCAAACATCTGACATTTATTCTATGTGGCTCTTACATTAAGCAAGTTTGGCCACCCCTGCCATATGGCAAGGCCTGATCTACTGGGGGGCAGGGGGGGGTCGCTTGCACCAGGTGCACGGCTGCTGGTCAGGACATTACCCTTTATCTAACCATTCTTTCCCTTAACACGTCACTTCTGCCAATTCCACTATCTAAGCACCTTGAACCTAATGGATTTCCAATAAAAGTTACTTCAACCAAATCACCTGTGTATGTTTGCTGTGGAGTACTTGGGGATCTGCCTGCCAAGGACTGACAGTAGGGGCGCCAACAGCCCCAGGGCTGCCCCCAGGTGCCAGAGACCCATGCTACGGCACTGCCATATGGTTGATATATTGGAGCATTGTATTTGGAGTTTATATATAATTAACACTAGGTATTGGAAATTGTATTTACCTAGTCATGAGATAGTCTGTCAGTTTATAGACTTATTATATTTATTATCATTGTATTATAATTAAAATCTAGTAAGCGTTTATGGTGGTGGAGAGTGCCCTCAAGTGAGAGCTGACTTATTGATTTATACACACTAGATTTCACTTCTGTTGTTATTAGGTGCTGTGTTGCCTTGTATACGTTCCATATTTTATGAAGACATGAAGGCAAATCCCCAGCCTTTGAGTGTTGTGTGGCAGGCAGACACAAAGGGCCAAAAAGCATCATCATAGAGCATGTGAAGGGTTTTTTTAGTGTGATCCACGACAAGCACTGACTATTCCTTCTCTTTTCCCTCCAGGATTTCAAAAGCACCTTGCAGAGGTAAGTGGGTCCCACTCATTTCTGTTCATGTGCTGGGAAGGGTCTGGATGGCATATAATGAACTTGTTCCTTTGGACTTTAGAGAAGAAACCATAGGACTACAGACCATCTGGCATGTTAAAAATGAAAAAGAGATTATCTTTCATACTTGTACCACATTCGTGTACTCACAGCAAGCCTGAGCTCCCTAACTCTGCTTTCAGACTCAAGTTTTTTCTCTGCCTGATGTGCGTTGTCTTTGTTTACTCTGTAATAGAGTTTAAGGGTTTTTTTCAAGGATGCTTATGTACATATTCAAGTTGGTGGCTGTTTCTGGGATAAAAAGTAGCATCTCAGTATTACAGAGGAGTGCTCTAAAGTTTAGAGGAGTGTTTCCAACCTGTGGATCATGAACAAGTTGAAAAGCCTCTGAAAGTGAGTTGCAGGCCAGTTCTCCCTAATGGCTAAGGTTGCTAGGTCCCCCCGGCAACCAGTTGGAGATTTACTAGCTGTTGGGGGGGGGGGCTTGTTATCAGTGTCATGAGGCTGACATCAGTGTCCTCACATTGCCAGCAATATGCTGTCACTCCTGTGCACCCAGAAGTGATGTCAACATATCACTGGAGATGTGCTGTTTTTTTTCAAAAAGTTTTACCCTAGAGGTTTTGAGAAATTGCAGGACATCCCTTATCACTTCTGGTTTAAACTGGAAGTGGAGCCATCGCTCCAGACTTTTCCCTGCCCTTTCCCCTCCCCAGTTTATCCCCCAAGGCATTGGTGGGCATTGGAGGGAATTGGTGGGGGATTGTGTGTCCTAATAAGTGGGAACCTGGGAATTCTACAAATGACTGCTTGTGCCCTTTCCATTACAGCTTTGCTGCAATCTATAAAACACAGGTTGATTTTCTTCTGAAATTACCTGGTATGTTCCATTAGCCATTGTAAATTTGCAATGTGATCTCTGGTGCCTCTTCCTATTTTAAATCCAGCGTGAACATCTAGCATTTCTTGATCCATATATGGTAAGAATTTTGCACGGGAAATTAATGTGATAGTCTGATAGTTGCTCGCTGCACTCTTTGGCATCCCATTTTTGGAATTGGAATGTAAACTGTTTCCAGTCCATGGAACTTTGTTTTGTGTTCCATATTTGTTGACAAATTCTTGTTAAGACTCTGATGGACTCCATTTCTTCATTCCTTACTCAGCTATCATTAAGCATAAAGACTCCCAGTCCTATGGTGAGAAACCTCATTTGACAGCTAAGTGGTTACATGCAAATAAGTTTACTAACTAAGTAACATAAGCAACAGTTTAACTCTTTCATGACTGAACATCATAAGATGCACAAACTTGGGCCGTTTCCACACGGCTTACCTGCTTGCATTATGTCCCGGCAGATCGCACAAAAAATGCAGAAGATCGCATTTTTTTGCATGAGATTTGTGTGACATCACATGACATCGTACAAATCTCGTGCAAAAAAAAGGGATCTTCCGCATTTTTTGCACGATCTGCCGGGACATAACGCAAGCAGGTAAGCCGTGTGGAAATGGCCAAGGACTAATAGACATTAAATAATGCCCATCGGAAGAAATGGTGCTGACATACTGACTAAGAGCGGAACCACAAGTGACAAAAGGCACAGGTTGGACACTTGTCAGCTTCCTTCAAGTTTTGATGGGAAATGTAGGCATCCTGGTCTTGCAGCTTGGCTCTCTGACTGCTGCCCAATGGACTTTTCAACTGTCACTTGTCCAACATTCCGCCATGCTGCCTACATTTCCCACCAAAACTTGAGGGAAGCTGACAAGTGTCCAACCTGTGTCAGGCATCACTTGTGGTTCCGCTCTAAGATGCTCACACAAGCAGGCCTTCCTGCCTGTCAAGTCCTGGCCAGGCTGGAGGGAGGACTGGCACACTTCCCTGCTGCTCACCGTCGGGATTCATTTTCCTCTTTTGTTCCACTCAGGAATTTTGGATTTGAGGGATGGATGATTAACACTTTTTCTGTCAACCAGGTATGAAGGAAAACAAAAGTTTGAGAAATCAGTGGCTTTTCCTCCAGAGCTGAATAGGAAGATCCAGAGCATCTGTGATAACACCTTTCCAAAGGCTGCTTTAAAACAATTGAAAGGTACTGAAGAATTTGACTAGTAATATTGATGATAATAAATAAATAGGCTATTGTGACTCCCCCTCCCTTATGCACAATCACCTAGCAGAAACTTCCCTTCACAGGTCCAGGGGCTTCCCAGGGAGTTAAGAGCAGTCCTCCCACACCACCAAACCTCTATATTAGGGTTGCCAGATGGGGTCCAGAATAATACTGGACCTCGGGGAGGGAGGGTGTGCAAACTTTTTAAAAAAGAATTGCGTGCGCGTGCAGAGTATGCACACGCCCAGCCAGCATGATGATATCACTACAGGACATGACATCATTGCAATCAAGTACTTCTGGGCCCGCAGGCTGGCTGGTTGTTCAGGCAGGCCACACAGCTGCAAGAGGCCACCCTAGCGATTCGGCTGGCTGGCTGCTTAGGCAATTCACGCAGCTGTAGGAGGCCACCTGAGCGGGCTGGCTGGCCACTTCCCCAGGCTGATTGGGTTCCAGGCACAGGAGGCTGGGCAGCCAGGCTGGGAAATGGGGGAAGAGGAGGGGCCAGACCAGGTGTCCAGTATTTTGGAAATGTTTTCCACAGACAGTCCCCCAAAATACTGAACTGTCCAGGTGAAAACTGGACACCTGGCAACCTTACCTATTATCAGGCAGAGAACTCTGACCTAAATATACACAGGGTCCCCTTTTTCCTCTCTCAGAGGCTCTACCAGACAGGCAGCCTATTCTCTCTATTTACTGCCCCTCACCTAGCTACAGCCCAGAGTTATTGGGGAAAGGAAACTTAGAGTTTACTTCCCATATATACTCTGCCACCATTAAATTAAATTTGGCCCATTGGTTGTGACCAGTGTGTGAGGTTTGTATATGAGCTTTAATTTCCCTCAGCCACTAAACAGAGAATGATTATTATGTAACAGAACAGATTAACATCCAGCTATCCTTCTGTTGCCTTTCTTAACAGTGTCTCAAACCCTTCTCCCTCTCAGTACCTCCCTTATAACCAACTCAAACTGTCACTTGCCCAGCTTTTGCCACACTCTTATTGACTGTTTCTGAGGAGAGGCAGAGCTGGGACCAGTCCTGTCATGGCTCAGTCTGGGCTCAGTGAGAGTGAGAACTCCTCAGAAGAGGGGCTTTGTGTAACCAGCCAGGACTCCTCAAGAGAAGAGGAGCTCCGTGTAGCCAGCCCTAACTCATCAGAAGCTGGTGATCAGGAGCTGCCGCACCTCCCCACTGCCTGAATCGCAGCTTGAGGGAGAGCCAGCAAGCGAGGTTTGCCTGCTGCTGCACTCCTTCACCCGCTGGGATCACAGTTTGGGGGAGGCAGCAAGCGAGGCTTGCCCTCTGATGTGCCCCTCTGCCCCCCCCCCCCAGGATCATGATCCCAACTGGTCCGGATTTGGCCACTTTCAGGCAGGGAGTGTGGGGATGGTGCCAGTTCCCAGACGAGCTGCTGTGCCCGCCAGCAACTTGTTCCTGCCCCGTTGGCGCGGGATTGCCACTGCCGACAGAGTGACTCCCCTGTTATCCCCTAGGGGCACTCTACCACACCTGCATTCTGGGCTAACCGGTGAGTCGTCGGATACCCACTTATAGAATTATGTAATAAGATGCGCAAATGCTAGCCAATGTTGGAGAAGCAACAGCCTGCCAAGAGTCTAGTTACTGTAAAATATTGCTGAAAATGTATTTTAGTCCGCTTGTAACCTAGGGGAAGCTGTGGAGCATTCTCTAGTGTTTAGGGTTTATTGAATGTTTTCTTCTGTAGTTCAACCTACCTCTTGGTTTTTTTCTCTCTGCTGTATATCAGTATGTGTTCATGCCTATTCTCTGAAGGCCTCTCTGTTGCATTAGTGGCCTGCATTCAGTTATTAACTATTGCAAAAATCCAATGTAGTAAATCCATTGAAAGTTAATTCCAAAGTGTAGATAGGATTTTTTCCTAAACTCTGCCAGCAGCCTGTGATCGCTTTGGTGGGTTTTTTTTAATAATGTGATGTAAAAATGCAGGGTCAGATTTAGCAGTGCTCTCTCAAGGAAATTAAAATGGGTACATGTTTTTAGATAACAACCAAAAGTTCCAACACACTAGAAATATTATGTCAGTCCTTAAAAGCCTTCAACATACTATGGCACTACAAGCTTTTGAATAAGAGACTAGGGGTGTGCAATTCAAGTTTCCGATTTGGGGTAAATACCCAAAGCAGACCTAATTTATAAAGATTTGGGATTTCTGAATCAGGCCCAGCATTGTGGGCCCAATTTGGAAATGCTGAATCAAAGGTTTCCAAAGCAATTTGGGTCACTTCGGAAAGCTTTGGGCCCCTGCCTGTCAACTAAGGTGAGCAGCGTGTGGGGTGTGAACTTTAAAGCTACCCTTTCCACGCGACTGGTGAGCGGCATGGAAAGGGGTGCTTTCAAACCCTGCACTGCCTGCTTCAGCTGACAGGTGGGGAGCAGCCCATCAGCTGAAGCTAGCAGCATGGGGTTTGACTTTAAAGCTTTTGAAAGCTCCTCCTGCCACAAATGATCATAGTAGAAGGGAAGCCCCACTGCTGGCTTCACCCCGATACACTGGTGCTCCCCCTAATCAGCTGAAAGCTGCATGGGTTGAAAATTTAAAGCATCCCTTCCCACACCACTTGCAAATGGTGCAGGAAAAGATGCTTTGAAACCTGGCTTTCAGTGGACTGAGGAAGGGGGCTGAAGAAAGCGGCGTGGTGTAGGTTTTTAAACCTACTACCCCACTGTTTATTTCACCCAGTGGAAGAGGGAGGAGGGAATCTCCTCCTCCTCCTCCTCACCAGATGGAAGAGGGAGGAGGAAACCTCCTTGTCCCCCTCTCATTGGGTGAAATAAGCAGAGGGGTCAGAAGTTTGTTGGTGTGCTCCGAATCTTTTTGGAGCACACTGAAGAGGGTTAATAAGCAATTTTCTACTCTTTTCCCAATTTTTTTTGTTGCACACCCCTATAAGAGACTACTGCTTTAAAAAAATGGTTCTGAAGAGTATTTATTTATTTAAGCCATTTATATGCCACCTTCCTACCCAAATAGGGTCTCCAAGGTGGCAGATATTAAAACATTAAAAAAGAACAGCTTAAAACAATTTAAATTTTAACAACTTTTAAAATAGTATAAAAATGATCCACTATACAGACACAGAAACACAACACAAAAGACAGGGAGGAGGGCCAATAACGGTTATTGGGGTACGCCAAACAAAACAAGTCTTCCCCCACTGGTGGAAGACAACTATAGAAAGGGACAGATGAATCTCCCTGGAGAGGAAGTCCCAACGTTTTGGTGCCACAACTCAGAAGGCCTTTTCTCAGGTTACCAGTCCCCTACTGGGGGCGGGGCATTCCCCGGTTCCACTCTCCATCCCCCACCGCTGCTTACCTAGCCAGCAGGGGGGAAAGTGTGTGTGTGGGGGGACACCTCCTGGAGCAGGCTACCGGGTGGCATGGTGCTCTCCCACACTCTGCAGTGAGTCAATTTGGGCCCCAAACAGGCCAAATCTGGTCCATTTGGGGCTGAAATTGGCTCACTGCAAAGCATGGGAGCAAGCCAGGGTCCATTATGCTGCCCCAGCAGCACTCCTGCACTCCGTAGTGGACTGATTTTGGCCACAAACGGGCTCAATTTGGCCAGCTGCTGAGTGCGGGAGCACTGATGGGAGGGCCCTACAGAGCTACACTTCACAGTGGGCCAATTTTGGCACCAAACAGACCCAATTCAGCCCCAAATGGGCTGAAATTGGCCCACTGCAGACTGCAGGAGCACTTCCTGGGGCTGCACGAGGCCCAATGCAATGACATCACTTCCTGGAAGTGATGGCATCGCGTAGTCTGGGAGCACATGTGTGGAAGACAACAAAAGAGAGGAGTGCAAGATCTCCCACCTCTTGCTTAGAGGGTGAGGGAACCTGGCAACCTTATTGCTTCCCATCAAGCCTCAGATGGCAGGGGGCACACGAAGCAGGGCCTCCAAAGCTGACTGGAGTGAATGTGTAGTTTCATATGGGAGAAACAAGTCCTTAAGGAATGCTAGCCTCAAGGGCATGAAAGGTTAATACCAGCACCTTGAACTGGGTCCAGGAGCAAACTGGGAATCAGCGTAGATGGAACAAGACTGGCATGACATGACCAGGCCTGGCGCGCCCATTGAGGCCAGGTAGGCAGTGGCCTCGGGTGTGAGGGCACTGGAGGGGCGCTGGAGGGGGTGTTGGGGGCAGAGGCGCATGCAGCAGAGCTGGTGTGACTGGGCTGCAGCTGCTGCTGCAGCCAGCCAGCCCCGTGCTGCCGCCGCTGCCACACACCCCAGCCAGGAGCAGCCTCCGTGCGCTGCCCCAGCAGTGGCTCATGGCAGCATGGGGCTGGCTGGCTGGCTGCAGCAGCAGCTGCAGCCAGCCACACCAGCTCCGCTGCGCACTCCTTCAGCCCCACATGCCCCAGCCGGATGCAGAAGCTGTGAGCCACTGCTGGGGCAGCGCACGGAGCAGCCTCCGCACGACGCCCCATCCATCCTGCGCTGTGTGATGATGTCATCAATGAGCGCACGCACATGCAGGGCACATGCACACGTGGCCACAGGCACCAGAAACTCTGGTGCAGGCCATGGACATGACCCACTCCAGTCAGCCTTCTGGCCACAGCATTCTGTGCCAACTAGGATTGCCGATTCCCATTATCCTCTCAGCACAAGGGGGAGACTCAGCTCTTACCTTGGCTTTGCCCCTTGCACCTGGGAAGTGACATCATCGTGCAAGGTGCAGGTGTGTGCTCATGCTTCGCAGCAGGCTGATCATTCTGGAAAGTGACATCATCACGCAAGGTGCAGGAGTGTGCTCATGCTTCGCAGTGGGCTGATTTGGGGCCTAAATTGGACCACTGAAAAACATAGGAGCACTCTCAGGATGGCACAATGACATCACTCCCGGGAGTGACATTGTCGAGCTGTCCCTGGGAGCACAGCTGGGAGGCCTGTTCCCTGCCCTCCCTGCCCTCCCCCCTGCTGGCCAAGTAAGCCAAGTAAGCAGTAGCAGGGGCAAACGGTGGGTGCAGAGGATTCCCCCACCCCCACCAGAAGAATGGATACCTAGTACCAACTATAGCTTTTGCAATATTTTCAAGGGCAGCCTCCCATATCAAGATTGTTCCTCTAGAGAACTCTTTAATAAACAGGCTAGTGTTTAACAAGAGTGGTTTTTATTAAAGGGCAATTGCACAGAATGCATACAACACTCATACAGAGCTTACTAGAAAACAAGATGAAATAGAAGAGCAATTTAGGGGACTGGGTGATATTTAGCAGTCTAGGAGAGAGAGGGTGTCTGTAGAGTAGCAGCTTGAGTCACCAGCTCTTTGTTTGAGTGTGTGTATAAGATCCCAGAACACACACACTGGGCATGTGGCTGGACAGCCCAATTATAGTATAAAAATGTACGCTGGGACTGGATTTCATGTCTCTCCCCAAAAACACTGTCAACAGCCTCTCTAGGATCTTCTGGCAAGACAGAGCTGAGTGTCATCCGCATATTGGTGACAACTCACCCCAGATTTCCAGATGACCTCTCCCAGCAGCTTTACATACATGTTGAAAAGCATGGGGAACAAGATGGAACCAGTGAGGCAAGGAGTACTTAAATATCCATGGCGTAAGGAATATGGTTACTACTGCCTAACAGGACTTCATTATTTTGGATTCAATCAGGGATGGAAGAAACCTGGTTTGATTCAGTACAGAGCACTGATAATAGAGTGACCAGAGTGGTACCACCCATCTACTTTGAACCCTATGAGACAAAATGTACAGGTAAGAAATATAAGTTTATTTAACCCCTGGGTTCAATCTAAAACTATAACAATATTCTCTGAATTCTTGTTCACACTACAAAGGTGGTAACTAAGGTACCCATTTTTCTGTGCATTGTGGTTTATTACAGTCCCATGTTAGTAACCCTAGTCTTGGAAGGTTCCACTTGGCAAATGAACAACTTAATTACCACACTTTACATTCCAAGAAGCATTAGAATGAGCAATTGACCAGTATGAAAGCAAGTGAAAGATCAATTTCTAAGGGAGTTTCTAAGGGAACTTTGGCTCTTGAAAGCTCATACTGGAAATCTAGTTGGTCTTTAAAGTACTATTGGACCTGGATCTTGTTCTTCTGCTGTAGACCAACATGGCTACCCAGCTGAAACTTGCTTCTGAACTGCTCCTTTCAGGTGTGTCTTTGATTATAAGCCGAGTGCTTTCCCCCATGAATAAGCAAATACAGCTCTTACTCTTCACCTTAATATAATCAGGCCTTAGTGGTGGCAGTCTTGGCAGTTAGATTCCCTAAGTCCCTCACAACAAGCACTTTGGTGTATTGGTTGAGGCAAACTTTATTAGAGATCTATACAGTACAAGGTGTTCACCCTAAGGTAGCCATTGGCTAAGAATAATCACCCTAAGATTATTCAAACATGGACAAGGTTAGATATAGGGAAACTTCCCACCCTGGGGTCCATTTTATTCTGGTGCCAACCCCCACCCCCCACCCCAGAGTTACATGGGAACTGATAAGGTTATTCTAGACACATCACAGTGTTAAATCATCACAGTGTCTGAGAACGGATACATAGGTTGCTTTACACATCTGGCCTCCAAGGCCACTTACTGCAGAAATGAAAGTACATATTTGTAGCTGATAACAACTCAATTGGCAAGCCATCCCTTCTCAGTTCAGTACAGTTCACACTAATAATTCAGCATAGGATGCAAAATACAAGAATACATTGATGGCTGGGATGCAGGTGTGCATTCATGAAAGCACGTCTCATTAGAAATTAAGCCCTGACCCCACTTTCCTTGCTTGCATCCTAAGAACACCTACAATGCATTTCCTTCCAATATAATACACTCTTGGTTATCCAACAATACTTTACAAAAACTGATTCTTTTTTCACTCTTGCTTATTCTCACTTTTCCCAATTTAATTTGTGTCTAGACCTTAACCTCCCCAGTATGCAGAGTTCCCAAATATGAGTAGAAAAGTATCTTTGAGAGTGTGCAAAATGCCGTTCCCTCACCACTGCACTCTCCTGCCTCCCTGTACACTGTGGCATCCAAAGTAAATAGGGTTATATATAAATTAGGATGGAGTTTCCTTATTCAGTATTCTCCGGGCTTCAGTTTTTCTCTTTAGTCATAGTGGCAAAATAAAATAAACTGAACTATAGTTTTATAATCAGTAGCGTCCATGAGTGGGACTTACCCACAGAAGGTGAAGATGATGCGATGATGTATTTAGCTGAGGCTCAGGAAGTTGATTAATCTCCCACCTGACTGTGCTTCTCTTCTGTTTCCTCATTTGGGTCCGACAGCAAAACTGACTCTGGACCCAGACACGGCCCATCCCCAACTCGTTCTGTCCGAGGATCGGAAAAGTGTGAGACATGAAGACAAATATCAACACCTGCCTGATAATCCTGAGAGATTTGATACATGTACTGCTGTTCTGGGCTATGAGGGATTCACATCAGGCCAACTTATCTTTGAAGTCATTGTAGGAAGCGCAAGTCGATGGGCTGTGGGGGTCGCCAAAAAGTCTGTGAAGAGAAAGGGCTGGATCACCTTAAGTCCTAAAGGAGGGATTTGGGCTGTGGGGAAGTGGGCAGATGGGTACTGGGCTTTCACAACTCATCAGCGCCCTCATCCATCTCTGAATGGGAAGCCCAAGAGGATCCGAGTCTCTCTGGACTACCATAAGGGGCACGTGGCCTTTTTTGATGCTGACACGAGAGCCATTCTCTATGAGTTCTCAAATACCTCTTTCTCTGGAGAGGCCCTCCAGCCCTTTTTTCAAGTGTATGATAAAGGCCACATAAGTCTATCTCTTTAAGGCAATCAAATCACCCTCACAGGCCATGCTGCTATTGCTTTTGAAACAAAGAGGATTGTTCAAAATCATTCAGCATAGATATTTAGAGAGGATTTCATCATACAGATTCTGCCAACATCTATAACAACAACAACATTCAATTTATATACCGCCCTTCAGGATAACTTAATGCCCACTCAGAGCGGTTTACTAAGTATGCCATTATTTTCAAGCATGACAGAAGGTACGTGCTGAGCATTGTCCAAAATATTTTTGGCAAAGAAACTTTTGCTATACTTGCTAGGGCAAGCCAGTACTGCTTGGAAAAGGGTGTTTCCAGCTTACATCAATCTTAAAACCAGATGGTGAGGTTTTGAAATCTTCCATGATGACCCACTTTTCTCTGACAATCCTCAGCTGTTGCAGCCAACGTGAATTCTGTGATATATTCGTCTGGCTGGATTTTCCTTGAGAGCTCCCCAAAATAATGCCCTAAAGCAGGATTTCAGTCTCCCTCCAAACTCACAAATCTGTGTCATGGTTTTCACATTCCTCTTTTCTACCCGCAGCTGTGTAATGATAAGGTAAAGGTAAGCCCCCTGTGCAAGCACCGAGTCATTACTGACCCATGGGGGGGGGGGGACGTTGCATCACGACATTTTCTTTGCAGACTTTTTATGGAGTGGTTTGCCATTGCCTTCTCCAGTCATCTCACGATAAAGTTATCTAAATTAACAATAAAACAATAATAACCCAAAAATCAACAAGAGCTCTCCAATTTAGAGCAGCAGTCACTTCTAAATTAGAGGCTTAAATGTGGGAAGGATTTGGGAATAGGACAGAGAAGTGGAATCAATTAGGGCAGAGCTATCCAGTCTTCCAGGTTTGAAATGCTAACTACAAAAGAGGAACAAAAATGGCAGCTCTCTGTGGTGCACTGCGCGTTGGAAACTAGAGGGAGATATATTAAGATAGAAAGCAAAGATATACCTCTCCCGAGGAGTCTGGGAAGGTTGGATGAGAATGGATTGTACAGATTCCAAATCTGGAATGAGGACCAGATCTGTGTATAAGCATAAAGGTATACATTCTTCTCCTTTCACGTGTTTATTGAGTGTGGTTTTTCTCAGATATTTTGGATCAGAAGACTGTCTAGCTTTGTGTTTCATTGTTGTTTCATATTTAGCCACGAATCATAAAATGTTCACAGCCTTGGCCCAGCATACCAACGGGACCGCCTCCCTCCCTATGTTCCTCCATGGCAGCTTTGTTCATCTGAACAGGGTCTCCTGCAGGTGCCACTCTGCACATAGGTGAAATCAGGGGGGGGGGAGTTTCTGGGAAAAGAGGTGGTGGAACTCAAGAGGGAATTGAGGAAGAAACACACAGGATTCTTTGAAATAATATTATTTTCACACACTATTGCCGAGGATTTTCAAGAGGTGCTGGAACTCCATTCCACCATGTTCCAACTGAAAAAAGCCCTGAGTAAAGGGTTAGGGAACCCATCAGTCAAGGGATAAGGAGGGACCTCAGACTTGACTACTATTGCTATAAATATGATCCTATTGGGTAGTTACTCTGTTGTTTAATGTATCAGTTGTAGAATTGTTTATGCTCTGTTTCAGCATTTCTTCAGCTCTGTATTGGATGTCTGCTGGGTTTTTTTAAATCTTTACAAATTTGCATGTTTAAGTAAATGTGTGCATGTGTCTTTAAACACTTGGTGTGATATAAGTGAAGAGTGGGGGTGAAAGAGAGGGATGAGCAAGTGATATGATTGCTTGATGACTGAGAGTGTGGGTGGAGTGAATGCAGTTTAGACTGAGAGTGGAGAGCAAAGTTTCAGTCAAGAGAAAGCAGGCAAGCTGTGTGCAGCCTGAGTAAATTTAAGCTGTGAGAAATATTAAGTCAGAGAAAGAGGCTACCTGTGTGTGAAGCCTTAGAGGAGATCTGTGTGAATGAGTTTAAACGAAGTAACTTTAAGAACTGAGAACTACTTTTATGAAACTGATACGCTTCTTGAAAAAATAAAAGTTTATTTTGTTTTTGTTAATCTCCCAGAGTAGCTGTCATTGCTATATCCCATTCCTATCCTCAGGGCCACATAAAACCACGAAGGAGCCTAATGCTTAGGCACATTACCAAAGGGAAAATTTAAATAAAATATCTTAGAATATAATATTCCTGGTGGCAGCAATCTACCCAGAGGGTGTAAGGGAAAGATTAAAGGCAAAATCTACCCTAGAGAAAGTAAGGGTCGTAACAATACCCATTACATGTTTATTGAAGTATCTTTGATATTGACTGTACTGACTCACACTGTGTAATCTGCCTTGAGTCTTATTGAGAAAGGCAGATTATTAATAGTGCGAATAAATAAATTACTCAATTGTAATAATACCAGATTCATTCTATACTCAGGGATCAAGGCCTGAGCACCTGCCCCTCTCCCATCAGCTAGTCACACCTTGGCTGTTATATAGATAGGTGACAGAGAGTGCCCTCAAATCATAGCTGACTTATGGTGACCCCTGGCAGGGTTTTCATGGCAAGAAACTAACAGAGGTGGTCATTGCCTGCTTCTGCAACCCTGGCCTTTCTTGGAGGTCTCCCATCTGATTACTAATCAAGGCAACCCTGCTTAGCTTCTGAGATCTGACAAGGTCAGGCTTACCTGGGCTATCCAGGTCAGGACAGCATATAGATTAGCCATCCATTTTTTCTGTCGTTTAGGCCATGAATGGGCACACCCTTCATTCAAGAGGAGAATTCTTAGCTGGCCTAAAACAACCCATTACAATCCTAAGCAGAGTTGCACCCTTCTAAGATCACTGACTTCCTAAAGTCAATTTAAAGCTGCTAATTTACTAAACTCTGTTGGTGGTGGCAGAGACTATTAAAGCAGTATATCTGAGGTATCCACGCAAAGTATCAAAGATGCTGAGGTATCCATGTAAAGTATTAGAAGACTCAGAGAAATATGTGAAACTGCCACAACATCGTGTCAGGATTTCTGAACATCTCCACAACTGACAGCCCCTTAAATGCAATCATGGTGTGGACAATGTTGGCACCATGGTGCCCATTATGGGTATTGTTTTCATCACCGGAAGCATGTGAGAAGACACTAGAGGGCAGTATATATTCCTCATAACATCTAATTTGGGTGCTCGTAGTGAGGCAGACTTCTTCCCAAAGCATTTTTTCCCTTTGTGTGGAAGTCTACACCTGCCCATAGCTTCTCTCAGCTTTCTGCTGTACATTGCCTGAATTCTGCTCACTTCCGGTTCTCTTCTATTACTTCTCTCAGGATTTTGAGTTCGGTTGAATGATGAAGTCACATTGTTTCTCAAGGAAGGGTACGGGGGTGTGGGGAAGACCCCCACAAACTCAGCCCAAACAAGCAGAGGAAAAGAAGGGTCAAGTTACAACGTAAAATAAAATATGTTCAAAGAGAGTATTTATTATAAACGTGCACAAAATCTAGGTTAAAAACAAGTTTAAAACATAAGGCTTGAATGGCTGAATGGCATACATACGTATGCTGAAAATTGCTAAAACATTCTCAGTACCCAAATGATGGTACAGTTCAATGACCAGCACAAAGACAGACCATGAACACTACAATGAACAACACAAAGACCGACCAGACACGTTTCGGCCCTAAGGCCTTCCTCAGTGGTCAATTGTACATCAAACACACCCACACATTCAAAAACCAATCATAAAATGCTCCCAATGCTTTATCTAAAGCTCTAGCATTGTGTAGTAAAATGCAATTGTATAGTTGTTGCAGAAAACCCAGGACTGCCCTCACACAACGCTCTTCATTTGCTATTGTATTCTGAGGCTTGGATTCCAATATATTTAGGTGTATTTCATCAATCCGCAGTAGAAATAAAGTAGCCAATTTTACTTCAGTGTGGGAATAGTTTTTATCAAAAGAATCTTAGAATCTTAGATCAGAAACCCAACCTCTAGAAGGTTTATTTTATATTATACCCTGCTTATTCCCCCAATGGGGACCCAAAGTGGCTTGTCCCCTCCATTTCTTCCTCACCACAAACCCTGTGAGGTAGGTTAGGCTGAGAGAGTGTGAGTAGCCCAAGGTCACCCAGCAAGCTTCTATGAGAGAGCAGAGAATTGAAACTGGGTCACCCAGATCCTAGTCTGTCACTCAACCCACTGTACAATACTGCCTTTCTTAAAAAGGTTTAAGAATTTTCCTTTGTTGCTTTTGGGAAGGAGACAGGAACAGAAGAAGCTTCCAAAAGGAGCTGAGAAACCTGATTAGTGATGCTGATAAAGCTTGCAGACCCCTCAATGCAAACTGGCACTACTTTTCAATTGTGAACTGGAGTTTATAATGAAACTGATGTCCCATTTTGCACCTATACAGTTGGTGGTATTCACTGAACCAGGAAGCCAAGTTGAGGTAACCATTCTAGGCACATAATCAAAGCTTGATTCCTTTAGCCTTTTATTTGAAATAGAGGAGAAACTGTCCTTCCTTCCTGATAGTTGAAATTGATGTGAGGGTTTTTTAAAAAAATGACAGATCAATTTACACAGCAATGACTTGGTTCTTTTTACAGTCCAGCAACTCAGTGCCAAGTTCAGAAATTTGGTGCACACTCCAGGGGCAGGGCTTGCCTCAAGTAAATGTGACATTTAGATGAGCAAATATGGGTTGGACATTTTTGGACAATCCTGGAAGAAGTTCACAATTAGTGGACCAAACATAATTTGAGCAGGGCCATGGTGGAGGTCATCCACTGAGCTCAACTGCTTACAGGATCCTCCCTTCTGTGTGCTGCCTTTAATCTATGGTTGTTGCCAAAACAGATCTATCAAAATTGCCCCTCTGGTCAGTATGTTTAATTCCTGTTGCTTAATGTCTATATACTATCCAGTCAATTACCAAGCTTCCTTTGGTGTTCATAGGACTGTATTTTTTTTAACACCCAGACTTGAACAATGAGATCTCGGCACAAATTGCATTGAAGCCAAGTGTTACATTTCCAAATTAGTCGAGCGTCCATTAGCACCTTTAAGACTAACCAACTTTATTGGAGCATAAGCTTTTGAGAACCGTGGTTCTCTTGCCTCTCTTGCATCCAGGGCCAGTGCCAGGGTTTCTGGCAGCTGAACCGAGATACCTACTTGCACCCCTCCCCCGCTAACCAACTTGGTATTGTAGACTTAAAATGATGAATTTTAAATACATCGCCAAAAAATTATACCTTTTCCAGCTTTTCCAGCCTGCTTTCAGTATTCTTGGTGATTGGGAGGGGCAGCAGTGTAGCGTGGTCATGGGGCTCCCGGGGCAGAAGGCCCTGCGTGATGATGTCGCTTGTGACATCATTGTGCAGGAGTGTCTCCCTCACCTAAGGGGTGGCAGCAACGAAGGGGCAGGGAGGTGGCCCGCTTCCCTGCTCGCTTCCCTGCGCCGCTGCTGAGCCGAGGCAGGCGGCAGCAGCAAAGGGGTGGAGAGGCGAGCAGGGACACAGCCTGCTTCTGCATTGGGGAGGGCCATTGGGGGCCAGCACAGCACCTCCTTCAAAGTTCAGCTCTTGAGGCGGCTGCCGGCACTGCCTCCATGGATGCGCCGGGCTTGCATATGACTAAGAGAGCTGTGGTTCTCAAAAGCTTATGCTACAATAAAGTTGGTTAGTCTTAAAGGTGCTACTGGATTCTTTACTAATTTGCAACTACAGACTAACACAGCTAACTCCTCTCGATCTATTTCCAAATTAGTTACTTTTTGTGTGCATTTTCTAAACCCTACGGAACTCTTCTGTTACAACAAAGTGGGTTAAACATCTAAACTATCAGAGCCAATAAGGTGTAGTGTTTAGAGTGTCTACAAGACCCATGTTCAAATCCCACTTCTGCCATGGAAGCTCACTGGGTGACCTTGAGCCAGGCACACACTCTCAGCCAGATCTACCCCACAGGGTTGCTGAGAAGATAAAACGGAGGATAGGAAAGCCATGGAAGCCACTTTGGCTCGTCACTAGAGTGAAGGGCAGGGTATGATGGTTGTTGTGGGTTTTCCGGGCTCTCAGTGTCGACACTGAGAGATCTCTGTCTTTTGGTGCTACACCTCTGAAGATGCCAGCCACAGCTGCTGGCGAAACGTCAGGAACTACAATGCCAAGACCACGGCAATACAGCCCGGAAAACCCACAACAACCATCGTTCTCCGGCCGTGAAAGCCTTCGACAACGCAGGGTATGATGTTTGCTACAAATCGAATTTTGGCTACAATTGGCTAAAAAGGATGATCGCTCTCACAGTAGCTTCATCAGGCATTGCTGCAACTCTTTTGGCAGGAGGTTGAACTGCTCGTTCAGTATCTAAACTACCATTAAATATTGCCAGCTCGGTGAGCTACAGGTTTGGCAAGCAAATCAAAGTGGGGCACAGGACTAGTTAGGAAATAAAAATTAGCTAATAGCTTCAAGATGACGATGGGAAGTTGCAGTGCCAAAATAAGGGGAATTGGAAGATCCTGGTCTGGATTAGACCCAGTACTTTACCCCGTCCTGCCCTCTCTGCCACGGATTGACGGTTTATTCCCTAGAAGCCCGGAAGGTGGCGACAGCACAGACAAGGAGGGTAGGGTATAGCCCTCCTTTACGCGGCAAACCTTCAATCGATTTGCGGAATATCCTGGGAGAAAAATAGGAGCAAACTCCGCTTTGGGGTTAACCCGCAGACTGTGGAATGGCAGAGCCCCTATAAAACAATATCGCCGGTGCAGCGAGCGGGGCCGGGGGCGCCAGTTTTGTAAGAAAAGAAAAGCCGTATAAGCTTCCAGGTCTCTTTGTTTCCAAAGGGGGGAAACGCCGTAAGTGGGGGAAGGCACAGCTTTTGAACGTGGTTCGATTTCAAGCCAGCAGGGATCTCGAGTCATTTCCGAGAAGGCAAAGGCCCCTCAGCGCCGCCCTGGGAATTTCTCCGCCTTGGAAAAGTGCGGGAATGTAGCGAGTCAGCACAAAGGCGGAGTCCTTTCCAAGAAGGGAAATAATACCCACGCGCTGATGGACAGAAGCGAAACCGAAAGTGCCGCCGCCCGTTCCTCCCCGGTATAAGGCCGCCATGGCTGCCGGGGGCCCCATCCGCGAACTCCGAGAGGAACTCACTTGTCCCATCTGCCTGGAGTATTTCAGTGACCCGGCGACCATTGCCGAGTGCGGGCACAACTTCTGCCGAGGCTGCCTGGCTCTGAGCTGGGGGGAGGCGGGGGCGGGGGCTTCCTGCCCTCTGTGTAAACAGCCCTTCCAGCCGCGCAACCTCCGGCCGAATCGGCAGCTGGCAAACGTGGTGGAAATAGCCAAGAAACTCAGTCCCCAGGGAGGCGCCGCGCAGGAGAGAGTCTGTGAGAAACACTGGAAGCCCTTGAAATTTTTCTGCCGTAATGATCAAGCCCTCGTCTGCGTGCTCTGCGATAGATCCAAGGAGCACAAAAACCACGAGGTGATTCCTGCCGAGGAGGCTTCCGAAGAGTATAAGGTAGGGAATGGTGTGGATCTCCCTACGTTGACCAGGAGGCGCTCTGGGTTGCTCCTGCGAGGATTTGCTCCTCTAACCCTGTGCTCTGGTTAAAATGGCTGCTTGACTCCAGTGCTGGAGTAACGGTGCTGGTTTTCGGTGCTCTCTTGGCAGCTCCGGTGAAAGCAGAATAATGAGGAGGGGGCAAGCTAAAACAGCAACACTGGAAAAAGACAGAAAATGGTCACATTTTTGCCTGGGGATTCCTGGGGGAAGGGCAAAAAGTACCCACATATGTGAGCACTGTTGTGCTTCATAGTATCTATGAAATACTTGGCAGATTTGTCTCTCCCGTACTCTTCTTGAGGATCTAGGTCTGTCTGTGTGAGAGTAACAAACTCGGGCCTGTCTTTGTCTTATAACCATAGACTGTCAAGATGGTTTTGCACACTGCCACAACATCAGTGGGGAACCTAGAAGTGACATCACTATATTATGTAAAAAAGAACTGAGTCAAGTAGCACCTTTAAGACTAACCAACTTTACTGTAGCATAAGCTTTCGAGAACCACAGTTCTCTTCGTGTATCTGACAAAGAGGACTGTGGTTCTCGAAAGCTTATGCTACAGTAAGGTTAGTCTTAAAGGTGCTACTGGTCTCGTTTCTTTTTTGCGACTACAGACTAACACGGCTAACTCCTCTGGCTCTGTCACCATCCATTTCTGCTCCCTTGGCTCTATTAAGGGGGGTGGGGCTGAAGCTTGGGGATATGAAAAAGAAGTGGAGAGCCCCATATTTTACAGCTGAAATTGTATATGCAGAACAAGCTGGAAAAGGCACAGTAATAAGAATATCTCTCAACGATGTATAATTAGCAAGACTGAAATATTCAAGGTTTACTCTTTTGTGTCCAGCTGATTCCTTCTTTGGATTAATACAAAAAAGAGATATACTGGCCAACTCTGGGTTAGCAAATTAGTAGAGGTTTGGGGTGGGGTCAAGGGTGGGGGCGTTGTCGAGGGACCTCAATGAAGTATCAGCTACCAAGGGAACTCCAAGGGAGTTTTCTCCAAGGGAACTGATCTCTGTAGTCCGGAGATCAGTTGTAATTATGGGGGATCTCCAGGCCTCAGCTGGAGATTGGAAATCCTAACAGTGGTCAATGGGGATCTCAGGGTGGGGTATCCTCAGCCCTGACAGGGCACATGGCAGCCCTAATTACACCTAAAGGAAGAAACTACACATTATATGGGAGATTCATGTCTGTATCTGTCAGTGCTTCTTTTAAAACTGAATTTGAGCCATGGCACTAGGGCAGTCTGTTTTTTAATGCTTTCCCCTTGCTCCTTTCTCTTAATTGAAATTGTCTCCCCAGCAACAGTGCAGGTATTAACTACAGTTGAGGAAAAATAAATTCAACAAATAGAGACTCATGATCTCAAGTGAAGCCCCCCGCCCCTCCCCAGGATCATGCAGGGCAGGGAAAGGAGCCACATGTGCTATTTCAATGCAGTGTTTCCTTTTTTTTATTTTATAGTTTTGATGCATATCTATAGTAAACCTCAAAAAAGGGGACTGATCCAGGTGTTTTGTTTTTTCTTCAGGGTAAGATCTCCAGCTGCCTGGAGACTTTGAGGACTGAGAAAGAGAGAATTCTGGCATATATAGCAGATGCTGAAGACGAAAGCCAAGAAATGCTTGTAAGTGCCTCAGTTGCTGGGAAGTGAACAAGAACTGGGATCAGTATCTGGAAAAACAATATACCCAGTGCAGGGAGAATCCAAAGCCGCAAGGGACTCCCAGTCCTCAGAACAAATATCTCTATCATTTGGAACAGCCTGATCTGTCACAGAAAATATTAATCAAAAGCCATTCTAAGGGCCAGATGACATGTAATATTCCATTTTTCCTGGAGATTTTTTTCTTTTACAATAGACACCCACAGAAGCTGTGATCTGGATCAGCTGATGGTGGTGGAGGGTTTTTTAAAAAGCATTTATAATTCACCTCATGTTCCCCCCCAGTAGATTTTCAAGATGTTAGCAAAAATGCAGAAGAGAAAGTAGTACAGGGGGCAATTTTAGTGAGTAGACATGAGAGAAGGTAGCATTAAGATCCACTTCTCAGCCAGTTTGGTGTGGTGGTTAGTATCACACTAGGACCTGTGACTTGGGGCAGTCAGTCAGTTACTCTTTACTGCATTTTGCACAGGCAAAGCTATCTTGTGGAAAAACTATACATAACTGAACATCCCTTTAGTCTCTGCAACAGGCCTTGGGAATGCTCGAAGAATTTGCGTTTATAATTTTTTAGAAATGTACACTCCAGTATTCTATATGGACCCAGAGCTGCATACCACATTGTTCTCCCCCTGTCCATTTTATCTTCCCAACAACGATCCTATGAAGTAGGTTAGGCTAAGAAACTGGCCCATGGTCACCCACCAAGCTTCTATGAGTGGAGTTCAGATTCAAACTTGGGTGTTCCATATTCCATTCCAGCACTTTCACCTCTACACCACACTGGGTCTATGCAGAACATTGATGTGATCTCTGTGAAAAGTCACAGATATCTTTCCTGAATTATTTGACCCTACAAAAATCAATCACATACCTCACATTGGTCTTTCTTTCTTTCTTTTCTCTCTCTCTCTCTCTCTCTCTCTCTCTCTCTCTCTCTCTTTCTTTCTTTCTTTCTTTCTTTCTTTCTTTCTTTCTTTCTTTCTTCTTGTAGAAAATAACTGAATCAGAGAGGCAAAAGACAGTGGCTGAGTTCAGACGATTACGACAGTTGCTGAAAGAACAAGAAGACCGTCTGCTGGCCGAAATAGAACAGGTGGAGAAGGAGATAGCCAGCAAAAGGGACGAGCATCTGGCCAGACTCTCTGAGGAACTCTCCTCTCTTGTAAGCCTCATGTGCGAAATGGAGGAAATGCAGCAGCAGCCAGCCAGTGAACTCCTGCAGGTAAGACTCTGATAGAAAAAGTTCAAGATCATCTTCAAGGGGAGGCTGTTTGCAAACCTTTGTACACCTCTTTCAGTCACACAAGGGGTCCAGTTTATGGATATGGCTACTTATGTACAAGAACAAGAGAATCTTTAGGTTAGTACGAACTATCCTGAATTAGCAGTGTCATCGTAAGCATGTCTGCTCAGAATCCTACCCAGGTCGATTCAGTGGGACTTAGCCCTGCCAACATGTTCACTTCTTTGCTTCACCTCTTGAGATAAGTAGATGGCCCTGTGTTGGAATGAAATGCCTGTTCTTTAACTTCTGATTTCCTCACCTCATGAAGGTTTTCTCCAAGATTGCAGAAAGGGACACCCTTTTCTGATGAAAACCGGCACACATATCCCTGGCCTAGAGCCCTGTGGTGCAGAATGATAAGCTGCAGTACTGCAGCCCAAGCTCTGCTCACCACCCGAGTTTGATCCTGGTGAAAGCCGGGTTCAGGTAGCCGGCTCAAGGTTGACTCCGCCTTCCATCCTTTCGAGATCAGTAAAATGAGTACCCAGTTTCCTGTGGGGTAAAGTGTAGATGATTGGGGAAGGCAATGGCAAACCACCTGCCAAGAAAACATCGTGATGCAACATCCCCCCATGGGTCAGTAATGACTTGATGCTTGCACATTTTATATCCCTGGCCCTTGGCTCTAGGGTGGTAGGCCTGGAGTGTTTCTTTAGGCTGCATCTGTGGGGCAAAGATGCTCCATTTCCATGCCTGTCATTGCCACCATGAATGGTGAGGCATTTACACTAGCAGTGGAACAACCACATGGGTATTTTGTGCTCACTTTCCTCCATCAGCTGCCACTTCCCTTTGTATTCCCTCCTATTGCCACCAGAAGGCTTTTGAAATACCTATTACTGCTATTACACTATAGCATAATACTGTAACAATCTATCGGCACTATCTGCTCCTTCCTCTGAATACCCAGAATAAAGAAATTTTATTTCTTTAAAAAAAGCCTCGTGTGTTTTTTGTTGCAGGTCTAGTCCTCGTATATCTCTGCAATGAAAGGGGCTAGAGCCCTTTTTCAAAGTGAAACCTTTAATACGATAGAAAAATATCATTTGGAAAAAAGCTCTTTGGGAAAATGGTAGCTTTGATCAGCTGACAGAAGGAAAATGGTGCAAATTTGAATGGTACCTTTAAATATGTGCACTTTCCCATGCAGATGATATACTAACATGCATGGACTGAATTGTTTTTGGAAAGATCACACCAAACCAAGTTTGAGAAAGAATTTACTGAGGACATGAAGAGTCTGATGGGTATAATTAGAGCATGATGAAACATGAATGTTCCAAATAAAACAGCTACAGAGAAAAACTTCCACGTGTGATCCATGGTAAGCACTGAGTTTCCTCTTTCTCTTTCTTCCCTTCAGGATGTTAGAAGCACCTTGCAGAGGTAAGTGGATCCCAGTCATTTCCCTTCATTATTTTGGGACCGATTGGGATAGTGTTAGCATGGCAAATCTGGTGAGCTTTTGTGGGGGGTGGAGCCTGGAGAGGGGGAGCGTTGCTGATGCTACTGTAACATCACTTCCATATCATTCCCCTGGGAATAACCTCCCATGGTGCTCTAGGAATTTTTCCCAATCTCTGTGGTAAAGGTAAGAGAAATTTGGAGAAATTCCTAGAGAGGTATGCCTGGTCACCCAGAAGTGATATAATTTCCATGACATGATACCATCACCTATTTTTGACTTGTTGCTCAGTCAATCGAGCTATGGGTGTGCAAATTTTAAAAAATGGTAAATTTTGTTCAGTAGTACCAAACTGGAGAAAAACATTGGTAATCCCCAAATACCAAATTGATTCTCTATTTCAGTTCAGTAATACAGAGCAAATTCGGTAAAATGCTGCCACTATTTCCTATGAGAAACTCAATTCAGGGGTATCTGTTGGTCTGGTAGTGGGAGCACCTTCTCCTGACTGTTCTCTAAAAACCACCCAAGTTTCAGGAAGATTGGACCCTAGGGGACATTTTATGGGCCCCCAAAGTAGGTTCCCCCAGCCACTCATCAATCTCCATTATTCCTTAACGGGAAAACTATCGGGGGGGGGGGCTATCCAGGGGGCTGGGGGTGGCACTTTGCAAGCAAAATCCACCACATTTGCAGGGGACCTACCCTTTGCTGTCCTCTAGAGACCTTCTAAGTTTCAGGAAAATTGCACCCCGTGGTCCAATTCTGTGGGTCCCTGATGGCCCAGCCTCTCCATTTGTTCCTATTGTGGGGGGAAAGTCCAAGCTGACTCCCACTGCAGAAACACATAGAGCAAGTTTGCCATGGCCAAAGGCACACTCCCAAATGCAAATTCCACACACAGAAAGTACAACAGAACCGAAATGAAGCACCCCCCCCACAAGTGCCCCTGAAGAAGCTACCCACAGCCACTCTCCTTTCTTCCCAATGATGGGAAATTTTCCAAGCTGGTTCTCAGGGAACATACCCTCTTGGCAAGGATGGCATAACCAACCAAACTGACAACCCCCCCCCCCCCACCAACCCATGTGCTCGCTGATCAGGCTGACCAGCTACTCACCATTGTTCCCAATGAAGACCAACTTCACACCAGAGAATCACACCTATTCCACCCAAACCAAACTGAAGCAAGGGACAGTCTTGTAACTAGAAGCAAACTGAAGCAATGGGATGGAATCCCTCAGAAACGAAGTGAAGCAAGGAGACAAACATCACACCAGAGAATCACATCCATTGCACCCAAACCAAAGCAAGGGGCAATTTTGTAACTTAGCCCAACAGAAACTGTATCATTCACAGCTGCCAGGCACTGGGTTCAAAACAGAACCAAACACTACCCAGCCACAAGCTCAAGGCAACGGCAAGAAAGCACGGTTGCCTTAGATGGATCCCAACCACTTGGCCTCAGGATGAAAGTGAGAATGAGGCGTACAACCCAAGTTATTCTCTCTCTCTGAAGCTACCCTCAGTGCCTCCGGGCTTCAAGGAGGTGTAGGCTGTGGCAGTCTTTCATCATTGGCCATTCCTCCAACCTCTGCAATGAGGAAAATTAACATTAGAACAACAAATTACATACATTATATTACACAACAGCATTCTGTAGCTTCGTTTAGGTGGGTTCTCCTCTGTGACATATGGCGTGTCATTCTCTGCTTTCCCTAATCTCTCTCTCAGCCAATCTACAAGAGACGAATTACATGAGGAGGACCTACATGTGAAGGGAGTTGCAATGTTAGCTGGGAAGCTAAGTTTTAAAAGAGATCGGAAGGCTTTGTTAATTTCCCCTCTCTATAGAGCCAGGGAGATGCTCCTCAGAGGGTTTGTTAATTTCCTCATTGCCTCTAGAAGGTTCTGTCAGTTTCACCTCCCCCTTCTAGGATGCGAAGAGTTTGTATTCATAATATTTATGATATTTATTGTTCTTTGATTGCACTTGCAGCACTTAGCACTTTTCATATAAGGAAGTAATATATAAAAAGAAAAAAGAGAACATATATCCAATAATATATATTTCAGCATTAGATATAGTAATGTTGTGTTCTACCCTCTGGCAGGTTGTTCCTTTGCTTTACTTGTTGTTTCTATTCTAGAGGGGCCTCTTAATTTGTTCTTTCCTCGCCAGAAGCCAGGCTGGTTAACAGAAGCTATACTGGGGCAGGCCTCCTCCGCACAGGTGGGGGGGAAGCTGCAGAACCTCCCCTTCTCTTCCGCCCCTCTAGTCTTAGCCCCTGCCCTTCCCCCAGGGCCAATCTATGGTCTGCTGTAGCTCACTTTCTGCCCCCTTCAACCTATGCTAACTAACCTTTAAAAGTTACCAACCCACCTAGCCTGTACATCTGCACAAGGGTGAGGACGGTGCAAGCACAAGGGTGCCCCACTATGTTTCTTTTTTCATTACTGGGGAAATATGAGGAAGAGACCCTAGGAGATACCATATATTCCTTATGGAATCTATAATTTGATGCCAGGAGCAAGGCAGACTCCTTCCCAAAGCATTTTTATAATCTCTGGAATTCAACCTTCTGTTATACGTTGTCTGAATTCTACTCACTTCCCATTCTGTTCTATTCTCTCAAAAATGATATATTAACAGTGTTTCTATCCAGGTATGAGAAGAAGGAGAAGTTTGAGAATCCAGTGGCTTTGACTCCTGAGCTGGAATGGAAGCTCAGGGGCTGCTGTGATATCGGTCCCTTTCTGGGGGGTGTCATGAAGCAATTCCAAGGTAATTGTGAATATTGAATACAGGAAATTTATATCAGTTGAGAAATGCAAATAGTGGATTCTAGGTCACTCAGGAATGCCTGTTGAGAAGGCAAATTTAGTTCAGTCTGAAAAAAACTTTTGTCAAAATTGGTCTTGGAATCCCTTAGAAGGTTTAAGAATTTTCCTTTGTTGCTTTAGGAGGGACATAGGAACAGAAGAAATTTCCAATGGGAGATGAGAGAACATGATTAGTAATTCTTAACTAAAACTTGCAAATGTCCCAGGACAAATTTGCACTCTTTTCAATTGCGATTTGGAGGTTATAATGTAAATTGCTGTCTCATTTTTGCACTTGGCGGTATTCATAGAACCAGGCAGCCAAGTCAGGTAGTGGTTTTTGGCACATAACTAAAGCTGATTACTTTAACCCTTTACTTGATATAGATCAGAAACTGCCCTTCCTTCCAGGACTGAAATTGACATGCACATTTTTTAAAAATGACGCTTTAATTGATAGAACTATGGTGTTTCGCTATGCTGCTAGTCCAGCATGATGAAAGCCCAGAACATTTGTTAATGCTCCAGGGATCAGGGCTTGCCTCATTTCTTTTTTCATTTAGGAGATTTCTAAGATGTCTGTCTTCAGAATCTTGCTCATGGCGACTTAAAATGCCAATAATAAATTACCAATATAAAAACAGCAAGCCAATGCATCAAAAACAAATCTCAGGTGTATTAGAACATTTCCGGACCTTCATGGAGGAAATTCAGAATTAGTGGACCAAACAAAATTTGGGCAGGGCTGTGTTGGAGGTCATTCACTGAACTTGATGGCTCACGGGATCCTCCCCTCTGTGTTCTGCCTTTGCTCTGTCACCAAAATGAATCTATCAAAATTGCCCCTGTGGCCAGCGTGTATAATTCCTGTTGCTTGAATTTTGTTGGGTCTAGGGGTTGTCACTCTGTAGTGTCCGCGTACCATCCAGTCGGTTTCAAGCTTCATAAAAATCTAAGTAGGGCCTGCCAGATCAGACAAACGGTACATCTAGTCCAGCAGACTCTTTCACACGGTGGCCAACCAGTTGCCCAGGAGAGCAATCAGGACATGGAAAGCAAGGCCTTTGCCTGATGCTGCCTCCCAACATTGTTTGCTGCCTCTATATAAATGGAGGTTGTCTTCAGTCACCATGGAGAGTAGCCATTGATGGGCCTCTACTCCATGAATTTGCCTAACTCTCTTTTAAAGCCAGCTATGCTTCTGTCGATGGTTGTTGTGGGTTTTCCGGGCTGTATTGCCGTGGTCTTGGCATTGTAGTTCCTGATGTTTCACCAGCAGCTGTGGCTGGCATCTTCAGAGGTGTAGCACCAAAAGACAGAGATCTCTCAGTGACACTGAGAGACACTGTGACACTGAGAGATCTCTGTCTTTTGGTGCTACACCTCTGAAGATGCCAGCCACAGCTGCTGGTGAAACATCAGGAACTACAACGCCAAGACCACGGCTATACAGCCCGGAAAACCCACAACAACCATCGTTCTCCGGCTGTGAAAGCCTTCGACAATATGCTTCTGTCCTTCATTTGGCTTTAATAGGACCAGATAGTATAGAAGCCAAGAGTTAGCTTTCCGAATTAATTCCATTTTGTCTTTGTTTTCTAAATCCTACAGAAGCCATAATTGGAAATTTTGAAATAACATCAAACTGGGTTGGAGCCAGACTAAATTATCCACAAACAAAGCAAAGTGTAATTTCTGCCAATTCCTGCCGCACAACTTCAGTTTGCTCTCCATGCCATTTTTGAGGGTCCCTTGTGTCACAGATGAGCATAAGAAAACCATTTCCTCTTAGGAAGGATGACATTTATGAAGATGGACCAATGCTGTTGGAGCGGGTGGTCTAGGAAAACCTCATTCCGCCTGGACCTATATATTTTCACATCTGGAGTTTAGTGTGGATCCAGCCACTGGAAAAAGAGGAATGTAGTTATTTGCAAGCAAAGTTGGAAGAAGGATTCCCACTCTCCCCAGATTTATTTCTTCATGTATGAATTTGTGAATCTGATTTTGTGAATTGCTAAAGATTTCCTTTAAGTACAATGGTCTGATGTTTAATTTCTGTTATTTCCACAGGCACTCTGAGTTCTGTACTTCGGATGCAAAAAGGTAAATTTTGAATACTAATGGAGGATAAAATTCATAAGAAGGAAGGGGAACTGGTTAGGAAGTTGTTTTTGGCTTTGTTAATTTCCTTTGTTAATTTCCTCTTCGTTAATTTGTTAATTTCCTCTTTGCCTCCTAGAAGGGGAGGTGAAACTGACATAGCCTTCTGGAGGCAAAGAGGAAATTAACAAACCCTCTGAGGAGCATCTCCCTGGCTCTGCAGAGAGGGGAAATTGACAAAGCCTTCTGATCTCTTTTAAAACTCAGCTTCCCGGCCAACATTGCAACTCCCTTCACGTGCTCCTCCTCGTGTAATTCATCTTTTGTAGCTTGGCTTTCAGAGCCGAACTAAACATGATGAGTTACTAGAGTTCTACATGTTTGCTTAGCTAAGGGTTTGATGGGAAGTGTAGGAAGTGTAGGTCCTTGCAGCTTTAAGTTTAAGGTTTACAGAGCAGCAGGGAGGGAAGTGCAGGCATGGGGCTCTTGACGGATGCCCCCCTTCCCCTCTGCTGGGTGTGTGGGGGGGTTTCAGGGCCCCTCTCTTCTCCCCCCTTCCCTGCACAGCAGACAGGGCACCTGGCCACTGCTAGCTGCTAGCAGGGCTTTGGGTGGGACTGGGCAAAGAGGTCAGAAGACAGGGCGCCTGGAGTGTTGCTACATATTCCCCCCTCGCTCTCCCAGCCCCCACCCGAAGCCATGTGGCCCAGAGCTGCAAGTATTGCGACTCTTCAGACTGCATCTGCCCCCCTTCAAATTGCACTTCCATGTTTACCTTCCTGGTTTAATTGGGTTATTAAGGTGCTCCAAGAAGGGACCATGGGGGATTATGGAGAGGGGGGAATCCCACTTTCACCAATTCATCTCTACTGCCTCTGGCTATCCCATGCTGCCACTGGCTCCAGCTTGCCCACCCCTTCTCACCTCTGTCTATACCAAGCTGGCCACCACCAAGACTTTTCACCTGCCATTATGCTTGGCTGTTAGAGCCAGTGAAATTGCTGTCTTCCAGTTCTTTTCTTGCAATGTATGTGCTTTGGGATTTCATAGGACTGGGACTTCCACTCTACATAAATGAGCTTGAGATTTTATAGAATGATGGCACATATTCCTATTCACCATTGATCACACCTCCCTTACTGTCTTTATGAATACATATGTTCCATTCCCTTGTGGCACAATCTACTCTTGAGTTTTCCCAGCAGAATCCATTTTTTTCTTCCCACTACTTTTCTAGACAAGCTCTCTTCACTTATCCCTCCCCCCACCCCCCCAAATTGTAGCAAGGCTTCAAATGAGCTCGGCTTCACAATCAAATCTTGGAATATGGGAAGAAAATTACCTCGGAAAGCATGCAGAGTGCCTTTCTCTTACAATTATACTCTCCTGTATCCTTTTTCCCCTGTGGCGTCCAAAATACTGAGGTTTATTTACCGTGTTTGGAAGGAAGCTTGTATCTACATTGGCTCCAGCTTTCTTGACTTATATACAGAGTAAAAAAAAGAGAGAGAAATACTTCTGCTATTCAAGGGTGGGTTTTCCTTGGGACAACTGGAGCTCACACATACTTAGTTGAGCTTCAGGAAGTGAGTTAATGTCTCTGGATGATTTTATTTCTCTTGTCTCCTCCTTTCTCCCCAACAGCCAATGTGACTCTGGATCCAGCCTCAGTCTCAACCCCAGCTGGTTCCAAGCTCGTCCTGTCTGAGGATCAAAAAACGGTCAGATGCCAAAGCAAAACTGAAGGCCTACCTGAAGATCCTAAGGAATTTTATAGATGTTCCTACTTGCTGGGCTGTGAGAGGTTCACAGCAGGCTGTCATTTCTGGGAAGCCAGCGTGGGAAGTGAGGAAGGCTGGGCTGTGGGAGTGGCCAGAAAGTACAGGAAGGGCCCGATCACCATGACACCTGAGGAAGGAATCTGGGCTGTGGGGAGGTGGAAGGACCAGTACAAGGCTTTCATAAAGGGCACTGACTCTCCGTTGTGTCTGAGTGGGGAGCTCAAGAGGATCCGAGTCTGCCTGAACTACGATACTAGACAAGTGGCCTTTTTTGATGCTGACAGAGCAGCCCTGCTGTATGCTTTCTCAGGAGCCTCCTTCTCTGGAGATGCCATTTCCCCCTTCTTTGCAGTGTATGGTAAAGGTTACCTGAGAATCTCTCCTTAGGGCAGTTAAATCTCCCTCATGGGCTCTGGTGATGTTACTCATGAGATCAGGATGATTTTTTAAAAAATCAAACATTGCTTCCCCCAACCCCCTTTGTTCAGCTCTGCAGACTACCAGTAGACTACCAGTCACCCAAACTAACACAAATGGTGTCCATTCTTGCCCCTTGTTTTTTTCCGGGATACCCTTTTCCTCGACATATTATTTCTTAAAAGGATAGCAATATATTAAAAGTCACAAATACCCATCATAACCTGTTCGAAGAAAAGGGCAGAAGTAGAAATCAGGGTCTTCAGGGTTCCATCTTCTCCCCTTCCCCCAATCTTTTTCATTTTTTCCTCAGACCCCTCACCGGATCTGAGAGTGCTCATTCTGTGTTACTTCAGTGACAAACGACAAAGATGCTCCAGATCAGATCTCCAGTATATATAACACAACTGAGAAACTTACAAGGGGGTAAGGAAGCCACCATCATCCCTCCCTATGGCTGCCCCTACTTGCCCACATTTTCCCCTGCAGATGGGGAAGGAAGGAAAGAGAAAGGAGTGCAGCAATTGTTCCCCTTCTCTCCTGTGGGGAAAAACAGAAGAAGCAGCAGCACCTCCTCCTGGCCAGAGCTACTTGCTGCCTGCTGATGGAAATCTCTCTCCCTCCACCATTGATATTGAGGGGCTGCTGCGCACTGGCAGTATTTGGGCTGTGGGAGAACCTGTGGCCACTTGAGCTCCCTCCCACCCCAGATACTGCCAGCGCTCAATGTCTGCTTCCTCTTGACACTGCCTTCTTTTCCTTTCAGCTGTGTTCCCCTCTCCCCTGCTAAGGCATCTCAGAAGTTGCCAAGCAAAGATGGCCCTTTTATTTCTTAAGCATTTTAAATCCCCTTTACTTTTTTAAAAATCCAGTTTTTTCTGCATACGTAGGGGTTGTCCCAGATCTGTAGAAAGATCTGTCTTGTCTGTACATGGCCCTAACCCATTGATTTAACAAACCACATTTAAGACCATATTCAGAATTAGATATAATTAGATACAATGATGATATATTTAAATTCAGTGAAGCTGGAGGAAGGGGTGGATTGAGAAAGCAATGCTGTGGGAGGGAGTGTGGAAGTGGTTCACTTTTCCCTTTCATACAATTTTCTAGATCTAACAGTGAAATCCCAAGTAGAGTTCTAAAGCTATTGATGTCAATGGATTGAGAAGGGTGTAAATTTCTTAGAATAACACTGCAAGTCATTTCTCAAAAACTGCTGTTTGCTCCTCAGGGGACAACAATCAGGCACCATACAAGGATGTGTTTAATATGGTTTCATTGTCTACTTGTATTAAAAGTTTCTCCTTCAGCTACTTTTTGTGTTTTTCTTTTGTCTTAAAAAATTATAATTCCTCATTGCTTCATGGCCAGTGCTCTGCCCCTTGGGGTTATTGTATTTTGAAGGAACTCAGGGGGGCATCCAGGAGCGCCCCCCCCATTTTATCTTCTTTGAGAATCGGCCCCAAACGAAGCACAGGAGAGGTCCCATGGCTGGCGTTACAATGTCACTTATGGAAGCGATGTTGTTGTGTCTGCTGGGAGCACATGTACTGCGCATGTTCCCAGGCTGCCTGCCGGGGGCGGGCAATCTCCCAGGGGCTTGCAACCTCCTGCTGATCACTAGTAATTGGCGGGCAACAGGGCAAACCCCCAGGAAACTGCCCGCCACTGCCAGGCAACTGGGAACCCCAGCTATTGGTAAAACGGATGAAGATTCCCTGCACCCCTTCATCCATGTCATTGATAAATATGCTGAAGTGTATTAGGCCCAAGCCAGAGTTTTGAAGCATTGCACTTGAGATCACCCTCCACATTGGTAAGATTTCTTTAAGTCCATTTATCTGACCAGCTGTGGACGTGTGATAGAATGAAATATGATCAAGCCAGCATTTAGCCAGTTTGTGGCCAAAATATCACAGAGACTTTGTCAAAATCAAGGTATGTTATGCCCACTGTGTTCCCACAATCCAATATGCTATTAACCTGATTATAAAGATAAGTAGAAGCCAGCATGGATTTGTAAAGAATAAATCCTACAGGGCTAACCACTGCATTATTTTCAAGCTGCTCACATTCTGTTTTGTAATCTACTGTAATATTTCCACCCTGGTCCTAGGATGGCCAACCACCAGACTAGAGAGCAATTCCCCTGGAGAAAAGGGCTGCTTTGGAAAGTAAACTGTGTGATGCTACATCGCACTGAGGTCCCTTCCGTCCCCAAACCCCACCCTCCCCAAGCTCCACACCCAAATTTCTAGAGTGGCACTGGCAACGCTAGCTCATACTGAAGTCAGAGTGACCAGTCTATTGTTTCCAGGGGCCTCCTTTGCTGCCGTTTAAAAGACTGGGACAACATTTGTTCGCCCCTCTGGTCCTCCAGGATTGATCCACAATGCTTGCAAGAGGCTCTGAGAATACATCACCATGTTCCTTTTGTGCCTTTAGATACCATTCATCCAGCCCAGAAGCACTGGATCAATTTAAGATAACTCTGGCCAACTCTTTATCCATCTTGAACAGAAATCCTCCCCATTTCTACTTTTTGTAAGGTTCCATGCAGTCCCCCTTTGGGGAGAAGGGTAAAGCAAAATAGAAGTTGACCACTTCTGCCTTCTCTTTGCCATCTTTTGTCACCACTCTTGCTGAGCACGGGACTTACTGTTTCCTTCCTCTTCCTTCAAACATATCTGAAAAGGCTCTGTTATTTTGAAGTGTCCCTTGCCAGCCACTGTTCATTTTCAGCCTATTAGCTTTTTTGTCCCTCCAAGCAACTTGGCTGTCATCCCCCACCCCCGGCCTCGTGACCTGTCTTTCCTTCCATTTCCTTTTTGACTATCAGTTCCCCATTTCGCTTTTATACAGCCACATTGGCTTGTTTAGAAGACTTCCATTCTTTCTTTGTCCTAGGTAGTGTTTGTGACTGCTTTCTCCAACTTCTTTTAGAAGAAGGACGCCGTAACCAACAGATTTTCTCCAGTTTCAGTCAGCTATCAAGAATAACGGTGTTGCAGTGCACAGAGGAAAGTGCTGCGGATTGGGCCTGGTGGGGACTGGATTTTAATTTATGCTCAAGCATGGAGTTCAGTAGATGGCTTTGGACAAATGTCTCAGCCTAGCCTGCTTCACAGGATTCTCATGAAATGGTATATCTGCCACAGATCCGCTCCCCCCCACAAGTCCCCTGTAAGAAGGGAATGATAGAAATATGATAAATGGGGCATGGAGTTAGTCATAAGGACAATAAGGGATTAATATGTTTTTGATCCTGCAGTGAGACTTGAGAGCAACAGAGAGAGTAACATTTAATATAAAATGTGTATATAATAAAATGTATGACCAAATTTTCTAGACTGCACAAAAGAGTAAACTGAAGGTTGCCCACAAGCTTAACTAACAGCTAAGACTGCCTGACAGAAAAACACTATACATACAACAGTCTCCATTATGGAATATTATACATTCCCCCCACACCACCACAGAAAACCATGCTGATGGTTGCAGAGGAGCAAATTAGACTCTTTGAATACAGAGATTTTGTCACAAAAGTCATGATTTTCTTCAACAGAAGCAAAAAATGATTTTTTGTTGTCTGCTTCTCCCCAGCTGGAGGGGAAGACAGGGGAAGGAAAAATAAAGGAAATGAAAATCAGGATTGAAGGTCATGGGGATGAACCCCTACTGGCCAATGTGACACCCACTTAGAATTCTGTCTTTTAAAAGAATATTCTCTTAGCAGCCATTAATGTGTTACTACTTCATAAAGAAACAAGCTGAAGAGGAAAAAGAGAACTCTTGGGAAAGAAAGGAAACAGAGGTTTTGGAAACACCTGGTTTTGGTGATCGTTCTCGGGAGCCTGTAGTGACATTTCCAAACTGTAAAAGACACTCTTGACCAAAATGAATTACCCTGGTCCAGACAGTCACACCGATGTAGTCATTTTACTGCCTTAAGGAGTCTGAGTCAGGAATGGAGGAGACCCTTCCCTGCTGCACCCTTGCTCCTTGTGTGTAAGGTACAGCGTGGAATGGACTTGGTGCCTTTCATATATGGAGATACACAGAGAAGTCATCGACAGCCATGCAAAGGCACATGAAGCCACCTTCTCCTGAATCAGACCATTGGTCTATCAAGGTCAGTACTGTTTACTCTGAAAGGCAGCAGCTCTCCGGGTCTCAGGCCTTTCACATCACCTACTGCTTTTGATTGAGGCTGGAACCTTGCACATGCCAAGAAGAGGCTCTTCCACTGAGCCACAGGCCCTCCCCACAATCCTATATCTCCATGGAAGGCTGCCAAATGCATTCTCTTCCTGTGAAAATTAAGTGGGGAAGCAGGCAGCTGTGATTTCTCCCAACTCTCAAAAATAGCCTGAAATGGCACCTGTGGGTAGGGTTGCAGCTCCAAGTTAAGAAATTCCTGGAGATTTGGAGGGTGAAGCCTGGAGAGGATGGGATTTGGGGAGGAGAGGAACCTCGGCAGGATATAATGCCTGAGAGTCCCCCCTCCAAAGCAGCCATTTTCTCCAGGGGAACGGATCTCTATGACCTGGACATCAGCTGCAATTCTGGGAGATTTCCAGCTGCCACCTGGAGGCTGGCAATCCTAACTTGCGAGTTGGGGAGCAAGTATCAGTGTGAACAATGAGAGGGGGCTACACTGGCTCAGGTAGAAAGCCCAGCCATCTCTGGCACCCAGCCCTCTTGCAATAGTTTGGTACTTCAGATCCAGACAGACTTTGGATTCATAAAACTATCAACTACTCCATGCGATATTATCTATCAGTAACTGTTTAAAAATGATTGATGACAAACTCATTTGCTGACCTGTTTATTATTAATGATGACTCATCAACCAGTTCTAGGTTTCAAATGAAGCAAAGGGCAGAAGCCGCTGCAGAGGGCAAGGAGGCACTAGCTGCCAAGATCTCAGACCTGCCGTGATTTGTAACCTTGTGGTTCTCCAGTAACGTGCAAAGTGAAAAATTATAGTTCCCAAGCAAGATGAAGAGACTCTTTTGGAGCCAACTGATTCCAGCTTGAAGTTACCAGAAGGTAATTCTGATCTAATGGATGAGTAGCTTAATAGAGTGAGGACAAGGTAAAACTGAACCTACTTTGACAGCTTGAAAACTTGTCTTTTTATTTCTGGTTTTGTGTTCGTTCTCATTCTATGATACCAGAAAAAGAGTAGGAAGTTCTTCACTAGGTACTACCCTGGTGGGCTTGATAACTTGTGACAGGAGACGATCGCCTTTTTGGGAATTAACTCAGGCCACCCCCTTGATTTTCCCATCTGATGGTTAGGTATTCATTTGGTTATTTGTTTAGCTATATTAAAAAAAATTGAGTTGCATTTGCTGGAACAAAAAATAAGCATTTTTGAGAATATACCATCTATTTGTTGCCCATGTCTTTATAATGATCAACTTTTGTATACTTGATTGTCAGATAACAGTTTGTATGAGGTAATGATTAGGTGACTAAAATAGGTGACTAAAATAGAAAAGAGTCCAGTAGCACCTTTAAGACTAACCCACTTTACTGTGCCTTGACAGCACTTTTCACCACCCATCTGCCTGAACTTTGGTAGATCTCAATTGGAGGGATCCCCAGGGACTTTGAACCCAATTAGAGGGAGTGAATTTTATTGAAGCCACTGGAAATGATCACCAAATCAACCTATTAATGCAACTGGTGTGAATTATTAATATTCAAGATAGTCAACAAGTCCATTCCTACAAAATCCAGCAAGAATCTGATCCAAAGGTTTTAGTTTTGCACACCTTTAAGAGAAGTGGAAGATGTATTTGTCATGCCTCAGGTGGGGTGAGCCACCCTACGCTGCCACCACTCTGGGATTTAGGGTCCCTTGGGAAGGCCCAGAGTACCCTCCCAACGCTTCTGACCTCCATAGCTTGGCCAATAAACAGGCGTGAGGACCCAGCAGACTAACAATAAACAAAAGGATTTATTTATTTTCAAGGAGGTCAGTTAATATCAAACAAACAAGCAAGGTGCATTAGCAACAATATATGGGTGAAAGCAAAATAAACAAAAGGCCCTAGCGCGACTGAACTCACTGTCCTTCTGTCTGCCAGGCCTGTCTTCTTACCCTATCTGAATGAGGGCCTCTCCTAGGGTTGCCAGCCTCCAGGTAGTGGCTGGAGATCTCACGGAATTACAACTTATCTCCAGGCCACAGTGATCACCTGGAGAAAATGGCTACTTTTGGGGGTGGAGTCTATGGAATTTTGCCATGCCATGGTCCTTTCCCTCCCCAAACAGCACTTTCTCCAGGTTTCACCCCCCAGATCTCAAGGAATTTCCCAACTTAGAGCTGGCAACCTTAGGCCCTCTCTCCCTACGAGAAACCTCCTCTCACCTGCTCCCTGGGAGAAAGAACCCAGGCTTTTTTTCCTCCCAGACTTATATAGCACCAGCCCCCTGTGTTCTGATTGGCCAAAAAGGGCACCAAAATGGCCCAGGGGCTCCTGGGAATTGTAGGCAGGCCTACTCCCACTGCTAACTGGCTTCTGAGGCCTTGCTAGGCCTTCCTGGCACAGCCAGATCATGACAGTATTTTACAGATAGGACTGTGTATAGCTCCTCTCTTCAGGGAAGTAAGCAAGACAGGAAGTAAGAAAGCTGCCTCCATGAAGTCTTAAGCCCTGCCTGCCCCCCACTAAAGAATTTTGAAACAGTGCAGTCCCATGTGGAATTACTGCACTCTAAGCCTACTCAAATCAATGCCTTGCCACTGGGTTAACTCTACATAGGATTGCACTGTAAGGGAGTAAAGCTAAGCAGGTTACTCAGAAGCAAGCCCCACATTATTCAATGGGGTTACTCTCTCTGTCTCTGACACATTTTCTCTCATTTTATGTATTTAAATTTTTTTTCTAGTTTAGTGTTAAAATAAAAAGTTAATGAATTAAAATATAATTTTAACAAATACATATATACTAATAAAATAATACCATTCAATAAAGTCAGTCAATGGATCATTGTTTAAAGACAGAGATTACCGTTCAGACAACAGGCTCCTGAGGCAGTGAACAAGATATATGTCAGTCATGAAATATAATCAATGTAAAACTAAACTTAATGAAACAACAATACCCCTGAAACCTTCTTCCTAGCTCATTCCCATCTTGCTGTTCTCCCAACAGGATTTACAAGCAACATCTTCCCTCATCAAAGCCACAGAAACACCATCCCAGATGGCCTCAATCCCACCATCCATCAATGTGGATCAGGAAGCCAAATGCCCCATCTGCCTGGAGTGCATGTCGGACCCAGTGGTCCTGGACTGCGGGCACAGTTTCTGTCGAGGCTGCATCACCAGTTACTGTGAAAAATGGGAAGCACTGGGGGAAACACTGGAGTGTCCCACTTGCAAAGCCAAGATCCAGAAAGGGAATTTCCGGACCAACTGGCAGCTGAAAAACTTAGTAGGAAAAATTAAACTCCTGTCACTAAATCCACAAAAAGACGATCTATGTGTGAAACACAAGGAGAAGCTGCACCTGTTCTGCAAAGAAGATAAAGAGCTGATGTGCTGGATATGTAAGAGATCCCCGCAACATAAATCACATGCCCTTCTTCTCTTGGAAGAGGCTGCCCAGGAATATAAGGTAGGAAGTGGAATCCTTCATTTTCAAGGGGAAGATGCACTCTCCTTCTCACATGGCAAGAAAGGATTCTCCCTCCATGGGAGATGCTAGTAATGATATGGAGATTCAAGGAGGGTTGCCAGTTGTTATATCATCTCCTTTCATGTTGAGTGTCTGACTATATTGATAACACAACTAAGATCATGCCATTTTCTGGCTTTATTCAAGATAATTTTACTGAAGAAAATTACAAAACTATTTTTTTATTTCTTTCTTTTCATGTATAGCAGTGTTTCCCAACCTGTGAGCCAGAACTCAGAAGAGGGTCTTGAAGCCCTCCCTAATGGTTGCCCCTACCCTTTGCATGGCTCTCTTTCTCTCCTCTCCCTCCATGCCAGCTTCTCAAATTGCCATTTCCCCTACACTTTGCAACAATAATGAGGGAGTTCGCCATATGGCAACTAGTAACTTGACAGGTATACACATTTTCCTATGAAGAATTAAAAATTCTACAGGAAAATCACCATGTTTGGAGTAACTCTTATAAGAAACAACTTTGGTACTTAATTTGTGGCAAGGCCCCTCACTAGTCATATTCTAGTTGGCATTTTTATCTCACTGTGAATGCATGTTCATTAACAAAGAATCAAGTAAAATGTGTCCTAATGGTTGTTAGAGTGAGGGCCAAGCTACAAGTGACGAATGACACTTGAAAGGCAAGTGGATAGAGTAGAGTGCAAGTGGAGGGCAAGTGGACAGGGAGAAATACACTTGCCATTCAAGTGTCATTCATCACTTGTAGCTTGGCCCTGAGTTTCTTAGAATCTTCAAGGGAAGTAGAGGGAGTAATACGAGAAGATGATGGCAGTCAAAGGCTGGAATAGAGCCCTCTTACGCAAAGACTGCGTATTTTGGGATGCCACTTTCCTGAGCTTCATAGTAGGATGTTGTGTTTCTTGGTTTCTTAAAAGCATTTGATTGGCAACTATAGAAAATGGAATGCTGGACTAGATGGGTGCTAAGGTCACACTTCACCTAGGGCACCAAAAAACCTTGAGCCAACCCTGATTGGGTCACTTGAACTTGTGGGTCACCCACCATATCCAAAAGGTTGGGAACCACTGCTTTACATCATAGCTCACATCTGTACTCCTCTATAAGAAGGTTTTCCTGAACTTCAATTTTGCACATTTTTTGATATGATAGAAGTGTGGAGTCTTCCTAGCTGCCCGCAGAACATTCCATAATGTAAGTGCCAACAAAGAGAATCTTGAAACAAGCCCCAAGTGACTGAGCATCCATTCCCCTCCCCCCCTTTTTTTAGTTAAGGGAGAGTTGCAACACTGTGACTCCTTTAAACACACTGTCCATCCCGTTCCCAGATGCCAATCCACATTCCCCACTGATCACTTCTTGGATTTACTTAGTGGAACAAGCATGAAATGTATATGTTTTCCCCTCAGAACTCCACCACCAATAGCCTCTCCAGAATACCAAAAAAATTGGTTGGCACGAGACGGCCCAATCAGCAAATACAGGGACAGGGAGACCCCTCGGGGAGGGGGGGAGGAGGGGTTCCAACATTGTAACATTATGACGCATGCACAATTTAAAAAAAATGAAAAGTAATGTCAGCTCCAGCCGTCACAAAAGGCAGCTTCAAACAGATACATCTCAACTTGTCAAGTTGTCAGTAGACACCAAATCACCTCGAGGTTGTGCAGTGCAGAATACCAGGAGCCCAAGCTGATTCAGCGCTGATCAGCGTGAATATGCAGAAGTGTGCCATGCTTAAAGTGTGCCATGCAGAAGGGCCTTTGTTTGGGGCTGATTTTGGTCCCAAAGGGGCCAGTTCTTAAGGAATGACATCACTTTATCACTTCCAATACTGAGTTGCTGCTTGACAGCTGTTGTCAGTTAGCTGAAAGCAAGCAAATTGAAACTGAACCCAAACAAGACAGAGGTGATGCTGGTTGGAAAAGCAGATATCTTGAAGGATACTGTGCTTCTGACCTTTGATGGGGATCAGTTACCCCTGGCTGACTCAGCATAGGGGGTTATACTAGACCTAGCACTACTGCTAGAAAAGCAAGTAAATGCAGCTGCGAACAAGGCCTTCTCACAACTCAGTCCAACTTGGAAGATGGCTCTTTACTCAGGCATGGCCAATCTGGCTGCCTGGATCCGTGGCACAGAACATTGAGACTAGAGTACTGTAATGCATACTACATTGGTCTCCCCTCAAAGTTAACTGGAAGACTTCAGTTGTTACAGAACACTGCAGCTCATTAACTCTCAGGAGCTAGACAAAGCATGCCTATCACTCCCATTCTGCAGTCACTCCATTGGATTCCGGTCTGTTACCGGGTGCAATTCAAGGTCATGACTATTACATTCAAAGCCCTTCAGGGCCCCGGCCCTCCATATCTGTGTGACTGCCTCTCCCCCTATGTTTTGCTACAACAGCTTCACTCATTTGAATGGGGTCTTCTGAAGATACCATCTTACAGTTGGGCAAAAGCAACAGCTGCCCACACATGCGCTGTCTATGTGGTGGCCCCTACCTTATGGAACGGCCTGCCTGAGGTGGCCAGGAAAGCCCTTGCTCACCTGGCTTTCTGCAAATGATGCCAAACTAGTTTGTTCAGGAAGGCTTTCTACCCAGATTACAGGTCTGCACCATAAGAAATAGCTCAGAGAGATGCCTTGGTAGGGACGAAGATTGAATGCTTCGCTATTGGGTACTGCCTGCTGATGCAGATATTCACCTGCTAGTGATTTTCCACACTGCTAAACATGCCATGGAAATTAGTTTCAGATAGATTTCATCTCTGTGCTTGGCTTTATGCTTGTTTTTTAAAAAATTCTGCTATCATTCCTTATTGTATCTGTTTCCCTGAATGAATGTCCTAATGTTTTTTGCTTTTATACTTTGCTCACTGAATGTCCTAGCTGTCAGTTATATTGTCATTTGCACGGTTGTAATCCACCTTGGATTTCAGTGAGAAAAGTGGACTATAAACAAACAAACAAATGTCACAGCTGTGACTATTTAAAAGGCGTGTATAAAACATTCCACGTGTCGTGCAAAACTCGCGCAAGAAGATGCTATCTTCTGCAGTTTTTTCTGATGTTGCGCCCCGTTCCAGAAGAAAGCGAGTAGTGTGGAAATGGCCTTTGACATGCACAAGGATTTGGTTGGTCCTTGCAAATGTGCTTCAGGGAAGGGGAGCAGCAAATATGTAGCTTGAAGGGCAATCTGTTTCTGTTTCTCTCATCAAGATGACTTTGGTCTGCGTTAAGGTGTATTATTCTATCTGTCCATCACCTCGAAAAAGAAACCAAATCCAAACTTTGATTTTCTCTTCAGGATCAGATGTGCAGGAGCCTGGAGATTGTGACAAATAAGAGAAAGACAATTCTGGCACATAAAGCAGACACAGAGAAGGAAAGCCAAGACCTGCTTGTAAGTGTCATTATTACCGGGAAGTGAACAGCAATGGAAACTTATATCTAGAAAAACAGATTAAAGAAGCTGGAAGGGGCCATAGCCTCAAGGCAGCCCTACTCCTCAAAATTTAGAACAGTCTTTCATGAAAGAGTACCAGGAGGTTTCTGGACAGGCAGCTTAGAATAAGCTTATAAATAAATTCTTTAGCTTGTAAATAAAACACTTTCTAACTAAATTCTGAGGACTAAACTTCATACGAAACTGCAGCCTAAAGACAGAGCAGATCCAGAGGAGTTAGCTGTGTTAGTCTGTAGTTGCAAAATAGTAAAGAGTCCAGTAGCACCTTTAAGACTAACCAACTTTATTGTAGCATAAGTGTTGGTGGTTGCACAGCAATTAGATATAAGGTTGCAGAGTTTGATAATAGCGCAATGGAAATAAGTAGACAGACTTCTGTGATTCTAGCGCTATAAAAATACTTTACTACATAATAGGGTAAAAAGAATACATTTTGTAGGAAAAACAACAGTTTCTGACTACATCTTGATAGTCTCAACTAGGTCCTAGAGAAAGAAAAGCTTAGACTGCATGGTCTAGTGTAGTAGTAGTAGTGGACTGTAGTAGCAGACTGAACAAAGAGCAATAAAACCTTAGTATATGTTGCTAGCTAATTGCCCTCCAATAAACTGGCTCATCCAATAGACAATCCTGGATTATCTCATTAAGACTAAAGACACCCACTTTCTCTGGTGGGAACTTCTCTCGAAGCCTAAGTGGTCCTATGCTAACTAGCTATCCGACTAAACAAACAGAACAACAATTTAACTCTTTCATGACTGAGTGTAGGATACTTGCACAAAGTCCAACAATAAGCTTTTGAGAAACACAGCTCTCTTCATCAGATGCAAAGACCAAGCAGGAGTATCTTCTTAATCCGCTATGTTTGATGCTAAAAATTACATCCATGAGCTGATTTTCACTCTGTGAAGGGAAGTTCAGAGGAAAAAGGAGCTGGGGGTGGTGGATTTCACCAGATAACCACCAGAGGCTTAATAAGCCCTTTCCTGTCTCATCTAGTATTGTATAAAAGGATAAAAATCTTGGCTGGAGGTACATAGTGTTGTCAACTGACCTGGAGAAGAATGCCCTGTCCTTTTAGTAGAGGCTTAATGCAATGTTATTTACTAGGCGATGTTATTTTCCTCCATGCCATGAGCTTCAATGGCTTATTTCCAAACACATATAAAAGTCGTCATTAAAAGGAAAAGACATTGTTCTTCAGGCGACCTAAGTGAGCATGCCATGAGGTCTGGGGCCTTTGAAATGGAATCTTGTACCTTTGGAGGAAACTCTTTCCTTGCTGGATGTTGATGTAGTTTCTGGGAAAAGTCAGGGGTGGCCTTTCGTATGAGAATTCTCATAACCAACCTCTTCACGCTGCAAGATGTGAGTACATTCCTAACACTGGCTTTCTTTTCCCTTTTTCTGTTTCCTTCACATAGGAAAAAATTGAACTGGAGAGGCAAACGGCAGTAGCTGGATTCAGAAAATTGCACCAGTTTTTGGAAGAACGAGAACAGCTTCTGCTAGCCCATATGGAAGAGGTAGAGAAGGAGATTGCAAGAAAAAGGGACGAGCACTTGGACAAACTCTCAGAGGAACTCTCCTCTCTTAAAAATCTCATCTGGGAAATTGAGGAGAAGTGTCAGCAGCCAGCAATTGAACTTCTGCAGGTAAGACTGTGGCAAAACCAGCCCAGGTTTCTCTATTGAGAAAAGTTGTCTCCATATTTTGATGTGCCTCCTTCATACACAAAAGAAGAAAAGTAGGCTATGGATGGAGCTGATCGCTGGATTTATGCACAGGATACCAGAGACCCCAAGAGAAGTGATAGCGCATCTTCACTTAGAAGGTTCTAGAGGCAGTGGAATCAGTCACTGGCTTCATTTTTCTCTCAAGGCAAGCCAGAGTTGGGCCCTGTTGCCTTCAGCATAAAGTTTTTGAGCTTTCCAGATGAGTTGAGAGTCTATCTTTAAATGTTTGCGCTCAGGGAGAGTTAATCAGCCGTCATGATCTGCAGACAGGAAAGCGACATAAATGGACTACCATTTAAGGGTTTTGTTCATCTTTTATAAAAATCTGACACCTTGATCAAAGCTATCCTTATTGAAACAGGAAATGATGTCATAACAAGTGGCCCTGAGGTGAGGGACAGCAGCTCCCTGGAAAGCATAAAAAGGGACTTTCGGACCAGGAGGAGGGTGAGGCTGGGAGCTAGGGTGAAAGGATCTCTCCCTGGAGGTAGGGGAGACTGGGGAAGAGAGTTGAGGAACAGTACAGAGACCCTGAAGAGAGACTGCTGAGAGGTCTACTATCCCAGGGGATGATCAAGGCTGGACCCTTATGTGAAGTAACATGTTTCAAGACGGGATGTCAGGTGCTTGACTGTTGAGAAGGAGGGCCCAATTTTGAGGAAAGACTTCTATTCTGCATGAGATGTGTGTGGATCTTTATTTATTTTATTTAAAACATTTGTATGCCACCTTTCTACCCAAATAGGGTCCACAAGGCATTGGGTCCCCCATGTCAGGTTTCTTTCCAAGGTTTGGGCTGTACCCTCCCTGAAGTCAACAGTAGCATCCAAGAGAGGGTAAACAACATCCATTGACTGCTTTCAAAAGATATTTCTGGACAATATGGTAATTGTGGGAAAGAAGATGCTAGATGGACTGTCAGTTTGACTCAGCAGAGCCACTTTGATATTTCATGGCTAAGACTACTTTTTTCATTTGGGCCTTCTTATTTGAAAAGTTTTTGCTTTGTTCAAATGCCATTTCCTTGCCATAAGAGAGACTGGTACATTTATGTACCTGACTGCTCACAAGCAAATGAATTCAATTTAGAGGGGGTCAAACAACTTGTATTCTGCCTATGGGTTGTCAGCTAGGTTCTTTACTTTAGTGGAAGCTAAAATGGAAGATGAAGTGACATAGCACAATATCTTGATGTCACTTTTGGTTGCACCCAGAAATTACGTTGCAGTGCTCTAGAATAGGGGTCTGCAACCTTTTGGAGCCTATAGGATCCTTTGGGATTCTGCCACAGGGTGGTGGGCCCAACAACAAAATGGCTGCTGTGGGAGCCAGAGCCACAAATAGGAAGACCAAGTGCAGGGGAAGAGAGGGTAATTTAAAAAATACACTGGGAAAGAGGAGTGAGAGAGATGTGGTAGCAGCTCCAACTGAAACAATGTTCTTTTAATCTGCTCAGTGAATCAGATCTCCAGTTGTCAATCAGAAGTCCTGCTGGGCAAGAACCCCATGGGTTCCCACACACTTTCTAAGAACATTTGGAGGCACCAGGAAAGGCATTGGTGGGTACCAGGTTGGAGACCCCCACTCTAGGGATTCCCCAATCTTGTGGTAAAAACCATAGAGATTGGTGGAATTCCTAATGTGTTGCAATGTTACTTCAGGGTACAGTGGAAGTGACATTGAGACAACTCCCCTCCATTTTTGCCCCCTTTGATGAACAGTGGAACTGGAGGCAAGAGATTGAGGGCAATTTGGTAAACCTAATCCTACCACTCCACTCAGCTGGAAGCATCTCTTCCATCAGTGGAAGAGCCACCTAAATTGGAGGAAAGCTCCCGAGGCTGAAGGAAGGCTTCAACCTTTGCTGAGCAAAGAGATAGGATATGATCCAGTGTTTGTTTGGAATAGGGTAGAACTAGATAGCTGGTGGCCCAAAGAGTTCCCATCTGGACCCCAACATGAGTTGCCAACTTGAGCAGCTCCAAACTAAGGAACAGGCTGTGGTGCTATGAGAAAATGGATTCTAAAATGTATCAGAACAACTTTATGAAAATGCATCATTTTCCCAATAAATGTCATTAAAGTTGCTTTACACTTTGCATTTGCAAAGGAACTCTATATGCTAAAACTAAATAAGGAATGGTTGCTTGGAATAAGAAACAGGCCAGCTAACCCAAGGTAGTTCTGAGTTCATCCTCTTTCTGTGGCCTATGGCTGGCACTGATCCCTCTGTTCTTTCTCTCTTTCTAGGATATCAAGAACACCTTGAAGAGGTAAGTGGATCTCACTCATTTCACTGCTGCATTTATTTACCCTCTAGGCATGGCAATGTCTAAAAAAAATGCCTGTAAATGTCTATATAATGAAAAGTAATCCTATTCTGCATTCTGAATTAGAGTGTGACAGCTAGCTGATTATGGAGTGATATGCAGGGAATGGAAGCACTTTTTTTTAAAAAATGTAAATATTAGGGGGGAAATGAAATATATGCAATTTTTATTTGCTTATCAGCAAAACAGCAAATTGTTTAGCACCTAAAATAGGCACCTAAAATTTAAAAAGTCTCCTCTTGAAACAGTATTATCTGGAAGCAGAGGAAGAAATTCAAACCTCCACAATGCTCGTTTCTCAAAGACAACTGAGAGACGAAGGCCTTGAAACACTTTCCACATTGGTCAGTGAGGTCGGGCTGAATTCCCAGAAGGGTCACACAACACTCCTCCCCAGACCTTCATATCTCAGTTTGCCAATTCTAGCTTGAGAAATTGCTGAAGATTTCGGGGGTGGCAGGTGGGTTTGGGGGAGGGCCCTCAGTGGACCATAGAGTCCACCCTCCAAGCCAACGTTTTCTCCAAGGGAACTGTTGTCTAGAGATCAGTGGTAATTCTGGGAGATCTCCGGGCCCCATCTGGAGGTTAGCAACTTGATTCATATGTCTTGAATGCCTAACTTTTTGATCCCAGGAATCATAGTTTCATCCTCCCTCCTGCTGAATATTTTCTTCTACCTCTGTCTCCCGCCTTTATGTTGTTTCCTTCTTCCCCTTTCCTTTATTTGCTCCGAATTTGCAATTCTGTTTTAGATAAACAATGGAATAAACTTGTTTCTCTCCAGTTTTGAGGTTAAGAAGACATTTGAGAATCCAGTAGCTTTTCCTCCTGAGCTGAAGTGGAAGATTGGGGATTTCTGTCATACAAATTCCTTTCTGGAGGATTTCATGAAGAAATTCAAAGGTAAGGAAGAACAGCTGTAAGGATTCCATTCAGGATGCGGCTTCGGACTGCAAGGGGGCACGACAAGCAATTAGGTGGATTGCACTGTTAGTAGGGCCAGGAAAATATTCAAAAAGCAGTTAGGGGAATACAGGAATAACACTGGGGAAACAGAAGTGTTAACCCCCTCCCTTCCTCAGACCTTTGTTCCAGTCCAAATCCTTCTTCCCTCGTCCTCCCACCTGTTGGAGGGATAGGGTCGCAAACCTCCAGGCAAGGCCTGGAGATCTCCCAGAATTACAACTGATCCCCAGACTATAAAGATCAGTTTTCCTGGATAAAATGGCTGCTTTGGAGGTAGATTGTGTGGCATCCCCAGGTTCCACCCCAAATTTCCAGGAATTTCCCAACCCTGAGCTGGCAACCTGTGGAGAGCCAAATTATAGATCTCAATCTGTGTGCCATTTCAGGGACACTAGGGAGCCTGCTGTAAAGCCTTATGAGGAGGGTCTGCTTGGAGAATACAAACTCCCTCTCTTCTAGAGAAAGGTTCAAGTCCCACTTGGATTCAATGGATGTGTGAAGGAAGCAAGTGTGTGTATGTCTGTGCGTGCGTGTGTGTGTTCTCACACAATCTCTTTCTGTGTGGGTTCTATGGGGCTAATTCAGGAACAGAACTTGCGACTAATTAACTTGAAATAAACATTTCTTTAACTCAACCTTTCCACCATAGAGAGCAATGATTTAGCGAACAAATATTACAGTGAACAGGAAACTGAGTTCAATTAAATAGCTGGGCCGTTTCCAGACGCGCGAGAAAATGCGATATTTTGCGTTTTCCCTGGCACGATCCGAAACGTGGCGCGACATCCCGGGTGCAGGTAAGCCGTCTGGAAACGGCCCTGGTTCTTGCTTGCAACACTTCGTGGTGAGTTAAATGTCTTACTTCTCACATCTGCCAAGGATTCTTCTCTTTCAAAAGAGTTCAGTTCCAACAGACTTGACAACACAGGAACCAGAGTGCCATCTGCATCTTGAAAGATCAGAAAATTTATTCATCTCCTCTTCAACCAGCCTCTTCCTTGGCTGCTAAGCTTCATACGCTGACTCTACCCCTACTGGACTAAACCAACTAGTTCTTGGGGGTTACAACCACTCATAAATAAGTAAATAAAACTGATAAATATGTTAGTAAAATTGTTCCGGGGATTTGGAATGGAAGACATTTTAGTGATGATGTTGACACTAGCCAGTAGTTGCTCTGTACAGTCCACTTCACTCTGATATTCTATAACGTTCCAGAGCTGTGTTTTTACAGTATCCTCATTAAGATGATAAAGGGTATGTGTGTTATTGTTAAAGAAGTGAAGCTACTTTCAAATCACTCTAAAAATGATGAAAACATCTTCAGTACACTTCCAGTAGCTTCACTTCTTTAACAATAACACACATACCCTTTATCATCTTAATGAGGATACTGTAAAATACCTGAAATTGAAGAATGGACAAGGAAATTGTTGTACATGGCCGAAATGGACAAACTAACAAGAAATTTGAAGGAGCAAGATCCAGAAGCATTTTTGGAAGACTGGAAAAAGCTGAAATAATATATGGAAAAGAAATGGGATGTTAAGGGGCAATTATGGTCTTTCGAGGGGTTTTAAAGAAATTAAGTAAGATAAGATAAAACTAAGATCTTTACTAATAGTAAGAAAAGAATAATATTAATATAGCAATAAGGTATTATTAATAACGGGGGGTTGGAGTGCTGTTGGAAGTCATTATTGATAAGGGGGAAAGGGGAGGGGGTGGGGAAATATATACAGGGGTATTGAAATGGAGTGTATTTGTATTTGAATTTGATTATATATTGACCCATCCAATAAAAATTTATTAACAACCCCCCCCCCCCCATCTTCAGTACACTTCGGTACTGAACATTTTCAAATAATTGTACAGTTTCAAGAAAACCATACTGAAGGATTCTTAAAATCTCTGTGTGGCAAAGAATCCTGTTGGTGAGGGATAATCATGACTTCCCCCAATCCAGTTCAACGTGTATACCAATTTTGAATGCAGGACATCATCTGAATTGAGAGGAAGTGTAATTTATGATAACGTTGCTTCTCATCTGCCCTCTCCTCCAACAGGAAATGTAACTCTGGATCCGAAGACAGCTCATCCCCAACTCATCCTGTCTCAGGATCTTAAAAGTGTGAGACGGGGAGATAAAAGTCAAGAGCTGCCCAACAATCCTGAGAGATTTGACCAATTTGGCATCGTGCTGGGCCTTGAGGGATTTGCCTCAGGCAGGCATTTCTGGGAGGTGAGGGTGGAAAGTGAGGAAGAATGGGTTGTGGGCGTAGCAAGAAAATCTGTAAAGAGGAAGGGTAAAGTCAACGTGAGTCCGGAGGGAGGGATCTGGGCTGCAGGGAGGTGGGCAAGTGAGTACAAGGCTTCCATTAGGAGCAAAAACCCTCTTCTGAGTGCAAGCGGGGAGCTGAAGAGGATCTGGGTGACTCTGGACTATGAGAGGGGTCAGGTGGCCTTTTTTGATGCCGATTTGGAAACCCATCTCTACACATTCTCAGCAGCTTCATTCTGTGGAGAGACCCTCCTGCCCTTCTTTTGGGTGCATGGAAAAGCCCACCTCAGACTCTATCCCTAGAGCAGTCCATTCTCCATGACAGGCTGTTTTCTCAGCACCGGAAAAATGAATAGATAATTTTACAAACCCATTTATGGGAGAAGAAGGCTCTTTCCAGCTCTGCAAAGACCTTTGGAGCAATAATTCTTGCATATGGAACCCTTAGGTCCACTCCCCCTTGGGGCCTTGATCTAAAAATCTTGGGGGGATTCACAATTTTTGGGGGGAGGCAAATACGTTCACCTTGTCAGCACTTTCTCCCTTTATTTTTGCCCAGAGGCTCTCAACTGACCTTCCATCTTAAGAGTCATTCCTTATTGGTCTGTTCCTTTTAAACAAGTTGTACCCCTCAATCCTAATATTCCAGCTGTGCATCTCATCATACCAAGTTTCAGTAATACCTGCTAGGTCACTTTCCTTTTAAATTAGTTTTTTTTAATCAAAACTATATGTCTGACTATAGATCTAGAGGACTTAGCCATGTTAGTCTGTAGTAGCAAAATAGAAAAGAGTCCAGTAGCACCTTTAAAACTAACCAACTTTACTGTAGCATAAGCTTTCGAGAATCACAGTTCTCACATTAGTGGATCGTGCAAGATGGATATGTGAGCCACACTTTCTCAATGAGGAAATTAATCATCTAAACCACGCACTTCAGGCAAATGGCTACTCCAGAAATGAAATCCGAAGAGCAATCAAACCCAGGATGAATCAAACAACCAAGGAAAAACAGTCTCCTACAGGAAAAGTGTTTTTGCCATATATCAAAGGAATTACTGATCAGATGGGAAAGCTTATGAAAAAGCATAACCTCCAAGCAGTATTCAGACCCACCCGAAAAATACAACAGATGCTACGATCAGCAAAAGACAGTAGAGACCCCCTCACCTCTGCAGGAGTATACCGTATACCCTGCAGCTGTGGACAAGTTTACATCGGGACCACAAAGCGTAGCATCCAGACAAGAATAAAAGAACATGAAATACACTGCAGACTTGGACAACCAGAAAAATCAGCAGTGGCTGAACATAGCCTAACTCAAACAGGGCACAGTATCTTATTCCAGGACACCAAAATACTGGACAACACTTCCAACTACTTTGTCAGACTGCACAGGGAAGCCATTGAAATTCACAAGCATAAGCAAAACTTCAACAGGAAAGAAGAAACCTTAAGAATGAACAGAGCATGGTTTCCAGTTCTGAAAAACACCAGGCTAACAAAACACTCCACACCCGACAATAGCCCTGCAGAGATGATTAGCACATCAAGCACCAATCCATATGCAAAAGAACCTCCTCAGGATACAGTGAAGCCTCCCGCCATTAGCATTCCACACCCTGGGAAGCTCTTACAGGATGACTCAGTTCAGTCCCACCCCTCCTGAGTAGATATAAATGACCTGCCACATCTTTTCCACACTGTGACACTGAGAGATCTCTATCTTTTGGTGCTACACCTCTGAAGATGCCAGCCACAGCTGCTGGCGAAACGTCAGGAACTACAATGCCAAGACCACGGCAATACAGCCCGGAAAACCCACAACAACCAACAATCACAGTTCTCTTCGTCAGATGCATCTGACGAAGAGAACTGTGATTCTCGAAAGCTTATGCTACAGTAAAGTTGGTTAGTTTTAAAGGTGCTACTGGACTTTTTTCTATGTCTGACTATGTTCAGCTTTTCTCTTGCCCAAGATCTTAAATTCCAAAATTGCACAGTCATGGTCCCCTTCCTTTAAAATTGATTTTTCTAAAATCCAAACAATGTCTGATTACGTTCAGATTTCCCAAGATCTTACCCAAGATCTTAAATTCCAAAATTGCATGGTCGCTGCTTCTCAGGGTGCCCCCTGTTTTCACCTCATCAACCAGTTCTCCCCCGTTGGTGAGAATCAAGTCCAAGATAGCAGATACCTTTGTTTTCTTCACCTTTGGAAGATGAGGTTGTAAGACTTCAAGTTCCTCTTGTTTGTTTCCCATACTTTGCACATTAGTGTAGAGACACTGGAATCTGTGATTTGTGTGTCCTGAGTGCTTCATTTTTGTCTTTACTTGCAAATTAATGGGTCCCTATATAGTTATTTGCATCATACTAGCTTTTGGGTTTTTGTCTCACTTAGACATGCCAGCATGGTGTAGTGGTTAGAGTGTTGGGCTATGTGACCTAGGAGATTCCAGGTTCAAATCCTCACTCTGCCATAGAAGCTTGCTGGGTCATACACTCTCAGCCTAACCTACCTCACAGGGTTGTTGTGAGGATAAAATGGAGGAGAATTATATAAGCTGCTTTGCATTTCCACTGAAGAGAAAAGTAGGGTATAATTGAAAATAAATTTAGTTGCTTTGTCTGGAATGCTGCTGCTTTTATGTACTTTAATTGTGATGCGGGAAGGGTTGGATCATATTGTAGCCACACTACAATATGTTACAAGCAACACAAGAAAAACAGAAAACCAAGCAATAGTAATATTTGCAACTCACACATATATAAATGGAAAACACCAATAAAAATATTCTTTAAAATACAATGTATCTACTGTCTTGAATGCATGCCTTCCAAGCACCGTGCGTATTTCATATCCAGAACATTTTGTTGTGGGCCCTCACTTGTAATTTTTTTCTTACGCTGCAATTCCAAGGACACTTTCCCGGCTAAATAACATAAGACTTACTTCTAAACAGATCTGCTTAAAATTATTCCCTAAATGAGAGAATGACAGAGGCTGTTCTTCTCCAGGGGGGTGTTCTAACGAGACTGTCACGAGGCAACTGTTGTTGATTTAAAGTCAACACAGGTCTCTGTCCTGAGTCATGCCCAGGAAAGGAAATTCCCAGTTGCTGTTCAGAAAGAGAAAACGGAAGTAACACTGTTTCTTCCAGACAGCCATGGCCGCAGGGGTCCCGATCTCCGAGCTCTGCGAAGAAGTGACTTGTTCCATCTGCCTGGAGTATTTCAAGGACCCCGTGACGGTTGCGGAGTGCGGGCACGATTTCTGCCGAGCCTGCCTGACGGGTAGCTGGGGGGGATCGGAGGCAGAGGCTTCCTGCCCTCTTTGTAGAGAGACCGTTCAGACAAGGAACCTCCGCCCGAATCGGCAGCTGGCAAACTTTGTCGAAATAGTGAAGAAACTCTGTCTTTTGGAAGAGAAGGCGGCAGAAGCGAAGGGGGGAGAAGCGAGGGAGGGAGTCTGCGCAAAGCACCTGGAGCCCCTGAAACTTTTCTGCCAAAATGAACAAGCCCTCATCTGCGTGGTCTGTGACAGATCCGAAGAGCACAGACGTCATGAGGTGATTCCTCTGGAGGAGGCTTTCGAAGAGTACACGGTAGGGAATAAATAAGTGTGTGCCTTAATGGGGGAAAGCTCTGGGAAGAGCGTTCACCCCAATAAGATAGACTGCTTCTACAAGGAGGTTGTTCTATGCTTTCGATTCTCCTTTCTTTTTTTAAGCATCCGCACATTATTCTGTAATAGTTCCACCCTCCAGGTTTTCCTCCTTTTCTATACTCTCTTTTCGAATCTGCATTGCAATGATTAATATATATATATATATATATATATATATACTCTGAGCATGTTATCATGCCAACTGGATGGAGGTGTGCATTTGTGAACATCGTACTCCCACTCACTCCTCACAGCTGTCATTTTCCCCTTTGTGCCACTGAAGGGCCTTTTTTAAAAAAAGAGGTAATTGCTATTGTGGCAGAACAGGGCCTTTCCTCCCCTGGTAGACCCCACTCTGCCTACCCCTCCCTTTTCACCTCCGGCCAGGCACGTGAAGGGGCTGTCTCCCTTTCCTGTCTTCGGGTAGTTGCTGCCACCACTGTCCCTGTATGGGGTCCTGGTTAGGCGGGACAGCCTCCTAACCTCCCTCCTCTGCTAGTGGGTCCAAGCGGTTGGGGGACTATGTGGAACAGAAGAGCTTTCCTCTGTCATCAATTCCAAAACTCATTTATTGAACTGCTAACTATACACAGGTAAATAAACTGTGAATGGAAGGACTAATAAAGCAGAAACATAGACCCCTACTTTATCTCCCTCATGCCCTAATTAGATGTTGTGTAGGACAGGCCCGATCCTTTGATACCTGGGGTTACATTAGATCTATGAGCCAAAACACACGTTAAGAAATACCTAGGTTCAGCAAGTGTTCTCTTACCTCAAGGTTTGCCGGGATCTGTAGGCGTCCTGGAAGCTTAAAGTTTAGCATTTACAGAGCAGCAGGAAGGGGAAGGGAAATACAGGCGCCTGTATTTCCCTCCCTGCTGCTCTGTCAATGCTAAACTTTAAGCTTCCAGGACGCCTACAGATCCCGGCAAACCTTGAGGTAAGAGAACACGTGCTGAACCTAGGTATTTCTTAACGTGTGTTTTGGCTCTAAATCTCCCCTCAGAGCCATCTCTCCCTCAACTCTCCAGCCACCGTCAACTTCCAACTCCCACCCACCAACTGACTCGCTCTCCCTCCAATCACATTCTACTCCAGAACTGGCCCCTCCTCTCTGCAGCCCATAAACAGGTAACTCCAGAAACCACAAGGGTGTTTCTCCACAGCTATACCATTTTATTTTATTTATTAAATTCATTTATAACCTGTTTTTCTCTCTCAGGCTTATGGCAGATGAGAGGATATGAAACATTGCAATCAAACAGCATAAGACAACCAATGAACAGTGCAATAAGTGGTGCAGCTGGGAAAATGGGGGGCTGGAAGGGGGTGCCAGGCAGGAAACTCCTAACTGGAAACTCTATTGCCAACACTTGAGCCTCTGCATTTGTATCAGTAAAGGGAGCAAAACAGAGAACACTCATCACATGAAAGCAGACAGTGACTAACAAAGTAACCCTTCAATCTTCATCAGAAAGCCACTGCAGGGATGGAGCTTTACACTGGTGTAAGTAACTAGTATCTTGCATGCTCCCAGCCTGACTTTTTGAGCCTGATCTCATCAGATCTCAGAAGCTAAGAAGGGTCGGCCTTGGTTAGTAATTGGATGGGAGATCTCCAACGAAGACCAGGGCTGCAGAGGTAGGCAATGGTAAACCACCTCTGTTAGTCTCTTGCAATTAAAACCCCTCCAGAGGTCATTCTCTGCCACCGGGAGCAATACAAAAGAGAGCAGCTCTCTCACAGAGCCTCTACCAACTGTCATCCGCCAACTGACTCATTGATCATTACATTGCCAAATCCAGTTTGGGAAATTCCTGGAAATTTGGGTGGTGGAGCCTGGGAAGAATGGAGTTTGAGATAGAGAGGCTTCTCATCAGTATATACTACCAGAGAGTCCATTGTCCAAAGCAGCCATTTTCTCCAGGGCAACTGACCTCCGTTGTCTTCAAATCAGTTGGAATTCCAGGCCTAACCTGGAAGCTGGGAACCCTAGTGGAGCTCCACAAATCCAGTGTTCTCCTAGAACAGCCAGTGAAGTTTCTCCTGGATGGTCTTTCTAGGAGCCCATTGTCACTGTGGGGGCTGTTGTCTGATTAGGCTGCAAAAGAGGAAGAATGTGGTGGTGAAGGATGGAGGGGAATTTACTGAGTCCCTAAATCTGCCACATGTAGTGTGGGCTTCACCCTGCTTATGGTAGAGCTGCCTCTGTCCAAAGGCCACATTCACCCCATGGCCTGTCTCTGGCATTCAGGACTTGTAGAACAAGCATTCCTGGTCTACGGGAACTCAGTCTGGGACTGCTGAGAGGCCTCACATTGTGAGCAATGGCTTCTTGAGTCTGGAGGATACTGGGATAAGTGTCTCTCTCCAAAGCAACCCAATCTTTCCTGCTAGTATCATCTCTCTGTACAGTAAACTTCTACAAAGGAACAAAACCTGAACTATTGTTTCCCTTCAGGATAAATTCTGTAGCTCCCTTAACATTCTGATGAAGGAGAAAGAAAAAAGAATGGCCTGTAAAGCAGACACAGAAAAGGAAAGCCAACGTTTGCTTGTAAGTGTTTTTTTGCTACTGGAAAATGAACAGAATAACTGGGAAATGAAGATTCAAAAATACAGGGCAGGAACTGGGAATGGCTTGATCTCCCCTAGAAAATGTTCCTGAAAGGCCATTTTAATGGTGAGTCCTCAAAAGTTCTGAGAACTCTTTCCATGCTGGGCGTTGAGGGGATCTCTGTGAAAAGTCAGAAGAGCGAGTGTGGCATAGTGGTTAGTGTCTGACAGGGATATGGGAGGCCCAAGTTTAAATCTCTGCCCTGCTGTGAAAGCTCCTGGGTGGCCTTGGGCCAGTCACATCCTCTCAGCCTAACCTCTCTCAGAGGGTCGGTGTGAGAATAAATGGAAGAGAGGAGAATGATATGAACCACATTAGGTCCCCACTGGGATGAAAGGTGGGGTATAAATAAATTAAGTTAAATAAATGAATGCCTTTCTTGTGGAATTTTCATTCACAAGGCCAATGAGGCTGACTCGGGGTCTCACCACACAAGACAAAATACTCTCCAATTACATGGGTAATTCAAGTGTATTTGAGTGTAATTCAAGTGTATTTTATCTCGTGTGGTTTGACCCTCAGTTCCTGGTCTTAAACTGTCCCCACCTTTCCATCTGCTTTCTGCAGGAGCAAACAGAATCTGAGAGACAAAAGATAGTGGCTGAGTTCAGGAAACTGCATGAGTTTCTAGAAGAACAAGAGAAACTTCTGCTGGCCCAGATGGAAGAGCTGGAAAAGGACATTGCAAGGGAAAGGGATGAGCACCTGGCCAGCCTCTCCACAGAACTATCTTCTCTTGAAAAGCTTGTCCTGGAGATGGAGGAGAAGATTCACCAGCCAGCCATTGAACTCCTGCAGGTGAGAGTGTGACAGGAACAGCCCAGACTTTGTTCACGTGAGGGCTGGCTCCACACTTTTGTGCCCTTTCACCTACTTAGTTATGTAGTCCCAGTAGTTGGTTCTGATACCTCAGTTTAGTACAGGGATCCCCAATCTTTTTGAGCCTCCCTAACCTTTTTGAACCTGTGGATAATGGTTCCCATCCCCCTGCTTGGGGCAAGAATCCTCTGCACCCCACCTCTGCTCACTTGGCCAACAGGGAGAGAAGGCACTTGGGGAGAAGCACACATGTGAAGCATGCTTCCTTGTTGTGCCAGAAAATGACATCATTGTCCAGGGCAACATAGATGCTATGAGTCGCACTATGGGACAATTAACTAAAAATAGTTCCCCAAACCTGGCACTCCTACTGTTAACTCCTGTGGATTTCTGACACAGGGTGATGGGCATAACCACATAATGGCTGCCACAAGAGGCAGAGCTAACCATGAACTGGCAGCCACAGGAGGCAGAGCCAATCACAAAATGCCAGGGAAGGAGGTGATACTTAACTCTTACAGTAACTCTTCAATATTTCAGGCAGAAGCTCTGCTTAATAGGATGCCTCTTCAAATGAACATAATGCTTTAAAATATTTTCTTGTATACATGCAGCTTACCTTCAGTCACACAGGGAAGATCCATGTGTAGTGATGACAGCTGCTGCCAAAGCAATTTTTAAAAATTGTGCTTAGCCCCACTGGGCAAAAGCCCCAGATAGCCTTGTTCTCTTTCTAAAAACATTTGTGGGTGTTAAAAAAGTGTTGGTGGGTGCCATGGCCAATAGGTATTGTGGTATATTGTGTGATTCCTGGCCTAGTAGGTATAGGAGCATCTAGAAGAAATAGATCAATGTATGGATTCATCTGAACAAGGGTTTTTTGTTTTATTTAATGAAATCTGTTGTCCTTTTTACCCTAACTGCTTAAAGGGTTCTCTCGCACTTAGGCCCTTTAGACTTGATGCCTGGCTTTACCTTGAATCTCTGAAATGTTTTTTTAAAAAATAAATAAGAATCTTGTTATAACTTAAAGACTAGCAAGTGTTTGTTCCAGCATTACCTTTCATGGAGTAAAACTTTCTAGAGAGAATGTATGCAAATTAACAGGTTGGCAACTTTTAGAGGAGCAGGTTTCAAAGTTTTACATACTTGTGTCAGATTGTATTAGAGGTGCCTTGAGAGATGTTGAGGAAATGGACACACCTCAGGGCATTAGGCCATTTGAGGATGTGAAAGAACCTGGGGAACAAGATATTGTTGACTGGAGTGAGTTCTAGGGACCATATTACTCCAGTCTTGTTATATCTACACTGGCTCCCAGTTTTCTTCCAGGCCCAGTTCAAGGTGCTGATATTGACCTTTAAAGCCTTATGCTGCTTGGGGTCAGCAGCATACCTCAAGGATTGTCTTCTTCCATATGAACTTACCTGAACTCTCCAGTCATCTTCAGAGACCCTGCTTCAGGTGCCCTTGCTGTGGCTAGACATGTGGCAACCTGAGAAAGGGCATTCTCAGTTGTGGCACCAAAAATTTGGAACTCCTTCCCCAGGGAGATCAGTTTGTCTCCCTCTATCATTGTCTTCTGCCAGTAGGTGAAAACCTTTTGTTTGGTGTACCCTAGTAACTTCTCTTATTTTGTTGTCATGTGTGTTTTTCTTTTTATATGGTTTTACTGATTTATTTTTTATATATTACATGCTGTTTTATTATTGAACTGTTTTGATGTTTGCCACCCTGGGGACCCTATTGAGGTGAAAAGGTGGGATACAAATGTTTTAAACAAACATACTTCATCAGGAATTTTCTTGAGGAAGACACAGATATGTGAGATTATAAAGACATGCGGGAGCAGACATGAAGGTATAAATGGCAGGGTCAAAGTGCCATGAACAGACTGAACAGGGCAAAATGTGATGTAAAATTCAAATATAATTAAGAAACAAACACACAAGAGCAGTAATGGTTGGCTTTAGGGTTGCCAACCTCCAGATGGGGCCTGGAGTTCCACTGGAATTACAACTGATCTCCAGACTACTGAGATTAGCTTCCTGAAGAAAACCATAGCTTCAGAGGACAAGCTCTAAGGGGTATCGTAGATTCTAATTGAAATCTGTCCCCAAATTCCATCCCCCACAGGAAACGCTCCCAAATCTCCAGGAATTTCTCAGGCCAGAGTTGGCAACCCTACTAGTTTCCCTTAGCCTTGCAGTGTTTCTCCCTCTGATGCTATGGTGGGAGACTTCCTGTCAGTAACCCCTACTGCCCACCACTGCTCTGTCAGTTAGCAGAAGAAGAACAAACTATTTATTTAAAATATTTGTTAGCCACCTTTCTGTCTTACAACACTCAGTTTTATGACAGATGGCAAAAAATATTGCTGTCAGTGTGATGGTGTTATGTCACTTCCAGGGGGATTTTGGATGTCATGGTTGTCTAGAAATTTCGAGAAACATTATGGTTTTACCATAGAGTTGCTGGCTGGCAACCCTAGTTTCCTTCCTTGTGTATTCAGCCCACAAATGTTGGAATGAAATAATGTGAGTCTTTAAGCATCACAAGACTCCTGCTTATTTTGTTGTCACAGACTCACAACCAAATACTTGGCATTGTATACAAGAACTTTGACCAATACTTTTAGAGGGGTACGTTTTCTTTCTCTCTGCCATTATATCCACTTCATAATATTATAAATTTTTTCTCCAGTATTCCTACAGATAAATGAGCCTAGGGAACCCTTTTTCTGATGAAAATAAGGACAGATCTTATGAAACTACATCCACAGTCCCTAAACACAGTATGATAGGCACATACAAAGACCCAGAAGGCATCCAGATTGCAGGCCTCAAGGGTCTTCGTAGTTATGTCTCGTGGTAGGCACTGAGTTCCTTCTTCCTTCTCTCTTCCCTGCAGGATGTCAGAAGCACCTTGCAGAGGTAAACCAATTCCACTTATTTCAAATTGCTTTCTGTTACTGTTCTTCAATGTGTTTGCTTGTGCAGTTCCTGTTTTTGTATTCAGGAGGATTTCATTTGTGTGTTCTGTTCTTCTTTTACATAAGAGTTTTAAGGGCTTGAAATACATCTAGTAGTTTTCTTTGAAACAGACCACATTTCTTACTCAGTTATTGAGAATGCAGACCATGTTGCAATCAAACCATTTCATTCCAGTGTTTTCCATGCAGTCCTTTAGATTTTTTGAAGGCTTGGGTTGTGGCTATGTTTTCTGATTCGGAATGCAGTCGGAGCACCAGCCTTTCCAGTATAAGTTTGACAAATGGGGTAGTAGTCACAGTAGTATTTCAAACAGCTGGTAATTTTTTAGAACGATCATAAGCAGGCCAACTCAGAAGCCGATTCAGGTTTAGAGAATGTACTTACTCCCCACAAAAACGTTCTTAGGATTACACTTAGGATTTAGATTCAAGATGCAGTTCCTCCCCTTTATATATTTAGCTATCAAACCTTTTAAAAAGCAACTCAATCTACTCATCCTTTAAAAAAATCCTCCAAAAGACAGCCAAGAGGAAGATTCACTAGGGACAGGAATAAGTTCTGTCCTTCCTTAATAGGGTTACAGGCAGTTCTCTCTCTCAGCACTTTCTCTTGGTATATTGTCTGCTCCAGCCAGAAATTCCATATATCTGAATCCAAGGTGCAATGATTCCTGTGCTCTACCCTAGCAAGTATCTCTCTGTGAAAAACAAATACTTGCCTCTTGTAAAATGTAATGAAGGCAGAACAATTCTCCCAATAATTTGTATTTGAGGGAATGAATTGTGCTATAGAGGCTCAAAAGAATAGGCCACAGAACAGTCCTCCCTGTCCCTCCCCCCACCCAAAGCAATGGCTCTATTGATTTCCAGGAAAACTGACTGGCACATTTTGGAGAGGGGACAGCAGCCTGTATTCAGGATTAAGCAACGGGGATGTTCTCAGTTAAAACAAATCATGTTCCAAAACAGTGCTGGGGGAGGGGGGGCAGTCAGCATTAAGATCTGTTTGGACATCTGTGGGAGACCCAGATTGTACTTGGAGACTTCTTGTTCTAGTGTAATATTTTCAAAGGATGCTCTCTTCACTCAAATTAAAAAGAAAGTTTGGGCTTCTTCAAGAGAAAGCAAGTCTTTGTGTCGCAGTAAGACAGGCAACTATGTGTGTTATGCACCATCAAGTTGCTTCTGACTTATGGCAATCCTATGACTTCCAAAATGCCCTATCATTGACTTCCGGTTTGGGATTCATGGAGGTCTAACGCAGCTCCATTTGCGGAGCTGACCGGATTGCCGTTTTAACCGGCCGGAGGGGTGAAAATAACCCGCGGCCGACTGCTCTCAGGCGGGGAGCAGGCAAAGAACGCTCAAGACCCTAGGGTGAGCTAGATCTCGGACGAGGGGGGGCTCTACACAAGGAGTCTCCCCCCCGATCCTTGAGGTCCCACCTTGCGACGGGTCGGCTATAATCTCTGCGGCAATTTTGGGGCCAATTCGGCTGGCATAAGACCTACATACCCAAGCTTCGATCGGGGAGGGAAGTCGAGAGGAGAATTTAAGATCGAAACAGCGATTACAACCCGAGAAAGTTGAAGAGAAGGTAAAGATCGCTATCTCTTGAAACGGGACAGATTGACAAAAACAGAGAGGAAAGAAAGTAGATTTTTAAACTGCAACAGACTAATGAAAAGGAGGTGAAGACTCGGCAGGAGTTGTATTTTAAAAGAGACTAAGTTTAAAGAAGTTATTACAAAAATCGGACTATTGTTTTGAATACCTGTGGTTTTGGAGCTGTGGGAAAAAGACACCATCGCGAGACCTGCTGTGGGAAGACGGGAGACAGGAAGTGCGTAACAACAATAGAGTGGCTGGAGGGAAGCGGCCCTTGCCAAGGGACAGGAAGTGGGGAATCGCCATTTTTGAAAGTGGAAGGGTCGTGGCTTCAGCGGAAGAGGAAGTAGGCCATCTTGGATTATAATAACATAGAGAAACCATAGAGAAAAGACGCCCGACATTTTGGATATAAAAAATTAATTTTGGCAAAGATTGGGACATTTGAAAAAAAGGAAGACGTTTAATTATACGCCACGGAGCTGAGGAAGAGAGCAGATTCGTGGGAGCGAGCTAAAGCAAGCCCCACGATGTCGAAAAAAGAGTGGCAATCGGCAATAGAAAATTTGGACAAAAAACTTATAGACATGATGAAAGAACTTAAGGATACGAAATTGGAGCTTATTAAAGAGGTCAAAGAAGTTACACAGACAGTAAAGTCGGAGCTGTCAGAAGTGAAAAAAGGCGTGGAAACGATTAGCAGTGAATTACAAGGAACGAAACAGAGAGTCAAAACAGTAGAAGACGCGATGGAGAATTTAATAGAAACGCAACAAACAGAGATGAGATTGGTAAAGGGGAGGATGTCAGTTGCAGAAACTAAACACATGGAGAAGCAGCTTCGTTTTCGTGGTCTGCCAGAAGTTGAAGGGAAGTCAGCGCAAGAACAGATGACTGAGGTGTTGGCTGAATACCTGGGGAAGGAGGAGGAGGAAATTGTGGCTATCCTAGATGTGGCGTATCGTGTGAACTCGAGAATTGCAACCCAGAGGAAACTACCAAGGGATGTGATCGTGCAGTTTACAACTAGAAATATGAAAGAGAGGATTGTGACAAAACACTTTCAAGATCCATTGGAGATTGATGGCAAGACAATTATCATAATGAAGGAATTGCCCAGATCAGTGTTACTGGACAGGAAAAAATATAGAGTGTTAATTCAGACTTTGAAGGACATGAACATTAGGTACAGATGGGAGTTACCGGAAGGAGTGTCCTTTGAGTTTGGAGGGGCAAAAAAGCGTATCAGATCTGAGCGGGAAATGGAGAGATTTATTAAGGACAATGAAAAAGACTTACCAACAAAACCATGAATATGGAGTGTAAAGTATTATCTTGGAATGTAAATGGACTAAACTCACCGAATAAGAGAAAAAATATTTTTCATTGGCTACTAAAACAAAAATGTGATATTGTTTGTTTGCAGGAGACCCATATTAGAAAACAGGATGTAAAATATTTAAAATCTGGAAAATTGGGCAAAGAATTTGTAGCGGCTTCCAACAAGAAAAAAAGAGGAGTGGTGTTGTATATAAAAGAGGAGCTGCAGCCAAAATTTGTTATGAGAGATGTGGAAGCTAGATTTGTAGCAGTGGAATGTAATTGGAACTTAAAGAGAGTGTTGGTAGTCGGACTTTATGCACCTAACGGTGCAAAGGAAAGCTTCTTTGAGGACTTAAGGAAGCACCTAGACGATCTTGTATATGACCAGATAATTCTTGCTGGAGATTTCAATGGAGTGACAGATTTGGAACTAGACAAAAAGACTACAAAAGCACAAAAGAAAAGAGGACTATTGCCAAAGCTTTTTTTTGAGTTGATTCAACAAGAGACTCTCGAAGACGTATGGAGGAGAGAATATCCTAAAACCAGACAGTTTACTTTTTATTCTGCAAGGCATCTTACATTATCAAGAATTGATATGATCTGGGCCTCAAAGGACTTAGCGTTATGGACTAAGGAGGTAGAAATAATGCCGATGGTAGGCTCAGATCACAACCCAATTATGTGGAAATTTGGAAAAAGGAGAAAAAGGAAAGCCTGGAGAATAAATGAGGACCTGTTACAGGAAAGTGAGAATATGGAAACATTGAGAAGAGAGACTAAGTTTTTTATACAATACAACGTGAATAAAGAAGTACCAACCAATAAAGTTTGGGACGCGTATAAGGCGGTTGTAAGGGGCATACTAATGGATTTAAATGGTAGAGCAAGGAAAAAGAAAGAGGAGAAAAGACAAGAGATTGAGGAGAAAATAAAGGCCAAAGAAGTACAGTTAAAAAAGAGACCAGGGAAAAAGAAAATACATCAGGAAATTAAAATTCTTCAAGAACAGTTAACAGCAATGAGTAATAAAGAACTGGAGTGGAATCTTAAAAGACTGAATCAAAAAGCTTTTGAGGGTGCTAATAAACCTGGGAAATATTTGGCATGGCAATTAAAGAAGAAAAGGGAAAAGAAAATAATAAATAAAATTTGTGAAGAAAACAAAACGTATTTGGAGCAGACTACCATTAGCAGAGCCTTTTATAAATTTTACGCTAAGCTGTATAATAAAAAAGAAGTAAACAAAGAATCAATAGCATCATATTTGGAGAAAACCAAACTTCCAGAGATCTCGGAAGCTTGGAGAAATAAGTTGAACAGTGAAGTAACTGACGAGGAAATAAGTATGGCAATACAATCCGCAAATCTAGGAAAGGCGCCAGGGCCAGATGGACTTACGGCTAAATTTTACAAGACAATGGCCAACGAACTGGCACCATTCCTAAAAGAGGTGATGAATGGAGTTTTTAGGGATCAAAGAATTCCAGACACTTGGAGCGAAGCGAATATATCATTGATCCCAAAAGAGGGCCAAGATCTGACTAGCGTGAAAAATTGCAGGCCTATATCATTACTTAACAATGATTATAAAATTTTTGCAAAGATATTGGCGGAGAGACTGAAGGGGTGGCTCTCGGAAGTTATAGAGGAAGAACAAGCAGGTTTTTTGCCGGACAGACAAATAAGAGACAATTTAAGGACAGTGATCAATGCTATTGAATACTATGACAAGCGTTGCGATAAAGAGGTTGGTTTCTTCTTTGTAGACGCTGAAAAAGCGTTTGACAATTTAAACTGGGATTTTTTGTTTGCCACTATGGAAAAGCTACAATTGGGAGAAAGATTCATCAGAGCAATTAAAGAAATATATAGGGACCAGACTGCAGCAATTGTAGTGAATGATGAACTGACCAAGAAATTGACGATTAGTAAAGGAACAAGACAAGGTTGCCCGTTATCTCCATTGTTGTTCATATTAGTATTGGAGATTCTGATGATACAAATACGACAAGACGAGGAAATACGAGGAATAAAAATAAAGGACTATTCATACAAGGTTAGAGCATTTGCAGATGACATAATGTTAATTGTAGAAGATCCATTGGAGAACATGCCAAAAGTGATAGATAAGATTAAGGAGTTTGGTGACTGGGCAGGTTTCTTCATTAATAAAAAGAAGTCAAAGATACTATGTAAAAACATGACTAAGCAGAAACAACAATTGTTAATGGAAACAACGGACTGTGAAGTAACTAGTAAGGTGAAATATTTGGGAGTTGAGCTGACTGCAAAAAATATAGATTTGTTCAAGAATAATTATGAAAAATTATGGACTCAGATAGAGAGAGACTTGATCAAATGGAATAGACTGAATTTGTCATGGTTGGGCAGGATTGCAGCAGTTAAGATGAATGTGTTACCAAGAGTAATGTTTTTGTTACAGACAATACCAATCATCAGAGACTCTAAACAATTTGAAAAATGGCAGAGGAAAATATCAGATTTTGTTTGGGCAGGCAAGAAGCCTCGAGTGAAAGTAAAAGTTCTACAAGATGCAAAGGAGAGAGGCGGAATGCAACTGCCCAATCTGAGACTTTACCATGATGCAATCTGCCTAGTTTGGCTAAAAGAGTGGATGACATTAAAGAATAAGAAACTATTAGCCCTAGAGGGATATAAAAAATTTTTTGGATGGCACGCATACCTATGGCATGACAAAGTAAAGGTCAACTCGATGTTCCTGCATCATTTTGTAAGGAGAAGTCTATATACAATCTGGAAGAAGTACAGAACTTACCTACAAGAAGGAACCCCCTTGTGGGTGGTTCCATATGAGGTGATAGATCCGAGAGCTGTGGATAATGAACAACAATGTTTAACGTACAAAGAAATAACTAAGATTGAAGTATCTAAACTTAGAATAAAGACGCAAGAGGAACTATCACCTAACTATGATTGGTTCCAGTATAGACAGATTAGAGACTTATACAACTCGGACTTTGCAAAAGGGGGCATACGAACAGAGAACTCGGAACTAGAGCAGACCCTTCTTAAAGAAGACAAGAAAAGAATATCCAAGGTATACCAAGTACTGTTGAAATGGTATACTGAGGATGAGATAGTTAAAACACAGATGGTGAAATGGGCTATAAATTTCAATAAAGAAATAACAATGGAGGCATGGGAATACTTGTGGAAAACTACAATGAAGACAACGACATGCATTAATATTAAAGAGAACATTTTCAAAATGATCTATCGTTGGTACATGACACCAAAGAAGATTGCGCTAGGGAACTTGAATACTTCTAATAAATGCTGGAAATGTAAGAAACATGAGGGCTCCCTCTATCATATGTGGTGGTCGTGTGAGGTAGCTAGGCAGTTCTGGGGGGAAATAATAAGAGAAATGAGTGAAATTTTACAGTTTCAAATAAATAAGAACCCAGAACTCCTGCTGCTAAACTTGGGAATGGAGGGAATTCCAGCCCATCATAGGACGTTGATTTTTTATATGACTGCAGCAGCTAGACTTTTGTATGCGCAGAAATGGAAAGTACAAGAAGTGCCAACTATTGAAGATTGGATCTACAAATTGCTGTATATGGCTGAAATGGACAAGATGACAAGAAAACTGAGAGATCTGGACTCAGGGCAGTTTAACACAGACTGGGAGAAGCTGAAACAATATCTGGAGAAGAAATGGGAGGTGGGAGGAAAACTGTGGCAGTTTGAGAACTACTGAAGTATAATAAAAGTATAAAAGAGAGGGGTGACTTTACCGGGGGGGGGAAGAGAAATGTGAATTTATAAGCAGTTAGATTAATTGATTGAGATATATATAGATATGTATAGGTTAACTGATAGAACATTGATAGAGAATAATTAATGATAAGGTTTAAACATGAGGATTGAGTAAATAACAATATTTTCTTTCTTTGATAAGATTTATATGCACCAAACTGAATGTACAGAAGAGTTAAATTGATTGATTATGCGAGGAGTTATATAGAATTACCATAAAAAGTTGAAATGAGTAATATATAGAGAACAAATCAAATTGTTTGATTTAAATGTGGGGAATTTTTATGGTTTATGATATATAGGTCTATATAGAAATATTCAAAACTGGAAAATGGGATAAATTGTTTATCTAAAGACGTATAGTTTGGGTGTATAATAAGTAAAGGAGTTAAAGATGTACTGCTTAATATAATGGAGAATGTATATCTGTTTTAGACAGAGGAATTTAATAGAAGTAAGGGAAAAGGGACAGAGGGTGGGAAAGCTGTTGGAAGTCAACAAAAGGGGGGGAAAGGGAGGGGGTTAGAAACGAAAAATTAGGGGAAAATTGACTGTAATGTAAAAATAAAAATGTTCTAACCCAATAAAAATTTTTTCAAAAAAACAAAAACAAAATGCCCTATCATTAGCAGAGGCGACAAAAATTAGAATAAATGTTACAAATAAAATAAATAGAATATATTTACTAATAATATTGAAAGAAAGAAGCCATACAAAGATCGCAGAGGTGGAGAATGTGGTCCATTAGCATAAAAGTATCGCATGATTATCTTCTCAGAGTAAGCATGGGGCGGGGGGGGGGCACAGTTCATTCCTCAGAAGCAGCTCTAGTTTGACCCCCCACTTTTGGGTCTTAACAGCTGCAGTGAGAAAGAATCTCCTTCCCAAAATACCTCCACCCCTTTGTGCCTGCGTCACCAGGCTTTTTACTCTTTCCTTCTTATGCATTCTGCTCTTTTGTGCCACAGGTTTGGATAGATGGAGGTGGTTAACAGTGTGTCTCTCAAGCAGGTGTGGGAAGTTTGAGAACCCCATAACGTTGTCCCTTGAACTGAAGTGGAGGATCCAGGACATCTGTGATACAAACCGCTTTCTGGAGCTTGTTATGAAACAATTCAAAGGTACCAATGAAAGATGCATCTGACAAGTGATGCTTTTGATTATTTGTCAAGAATTTTAATGAGGAAGACCAGTGCTTTTGTGTCAGTAGTAACACAAGGGCTCAGCAACCTTTTTATATACACAGATTTACATGGGGCTCAGATAAAGGAAGCTCTGCCTTTTGCCAAAAACTGCTGCAAAATTAAGATTCCCAGCACCGTTGGGCCAAATTTCAGGATTTAGCTGCTCACTGGTTAAATTCAGGCTACAGTGTGATTGGTGGAACTTGAGGATCTGTTTCTGGGGCACAATTGAAGGTGTTGGTGCTGACATTTAAAGCTCTGTATGGGTTGGGAGCAACATACCTGAAGGACTGCCTGCTCCCTTATGAACCTACCCAGGCACTGTGGTCATCTTTGCAGGCCCTGCTTTGGGTGCTCCTGAGATTAGGCAAATAGCAATTCAGGAGAGGGCCTTTTCAGTAGTGACACCAAACTCCGGAACTCTCTCTCTCCCTGGGGAGATTCTCCTGTCCCCTTCTGTTACCATCTTCTGCCAGCAGGTGAAGACTTCTTTGTTTCACTTGGCATCCCCTCAGCGATCCCTCCTCCCCCATTGTTTTAACTGCTGCTTTTGCATTTATTTTAAGTTTAATGATATATTTACTTGTTAGTTTTAATGGCTTTTAGGATGATATTTTAATGTATATGTTTTGATTTGTCTACTGCCTTGGTGGCCCCATGAGGGCAGAAAGGCAAGGTTAAAAACCTTGTTAATGAATATATAATAAATATCAGAAAACTGGATTAGTCCAAGCTTCTGACTACCATCAGGCCAGGGGTATCTTGGAGGGCAAAGACATGGCTCTCAGTGTGTGTTGGATTGGGGGGGGGGCAACAATGATCAATCATAATCCCCATCAGGGGTCATTTCGTAGAAAAAGAGCTGGAGGTACTCATTAGCATAACTCATTAGCATATGCCATGCCCCTTGCCATCACCGGAAATGTGTCATTAGCATAACTGATTTGTATATGCCACACCCCCTGACATCACCTATCCTGGCTGCTTTGGACCCAATCCTGGTCATTCAGGGCCGAAATTGGGCCAGAAATTGCAAAAAGGGGCTGTAAATGGCCAAAGAGGGGCCCAAAATGGTCGGGATCAGGCCGCTGCTAAGCGGGAGAGTGATCCACTACCCGTCAGAGGCCCGATCTGGGTCATTTTGGCTCCAATCCAGGCCAAAATGGGCCCAAAATGTCCGAGAGTCAGGTGGGCAGGGCCACCTGACATGTAACTTCTTTGGGGAACTACTGGAACTGCGTTCCTGCGCGTTCCCCCTCAAAATGAGCTCTGATCCCCATTATCATAAGGTAACAACTTTTGTGACTTCCCTTTCTGAGCACTCCATTTAAAATTGCAATGTCAAAGTTCCCATTGACTTTAATAGCTGTGGACTGAACCTTGTCCTCAGTATTGAAGCTATAATTGTTTGAATGGCTATTTCTGTTACTTGAATGCTATAAGAACAATGGGGTAACTGCTGTTCCCTTTACTTTTACAGACACTCTGTTATCTGGACTTCAGCTGCAGAAAGGTACATTTCAAGGACCAACAGAGGAGCAAATTCACAGGACAGAAAGGAGACTCATACAAGATTATGTTCAGTCCTATAGTTCATTATAAATAGCAAATGAGGGTGCAGTAGCTGTCTTTAAACATAACCTTTTTACATGAGAATTTGGGACTGCCCTGCTGGCTCAAACCAATGTAGCCTAGCATTGTGTTTCCAACATCTGGAAAGTTCAGGAGTAGCCAGAAGGCAGCAGCCCTCCCTGATGATCATTCCAGATTATGCCCAAAGGGTAATGTTAGAGATGTGAGACTGTCCTCCAGATGACCAGACAGCAGTCTTCATTTATGTATTCATAAGATTTGCACACTGTCCTTCTATTTAAAAGGCACTCAGGTCACCTTACCAGATGAAAAGTAAAACTTCTTACCATAAGCAGAAAAGTTAAGGCAAATAGAGTAGTAGGAGAATATAGTATACATACCTTTGAAAGGTGTTAGTTTGGGTTAGGAAGCTCCTAGAATTTGACTACAAGAGGTCCTGGGCTGCAATCATTTCACAGTTTCTTTTCCATGGGAATCTTAGCAAGGCGGGTGGGGCTTCCTGCTTTTTGGCCTCCGAGATTACCCTCAGCTTTTGTTCAGCTCTTTTCCTGAGCATTTTCAACTGAGAACATTCTCCATAGAGTGAACAGAAGATGGCTCTTTCCTACAGTCTTGATTCTCCCTCAATACTTTCTTTCCCAGTCCCCAATGTTGCTGGATCACCTGGAATCTACTGTTTCCCTCTGGTTACCAGGCCCAGAGCTGGCTTCAGGTTTTGGAGAGCCCCCTGCAAAATGATGCTGATGGTTTCCCCTCCTCCCTGCCCCCGCACTGCCTGATGGGCACCCACCCTCAGCTTAGCAGCATGTACTTCTAGCATGTAGACAACAGAGCAAGCCGTGGCACCCATACTGCTAGAAGTTATGGTGCCAAGCACCACTGCTGCCCACCCACTCATTCACCATTCCCCAGGGCAGACGTCCAGGAAACATTACCTATGGTTGCAGTTGCATCTGCTTGACTCAACTTCTTCCTGTCCATCAAACAGAACGCAGAAGAGCTACATGTTGCTGGCAAGAGCAGAAACACACGTTCTTTGGGGTTCAGTCCATAACAATATTCTCTCTTGGCCAAGAGGTGGAAATTAGTACACTCATTTTTCCACCCCTTCTAGAGTATTATTTTATTATGACATCCACATGTTAGTATCCCTAGTCTTGATGAAGCTCCAGCTGGCAAAGGTGTAACTTTCCCTTAATTGCCACTCATTTAGCTCAACAGGCATTAGCAGTTGCCTGTATGAAATGAAGGAGGGGATTTGGAAGGTATATAATGAAGTATTTCACTGAGGCTCAGAAAGAAAGTTAATTGCTGTCTTGATTCTGGTTATCTTCCATCTCTTCATTTCTTCCCAACAGCAAATGTGACTCTAGATCCAGACACGGCCCATCCCCACCTTATCCTCCCAGAGGATTGTACAACAGTGAGAGAGGGAGATGAACCTCAAGATGTGCCTGACAATCCTGAAAGATTTGACGAATTTGCTGCTGTGCTGGGACGTGAGGGGTTCACCTCAGGCCGCCATTTCTGGGAAGTCACCGTGGGACATGAGGGAGGGTGGGCTGTTGGGGTTGCCAGAAAGTCTGTGAGGAGGAAGGGTGTTCTAAAGTTTAGTCCTGAGGAAGGGATCTGGGCTGTGGAGAAGTGGTTAGGTGGGTACAATGCTTTCATAAACCCTCATTATGAACCTCTGACCCTGAGTGGAGAGCTCAAGAGGATCCGAATCTATTTGAACTACTATGAGGGGAGAGTAGCCTTTTTTGATGCAGACACAGCAGCCCCTCTTCACACGTTTTCGGAGGCCTCCTTTTCTGGAGAGACACTTTCCCCCTTCTTTTGGGTGCGTTTAAAAGCCCAACTTGATCTCTCTCCATAAACCAGTCAGACTTCTTTCATACAGGCCTTGCTGCTATTTAAAAAAACATTTAAAAACACAGACAGTAATTTCCCAAGAGCTCCTTTTTGGCTCTGTAAAGGCTACAACAGGCTTGCAGTCACCAAAATTAAGTAAAATGATTTACATTCTCTCCCCCCCTCCCCGTCTTTTTGTTCCTCTGGTTACTACTTCTTTTTTTAAAAAGTCAAACATTCAGTGTGATAAATAATACTTGAATCTGTTCTAAGGAAAAAGCACATGTCAAAATATTAGTCAGGGGTGCTGAGGCAATTTTATTAACCTTCTCATATGTGAAATTACATTGTAAAAATATGTACAGGTATTGCCAAATGAACTAATAAAAATGTTTCAGTATTTCTTATCTCCCCCTCCCCTGTTTCCAGTTTTCCTCAGACCCCTAAATGGCCATGAAGATGTACTATCTCATGGCCAAATATGTACTACCTCATGGCCAGGCCTCCTGCCAGCAGCCCTCATTACCTGCTACTAGTTGAATAGCAGAGGAGGTACAAAAAGTCGGCATTTTGTGTGCTGTTCCATCACTTCTAGGGAAAATCTGGAAATGACATTAGGTAGTCATAGGAATCACTGGAAACTCTATGGTTTTACCAGGGGAGATGTCATGGTGTATGCAATGCTGTGTACCCCTCCTCATCTCCTCAAACTCCAGTCTCCTGCTGGCTGTCAAGTATGGTCCTGGCAACCCCAGGTACAAACCACAGGACATGCCATCCCTGAGATGAAAATTGCTGACACATGATTGCATTATATGCTCCAGCTGTCACCTTTCATATTAGATATGAGGCAACTTTTTAAAGATTACTTTGCACATTGACTAGCCAGAAACACACACTAGGAATGCAACTCTGGCTCAGGACAGATCTGTATGTAAAAACATTGTTTTGGTATAATTTGCATTGTATATATGGACATTGTATCATATTTAATGGTAATGGAACTATACACTGATTACATGCCCTATATATTTTTGCAGAATGCTAGCTGAACACCACTTCTTAACAAGGGACTTAAGGGCTATATCTTTTATTTTATATCGGGGCCCTCTATCTTTTATTTTAACTATAAACAGCAATATTTTGGAGGGCATTCTAGAATTGACTTATACCAATATGTTTATTTCTATTTTTAATTTTAGGCTCCATTTTTATACTACCTGGCCTGACCAACAGTATTTTATATTTATTAGTCATAATTTTTATGCGTGTGTAACAACAAATTAGACCATTTGGTCTTTGTATATGTGCGATCAATTTTGTGACTTGGTTCTTTTATATGTGCCAACAATTTTGTGACTCTGTGTCACTGATGTTACTAGGTCTCTAGGTTTTTAACTTTGTTCCATGGTTTTTAATTGCTTTTGCACTGTTCAATAAATATTTATATTTATGTATATTTCTGTTATATGTATGTATGTATTTATGTCCACCTTTTCCACTGAGACTCAAGGTGGATTACATAGTGTGAGATCAGTACAATCAGTATCAGGAACATTTCCATACGGTATCAAGGACAATTCTATACAGTGTTAAGGACATTTCCACAACAATACCATAGGATTTTACAAAGATGTAGCATTAGCAAGGATCCAGTACAGAGCTGAAGAATTGTTGAAACATAACATAATCAGTTCTAGGACTGACATTAGATAAACATGAAGTACAGGTAGTATAAGAGTTCATATTCGAGCAACAGATAATATGCAAGGCAAAGTAGTGGTTGGTCCCTAGCAAATTAGCAAATTTGCTATGGTCCCTAGCAAATTAGCAAAGCATTTGAAACCCCTCTCTATAAAAGCATTTGAGACCCCTCCCTATAATACTTCCCTCTGAGTAAAAAGCCTTTTTGAATTATTTGTTTTGCATGGTTTGTGGAAAGCCAGGAGAGTGAGGGCTCTCCTGACCTCCTCAGGCAGTCCGTTCCATAGGGTGGGATCCACCACAGAGAAAGCCCATGTGCAGGCTGCTGTTGATTTCACCCGTGTGCAAGCCGGCACCTGAAAGAGACCCTGTTCAGATGAGCGAAGCTGCCATGGAGGTTCATAAGGAGTGAGGCGATTTTGTAGGTAGCTGGGCCAAGACCATGAAGAGCTTTGTATGTAATAACCAATACCTTGAACTGAGCACAGTAACTGATAGGTAGCAAATGGAGTGACTGTAGGATGGGAGCAATGTTCATGCTCCTGCTTGCTCCTGCTAACAGTTGAGCTGCAGCATTTTGCACCAATTGGAGCCTCCTAATTAATTTAGACGAGAGACCAATGTTTAGTGCATTACAATAGTCAAGTTTTGATGTTACCATTGCATGGATCCAGGTGGCCAGGTCGGCTATGTCAAGGTAAGAAGCCATCTTCCAGGCTTGAGTGAGATTGTAGTAACCATTTTTTATGGCTGCCTTAACTTGTTTTTCTAGTAGTAGCGCTGGATCCAGTATAACCCCCAGGCTCTTAACTGAGTCTGTGAGGGTCAGATGGTTGCTAACCTCCAGGTGGTTCCTGGAGACCCCCCCCCCCCTAAATTACAACTGATCTATAAATTACAGAGATTAGATGCCCTGGAGAAAATATCTGCTTTCAAAGATTTGCTCTATGGTATCATACTTCACTGAAGTCCCCCCATTCCTCAAACTGTGCCCTCCCCCCAAATAGTAAAGAGTCCAGTAGCACCTTTAAGACTAACCAATTTGTTTGTAGCATAAGCTTTTGAGAGCCACAGTTCTCTTTGTCAAATGCAAGAGAACTGTGGTTCTCAAAAGCTTATGCTACAAACAAATTGGTTAGTCTTAAAGGTGCTACTGGACTCTGGACTCTTTACTATTTTGCGACTACAGACTAACACGGCTAACTCCTCTGGATCGATGCCCTCCCCCAGGCTCTACATCCATCTCTAAGGATTTCCCAACCCTAGAGATGCCATGGTTCAGTGGTAGAGCATCTGCTTGGCACGCAGAAAGCCCTGGCTTCAATCTTCTCTAAGGATCAGCTTGTACGTGATGTGAAAGACCTCAGCCTGAAACCCTGGAGAGTCGCTGCCAGTTTGAATAGACAATACTGACCTTGATGGGCCAGTGGGGTCTGATTCAGTATGAGGCAAATTCATGGGTTCAACCCCGAGTTCCACCATTTTAGAGCCTGTTTTTTCTTATTACTTTTAAAATCTCATGAGGGCCCAACCCTGCTGAGGACTGCAGTGTGGAGGGGTGAAGGGCTCCTGTCCCCCCACAAAGGCATTTTCAAGAGCCAAAACCGCTGTACACAGGGACAAACTACATGAAACAGTGGGAAACAACTTTCCAATATTTTATTGTTGTTTTAGTTTGAATTCAGTGAAGCTGGGTGGTGGAAGGGAGGGTCACATAATAAGGAGAGTCGTGCTGCTGGAGGGGGCATTTTATCCTTCCTGACCGTGCTGTTTTCCTGATCTAAATTGCTCCTCTACAAACTGTTCCCTGCGCAGTATTCTGTGCACATTGAGGAGCCAAAATGGAGGAAATAACCCCCAGCACTATTTCTGGTCAGGAAAAGGTGCTGAGAGGAAGGCCAGAACTCCTCATACCTCACATTGTTGTTCCTACCTCAGTTGGGCTCTTCTTTATTTCTAAACAGACAGTCTGCACAGATGTTGAGAGGCTGTGGGGAGACAAGAGTCAAGCCCTGGATCCTGGACTCGATTCTTTAAAAAATGTAATGTTTAGTTTAGCTCTTAGAATCCTACTCAAGCCTACTCAATAGGGCTTACTCCCAGATAAGTGATTTTAGGATTGCAGTGTCAGGCACCATAATGTATTTTTTAAAATTAAACATAGATAAAGTTTACAAATGTAAAACTCCTGGTTGTAAACTTGGCTTAGCCCAATTGATTCAAAGCTTGCGATATTAAACCTTAAGCTTAAATCCTAGGGATTCCCTAAAAATCTTTAACTGTACAAAACCAATTATTTTAAAAAGATTGGACTATGCTAAAATTCAAAGCTGACCAGAAATGCTTCCCTATTTACTTTCATTTATCTTAGCAGAAAATGTATGAACTGGCTAAATATTTCTTTAACAGTTCCAAAACATCAATGCTCTTTCATGTTACTTAGATGCAATGCGTTACTTTCATCTGAAATGACGGGCTGTTTTAGTAGAATTCCCCCTGAGAAATGTTATTGTACTTATTGTGAAGATCAAGTCAACTCAATTGCTGATATCCTTTCTAGCTGCCCCCATTATCATTCAATTTGCAACCAATATATTACTCCCTGGACTAAATGTTTACAGAACATTTCTGAACAACAGAAACTAAAGATTTTACTATCAGGCAAGATAAAGAAGTGTACATGTGATCTAGCCATATTTATTTATGCAGTTATAAATTGCTTATAAAATACTTGGATGTATGGTTTGTGGGTTTCCTTCCACAGAATGGCCTACCAGAACTGGGGTTTTGGGGTGTTTTTTTGAGCTTTTAGGAGGTCATTTGAGGCCTGGCTGTTTCATAATATCATTATGCTTTTTTAAAAAAAATCCCTGATATACAACAGCCATGCTCCAGGTAGCATGTTTAGGATTTATTACCCCCTCTCCCCCTCCCTCCCCATGGTCCAACCTGAGAGCCTCACATGGGCACCAGGGCAGCAAACCAACACAATGCAATAACAACAACATGAGGACATTATAAAGTCATTAAGTTTTCTTCACAAAAAAGGGCTTGTCTTTGGAAAGGAGGAGAATGGACTTCCCTGTCATGCTAGGAATGACGTCATTCCCAGGATGACGACGATGATGATGATAACAACATTCAATTTATATACCGCCCTTCAGGACAACTTAATGCCCACTCAAAGATGACAAGGAAGTTCTCTGGAGCGCATGAGTGCTTCACGTGCACCCAAAGTAAGTCCTTCAAGTGTGCACATGTAACCCCTGTGAGGTTAATTGGTTTAGCCCAGTGGGGTGGAGTCAGAAGCTAGAGGCAGGCTGCTGAGGAGGAGGCTGTTTGCAAGGGAGCTAAATAAATTATAAGCTCTTATCACCTTGAATAAGGTAATCAAATATTGTATGTAAAATATGATTTAAGTGGTGTTTGTGTATTGTGTGTAGCTGGTGTCACTGGGGTTGTGTTATTTTTGCAGGGCTATAATTCCCAACCAGAAGCCTGAAGCCTGCGGTGCAGCTGCTTCAAATGGATGAGAGAGGACACATCATCACTTCTTGGATGCCTTTTCAAGGACATTGTTGATTTGGAGTTTTTTTGTATGGTTGTACTTAAAAGTTAATTTTTTTGTTAAAGTTGTATTTTATTAATTGTTAAAAAGTTTAAAAGAAAAAAAGTTGTTTTCTTAAAATTTTGTGAAAGTTGCTTTCTAAGCCCCATAGAACCCATGTAAAGAGAAGTTACACACACACCTCCACACACACACCAGTCTCCCAGTTTGGGCTCCATGGGGCCTGTCAACCCTAGGAGAGCCCAATCTGTGAGAAGTGGTCTGGGGGAGGGGGAGGCAGAACAGGGCAGAGGAGAAAAACTGCAAGGAAAATTCTGCACAGTTGAAAAAGCTGGATCAAAACTGCATTGAAAAAATACTTCAGGGAATACGCACAGGCAGAAAATTCAAAGAGAAACATGAAGAGGGACTTAAGCATGCCAAATTCAGAAAAAATCCTGAAGTGGTATGAGGTCAGAACTGCTGGAAATCATCTGTGCAGAAAAGGACTTTGTTTCAAGAAGATCCCAGACGGCACAGCTTGTCGGAGGGGATTTCCTGACATGGAGCTTCAAAAACTGAGCCACAGATTTGTTCAGCTCTTTACCTGAAGTAGATATTGGTGGCATTTTCAGCTTAGAAAGTTCTCCAGAAAAAAAAAATTGAGAGCCTAAATGCACATGACATTTTGTATGCTTGCAGATCCTTATTCCTGTGGGAGGGAACCAAGAGGGCAAAATGCCGGGGCCTCTTTGCTACGTGTGTCCTTCCCCTTCACTGCTGTCTTGCCCTTGTTCTCCTCCCTTCCCCACCCAGCTGCCCGAAGAGCCTGGACTGCTCTCCTGGGGGTGAGGCAGGAAAAGGAAGAGAGGAAATTGATCTAAGGGGGTGGGAAATGGAAGAGGGGAAATTTCCTCAGGCTCCCTTGATGGGGGATGAATCCGGGCAGCAGAGGGGCCAAGGGGAAAGACAAGATGGTGGGAAATTAAATGGGCCTACAGGCTGCCAGACGAGGAAGTGAATACAGGAAACGGTGACAGTGGTTTGGCCTCAGCTTCCTTTCCCCCTTGGCCTCCAAAATATAGAGGAATATATACACCCTTAAGCAGGGCTTTTTTTCTGGGAAAAGAGGTGGTGGAACTCAGTGGGTTGCCCTCGGAGAAAATGGTCACATGGCTGGTGGCCCCGCCCCCTGATCTCCAGACAGAGGGCAGTTGAGATTGCCCTCCACGCCGCTCGACGGCGCAGAGGGCAATCTAAACTCCCCTCTGTCTGGAGATCAGGGGGCGGGGCCACCAGCCATGTGACCATTTTCAAGAGGTTCCAGAACTCCGTTCCACCACATTCCTGCTGAAAAAAAGCCCTGACCTTAAGAGAGAGGTTCCTTCTGATGCCTGTTCTGGGCACCAACTTTTTCCCATACTCACATATAGTGCAAAAATAAGAGCAAAATAAAATATGTCAGGAGTTTTCCCTGGGCTGCTGGAGCTTATGCGGCGATGTATTTAATTAATTTGTTTGTTTTATTGTCAGCCTTTCTCACTGAGATCCAAGATGGATTACACAGTGCAAGTACAATAATGAACAACAAGACATTCAGTGAAACAGATACAATAGGATACAGTAGCAGAAAAGTTGAAAAAAACCATAAAGTTGAGCATAGAGATGAAATCTTTCTGAAACTATAACTAAAATACATGGCATGTTAAGCAACATGGAAACTCCCTAGTAGCACATATTTCCATCAGCATACAGTATCCAATAGCATAGCATATAGTCCCCATCCTTGTCAAAGCATCCCTCTAAGCTATGACACACTCCTATATTCTAGGTAGAAAGCCCTCCGGGAATAATTCAGTTTTGCATCATTTGCAGAAAGCCAGGAGAGTGGGAGCTTTCCTGAACCCCCAAGGCAAGCCATTCCATAAGGTGGGGGCTACCACAGAGAAAGCACATGTACAGGCAGTTGTTGGTTTTGCCCATTTGCGGTGTGGTATCTGCAGAAGGCTATGTTTGGATGAGCGAAGTTCCCACAGTGGAACATAGCGGGAGAGATGGTCTCACAAATATGAGGAGGCGAGGCCATGAAGGGCTTTGAATGTGACAGTGATGACCTTGAATTGAACCTGGTAACTGATGGGAAGGCAATAGAATGACTGCAAAAGGGGAGGGATATGCATGTTCTGCCTAGTTCCTGGGAGCAAACAAGCTTCAGCATTGTGCACCAGCTGGAGTCTCTGAGTCAACTTTGAGGGGTGACCAATGTAGAGTACATTACAGTAGTCTAGTCTCAATGTCACTGTGGTATGAATCCAGGTGGCCAGATCAGCCATGTCAAAGTAGCGGGCCATCTTTCAGGCTAGTCTAAGTTGGGAGAAGGCGTTTGTTTGTTTGTTTGAGCCAGCTGACAGCTGTCATGCAGCACTTAGCATCTCCACTGCATCACCAGGGGGTTTGGTTCTCAGGAAATACAGAGAGCCAGTGTGGTATAGTATGTTACCACATGTGCTCTCCTTCACATGTATCCTAGACACATGTGGACTCTTCTAAAGGTTCCGTGGAATAATAAAAAGGTAAGATGTTCCTGTGTGGCAAGGAAATATCGCAGAGTACCAAAGAAACAAAAGCAGGTTTGGCAGCCTCTAAGCAAGTGGAAGGGATGAGATGACCGCACTTTGGCTAGTGTACCATCAAGGAGCTAGCACAAAATAATATTAAATAAATGATTGTAAAGTACAGGAATCCAGAGCGAATCCAAGATGAGAATCTATGGATTTCCTGGCTCTGACTGAGTGAAGGTGGAGGAGGTTTCCCAGAGAGGCAACAAAAGGCGATTGCACCTGAACAAGAGGAGGCTTCACTCTTGCCTGAGGCAGGCTGGTAGGGATCACTCAGGGCAAGGTCAATATAAGTTAAGCCAGCTCACCTGGCTGCTTGATAGTAATTAGATTTTGTAGTCAGGAGGACTTGCATTTGCTGACAAAATTACATTGATACACCAAGCTGGGTGCCTGGCAGCAGGCAGGCATGGTGGTAACCCATCAGTGAATCAGTCTCCTCCCCAAGGTTTTGGCCACTTGGTAGCCAGCCACTTCGCTGCAAGTTCTCAGGTATCTTCTTCTGGGGGAGAACCTCCAGCCCTTCTTTGATGTGTATATGATAAAGCCCACCTCATCCTCTCTTCTTAAGAAAGTCCAGTTGCACCCGGATGTTCTCCTGGTGTTGCTCAGGATGATTAATCCAAAACATCCCACGTTTGCTACCCCTGCAACTGAAATGGTGTCTGCATTTTTCCTACTGTTTCCAGAGTTCTCCTCTCCCCGTTTAAAGGGACTGAGATGAAACACTACAGCGGCAGCCAGTGCGGTGTAGGAGTTAAAAGTACTAGCCTAAGGTCTGAGAGATCCAGGTTAAAATCCCCACTATACCATTTCGGCAGTCCAAAATCTATTGTATTGACTTACCCTGTGTACCTTATTTATTTATAGCATAAATAATTAGGAAATGATTAATTAAAGTGGAATCATGCAATGGGTTTATATCTAAAATATTGCTTTATGTGAAGAAATGTTTCTTATTTGTAGGTTTGGACTGTGTCGCCCCCAATTTAAAAAGTGTGTTTTAGTTGAGAACAGATAGGAAGAGGAAGAGAAAGCCAGATGCTTTCCAAGCTACACCCAGCCTTGGGCTTTAGTTATACAGATGTGGCCACAAGGCTTTCTGCTAGAAGCTTACCTGTCCAAGTGTGTGGGTGGTTGGGGGCAAAGACTTGGAGGACTAAAATACCAGAAAAGTTTCTTCCTGGAACCTCTAGAAAAAACCTCTCTGAACTGCACTGCTGACCTGCCTAAAGAGTATGCAAAGGAAGAGAATAAAACCTGGCACTGGGAGAGGGGAAGCTGGAAGTTGAAGGAGTGGAGAGCTGGCCCCTTGCAGGTGGCAGCCATTGACCATGTGGAGGCTGGAGGCCTGAACCATGAAAGGTATGAAAACTCTCCAATAAGCTGGAACTTTCTAAGACAGAGAGCTTTCCTAAACAAAAGATCTAGGCATGTACGGCAAAATAGCAGAGGAACTGCAGTTTTACGCTTTTCTTTTTAAGTTCCCTCGTTTGCTTTGGCGCTGTGCTTAGAACACTGAGTGTGAACATTCTTTCCTTTTCTTTAATAAATGATTTTTGATTCTTAAACGCTGGCTGTTTTCCATACCACAAAGACTCCCACTGCTCATCCACACTATCTAAAACAGGTGCCACAGGAAGAGGGTGGTCTGTTGGCAATTGGCTGATCCTCAAGTGGTGCACGAGGGCAGGACACTGGGCATAAGGCAGGGCTCAGAGTGGCAAGCCTTCCTGCCTAGGGTAGTGTGGAGTTTCTTGGCCTTCTCCATAGACAATTCCCACATAGGCCAAGTGGTGGCAGTGGGCAGAAGAGAGGAGCAAAAACCCCTCTGAGTGTGGGAAGACACCCGCTAGGTGGCACACGCCAGGCAGAGGCTTGGACTGCCACTGGTGAATGCCAGACACCCCAGAGGGCAAAGAGGGGCACTGCTCATGGGTCAGTGGGGCTATTCTGCCACGCTTTCAAATATCCTTAACACACCCCACAGTTTCAGGTGGGTAGCCATGTTGATCTGCAATTGAAGAGCAAAATTCTGGTCTAGTAGCACCTTAAAGAAGAAGGTGCTACTGGACCCCAATCTTGTACATCCCACAGTGCTTTGTAGTAGTAATATTGATTTAATTCCCATTCTGATCCATTCTGTGGGCTCCCACATTCATTTTGACTGGGACAGAGGTAATAAAAGTGTGCTATTTAATTTTTTTCAATTCTAAAATAGCATTCTGGTGTGTCTTTAACACATCCCACTGTCTTTTGCCATAATAATGCCCGTTCCGGCAAATTCTGTTCCACCTTTTACATCGCCCCATAGTGTTGCTTTAAAGCCGTGATCCCGCTAGTTGTTTTGGGGGAAGGGAGGAGGAAACGAAACTTAACCGCGCGCCTTTTCTTTCATTGGAAATCATGGCAGCTGCGGGTGCTGCCCAAGAGCTCTGTGAAGAACTGACTTGCTCCGTCTGCCTGGATTATTTCACAGATCCGGTGACCATCGCCGAGTGCGGGCACAATTTCTGCCAAGCCTGCCTGACTTTGAGCTGGGGGGAGTCGGGGGCAGAGGCTTTCTGCCCCCAATGCAGAGGAATCGTTCAGCAAAGGAATCCCAAGCCAAATCGGCAGCTGGCAAACGTCGTAGAAATTGTCAAGAAACTCCGTCTTCAGGAGAGAAGGGTGGAGGCAAAGGCGGTGGAAGGAAAAGGGAGAACCTGCGAGAAACACGAGGAGCCCCTGAAGCTCTTCTGCAAAGATGACCAAGGCCTCATCTGCGTGGTCTGTGACCGATCCAAAGAGCACAGAAATCATGATGTAACCCCTGTGGAAGAGGCTCGCCAAGAGTATAAGGTAGGTAGTAAATAACTCTGCTTTGGTGAGGAAGAGCGGGTTTTGGAAGGTTATCTGTAAATTGCTCCTGTAAAAGAGTCTGAAAGGCCAAATATGTGGTCCTCCTAAGAGCTTTGCAACTCTGGAGCTTTACAATGGTGTAAGTAGCTAATATCCTATGCTATCCTAGAAGCACTTGCTAAAAGAACTGTAAGAGAAACAGAAAAGAGCAGTAATCTCTATAGCAGGGGTGGCCAAACTGTGGCTCTTATAGACATATTGTGTGGCTCCCGGAGGTCTCTGAGTATCACTGTGGCCATACATTTTATTTTAGTCTACTTTATTTCCCTCACTCACTTTCCTCTTTTCTTTCCATGTCTTCCCCTCCCTTTCCTCTTTTCCTTCTTTCTTTCCATGTCTTTCATATTTCACTTCCAAGTCAAAGGTCAGGTGATGTGACATCTCCACCCATTCCACTCCACCCTTCCGATGACGTCACTTCCAGCATACTGCATCCAAACTCCACCCCTTCCTGTGATGTCACTTACAGGACACTCCCCCAAACCCACCTCATCTGATTTCACTTCAATGCATCATGTCTTGTGGCTTTCAAACATCTGGCATTTATTCTATGTGGCTCTTACATTAAGCAAGTTTGGCCACCTCTGCTCTATAGGATAAAAAGAGACACATCCCCTTAAATTCTCATGGATCCTTGATTTCTTTTGAACATAGATTCCCCAATCCACTATCATATCACATCAATTCCGTGTCCGCTGACTTCATCCTAAAAATCATGAGTCCAGTACCCTGCAGTGCATCAGTGGTGCAAAAATGTGGCATGTTTCCTCATGATATTTGAATGCAATTCTTCAATATTCAGTGGCTAGTAACAAAGCCTGTTGTAGGGAAACAATACAACAGGCTCTAGAAAGGGCAGGGCAGGTTGGCCAGGCATTGCTGTCTCTGCCCTGCCTCATTGAGCAGGGGGATGGCAGGACAGCCGGGCCAGGCATTGCCCCCTCCCCATCACCCTGATTGCGACGGGGGGGAGGGCAGGATGGCCAGGCCTGGCATTGCCCACTTTCCCTCTTGATAAGGCCTTTTTTGCATGGGCAATTTTTGCCTCTTTTGGCCCCATACCTCTTCGGATTTTCTTCTGAATTCCATATGCTTAACTCCCCCTTCAGATTTCAATGCAGCATTTCAAGGGTTTTCTTCTAGTTTTCTGCCTGCACTTATTCTCCAAAGGCAGAATATTTGAAGAAAACCTTTGAAACATTGCATTGAAATCTGAACGGGGAGTTAAGTGCCCAAAATTTGGAAGAAAACTCAAAAAGGTATGGGGCCAAAAGCAGCGAAAATCACCTGTGCAAAAAAACCTAAAAGACCTTGTACTTTTTCACCCTCAGTTGGGAAAACATGGGGGGGGGTGTGTGCAAATTTCTTCCATCAGTAAAGTGTTCTTCTCTCTTGGCAGTAAAAGTTTACAAAGTAATCAAAACTGAATTTTTGTTTTTGCTGCAGGATAAATTTTGTGACCTCCTTGAGGTGCTGAGGCAGGAGAGAACTGACATTTTAGCACATAAAGTAAATTTAGAGGAGGAAAGCCTAGCCTTGCTGGTAAGTATTATTATAACAGGGAAATTAACAGAAACTCAAACCAGTAACTGTGTGAACTTTAAACCAAAAGCATCCTAGCCCAACAGCATGTTGAGATATTCTCTGTGAAAGTCAGAAGTGGAATCTCATCCCCTGGAAGCCAACGAGGCTGACTTAATTCCTGACCTCGGTCTGTGTGGTTCTCCCCCCCCCCCCCAATCCCCTTTTTATCCATTTTTTGCAGGAGCAAACAAAATCTGAGAGGCAAAAGGCAATGGCTGAGCTCAGAAAACTTAATGAGTTTCTAGAAGAACAAGAGAAACTTCTGCTGGCCCAGATGGAAGAGGTGGACAAAGAGATTGCAAGAGAAAGGGACGAGCACCTGGCCAGACTCAGCAAGGAACTCTCTTCTCTTGAAAATCTCATTCAGGAGATGGAGGAGAAGATTCAGCTGCCAGCCAGTGAACTCCTGCAGGTGAGAGTGCGGCAGAAACAGGCCATCTCTTCAGGATGGAGGCTGGAGTAGGGTTGCCAGCGCGCCTGGAAGAAAGCGCCTGGTCCCGTTAGTAGAGGCTTAATGTGTAGAAATGGGCAGCGGAAGGTTTTCATGGCATGGAGGAGCTCAGAGTCGAGTAGATCTTTCACTGCCTTTTTTCAGGGTGTGTTTTTTTCTTTGTCATGGCTAATGTATATATTTCATAATTCCATGAAGTCTTTTTCTCTCATATTTCCACAAATAAATGAGCATAGTCATGTCCTTTGCTAGTGAAAATAGGGACATGCTTTATGACAACATCCCCGGTTCCTGAGGGAAGTGTGGCAGGCAGATACAGATAGAAGGCCTGAAGGATTTTCTAAGTGTGCCCTGTGGCAGGCACTGAGTTCCCCCTTCTTTTTCTCTTTTCCCTCCAGGATGTCAAAAGCACCTTGCAGAGGTAAGCAGATCCCACTCATTCCCTTCATGATGCTTGGAAAGATCTAGGTACTTTGTAAGGAGTACAGTCCTGCATGCTCCAGAACACAGGCCATAGGACTCAAGATCCTCCAGTATTTCAAAGATGAGATCACTCCTGATTCTCACTCCGCAAGGATCACTGCTCTCGTGAGGATCGGATGGACTGCGTCTGCTTCCTAATGCCTACTGGAGGGAGTCAAAGAATTTTTTAATGGAAAGAAACTTGCAACTAGCTGATAAAATAACCACCATGAGTCTAGTTTGCAACAGTTCCTGGCAGTACACTCAAGCAATATACAAAGAGCTGAGAATCGCTTCTGACTGTACTAAGCAGGAGTATTCGGTGCATGTGGAACAGCAAAGGCAGGAAAATAACTCCCTCCCAGTATTATTTTTGACATTCCACGCCCAAACAGGCTCTGCTTTATTTTTAAATAGCCATCCCCCCCAACAGCTGCTGTGTGACTGTGAGGAACCAGGTCCCAACTCTTTTTAAAAAGTGCATGTTTACTTTTGCTCACAAAAATTGTGGATTGGATGTCAGGGAGGTTAACAGCATTTCCTTCCACCAGGTATGAGGAGAAAGAAGAGTTTGAGAGTCCAGTCACTTTCAGTTCAGAGCTGACTAGGAGGATCCAGAGCTTCACTAACATAAACTGCTCTCTGGAGAATGACCTGGAACAATTAAAAGGTACTGGAGGCTGTGACTAAAAATGTTAATGATTATTTGCAGATTACAGGCTCATAATATGGATTTTTATTGCTAGTAATGCTCTTTTTTAACTATCTGGGGCTTTAATCTGAAGTTTTTACTATGTTCATAATTTACAATGAAACTTCTGTCCCATTTTTGCACCTGCCCAATTGGCATTCAAGACAACTATTTGCTCATGCTCAGAACTTGATTACTTGAACTATTTATTTGGTCTATTTAACTATTTACTTGGAAGTTTCCTTCTTTTCTCAAAGCTGACTTTGTTCCCTCTGTGCTTCAGCAACCAACAATAATCATGGAAGTCCAGGAAAAGTGTATGAACTTTTGAGCACACAGTGTCTCATGTAAATGTGAACTTTATTCAAGGAAGTGGAGGGGGGATGTTTATTTTAAGACTACTAGTACAACTCTTTGCAGAAACAATCCTTCTGAACATTAAATTCCAGAAGCCAATTGCGGCCAGGATGTTATGACATGCAATGTACAGAGAAAGAAAAGGGAACACTAGGCAAAAAATGTTGCCTGCCCAGCCATCCGTAGCGTTTTCCAAATGTCATTATTATCATCAGATTATGTACATGCACAAAATAATTGTGTGCCCCAAGGATGCACAGAGGTTTTCAGACATTCAGAGAGGAAGTCTGTAATTATAATTTGAAATATAATTTGAAAAGATAGGGAGGGGATCACCCCTTACGAAACTTGACTCTTTAGGGTGTCTTCCACTTGGTGGAACATCTCCAAGTTCCCCTTCAGCCTCCAAGCCCAGTGCTGACTTCGCTATATGATAAAGGCAGGGCCAGGGACCACTGAAGTGATTGTTTGGGGTGCTCAACGAGCAGTAGCCCCCTACCCAGGACCCATCTGAGATGGGCTGCAGAGGTGTTTCCTGTGTGACCCACTTTGGAACCTGCTATGGTGGGAGGAGGTTGCTTGGGGGTGGCTCAGTTAACTTGAGTTGACTCTGCACGGTGTCCAAACTGGATCAAAATTGTTCCTGGGGCTATTGTCAATAATAAACTCTGTTTTGCTTTGAGTGTATCATAGTTGAGTCTATAGACATTCTACAGTCTCCTTTGCTCTTCTAAGCACACTCCAGATTAATGACTGATCTATATCCCATTGAGTCACTGTCAGAGTGCCTTTTGACTTTAATAGTTCTGGATTGCACTTTCAATCCCTAGGCCTGAACAACAAGAAACTACAGTTTTGTGTATCACTGTGTTGTATAAACTGATGTAAGAGTGATAATGTGGCTGCGCAATTTCTCTTCTCTTTCCCAGACGCCCTGGCACATCACCTTCAGCTGCAGAAAGGTACATTTTAGGGACTGAGGGAGGTGGACTTGTGAGAAGAGGTAGTTCAACTACTCCATTCTAGCACTGTGTTTCCAACAATGGACAACCTGGGAAGAGGGGAGAACAGGGTGGGGCCATGATTCGGTGGAAGAGCACATGCATTATATTGTATGCAGTAGGTCCCCGGTTAAATCCCTGGCATCTCCAGCTAAAAGGATCAGGTAGCAACTGATGTGAAAGACCTCTGCCTAAAACCCTGGAGTGCTGCTTCCTGTGAAAGAAAAAATGCAGACTTTAACAGATCAATGAGGGAACTCCGTAAAAGGCACAATTTCATGTTTTCCTGACCTGGGCAGCTCCCAAGTGGGGCAGAATGTATCAGCTCTTTCTGATGATCAGCCATGTATTGTCCCTAGTGTAGAGATGTGCAGTCCCAAGAAAGATTGAAAAATTGGGGAGTGGGGGTGTTTTTTCCTGAGGACTTTTTTCAATTGTAGTGTATTGAATATCAGAGACATTGGTCATATTGGCTTACACTGTGTAAGCTACTTTTGAGCCTCAGCATATAATAAGAAAAATAAATGTTCTCTTTCAGAATGAGTACAATGCTTCATAAAGCAAGGCTTTTCACACTCAGAGTATATAGCACCCCCTCGCAGGTTGTTCTAACCGCCCTGCCCACCAGCTTTGGCATAGCACAGAATTCTGATGATGGCCACAGCCAATCACAGCACTGCCCCCTACACACTATGTAAAACCCAGCCAGGATGCCCCATAGCTCATAACATAGGATGTGCGAAATAATTGATGCCGGTTATTAAATATGATACACAGAATCTTAAAGATGAATGAAATAGTGAGCTACATTGTCCAATTCTGCCAAAGTGATGGGATAAGGCTTTAAGCCTTATACTTGCTGCTTCTGTGGATCTTAAGCTGCAGCTTATTCATCAAAAAATTAGGTTTAGGGTATATTGGACCCTACAATGTCTTTTTAGCAAGGATTAAGTACAATGACAAGTTGTTGGCATTGTAATTTACAAGATGTGTCTTTTTAAGTATATGCTGTGGACATGTCCAGTTATTCAGTCCTTTTGAGAGAAAGTCACTATTGGTTTTAATTATGTCTTAGAATACACATTTATTTTTGAGGATGTTTATGTACTTTTAAACTATTTGCCTGTGTCATGAAACATAACCAATGGTAATCCAGATGGACTGCCTGTGCTCTTACAGTTGCTAAAACATATACTACAAAACTCCACTTCCTGTAATTCATTGGATAGAGCACTTTATAAACTTACTAACATTTTAATGGAATTCCTATAGAGGACAGCTGCATATGGACTTACTTTTAGATAGAAGCCTATGTATAGATTTGCCACCATTGTTTTTTGTTTCTTTGCTTTGTTTTTCTTTTTGCTTTGCAAAACGTCTCCAAGGTCTCTGACATACACACTTAGAGTGCACAACCTTGCACTTCAGTGGTGGGAAATGCATAGAGGGGGCACTTAGCACATTCCCAAGGGAAGAGAGGAAATGCACTTGCTGTGTGTCTAACATGTCTTGTTTCATTGCAGAACCAACAAAGGTACCTCTACAGGCAGTGCATTACCCTGTGCGGCTTAAAACCAAGAAGCGAGGATTCACTCCCAGGTGAATAGGGGCAAGGATCCAGCAGCCTCAGCCTAGGAGCATACACCCACCTCCCTCTTCCCCCTTGCACACACTACCTCAACAATACAGGCTCCCACGGCCAAGCCTAGTGGTGTGCGTATATGGGGGCAACCCAAGGCAGGTCCACTCAGCAGTATGCACCATGTCGTGCAGTGGGGCTTGCAAGTGCTGCCTCTGGTGCTGAAGGGAAGGCGGGGGTGCCTGGCAGGAATTGTGGCAGGGATGAGGCCCTGTACCAGGCTGTTAGCACAACCATTGCCAAGCTGCCCCTTCCCCCCAGGTGGAAGATTCAGAGACCTAGGCAGTGGCACCAGGTACATTCAAAGTGCATCTGGTATATGTCATTAGAACGGCTATACAAAACAAAGGCACTCCTGGTTAAAGTCTAAGCAAGCGCATGAAGGAAAATCCCTCCAGGAGGATAACGAGAGATGCGTATACACAATGTATTTTAAAGTGACTGAGTGTTAAAGTTACAGAATATTAAAGTGCTAAATGCAACACTCCTAATGTGCATATTCCTGCCAATATACAGTATTATCAACAATAACAATTCATATTACAGTTCATATACAGCACTATACCCCTAAAGCATATCAAGGTATCACGACAACAAATCCGGGAAGGAATAATCCAACAGGTAAGTCTTTGTTCATAATATTATTTCAAAATGTCTTATATATTTCATTTCTTTCTTGCAGGTATTCAGATAAACAGCGGACGGTGTTTAATACTTTCCAAGCCCTAATGGGGGACAACTATTAGATGATGCAGATTTCGTCCCGAAGGACTTCCTCAGGGGCATGGATGTCGTCCACTGTAGTAATTACTATAAATACAAAATACATCCTATAACCTCAATAAAATTTATACAATTCAAAAGCGTGTCCACATTCTTCCAAACAACTCACCCACATAGTATGCATGTAATTCACAGAATCTGGAGACGGCACTAGTTCCTTACATGGCGTCTCTGTTTATAACACCCATGATCTTAACAGTTTCTCAAATAACCAATAATATACATTTAAAGGGACCTCGTTGTTTAAAGTGTGCAGACTGCCATTCACAAAAAACAACTCAAAGACAATACATTGTTTAAGCCACGTGGTTTTAAAGTGCCTAGTGCATGAATCCACTGCGCTTCCCTCTGTAGCAGAAGCTTGTGTGTGTCCCGATGGGTTCCTTTCAGAGCTGCAAACAGGGCTGCTATTTTCATATCCTGTTCCCTATGGCCTGCACGGTGGGGTGGAGTGGAGTGGAGGGACTTCGAAGCAAAGCCCCTCCCCATGGCTTTGGCAGTAATGGCCACAGTGCTCTTTATCATCATTGCACATGTCTTTGTTTGGTGCCTGTCTAGGTGGTGATTCAACAGGATGGAGACCTGGGATGATAACATTGGACTGGATGTGTGACCACTGTGGACCCTGCATCTCTGTCTCGGGGCGGGCATCTTACTGATTCTAGCTCAGCTCCTGCAGCATCCCAACTCAGGCAGCCATCTATCTGGCCAGTCCACTCCTTTCGTAGACATGCTCTGATAGGAAGGGCTGCCCCATCTCCCCTTTGGCTTCCTTGAGTAGCTCACAAAGGTACAGGGGCCACAATGGATAGAGTTTGCAACTGCTGTCATCAGATCCCGTTAGGATTTCTCTGCTGCTGTTCAATAAAGTCTGGAGTTATTCACAACTGCGGCTCTGTTGTTTGGTGGATGAGGCTTCCTTCCTGCTCCCACCCCTCCCTCGCGTGCACCACTCTGCTCAAAGTCTTCCCTCTTCTCCCACTTTCTGTAATTTCCCCCATAAGCCTCCCAGAATGATCTCTCCTTCACATGTCCTAAGTGGTGAGTTCTGATTCAGGCAATTTTAATGTGTGAATGCCACACTAAAGAAAAAGCCACACTGAAGAAAAAACCTTGGGATGGATATTTAAGAATTTTGAAAGTAATGCTGATCTCAGAACAAAATCATACAGCAAAGTGAGGCATACTCTTTATTGGGTCAATTTATATTCCAAATGCAGATGCAGTCTTGGTGATTCTGGGGCCCAGGGCAAAAATTGACAGCCCCCCCCCCCATCTTTATTCCCATCCAACCCACTCTTAAAAGATACCAATTTTCACAATGTGTCCCTTCAAAAATGTGTTTTAGTTTTCATTTTGACTTTATTTTTCATTATTGAGAGAGAAAACGGCTAAGTAAAAGTCCCCTGTGCAAGCACTAAGTCATTGCTGGCCCATGGGGGATGTCGCATCACGACGTTTTCTTGGCAGACTTTTTACAGGGTGGTTTGCCATTGCCTTCCCCAGTCATCTACACTTTACCCCCAGAAAACTGGGTACTCGTTTTACCAACCTCAGAAGGATGGAAGGCTGAATCAACCTTGAGCCGGCTACCTGAACCCAGCTTCCACTAGGATCGAACTCAGGTCGTGAGAAGAGCTTTGGGCGACTTCAGATTCATCTGATATCTCGGTGCATGATGCGTATGTATCTCTTTCTACTAATATTCTAGAGAGCCAGCATGATGTAGTGGTTAGAGCATCAGACTGGGAGACCCAGGCAAACAGTGTAGTGTGGCACATGTTCTCCAAAGCTTTCCCTAAAGGGCCAATGTCCTTCCCCCTCCTCATTCCTTGTGGGTCTAAAAACATTCATAACTCTCTCAGTATAATAGGGAGTTGAAAGGACTTGATTGAAGGGAAGAGAGAGGCTTGCTCTAGATGTGTTGCTAAAGCTGTCGTCTCCCTGCTGTCTTTCTTGCTAAGGAAATGGGCAATGCTCATGTACATTATTCTCCCACACTACATGTGAGCAAACACTTCCTTGCTTTTTCAGTCTTTTTTAAACACAGAAGCAGTAATTAAATGGACTATACTCTCTCAGATATTCACACACCCTTTCCCATCTTTAACCAGAAGCAGCTGCTTGATTTTGTAAACTACATTAGGTTGGGTAAAGAAAACGAGTAACCTGGATTGCACTAAAGTGCTGCAATTTGATGCCCTTGAGTTAATACTTCTGCCACCCTGCCTGCCCTACAACAGTAGTGTTTACTCCCCTACCTCTGTGCATATGATTTAGGACCCATGGAAAAATTACATTACATTACAATGTGAGATTGCTGAACTTGAGTTCATTCACAAATTCACAACAACAAACCCCTTAGAATGCTACAGGGATGTAGCATTCCTGTCTCACTACAGATGCTAGTTTTCTGCTTTTCCTCCCCTGCTCTAAGCAAGCTGATTACATTTTGTATTGTCCCTTTACATCCTGACTCTTTTCTTTGCAACATTCCTCCCACCTTCTAACTGGGATATAAGGGCTCAGAGATCTCCATTCCTACTTGCATCTGACGAAGGAAGCTTGAGAGTGTATTCTCTGGAAAATCTAGTTGGAGTGATCCCAGGTCCCCTGGTGGGAGTGCTGACATCACGCAGGGCCCAAAAGTGCTCACGCACTCCACAGCAGACCCTGCACAATGATGTCACTTCCCAGAAGTGATGTCATCATGACACACATGCACACCCTTGGGAGCATGCATATGCCAAGAAAAGTAAGTGCCAGGTTCCTCCCCCCCACTTGGAGGGTAAGGGGACTGGCAAGCCTAAGGCAAACAGTATATACTGCAAAAAAAATAATGTCACACACAATTTATCTAAAAGTAAAAAAAAGTAACAAAGAGAAATCTTCAAATATAAATCCAATACACTCATTACTTCAAACAAAAAAATTTTCATTTCTAGAACTGGCAGCACGTAAAGGAGAATCCACTGTATCCAGACCCTGAGACCTAACTAAATTGTTAAGGCCTAAAGAATTCTGCCTCAGAGCCATCCTTGATATTAAGCCTTGAAAAATAGACTACAACGGGCATTTTTGTACATTATACTTCAACGTGCCTCACGGAGCCTGCCTCCCATATTTTTAAAAGGTTTTATTATATTATTTCAAGGGGCTCTGCACATGCATTTCCTTTTCCACCATCCTCACCTTGTGAAGTAGAATAGACTGAGAGTGACTAGTTCAAGGTTTAAAAAGGTAAAGGTAGTCCTCTGTGCAAGCACCAAGTCATTACTGACCCATGGGGGGACGTCGCATCATGGTGTTTTTTTGGCAGACTTTTTACGGGGTGGTTTGCCATTGCCTTCCCCAGTCATCTACACTTTACCCCCAGGAAACTGGGTACTCATTTTACCAACCTCGGAAGGATGGAAGGCTAAGTCACCCTTGAGCCGGCTACCTGAACCCGGCTTCCACCGGGATCAAACTCAGGTCGTGACTGAGCAGAGCTTGGGCTGCAGTACTACAGCTTACTACTCTGCGCCACGGGCCATATAATATTTTTTATTAGGACCAACCCAGTGATACATAACAGTGCAACAACTCCTCCAAGGTCATGAAGTGGTCTTCCTGGTTGAGCTGAATGATGAAAAAGGCCTAAAGGTCTAGCCTAGTGATTAATCAGGCCTTGGTCAACTGCAACTACTGTCAGGCTGGATCAGACACAACAATCCCCCCCCCACCCCCGTGAAGAACAATTATCTACGTTTAGTAGGTGCTTCACTGCTTGCACTGGGCTTTCCCAAGTCAAGTAATACCTTTTATTAGGAACAACTGAATGATACCTAACAGTGTGCAAGTTCCTCAGAACTCTTCATCAGGCCAGATGCTAGAAAATAAAAAATGCCCCCCCCCCAAATATTCGGGTCAGGCTTTAAAACCTTTTCATGCCACCATATGATGGTTGTTCTGGCAAGCAAAGAAAAATAGCAAGTTGCTGCAGCCCATGGGCTATAAAAGTGAGAAGTAATAAAACAATTAAACATAATAGCAACCATTTCTTCCAGTGACTCTGTTAACCCCAAGGCCTCCCTGGGGTTAATAAGGACATTGAATTCTTCTCGCACTACAGATGCTGATTTTCTGTTTTTCTCACCCCTGCACTGTCAAGCTAATTACAGTATTATTACAACCAGTGCAGACAATGAAGCATTTAAATGCCCCTCCTACCTTCTGGCTGGATACATATGAAAATACTTCTAAATGTATCTGAAGAACAGAGTTTTGACTCCCGACTCGAGAGCTCATACCCAAGAAATCTAGTTTGTCTTTAAAGGTGGTGCTGGACCTGAATCTGGCTCTTAACCTCTGAATCCCTTTTCAGAAGAGAGTGTTGCAATCCATCACAATAAAGCAGTAAAGGTGTCACTCTCCTCTTGCAGCTGGGGACCCATGGAGAAGTTTGCAAAGCCATAAAAGCAGCACAAGGATTTCACACTGGGCTATCGTGTTTAGAGAGAAAGCAAAGAAGAAAAATAGGGACAATGATTAGCAGCCCATTGGGGGTTTCCTCCTCCCCCAAAAATCTAAAGGGCCTTTGAGCTCTGAGACCCCCACTGCCTATACTTTAACCTTGAAGTCCTGTTCTGAAGGGTTTAAAAAAAAATTAAGTGTCTGACACTTGTGATTTCAGTGGGCTTAAACTCTGCCCAGGATTTCACTGTCTCTTTTTTTATGAATGCACAAGCTTTCATGGACTATTTCACCAAATGCAAGGAAGGGGTGTGTGTGAGTAGGCTATATAACACACACACACAGACAAACACACAAAGAGAATGAGTTTCAGGTGCATAGCCATGCCACACCCCGGAAATAATTAACATATAACGTTGCAAACAGCCAGGTCAAAGAGCCGTGAAAAGGAAGAACTGCAGGGTGAAGTGTGATGATGTAAAATTGCAATCTAGAGAAATATAGAGCCCATTCACAAAAGTAGCAAGAGGTGATAACAGACCTTCCCAAGTTTTGCTCATGTCTGTCTAGTGAGGACCCACAACATGCCTCAAGTAGAGGGGAGGGCCGACTTTATGTTTCTTGGAGCTGCTTAATATCTTTTCAAGAGACTTTTGGAAGTGCTGGACACGCATAAAATTGTCCCAATTTTAGTAGTAAGCAGAAGCCCTCAGCATACCTGAGAGACATTTATACAATGTAGAATATAGGTAACTTATAGTATAAAATAAGTATGAACCACATTTGATTCCTGTTTCTTGACCTAACTTTCCTGACAGTGTTTCTTGAAGCCTGAAATGTTAAGCACAAATTGCCTGCTTCACTGAAGGGAGTAGTAGAAAGAATTCATTCGTTGCCCCTAGACTAGCCCTGTAATGGCTCCTCAGAAAAAGATAAATGAGCCATCACTTGTCACACACGAGTTTGCTTGGAGGTGCAAACGTTGCCAGATCAAAACACTTGTTGCAAAGAATGCATGGGAGATTTCCTCCTACAGGAACCTGTGTCAGTGAATGGGACAGATTTACAATGGCTGTTCGTATGTTAAAACATAAGAATGGCTGAGCAATTAGCTTTGAATATGGGGCACATCCCTGACAAGACTGATCTTATTGTTGCAATGGTGCTAAGGGAAGAATTATTTGTTCCTCGAGCTGGTAAACAACTGTTTCTAATGATAATTAAAGGATGGACGGCTCCTCAAAGAGTGACCAGCCAACAGACGCTTGCTAAGTCATGTGTATGTTTTACCTGTCAAACCAATTATTCACTGAATGTATAATTTTTGGCTAATGAACCAAGGTGATAAAAGTTGATACACGGGCCTGGAGAGTCCTGAAAAACGCTTGGGACTGAGGGGTTTTGAAACACTCTGTATCTATTTTCTTCCTTTTCTTCAAATAAAACTAATTGAACCTGCTCATTGGACTTCCAGAGTGCTTCCTTAAGAATCCGGCCAGGGGAGCACTACTATCCATGGGGTCTGTGGAACAGACACTACTAGTCACAAACCCAGAACACTGCTTGAAAATTGATGCCTTGTACAGAAATTGCAGGTTTCAGAGCAGGGCTGTAGTGTTCAAATGGGGAACCCTTTTCTCTGCTGTTTTCCCAAATCAAACCATTCTAATACACCCTGCAGATTTGCCTCTGAAAAGTCTTTGTAGCTTAATAAAAACACTATTTAGGAACCACACCCCAAATCAAAACAAGCCCCTGTGCAGATCTCCAAGACAACCAGCAGTTTAGGGCCTCATAAATCTTCCACTTCACCTTCTAGAGGAATGTTTGCTTTGCCCTGTGTTTCATTGGTTGAGATAAACAGACTGCCTTCTATGTATTGTCGGAGGCTTTCACGGCCGGAGAACGATGGTTGTTGTGGGTTTTCCGGGCTGTATTGCCGTGGTCTTGGCATTGTAGTTCCTGACATTTCGCCAGCAGCTGCGGCTGGCATCTTCAGAGGAAATCTCTGTTTCGTGGTGTTAAACCAGCAAATGTTTAGGTTTGATAGTAAATGTAAGTATTGCATATCTTTTCGTTTTTCCCAGTTTCAACATTTGTCACAGTTTTTAACCTCTGAATTCCCTCTTCTATCTTTTTTTTCCCATCCAGAATATTAGAAGCACCAGGGAGAGGTAAGTAGATCTCACTCATTTCCCTTCGTGATTCTGGGAAGGGTCTGGAAAGCATGCAAAGAACTTGACCTTTCAGTGTCCACTGGAGAGACTGTAGGACTCCAGACATTCCCAGCATTTCAAAGATGGAACTAGAGAGGCTCTTTCATACCTGTAACATCACCTCCCCCATCTTCACTCCAAGGATCCTTTCCTGAGCACTGATCCCTCCCCTCTGCTATCACTCCTCTTGTCCTGTTACATGTTACCTTTGTTTACTTTGCAATAGTTCCCCTCCACAAAAAGGACTCTCTCAGAGGTGCTTAAAAATCTATTCAAGCTGATGGTTCTTTGTGGAATAAAAAGTAAGATTGAAGCTCACCACTACAAAATAGCACTTCAAAGTTGCTGGAAAAAATAAATCAGACTATCTTACTATTCGAAACTCCCCAATATGTCTTTCCTGTCTCTGGAGCCAACCTATTCTATTTCCCATAAGCAAACTTCATAAGCCTTCTGTTTCTGTTACTAAGTTTTGTGGCAGTCCTTTTTGTTAAGTTCAGAAATTGACTTGGCTCCTGTTATTTTGAATAACTGCTCAGGAGATTCGAAATACATCTTGTTTCATGCTGATGATTTTATTTGGAATTAACGTTATTTGTTATTCCATTATAGAGTATTCAGAACATGCCACAGCATAACGATTGCATTCCACTCTTTTCCAAATTGTCCTCCTAATTTTTTTAAGACCTGTGTTGTGGCAATTTTTCTGATTTAGGATGTAATTGAAGCACCAGCCCTTCCGCTGTTCCCGCACAAATATTTTGCTCTGAAACATAAAGAAATGCAACTCCAGTGATTCACCAGAAATAGGAACATTCTCTCTCAAGAAGGTCATTGCCAAGGGGATTTTTAAAGGTGAGTCCCCTGATCATACATCTGTCTGCAAGTAATAGTAGTAACAACAACAACAACATTCGATGTATATAATGCCCTTCAGGACAACTTAACATCAAGGGACTCATCTATGGCTGCCAAGCCCCTAGTGGGGGTGGGTCATCCCCTGTCTCCAGATCCCATGATTCCCCCCACTGCTCAGAGCAGCAATGGAAGAAAAATAAACAACAACAAAAGGCTTCCAGCCAGATGGTGTGATGGCACTTCCAGGGAAAACGCGAACGTGACATCAGTCCTTTCTAGAATCACTAGAGACTATGGCTTTACTGGTGATTCTTAGAAAGGACTGACACCACTTCTGGGTTTCCACTGGAAATCACGTCACCAATGGCAGCCCTCTCATGTCCTCTCCTCCTATCTCTTGTTGTTTGCCAGGCCATGCCTGACAACCATACCCCCACCCGACTCACATCACACGGCTCTTGTGGTTAGACCCTCAGGAGATTCAGTGAGGGACAGCCTCCTTCACAAAGCACCTCCATTCCTCTTTGTTCTTCTTTTCAGGCTTTCTAAAATTAGAATCTTCACTGTGTTGTGATCTTTTTTTTTTAATTACTAGTACTACAAAAGGGAAAAAATGGGGACAGGGAGAAGGGGAAGAAACAACACATAACAACACAAACACTACATCTACAAGTAATGCATTCCCTTCATACTGCAATTATTTAACATTAGAACTTTGTAAAATGCTGTTAAGATTGGTAGATCTTATAAAATACAAACTACAATCAGGATTAGGTCTTCTTCCCCCCTCTGGGTCTCGGTCGCAATTCTCTCTGAACAGCTACAGTCACTGTGCTCGTTCCCTCCTCCCCTCCCCCTTCAGGCTTAAAATCCTCTCCTTCTTGCTGGAAATCTTGGTGTTTACACACAAAGTCCCTTAGCTGATCTTCTGATGTTATCTTGTGAGCTTGATCTTTGTAGCTAAACCAAATACCTTCTGGAAATAACCATTTGTACTTTATTTCACATTTCCTCAGAAGAGCTGCAAACCTTTTATATTTAAATCTTCTTTTCCGAGCTAAAAATGAAAGATCTGCTATTATAGTACACCATTCATTCTACTTTTTGGTTGGATTCGACTGGATTGATGGAGGGGTTTAACGGTTTTTCTTTCAAACAGGGGTAAGGATACCGTACAAAATCCAATGGCTTTTCCAAACTCCTCTCTGGAGGCTGATATGAAAAAATTCAAAGGTACTGAAGAATCATAGTGATGCTTAATAAATAACAGGCTCATGATATGATTTTTCTTTGTGAGTAATTGCTGTTTTTCATTACGGCTTTACTGTGTAGCTTTTACTCTGTTTAATGGACAATGAAACTGATGTCCTGCTTTTATGGGGGTGCTGTTGGCACTCATTAAAGCAGTCAGCCTTGGCACAGGCTCAGAAGAGGATTACTTTAACCTTTTACTTGGTCTAGATGCGGAACTCTTCTTCCTTATTGACTTTTTTTAGAAACAAGGCTCAGTTCCCCCTCCATTCCATGCAAAGCCAATAAATTGGTTGAAACTTCCCAGGGGATGGGAGTGCCTCAGGCAAATGTAACCTTTATGCAGAAAGTAGAGGAGGCATTCAGTATGCCTGTTGGCAAAAATGACCCTCCTGAGTAACTTAATTCCAGAAGCCAATCAGGGGCCAGGATGACATGGCACCCAAAATTTACAGAGGAAGAAAAAGGAGGACTGGATGTTGCCTGGGCAACAAGGCATAGCCTATGCCACTGTGCCCTATGTGTCATTTTTATCATCAGGTGCCATTTTCATGATTACACCAAATCATTACCTGCTCGTTTAGAATTCACAAGCATGCATGAAATTTTTCAGACGTTCATGGAGGGAGTTTGTAATTAGCAGCTGAAATTAGATGAGTTTCACTTCTTTTAAAACATGACTGTTCAAGACAGCTTTCCCAACGGAAAGACCCTCACAAGTCCTTTCAGCTCCTCCCCTAAGCTGCTTTTTTGATAATGGTGGGTCTGGGTCACCCCTAAAGCTGACTGTTTGGGGTGCTAAAACAATTGGCTACCCATCTAAGGTAGGTAGCAGAGGTATTTCCTCTGCAACCTCCCTTGGAGCCTTATGTTGAGGGATGTGGACACTTGGATAGCTTAAGTAACTTGAGCTGGCCTGGGATAGTGTCCAGAATAGACCAAAATTGTCTCTGAGGCTGAGTCCTCCTCTATGACTCTGCTTCTGTTCTATCTTCTCCTTTTTCTCTAGCAGTGGATGTGATTCTGGATCCAAGCACAGCAAATCCCTACCTCATCCTGTCTGAGGATCTGAAAAGCGTGAGACGGGGAAGCAAAGCTCAAGAGCTGCCCAAGAATCCTGAGAGATTTAACCTATCTTCAGTAGTGCTGGGATGTGAGGGATTCGTCAGAGGCTGCCATTTCTGGGAATTCAGTGTGGGAAGTGAGGATGGATGGTCTGTGGGGGTTGCTAGGACGTCTGTGAGGAGGAAGGGCCTGATCTCCTTTAGACCTGAGGAAGGGGTCTGGGCTGTGGGGAGGTATGGAGAAAGCTACTTTGGGCTCACTAACTCTCCTTGCACTCCCCTGTCTCTGAGTGCGGAGCTCAAGAGGATCCGTGTGTGTCTGAACTACGATGAGGGACGAGTGGCCTTTTTTGATGGTGACAGGAACACCCTTCTCTACGAGTTCTCAGGTGCTTCCTTCCATGGAGAGACCCTTTTGCCCTTCTTTCGGGTGTTCAACAATGGCTACATCAGTCTCTCCCTTTAAGGTAGCCATCTCTCTCTCACAGGCCCTGCTGCTGTGGCTTGTGACACCAGGCAAATTAATCCATTCTTTATCACGAGAGGCCCTTTTCTAGTTCTCTAAAGGCCTCCACAGACTCCCACATAGCTGGACTAACTCAAATTGTGTCTGCTTTTCCTTCTCCATTTGTCAGAGTTCCATCTTCCCTCTGGAAAGTAACAACTTACGTATCATAATCTAGTCTAAGAGGCAGTAACATCCAGTGTGGTGTAATTGTTAGGATGTCACACGGGAATCTGGAACGCTCAGGATCAAATTTCCACTCTGCCATGGAGGCTCATAGAGTGACCTTGGGCCAGTCAGACTCCAAACCTAACCTACTTCGGAGGGTTGTTGTGGGGATAAAATGAAGGTCAGCAGAACAAAGTTTACTTCCTTTAGTTCCTTCAAGGAAGGGTGGGATAAAAATGTACTAAATAAAGAAAAATAGAGAAGTTCCAAGTTCTTTGACCACCCTTCATGCTGTTTCCAGGTCTCCCCAGATCCTTCACTGGGTATGGAGATGCACTAAGGTTCCATCCACACCAGTGGTGCTCACCCTGCAGCTCAGGGAGAACCAATTACCATCGACCAAAAGTGTCATGTGACCACCTGCGCCTCACCAACCAAACACACACATACACACAGTCAGATATGCATGCCACCATATCTGCCATGATGGTATTTTGTATGGGATGCTGATCCTCTGAGAATACGCTAAGTGTATGTTGCCTTTTGTACTGATGATATATGATTCTATGTTATGCCTTCTGCAGCTAAGCTTGTAGCTGTTACACTTATCTGGCAGGTGGCTGCTTTCACTTCTGGAGCAGACTGGAGAACGTCCTTGAAAGCCAGGCAAAGCCTGGGAGCTAAAAATGACTTCATTCTCTCTTTCTCAGGCTCCTCCTCACCCTTCCCTCCCTGGCTCCTTCATGCCAGAATCCTAACCATCCCTATCCTAAAAGGCGGGAACTTTTCCTATAACTAACCTGACCCTTCATTCCCACATCACTTCTGCCAATACTGTAGTCAAGTTTGCACTGAACTGATAGATTCTGAATAAAGCAACTTTAACTCAGGCACTGGAGTGTTTGATGTGAAGTACTATTTGGGTCTAACTGCCAGAACCTGACATCTCCCTCCTCCTGGCAGCCTCCACATGCTCACCTTTCCCTACCTCCTTCTCTCCTGAAACCCACTAAACACCTTACCTTTTATCTGCCACCCATCTTCATTTATATTTGCTGTTTATTTACTTCATTTATATACTCCTTTTATCATTTTGGTTTTTTAACTCCCCAGTGTAAATTTTTAGATTTCAGATTTTTCTACACACCTAGAGCATTTTTCAGGTGTGTAAGAGGATCCGTTTTTTCCGTACATGGATCCAATCTCCATATTTAAGTATCCACAGATCAGGGCACATGGCTGAGTATATGCTCTAAAAACCATATAATACACACAATACATCAGTATCATACATACTAATAACATAACAGCTGAATTTCAAAAATGGTAAATAGTACAACAAAACAAATGTAATATTTATGTAAGGGCTGGCATGTACAGATAGCAAGCCACAATAAAGTAGTGGTTAGAGTACTGGACTAGGACCTGGGACAATTGGGTCTGAATTCCTCGCTTAGTCATGGAAACATGGAACTTGGGACCATCACAATCTCTCAGCCTAAAGTAGGCTCACAAGGTTGTTGTTGTGAGGATTAGGAGGAAGAGGATGGAACAATGTGAAAAGCTGCTTTGAGTCCCTAATCAGGGAGAAAAATGGAATATAAATAATTTTTAAAAAAAATAAGCAAGGAAGAAAACAATGCAAACAAGCCTTAATTTCACAACTATATTCCCTGCTATAAAAATGTCTTCTTCAACTATTCCATTTCACATATTCTGTCAAACGATAAAAGTACAGGAGGGTTTTGTGACCTTTTTAGGCAGGCCATTCCACTAGCTAGAAGGCCCAACAGTGAATGCTAGAGAATGGGCAGCTGTCATTCTTAGCCCTTTCCAAAGTGTCATCCTTCCGAAAGCTTTGGAGAGTAACAGTCAGCTTCCAGCCCACCCAGTGTAGGAAGCCCAATGCTCTCCATAACCTCAGCCTTGTCCGACCAGCATCATCTCCAACATCTGGATTCAATTCCATCTTGTTCATCCGTAGCCATTTAACCACAGCAGCCAGGCACTGACAAAGGATCGTCACAACAACGTCAGGTGGCCTGGACAACGAAATACTCCAGACCCACAAATGATCTGTCCTAAAGGCTTTACTTAAAGTTTAAACAACACGGGGGATAAAATGGAGCCTTGCAGTATCCCACATGACAAGTCCCAAGCTGATGATTATCCACCTCCAGCAGCATCTCTCTGAATCCAATCCATAAGGGATGAGAAACTAAATTATGACCCTTGATAGCCATCTCTAAGCATCTCAACAAAATTGTATGGTTTGCCAGATCAAAAACTACTGATAAATCCAGTAAGAACAAGGAGGCACAAGCCCATGTCTACATGCAAATGCAAATGGAAATCATCCACCTGCACTATCTCCATCCCATAGGCCACACTGAAAAGGGTTTAGGGCAGATGGTTTATCCAGGAAGATCTACAGTTGTTCTGCACTGTTCTCTGTTCCTCTGCCCAGAAAAGTCCGATTGGAGACTTTCCCTCCATGCCCTTCCTTTTGTTCCCACTTCTAAGCTTCACCTGCCCTGAACTCCAGTTGACCAGCCCCTCCAGCTCACCAGCTGCCCATAAAACACACATGTGCACGCATGCCAAGCCGGCTGTAAGGAATCCAGCCACATGAAAGCTGCACTGCAAATAAGAACACACAAGAATGATGGAGTGAGCTGTTTTGTGTGGTTGATATTTTAGCCAAAGAATGACACTCAGAAATGCCAAGAAGCAAATTTGATAAGCCTTGTTGAATCAAATAGCAATGAAGGAACAGACCGCCAAGCCTCCAAAAGATCTTAAGAAGCATGTGAACCATCTGAATTAATCCATCTGAAATTATGGTGGCCAGTGAAGACATCAGACTGGCACCATCTTGACCAAGTGCAGCCCCTCTCACCTGTTGGGATGTTGCTGGATTTTAAGAGGTCCAAGCTACTGAAGCCAATGCTGGATGCTTCCATCAAAAGAAGTCCTCAAGTGGAAGAGAGTGGCAAGGATGGGAAAGGCACTTTTTCCTGATGGACAGCTCAAACAGCACCAAAAGTAAGACTAACTCAAGGGTAATGGAACCAGTTATCAGAGGAGGGCGTATGGACAGCTACCTGTCAGGGATACTTTAGCTTTAGATTTCCTGCACTGAACTGGGGTTTGGTCTCGATGACCCAGGTGTAGGCCAGGTCCAAGATGACATCCTGACTGCTCACAGGAGTCTTTGGGAGAACACAGTCCCTACTAATAGATGCTGCACACCACCTTCCAGGATCATCCACATCTCCCACCAATGCTACATCCATCTTTCCTGGACTAAACTACAACTTCCATTGATTAAACTTCCATCTTCTCTAAATGAAAACAATTTTTGCAGCCCTCATCCTACGAAATGCTGACTTGAGACTCCACTTGAACGAACCTACAGCTTTCCTAGAACTAGTTCAAAAGGAGAGAGGAATTTGTGCCACCCAAATACTGATGATACTGTACTCCAGGCTTCTTGACACCACAGCATGAAAGACAAAGTGAAACCCCAAAGGCCAAAGAGAAGAGCAGCCATTTTCTAGTGTCATCTGCTGGTTCCAGTCCTCCAAGAAGTGGAACAGCTACAAAACTGAACTACCCAATAGTGACACAGGTAGGCAGTAGAACAGACCCTACAACTCACTGAGGTGTCCAGAACAAACGGTACCTCTGTTAATTGGCAAATCTCATTACATTCAAGCAAGCAGGCCATTACTAGATTGCAAGGCATTTTGAGAAAGTTTGAAATGATCTGTAATAATCATAAAACCCTGAAGTGAGTAGTCACCTTTGAAAGTACAAGGGATAAAAAGGGATGAAAAGCTGGCACAATACAACTTCCATATATATATAATACCCCAAATATAGTAGTTTGGGGTAGTGGTGAAGAGCAGCAGGACATCTGGAGAACTGGGTTTGATTCCCCACTCCTCTGCTTGAAGCCAGCTGGGTGACCTTGGGTCAGTCACAGTTCTTCCAGACCTCTCTCAGCCCCACCCAGCTCACAGGGTGATTGTTGTGGGGATAAGAATAACATACTTTGTAAACTGCTCTGAGTGGAAGCTGTCCCGAAGGGTGGTATATAAATCAAATGTTATGTTATTGTTACAGGGACAATCCTCCCCTTCAAAAAGGTATTTAAAGCTTGGCTGGCTACTTTGCAAGTTACTTTCTTAGGGTTTGTCCTCGTGTGGATTCTTTGATGGGAAGCAAAGTGTGAGGAGACTCTGAAGTTCTTTCTCTTTCACTGATAAGCCTGAGCCGTCATTGAAGATATACCCATTCTTAATACTGATGGGGTTTCTCCCTGTGTAGATTCTTCAGTGGGAAGGAAGGGGTGAGCTCAGACTGAAGTTTGTTCCACACTTGGAAATGGTTTCTTCCCGCTGTGGGCTCTTGGATGGGAAGCAAGACTTGAGATCTTAATGAAACTTTCCCAATACTCAGCATCAATATGGTTTCTCCCCTGTATGTATTCTTTGATGGTGAGCAAGACTTGAGCTAATGCTAAAACTCTTTCCACATTCAGAGCACTGATATAGTTTCTCCCTAGTGTGGATTTTTTGATGAGAAACAAGTTTTGATTTCTGACTGAAGCGCTTTCCACACTCTGAGCACTGATATGGTTTCTCCCCAGTATGGCTGCTTCGATGAGAATACAGACCTGATCTGTTACTGAAGCGTCTTCCACACTCTGAACATTGATATGGCTTCTCCCCAGTATGGATTCTTCGATGTGAAGTAATGCTTGATCTGTCACTGAAGCGCTTTCCACACTCTGAGCATTGATACGGTTTCTCCCCTGTGTGGATTCTCTGATGGGAAGTAAGTTGTGAGCTGGCAATGAAGGATTTTTCACACACTGAACACTGATATGGTTTCTCTCCAGTATGGATTCTCTGATGGGAAACAAGGTATGAGCTGAAATTGAAGCTCTTTCCACATACTGAGCATTGATATGGTTTCTCCCCAGTGTGGATAGTTCGATGGGAAGCAAGATATGAGTTCTTACTAAAACTTTTCCCACATTCTGAGCATTGATATGGTTTCTCTCCAGTGTGAACTCTTTGATGGGCAGTAAGGGTTGAGCTCTGACTGAAGCTCTTTCCACACTCTGAGCATTGATATGGTTTCTCCCCAGTGTGGATTCTCTGATGGGAAGCAAGGTGTGAACTGGCAATGAAAGACTTTCCACACACTGAGCAGTGATATGGTTTCTCTCCAGTATGGATTCTCTGATGGGAAATAAAGTGTGAGCTGAAATTGAAGCTCTTTCCACACACTGAGCATTGATATGGTTTCTTCCCAGTGTGGATTGTTTGATGAGAAGCAAGATAGGAGCTCTTACTAAAGCTTTTTCCGCACTCTGAGCACTGATATGGTTTTTCACCAGTGTGAGTTCTTTGATGAGCAGTAAGGGTTGAGCTGTGACTGAAGCACTTTCCACACACTGAGCATTGATATGGTTTTTCCCCAGTATGAATTCTTTGATGGGAATCAAGGTGTGAGGTCTGAGTGAAGCTCTTTCCGCACACAGAGCACTGATATGGTTTTTCCCCTGTGTGGATTCTTCTGTGGGAATCAAGCTGTGAGCTCTGAGTAAATCTCTTTCCACACACTGGGCACTGATATGGTTTTTCCCCAGTGTGGGTTCTTCGATGAGAAGAAAGTCCTGATCTGTCACTGAAGTGCCTTCCACAGTCTGAGCACTGATATGGTTTCTCCCCTGTGTGCATTCTTTTATGAGAAGCAAGGCTTGAACTCAACCTGAAGCTCTTTCCACACTCTGAGCATTGGTATGGTTTCTCACCAGTGTGGATTCTTTTATGGTGAGAAAGCTGAGAGCTTTGACTGAAGCTCTTTTTACATTCAGAGCAGTGATATGGTCTCTCTTCAGTGTGTATTCTTGGATGGGAAGTGAGTTTATCCTTCTGATTGATGTTCTTTTCATAGTCTGAAAATTTGTATGGCTTTTCACCTTTGACTAATCTTTTGCAGTTCAGACTCCAACTCTTTTTACATGCTGATGATTTCAGCAGTTTCTTCTCCTTTCTTACTCTTTGATGGGCATGAAGGCTCGATTTACCAATTGTGATTTTTTCATATATAGGAAATTTATACACTTCATTTCCTATGTGACTTCCTTTTTGATCTGGGATTCGAGAGCACTGGGAACCTGAAAAAGCAACACATTTCTTTCTCTCTTGCAGTCTGGCTTCTATTTTCTTTTCATCCTGTATTCCCCTTCTCTTGCTGTCCTCTGCTGAAAGAAAAAGAAACACCAAATGAGGAAGAAATTGAGCTTTCCATCACTGAATAGATCCATTTTTCACCTTGGAACCTCACAACGGAAAGCCAAACATAATAATATTTGATTTATATACAACCTTTCAAGACAACTTAACACCTACTCAGAGCAGTTTACAAAGTATGTTATTATTATCCCCACACTACAATCATCCTGTGAAGTAGGTGAATCAAACCCAACCCAAGTAGCCCCACCCACCTCACAGCCCCGCCCCTATTTTAAATTCAAATTATCATTAAAAAAAATTTGAACCGGGACAAGATACTGGATGCCTGTCTACATCTGTGATAGAAATTGACTCTTCTTGAATATGTATTCAGTTCATGTGGAAGTATGTGTTCCAATAATTATTATTCTTTATTTGTATAATTGCCGTTTGGATTTTCTTTCATGGGTTATGTATTCGGTCCAGTGATAATTATACAGTGTGGTGCTTTCTTTCCGTTTTTACACACTGTGCTCCTCTTTGGTGCTGTGTACAGATAAATGTCAGCAAGTACCGATACTTAGGTACAACTCTAGACAAACAGAATAAAGGCAGATCTTAGGATAAAAACGTATTTTGCTAGCAAATTCTATACTTACACCGGCCCTACAGTGCGATCCTAAGAAGAGTTATTCTAATGTAAGCCCATTGAAATCAATGGGTTTAGACTAGAGTAACTCTTCTTAGGATTGCACTGTAAGAAACTTGGCCCAGACCTTCGGATCCTGTCATCCCCGCTTCCAAGACAGGACACTGACAGCTCTGGTCCCCCCATTCCAAAGTCTTGACACAAAACTCCAGTCCAGGATAATATTTATGAACTTTTTATAACCTAGAAGCTCCCTTCATGAGGCAACTAGAATTTGGCAATTTTTCTCCCCAATCATTTGAAAAGGCCGGATTAAAGTTTTAGCTCACCACGGGGGGAAAATGCAGTCACAGCAGTAAGACCAGGGATCTGTTTGTCTCACCCCCTTTTGTTTCAAATGTAGCATGAGGCTGGATTGGGTATGAAGGAAAGGGGATCAGCCAATTGGGAGGCACAGCCAAAAGGCCTCTAGGCTGGCTGTGGCTCGCTCAGAAAAGCTTTTGCCACCTGACTCTGAAGGACCTTGGTGGAGAACTTTGGATGAATACTTAAGCAGTTATCATAGCATACAAATGGAGTGCAGTGTGAAGACATGCAAATACATTTTGTGGTGCTATTTGGTGCTCATTCTGTAGGGATGTTGTAGACAGTGATAACTGCATTGTGTGATGAAGTGTCTGGCCAACGGAAGGAGAAGGGGAGCTAGAGTAGGAACAGCCCCTCATTTTTCCTTGCTGACCCCCTTCCCCATCTTAACCTCCCACTCAGCTAGTGAGATTTAATAGGTTCTCGTTCATTTATGTTGAGGTACAAGGAGTTTTTTTGATCACAGGCAAGGAGAAGATTTCACTTGGTAGCATTATTGGTAGATTTCGCAGCTTGCTATCGGCAGTGTTCATTCAGAGGGCTGGGAGGCAGAAAAGCTTAGGTGCCAAGCAGTAACATGGAGGAATTGCTGCCATCTTATTTTCCCTACAACTGGTGGCTGGGTGTTTTCTGGTAAGTCAGTCTGAGCTCATCTTGAGTGAGTGGCAGCCTACAGAGGTGATGCTAGAGCCCACCCCCACAGACAGATTATTTCTAGCATTTCTGAAAGCAAGAAATATTCAGGGGTTCCAAATCAGCCAGTATGTACAAGCTGACTCCTGCCCAGTAAGTGGGAAAGAATGAAATGGAACATATTCTTCAACCAGGAGGCCACCTCAGGGGCTTCCTCCAACCAAGCCTGAAGGCATCTAATGCAGCTTTGGTCAAGGGCTCCCAGATAAAGGTGCTTTTGTCCCTGTGAAGAATCTGAAGTCCTGCTCACCAAGAAGAGGGAGGGGGAAACACAGGAAGAGTCAAGCAGTGCTAAAATAGACTTTGGTGCATCCAACCAAGTCCAATGATAGGAATAAGACATTCATAGAGTTTTAGTTATGTTGCCTTTGTGCCTCCAGTATGAATAGCTACACATAAATTTTACAGCTGAATTAACAGAGCATATCCAAGCAACACAGAAGTGGTGCATCAGTCCTCAGTGACTGATACAAACCAACAACAGCAACAACTTCAGCTTTCCGCACTGTCACAGAAAAAAGCAAGGAGGAAGCCATACCCAGAGAGGCCAGATTCTGGTAATTCTCCGCCATGACTTCCCTGTGCAGAGCCTTTTGGTCCGGTTCCAGCAAAGCCCACTCCTCCTCTGAGAAGAACACAGCCACATCCTCAAAGGTCACCAGACCCTGAAAGAAGTAGGGAAAGAGTTTATTTTCAGGGTCAGTAAATGTAAGTCGATTTAGAGAGGGAAGGCAAGGTGGTTAAGAGATTCCTTCTGGCAGACCCAAAGTTTCTTTAGTGGTGTCCACAGCCTTCTTGGGGAGCACGCCTCTTCACAATTTGGAAGAAGTACAGAGATTACCTACAGGAAGGAATTCCCTCCTGGGTGGTTCCTTACGAAGTAATAGATCCGAGAATTGTTGATAATGAACAACAGCGCTTAACGTACAAGGAGATAACACGAATAGAATTTTTTAAACTAAGAATAAAGACGCAAGAGGAGCTGTCTCCAAGCTACGATTGGTTTCAATACAGACAGATTAGAGATCTTTATAACTCGGACTGTGCGAAGGGAGGGGTAAGAATGGAGAATTCGGAATTAGAGGAGGTAATTCTACAAGAGGATAAAAAGGAAATCTCTAAGATTTATAAAGTGTTGTTAAAATGGTACACAGAAGATGAGATAGTCAAAGTGTAAATGGTGAAGTGGGCCATAAATTTTAATAAAGAAATAACAATGGAGGCATGGGAATACTTGTGGAAAAATACGTTGAAGATTACGACATGCACTAATATTAAAGAGAATGTTTACAAAATGATATATCGTTGGTATCTGACACCAAAGAAAATTGCGCTAGGGAATTTGAACATGTCTAACAAATGCTGGAAATGTAAAAAGCATGAAGGAGCTTTGTATCACATGTGGTGGACTTGTGAGGTAGCTAGGCAGTACTGGGGGGAAATAATAAGAGTGATAAGTGAGATTTTACAATTTGAAGTTAATAAGAACCCAGAACTCCTGCTACTGAACTTGGGAATGGAGGATATTCCAGCACAATATAGGACATTGTTATTTTACATGACAGCAGCGGCTAGACTTTTGTATGCGCAAAAGTGGAAAACAAGAAGTGCCAACTATCGAGGACTGGATTTATAAATTGCTGTACATGGCGGAAATGGACAAAATGACAAGGAAACTGAGAGACCTTGATCCAGGACAGTTTAACATGGATTGGGAGAAGCTGAAACAATATTTGGTGAAAAAATGGGAGGTGGGAGGAGAACTGTGGCAGTTTGAAAATTACTGAAATACAACAAAAGAAGAGGGAAGTGACTTTACCGGGGGGAGGAAAGTTAAAGGAAAAATTCTAAGCAACTATTTTATTTGACTATTACATATAGTATTAAGCAATAGAGGTGTTATTACAAGAATTATAAGGATAGAAATTAACTAGTTTTATTTCTGGCAGATAATTGTATAACGGAGAAATTATGTAATCAAAATAGAATGAATATAAGAAAGGTGGAAAGAAATATATAGTAACATACAGAATATAAGTTAAATTGTTTGACTTATGCCGAATGTATACTGTGTTTATAGAAGTACTTAGAAATGTGCAGAGTATGGGTCAAATTGATTGATTATTACTGGCTGACAACTGTATAATGGAGAAATTATATAATTAAAATAGAATGAATATAAGATATGTAGAAGGAAGTAAAGAGTAACATATAGAGTATAAGTTAAGTTGATTGACTTATATTGAATGGATACAATGTTTATAGAAGTAATTAAAGTTATATAGAATGAGGGACAAATTGTTTGTCCCATATTGATGAGACTAGAATGTGTAAGATAGAGTATAGAGGACAAAAATTAGATAAATTATTATTATTATTAAAGAATATATGCCAGGAATGTAATACTTAGTTGACAAGTTAAGTGGGAAAGGGAACAGAGATAGCACTGTGTTATAATAGATAAGCTTAGAAGAGAGTGAAAGTATATGTTTAATGGAATAAAATAAGTTTGAAATGAGTAGGGGGAATAATGGATAAGGGGTTGGAAAACTGTTGGAAGTCAACCAAAGGGGGGTGAAAGGGAGGGGGTTAGAACTGGAATATTTAAAGGAAATTGATTGTAATGAGTATAATATTGATTGATTTCTAATCCAATAAAAAAATTTAAAAAAAAAGAGATTTGTGCAAGAGACAGGTGCACGGAAGGTGTTAGAAGACCTTTAAAAATTCCTTCTCTACCTCGTCTGAGTCCATCGATGATGCTTCCGCTCTGCCACCAAGAGGGAGAGGCTCCAAACAAGTAGGAAATGTCCATCCACTATCTGTAAGGGAGAGAACAGAGGTTGGAAGATGTTTATGGTGCTGCTAATTGCATGTTCTTTAAGGGGATACAGCTTCCCTCCCAAGATGAAAATCTTCAAATCTACTGGCTCATATTCTTCCAATCTTTTGAGTGGCAACTCTGATCTTATCAAATTAATTAATTCTATCTCCCCCCATCCCCCAAAAGATGCCAGCAACCAATGCATCTGTCTTTTGTGTGCTACACCTCTGAAGATGCCAGCCACAGCTGCTGGCGAAACGTCAGGAACTACAATGCCAAGACCACGGCAATACAGCCCGGAAAACCCCCAACAACCATCGTTCTCCGGCCGTGAAAGCCTTCGACAATACAACCAATGCACTATTTGTTCTGTCATGCCTTGCATGCTACAGCACTGTTTTTAGAGTATCCACCAAAAGTTGTCCTCTATTTGTTCTGCTTCCCTGTTTTGTCAGTAACAGTAGAAGAAAATATTGCTACAATCTATTATTTCCTAGCTTTCATTACTTTAAAAATTAAGTTTCCAACCCTTTTCATTGAGAGTTCTAAGTGGAAATACTGAGCCTGCACCTTTCTCCTTGTAACTCTACAATAACGACAAAAAGAAATTACTGCAATGTGTTCTATGTGGGCCTTCCCTGACAAGCGTCCAGAAGCTACAATTGATACAAAATGCTGCAATGATTAATGTTCACCTGAATGGGTCATGTGAGCCACATCACTGTAAGTCTTGTTTCACTTATTCTGGATTCCAATTTGCTTCTGGGAACAATTAAGTGCTGGTATTTAAAGCCCTACCCAGCTTGATAACACTATACCTTAAAGACCACCTACCCGCATATAAATCTACCCCAACCAATACAGTCATCTTTGGGGGCCTTGCTTTGAAAGCCCCCATGTCGGACAATAGTGGCAACCTGAGAAAGCGCACCAAACTTGTGGAATTCCCTCTCCAAGGAAATTTGTTTGTCCCTGTCTATCGTCATTTTCCACCAACAGACAAAGGCGCTTTTTTTGTTTCTTTGGTATTCCTTTCAGGGCCTTAAACTGGGAGGAAAGCTGGGTTAGAAATAGTAGCAAAAGACTGTTACACCGTTACTGCACTACACTAATCTATCAGGTACTGATTTTGTTTAAAGGTCTCCAGAGGTGGGGGCTTGGTCTAAGATAAGGAAGGTGTGGGGAAAACTGCTCCATTATCAATGCCTCTGTATTCACGAAGAACAGCAAGAGATATACGGAAATAGAATATGCTTACTTGAGAGGAGACCAAACTGAAACCTGCCCCCTTTAAGTCCTTACCCAGTGGGATAGCACCATCACTGTCTAATGAGATTGTGAGTGACCTCTGCCTGGGCTCTGATGGATCCTTCTCAGCCTTGAGAAAATCAACAGCCCCTTCTGACAACCCCTGAAACAGAAGACAAGAAGTGGGAGAGGGATGAGGAAAAGAAGTGTGGCCTAAAGCTGAAGGGAGAAAGAAGAAAAGGATGTTTCTTGGCTGGTTTCCACCGAAAGTTGCGTACTTGAAAGGGGGGGATTTTTAGGATCATCTCTTTCATCTCTAGCTCTTCAGAATGAAACACACTCACCTGCTCTTCCTTCTCCTGGGCCTCCGCCTGGCCCAAGAGGAATCCTTCTGCCAGGGCCACCGCCTGGGAACTGGTCTCTGCTCTGCACTCTCTCACCCAGCTCTCCACCTCCGGGGGCAGGACAGTCAGGAACTGCTCCAGGATCACCAGGTCCAGAATCTCCTTCTTGCTGTGCCTTTCTGGCTTCAGCCATTGCCAACAAAAATGGTGCAGTTGGCTGCAAACCTCTCGGGGGCCCTCAGCCTCTCGGTAGCGGAAGAGCCTGAAGTGCCGACACTCTGTGTTTGAGCTGGCAGTGTCCTCACTTGGGATCTCTTGTGCAGATCTCTCCCAGATTTCCACACCCTGGAGACTAGGAGGTCCTTCTCCTGATTCAGGGCGAGATAATCCTTGCTCTTCCATCGGATCAAACCAGCTTCTGATCAGGCCAATGGATCTCCTTGTTCTGCTGCAAGGTCTTAAGTCAAGGCCACACCTGGCTCACTGGGTGAGGCTACTCAGTCCTGCAAAGACAACAAGGTCTGTTGTTAGCAAACAGGGAGCCTCTCCAGGGAGGAGAGTATGGAGGCTCCTTTTTGCCATTACAATTCCTTTTCCATCAATTTTTCTACGCTCCCCCCTTCAAAAGCATCTAAGGCAGTGGCCCTCACCCCACTCCAAGGCAATGAATCCCAAAAGCATAGCAAGGAAGGGTCTCTTTTTCTTATCTGCCTTTGAGACATTGACTGTATCGCATAACAGATTTCTGGCATTATGGGAGAGAAAGGTTTTGCTCGCCACTTTCTCCTCAATATAGTTGTATACGTATCTCATCACATCCTTCCTCTATCAGCAGCATTCAAAATGACACAGCTCCACCTGCTGCAGCCTTTTCTCCAAGGGAAGAGATATAGAGGAGTTAGCCGTGTTAGTCTGCAGTCGCAAAATAGTAAAGAGTCCAGTAGCATCTTTAAGACTGACCAACTTTATTGTAGCATAAGTTTTTGAGACCCACAGCTCTCTTTGTCAGATGCATCTGTGTTACTCGAAAGCTTATGCTACAATAAAGTTGGTTAGTCTTAAAGGTGCTACTGGACCCTACTATTCTCCAAGAGAAGATGCCGTCACCTCTCAATCCTTGGGGCTGCCCTCTCTGTATCTTTTCCAGCTCTGCTATGTCTTCCTTTCTGAGATGGGCCAACAAAAAGCTTTCACCCCATTTGAAAAACAGCTGCATTAACATTTTTGTTTTTAAAAAATTATGATGCCTAATGTTTAGTTTTTCCTAACAATCCCTAGAGCATAATTTGCCCTTTTCATTGCTCTCTGCACTGTTTTCATTAATTATGCATCTGACCTGAATATCCCTTTCTTGATCTGACACCACCGGCTCAGGCCCCATCAGTGTGTATCAGTGAGCAGTCTGGACTCATGCAATGTCCTCTGTGAGGAGCTGCCTTTGAAGACACTTCAGAAGTTGCAATGAGTTCAAGTTGTCTGCCCATCTCAGCCCAATTCAATGTGCTGAGTATTAACTTTAGAGTCTCTTTTTGGCCTGGGACCAGGATATTGAAAGGACTGCCTGTTGCCATAGGAGCCTGCCTATCGGCAGAGACCATCCTTGTAGATCCTGCTCTTTACAGCTCCACTTTCTGAAATAAGAGGCAGGGCCTCCTCTGCTGTGGCTCTGCAGTGTCAGATACCCCTCCTCACATCTATTCCTCTTGCACTCAGCTTCTTCCAATTTTTTTTGGCAATGGGTCAAAACATTCCTCTTTACCCAGCTGCACGGTCCAATCTGTATTTTTGTCACCCACTGCTTAATATTGTACCACCCTTTAGCGCAATGTTGAAAGACCTGTTTGTTGCAGAGGGACTTTATGAGGTCCAATTGGTTTTTACAGGAATTGCCTCATTGGATATTTGTAAGCCACTTCGGCAACTCTCAGTCAAGCGGATAAAAACGTTTACAAGGAATTCAAGTAGAACTGGGATTTTTTACCTGGGTGTGTATCACTCCACATAAATATTGAACTTCATTTGAACTTTTTGCAATTCACTCTGGTCTTCAGTCTCTTGAAAGGTTTGGGGTCATCTGCAAAGCTCTGCAGCACTCACTTCCATCTGAAGACTCCAGATCATCCGTGAGCAACTATAACAGAATGATGTTGAAGTTGGTTCCCTATGTGAATCCAACCACACAGACTGAAGGTATTTAGAAAGACCCACACCTCAGAACAACCCCTGGGCCACCAGAAATCATGTATCCCTACACCTTGCAAGGACATTGCTGCTGTTCTCTGGATCAAAGCCTAGCAGGGGCACCAAATTTTGAAACAATTAACACAAAAGTAGGCTTTGATCCAAGGAAAGGCGGCAGTTCTTTTCTAGGGTGGAGTCCCCTGAATGTGAAGATGCAGGATCCCTGGTGGCCAGGGCTTGTTTTGGGATATACAGCTTTCTAAGGAGCATCAACAGCTGTGGTTGAATTCATGAAGAAAGAACTACCGAGTTCACCAGTTTGGTGTAGTGGTTAGGAATGCAGGACTCTAATCTGGAGAGCCGGGTTTGATTCCCCACTCCTTCACTTGAAGCCAGATGGGTGACCTTGGGCTAGTCACAGTTCTCTGGAGCCCCACCCACCTCACAGGGCGTTTTGTTGTGGGGATAATAATGACATACTTTATAAACTGCTCTGAGTGGTTGTCCTGAAGGGCGGTATATAAATCGAATGTTGTTGTTGTTGTTGTTAGAACAACAAACAACATCTGCCTCTTTTCATTAGATTTCAGTGCAGACCCTCAGGGATCCCACTCCCTTTACAAGGAAAATTGTGCCTCTAGCCTAGAGCATGGGCAGCCGCTCTATTCTCTGAGCAGTCCCCCTCCCACCAAACCGCTCAGCCTCCTGCAGCCCCGAGACTCCCCTTTGCCCAAACACTCACCAGATCTGCCCAGGACCGAACAGAGGCTGACGCTGCGAGCGCACAAGAGACAAGAAAGCTTAAGTCCCGGGGAGGAAGTGACGTCAGATCACCTACCTCCTTCTTGCCTCTCTAGGAATGCAGATTCTCTGCCGTTAACCCTTCCGCCCCCGAAAGACAGAGGACCGCGCAGGCTTCGTAGCTAGAGACAGAGACTCGATCCGGTCGGAAGGCGCTTCGTCTGCTCCTCGTGTGGACGCGCTTCCCACTTTCATATGGGTTGCTACGACGATTACTGCAAAATGTGTCTGCCCAGAGACTTCACGGGGCCACGGCCCTTCTGAGCCGAGCGCTGCTTTCTTGAGAGGCTTCGCCAGAGCAGAAAGGGAGAGACCGCCCCGGTGGGTGCGCCTCCCTGCCCTGTGTGGCTCTCTCCCCACTCATGGGGCAGCGTATAATGGGCTTCTTTGCCCTATACTTCTACTGCAAAGTCAGTGTGGAGAAAAGCATTCCCCGCTTCTTTGAAAGACTCTTAATGGGGATAGAACAAGATTTGGGCCCAGCAGCACTTTAGAGATCAACTAGATTTCCAGGATATGAGCTTTCAAGAGTAAAAGGTCCTTTGGTCAGATGCATGCAGTGGAAAAGTCTGTAAGGTACTACTGGACCCAAATCTTCCTCTTCTACTACAGACCAACACCCACCTAAAATTATCTTCATGGGGATAGTTTCATGTGGGTAGCCGTGTTGGTCTTGCAGTAGAAGAGGAAGGTTCGAGTCCGGTAGCACCTTAAAGACCAATAAGATTTTCTAGAGTGTAAGATTTCAAGAGTCAAAGCTTCGAAAGGAAGTTAACTCTTGAAAGTTTATACCCTAGAAAATCTCGTTGGTCTTTAAGGTGCTACCGGGCTCGAACCTGGCTTTTTATAGGGATGTTATTTATCTCTGTGCCACGAAAAGCTTCAGCTGCCATTTCCACTCATTAAATCTCCCCTGAAGGGGCAAAACACGAGATTTTCCCCCTTCACATTGTTGCAGTGCTAACATGGGGCTGGTCTTGGGACATAAGAAAGTGGGGCAAGAAAGAAAATAAAATATGGTAGAATGGAGAAGACCCTCAAGATTAGAAGGGGTTTCTTCTCCCCTGATCTCTCCAAGCAGGATCCTGCCCACCTTTCTCCCCTTTGGAAAAGGCACTGCCTCCGCCCTGTCAGGATTCTTCCTTTTGCATTCAGAGTCATTTGCACTGGGGATGAAGCACCCACAGGGGAATTTTCTGTACACTTCCCTCCATCATCTACTGTTTCCCCAGAATTGTCCTCCTTGAGTCACTAGAGGGCTTCTAAAAATGTGCAGCTGATACACTCCTATAGTCAACTGCACCATTCTGATCATCCCACCCCCTATATATACTTAAGAGTTTGAGGAGGCACAGAAACAAGCAACTGCCTTAACCAGGGGATTGGCCTCCCTCTGTAATAAGAAGCAGCAGGACTTTGAATACCAGGTGCTTGGAACAAACAGGAGGGAGTGACTATTTCTATCAGGCTATAATCTTTACTAGGGATGCTGGCTGTGCACTGCTGGAAACAGAGTGCTGGGGTAGATGAACATGTGATCTGACTTGAGAAAGACAGCTCACACATGACCTAAATGTAAATATTTGCCTGTATGTAATGATATCTACTTAGTAAAGTCTTGGCAGAGCAGGATTATTACTTCCTGAGTCTTGATTCCAGTGCTAAACACGTTGCTTAAACATCCTTTCCCACCAACATCTTACTACTGTTTCATATTCAGGGTACAATTGCTGTCACGTATACCGCACCCCATACACCACACAACTTATCTTACAGCAGGTTCTGGATCCAGGCTGGGACTGCATACTGCTAGTCTGTCATTTGGCCTCCTTTGTGCTGCCTCAGTCCAGGCCTTCCGCCGCCTTTGTGTAGTGGGAGCAAGTCCCATTGGCCTGGGTTCACATTATGCCTGGTGGAGTCCTAGTGGCTGTCTCAGAGGCCAGTGGCAAAGCTGGCCTTGCAGACTCCAGCAGGGTGGCCTCTGGCCTTGCTGGACCATGGTCAGCAGGTGCCTCTGCAGAATTGGGACTTCCCTGACCCCTTTGGTCCTCCTGGTCCCCTGGCCTTGGCACCTCAGGTTCTTCCTCTGAGCCCTCTGAGACAGTCACTTGGCTGGTCAGAAGGGGTCATGACAGATCTTATCTTGGTAAAAAAATTTATGTATGCATTAATGTTTAAATGTCGTTGGTATAGTATTGATCTGTTCTACAGATTTTGCTCAAGACCTGTGGCTGAAGGAGCATATTAATAAAAGGAAAGATCTCAAGAGTGCTCCCCAGAGGTCACAAAAGGCAATGGTTCATCTCAGTTGACTGAAAATAATCTATGCATTTATCCATCGCAGGGCCCCTGAAAGACGAGGGACCAATATTGATACATTCGGCTAGAAAGAGCAAATCTCCAGTGAGCCTTATAGGGATATGTCAGTGTATGATGAACACGGTGCAATTTGTGATATTAAATGGTGAAGATAATTTTTGGGGTGAAGATAATTTTTGTCCTAACATCACGTGACCACAGTTCATTGGACAAGGCTTGGATACTGTTGTACAAGATGTTTTAGCTATTCTTCACATTAGGTATCACAATATTTTCTTGGCAGACTTTTTATGGGGTGGTTTGCCATTGCCTTCCCTAGTCATCTACACTTTACCCCCAGGAAACTGGGCACTCATTTTACCAACCTTGGAAGGATGGACGGCTGAGTCAACCTTGAGCCAGCTACCTGAACCCGGCTTCTGCCAGGATCAAACTCAGGTTGTGAGCAGAGCTTGAACTTCACATTAAAGTCAGGTTAAAGCTATTATGGTATTGTTATCTGGAGGACTAGAAATATTACAATTTCATCAGGCTGAACATTAAAAGGCAAAAAGAAGGGGAAGGGGGAGCAGCTTCTCACCACGTGAACCTAAGGCCTTTTTGCCAGCATCCTGCATAGAGGAATAATTTAAGGGGCTTTAAGGTGGAGGGTATCAGGTTGTGCCCTCCACATGCTGGGAAAAGAAGCAAAACAAAATCAACGTTAGCACGAAATCCATTCTGTCATTGATGTCAAATGGAATACATAGACCCCCCCTTTAAAGCACCCACCAAAAGGGACCCTCTCGCTCCTGCTCTTGGACGCAAAGCTACGTTTCCTCCAGCCAACACTAAGCTCCTTTGAATTGATGTTCATGATCTAGTAGAAAACAAGCCTCATCAATCCATTTATTGACTCAAGGTTCACTGCCATTTTTAGCATTAAATTTCCTTGTAAAACTTCCTGATATTCCTCTAAACGTACAGGAACCAGTTTCTAAACCTACATATTACCATCATGTCTTCCCAATGAAATTTATTCCATACTTGGAGCGCTTGTATACTTTTGGCCATGTAGATTCTTTGATTGCAAACGAGTATTCCCATTCTGAGCTTTTTACATTCTGAGCAGTTCTAGATAGATTTTTGGAGGAATCAAAAATGGTATTTTTTAATTTAGAGAAAGCTGCTTTCTCTTTATCTCATAATATTATAACATGCCCCCTGCCAAAAGAAGTTAATTGGCAACAGAATCTGGATGAGAGGAAATACTTCTTGACTCAATTTGTAATTAAATGGGGAAATTCACTGCCAGGGAATGTAGCGATGGCCATGAGCGTAGATTACTTTCAAAGAGTATTAGACAGTTTCCTGGATGAGAAGTCCATTTGCGTGGTAGGCCTGGTAGCAAAAGGGAATCTCCATATGAGGAGACAGCAAACATCTGAGTAGCAGTACAACGAGGCAAGTATCAGTGGACAGTCGACTTCTATGTCCTGGGAATTAGCCCTCTAGACCATTTGGCTGGCCACTTTGTGAAACAGGATTATGGATTAGACGGATCACTGCTGTGATCCGGAAGCATGATTTTTATGTTCTTATCAGAGTGTTTACGCTGGAATTCTTGCTCCAGATTAATGCACTGGGGCTTTGATGGTCCATAGGAGCGGTATTCCCTCTGGACGTTAGTCATGATGATTTAATCTGGAGGGAGGCTTCGAGTTTAAACACCTGTCTGGGAGGGGGGGAAATTAGCAGGAAGTGGTTTGGGAGAGGCTTCACCCCTGATGCTGCACATGGATACAGATTTTCCTCCCACTGCTGCCAACAGGTTTTTGCAACTATGTCAATTCCAGCAAATTCCCAAAGGCAAAAGTGGTAGAATCACCCACAGCAGGAACAGGGAAGCCCGTCTCAACTGTTCTCCAGTGTTCTGGGGGAAAGCTCTCCTTTGTCTCCAGTGGCAAAGCTTGCTCTGCTCTCCCCTTTCTCTTGCACACTGAAACTCAGGCGCAGTTCTCAGACCAGCTCCAGGCATACCTCTACCCTCTTCTACCCTCCCTTCAGCTCAGGTAAATCAATGGTGGGCAACCTTCCTGAAAAGCCAGACTCGGACAAAAAGAATCGCATACAATTACCAGAGCATATCTAGAGAACATGCACATAACATTAAAAACGCTATACTCTTTATTAATGCATTCTCATGTGACAAATTGTAATATTAATTGTTGCAAAATTATTCATATTAAAGCAATACACACACCCTTGAAAATATATTTCATAGATCAGTATACACAGGAATCATTATTTAAAACAACCATTTGTCTTACATAAAAATGTTCATGTTAATGCCTGAGTGGGTAAAACTGCCTTAAAATACTTCACCCATCCCAATACAGAAGATATTTAAGAAAACTTGCATAATATTTCATAGTGATTTGGTAACACTCTCCCAAATTCCCCAATTTTTCCATGGAAAGCAAGCTAAACACCAGGCATGGTCGAGGTGCCACCAAGCAGGAGGCCATGTCCCTTGTGCTTGGGCAACAATAGATGCAATATTCTCACACTGGCATGTTCCATTAACAAAGCCATAGATTAGAAACCATTCGGTTTTAATGCTGTTTAATGTTTACGTTTTAGGTAAGATGCATTTTATAGTAATTTTATTTATATGTATATAACTGTATCTGTATTCTTGTATTTTTTTGTTCTGGTTTTAATGAATGGTTTTAGATTGTGAAGGACTATGGCCACATACAATAAATTCTAACCATTAACAAAGCAGATGCATTTTGTGCTTGGTGCAGATTATGAAAATCCTCACCTGGAGGAAGTTACAGCAATTCATCTGAGAATTGATCAGTGTGAGTGTAACAGTGGTCTCGTTAAAACTCTCCAGGGACTGTTACGGATGGTCTCTCTCCCATAGCTGGGAAAAGGCACTTTTAGACACAGCCACGACCTGGGCTGCTTCTACATGGAAGCAGGTGACTGTAGCTCTTACTGCTGCTAAACAGAAGCATTTGCAGTAGCAAAGGAGTGTCCACACAGCAGTTTTACTGCATTTTCTTTGCTTCAGTCTCTTGGGACTTAAAACAGCTAGATCTCTACAGTATTATAAC